>NC_054841.1:23445190-24056579 GCF_018345385.1 Vulpes lagopus
TCTTTTCTTTTCTTTTCTTTTCTTTTCTTTTCTTTTTTTCTTTTCTTTCTTTTCTTCTTTTCTTTTCTTTCTTCTTTTCTTTTTTAGAGAGAACACACTACAGGAACAGGGTGGGGGAAGAGGGCAGAGGGAGAAGGAGAGAGAGAATCTTAAGCAGGCTCTATGCCCAGTGCAGAGCCTGAGCCTGAGGTGGGGCTCGATCTCACAACCCTGAGATCATGACCTGAGCCAAAATTGAGAGTTGGATACTTAACCGACTGAGCCACCCAAGTGGCCATCATAGTGAGTGTGAGATGATTTTCTCATTGTAGTTTTGACTTGTATTTCTCTAATGATTAGTGATGTGGAGCATATTTTTTTTTTTTTTTTTTTTTTAGAAACATCTTGGACTGGAATAGTTGTTCGCATTTGACACTTTTTTTTTATTTTGTTTATTTGTGTTACTCTAAACTGGTTGTATATAAATTCATGAAAGCAAAGTTTTTCCAATTATGTTGAAAAATTATTTGGCACTATATTAGGCAATTCTTTGAGTCTTTTTTTTTTTTTTTTTTTTTATGATAGTCACAGGGAGAGAGAGAGAGAGAGGCGCAGAGACACAGGCAGAGGGAGAAGCAGGCTCCATGCACCGGGAGCCCGACGTGGGACTCGATCCCGGGTCTCCAGGATCGCGCCCTGGGCCAAAGGCAGGCGCCAAACCGCTGCGCCACCCAGGGATCCCTGTGGAGCATATTTTAATGCACGTTGGCCATTTATATATCATTGGACAATTGTCTATGTGAGTCCTTGGACCATTTTTTTTTTAAATGCCTTTGTTTATTTATTCATGACAGACACACACACACACACACAGAGGCAGAGACACAGGCAGAGGGAGAAGCAGGCTCCACAGGGAACCTGACGTGGGACTCGATCCCGGGTCTCCAGAATCACACCCTGGGCTACAGGCGGCGCTAAACCGCTGCTCCACCGAGGCTGCCCCTTGGACCATTTTTTTAATTGAGTTTTTTGTTGTTGAGTTGTAGTAATTTTTTTCTTTTTAGTATATTCTGGATTTAGTGCCTTATCAAATGAATGATTTGCAAGTACTTTCTCCCATTCCATGGGTTTTCTTTTTGATAGTTGTCTTGTTGATAGTATTCTTTGATACACAAAAGTTTTTAATTTTGATGAAGGCTAACTTAACTATTTTTTCTCTTGTTGCCCGGGCTTTGGTGTCATATCCAGGAAATCATTGCCAAATCCAATGTCATCAAGCTTTTCCCTATGTTTTCTTCTAAGAGTTTCATAATTTTAGGTTGTATGTTTAGGTCTTTAATACATTTTGAGTTAATTTTTGCATATGGTATAAAATTTTACTGTTTTTTTTTTAAGATTTTTATTTATTTATTCATGACGGACAGACAGAGAGAGAGAGAGAGAGAGAGAGAGGCAGAGACACAGGCAGAGGGAGAAGCAGGCTCCATGCAGGGAACCTGACGTGGGACTCGATCCCAGGTTTCCAGGATCACACCCCGGGCTGAAGGCAGCGCTAAACCGCTGGGCCACCAGGGCTGCCCCTGTTGTTGTTGTTGTTATTTTCTCTTTGTGTTTTCCATGGAGATTACAGTTATAACAATCTAGTTTGAATTAATATCAACTTGATTTCAGTAATATATAAAAACTTTAATTCTGTTTAGCTCCATTCCTTCCTGAGTCCCTCATGCCATTAGTGTCATCAAATTATATATTATACATCATGTGTACATCAGCATAGATTTACAATTACTTCTTTATGCAGTTGCCCTTTAAGTTAAAAATAAAAACAGAAATAAAAAGAATTATAAATAAAAAAACATATTTATGCTGTATTTTTAATTTATCTAAATAGTTTCCTTTATCATGTCCTGTATTTCTTCATGTGGATTTGAGTTACTGTAGTGTCAGAGGTCTCATTTCAGCCTTTAGTATTTGCTGAAGAGCAGGTCTGCTGTTGACAAATTTTCTTATTTTTTGTCTTAATTTTTCATTCCACTGCCTTCTGTCCTCCATGGCTTCTGAGGATAAATCAGCTGTTAATGTTTTCATGCATCTCTTATACATGTTGAATAGCTTCTCTTCCTCCTTTCAAGATTCTATGTCTGTCTTTCAACAGCTTGATTATGATATGTCTATTTATAGATTCCTCTGAATTTATGCTACTCGAGTTAGTTGAGCTTCTTGGATTTCTAGATTGATGGTTTTTATCAAATTTGGGATGTTTTCTGCCAATATTTCTTCAGATATTTTTCTGTCCCTGTATTTCTCTTGTGTCCTTCTGAAACTCCCATAATACCTGTGTTGGTACATTTGATGGTATCCCATAGCTCTCTGCAGCTCTGTGAAATTTTTTCATTCTTTTCTCGTCTGTTCCTTCGTCTGGATAATCTCAGTTGACCTATTTTCATGGTCACTGATTTTCTCTTCTTCAGATCTGCTGTTTAACTCCTCTAGTGAAATGTTCATTTTATTTATTCTTTTTTTTTTTTAAGATTTTATTTTATTTTATTCATGAGACACACAGAGAGAGGCAGAAACACAGGCAGAGGGAGAAGCAGGCTTCCTGCAGAAAGCCTGTTGTGGGACTCGATCCTGGACCCTGGGATCCCACCCTGAGCTGAATTCAGGCAGACGCTCAACCACTGAGTCACCCAGGGATCCTTATTTATTCTTTTCAACACAAGAATTTCTATTTTTTTTTTTAATTTTTATTTATTTATTTATGATAGTCACAGAGAGAGAGAGAGGCAGAGACATAGGCAGAGGGAGAAGCAGGCTCCATGCACCGGTAGCCCGACGTGGGATTCGATCCTGGGTCTCCAGGATCGCGCCCTGGGCCAGAGGCAGGCGCCAAACCACTGCGCCACCCAGGGATCCCAAGAATTTCTATTTTTTTTAAAAAAAATAATCTCTCTGTTGATATTCTCTATTTGGTGAGATAGCATTCTTATACTCTGCTATAATTCCTTAGGTGTGGTTTCTCTTTTTACATTTAAAATAGCTGGTTCAAAGTCTGTCTAGTTTGTCTAACACCTGAACTTCCTCAGGGACAATTTCTTTCTTTTTCATTTTTTTCCTCAGGGACAGTTTCTATAGATTTTACCCTCTCTGTGTATGGGCCATGCTTTTTTATTTCTTTACATGTTTCATACTCTTTTTTTTTTTTTTTTGGTTGAAAACTGGACATTTTAAATAATACAGTGTGGCAGCTCTGGAAATCAGCTCTGTCCTTTTCCAGAGTTTGTTATTATTTTTCTGTTTAGTGACCTTTCTGAATTAATTCTGTAAAGTCTGTACTCTTTGTGGAGTGGTCTCTGCTCAGTTAGCTTAGTGGTCAGATAGTAATTGGAGACTTCCTTAAATATTTAGAACCAATAAGTCTTCTGGTTTTTGCTGAGGGACTGTGCACATGTAGGGGCATACCATCAACATTCTACTAGTCATTTAACATTTCTGTCTTGAACTTCACTCCTACTTGTGAGGAGCATCAAGGTCAACCAGGAGTCTCAGGTCTTTCCTATTCATGTACACAGCCCTGTGCATATGCATGGCCTTCACATTCCCAGGAGTATGTTAGACCTTTTCAAAGTCCTTGTGAACAGCTCATTCTTTTGCTTTTCCTTTTAAGCTTTTTTGTTAGCCTATTGTTTCCCACAAGTATTATATACTGCCTTAGGCAGCCGTGAAGTTAAACAATTGCCTCTATTTGTTTTGAGCCAGTGCTCCTGGGGAAACATTTTTCATATTGGGTGAGGTCCAGGACAGCCTTACCAATGAAGTCTTCCAAAGAACTACTAAACAGGGACACCTGGGTGTCTCAGTGGTTGAGTGTCTACCTTTGGCTCAGGACATGATCCCAGGGTCCTGGGATCGAGTCCTACATCAGGCTGTCTGCAGAGAGCCCGTTTCTCCCTCTGCCTCTCTCCCCCTGTGTCTGCATGAGTAAATAAATAAAGTCTTTAGAAAAACAACTACTAAACAGTTCAAATAATGCTGGTTCTTTGCAAATAAGGCTTTAAGGAGCATCAACTTCATTCCGATGTCAACTTTTCTCTGAAGAAGACTAGTCCTTTTTAGTGAATATTGCTATTTAGAAACTAAGCCTGAATACTAGATGTAGTTATTGCCCCTAGCACCTATCAAGACAGGGATAGGAAGTATATGTATGTGTATACATATACATAAACACACTTTAAAAAAAGATTTTATTTATTTATTCATGAGAGAGAGAGAGAGAGAGAGAGAGAGGCAGAGACACAGGCAGAGGGAGAAGCAGGCTCCCTGCAAGGAGCCTGATGCAGGACTCCATCCTAGGTCCTGGGATCATGTCCTGAGCTGAAGGCAGATGCTCAACTGCTGAGCCACCCAGGCCATAAACACACATCTGTTTCTATATTTATCTATACATATTAAAAACCCATACTAGTTACTCTAAATTCACCCTAGGACCACAGGGCTTATTGTATCTTTCTGCCTTTTCATACTTGTTAACTCTTTTCTCTAATAGAAACTCTTAATATTTGTAATAATATATATGCTTGTTTGCTAAATCTTAATATATTTACTGATTTGCTTCAATCTCTCCCAGATTTAATCAGTCTTTTAAGAAGCTTGGATTGGACACCTCCAACAAAATGGGAAGAGGCAGAGTATTCAGTTATTATGGAAGGAATGATTGAACATTCTCTGCTCCTTCTAAGTATCCTTTTATAGCATGCCACTTTGTAACTTGCAGGACAGTTTGCTAAGGTAGTGTTTATCCTTTGGGTTATGTAATTGGATGAGTATTCAGAGTACAGGAACCAGTGGACATTTGCAGAGTAGATTTGGTGACTCTGGTCAATCTTCATTATTCATAGATTCTGTATTTTTTAATTCATTATACTTGTTAAATTTTATTTATAATCCCAAAATCAGTACTCATGGTACTTTTGTGGTCATTTATGGATATATGCAGAGGAGTGAAAAATTTGAGCTGCAATATGCAAGTTCCTAGCTGAGATAGATACTCTTAATTTCTTATTTTAGATAAACAGATAAACAGATATCCTTTTCACGGTCTAATTAATGCCATGTTTTTTGCATTTTTGTGGTTTTTTGGTGATTTTCGTGTTTAATATGGCCTTGAAATATTAGTGCCATCTTGTGCTATCTAGTGTTGCTAAGGACAAGAAGGCTGTGATGTTCCTTACAGAGAAAATTTATGTGTTAGATAAATATTGTTCAGGAGTGAGTAACACAGTGCTATTGGCCATGAGTTCAATGTTAATGAATCAACTATATGTATATACTATATACATATACATACATATATATACACACATTTATTTTATATGTATTTTATTACACATGTATAATATGTAACTAAGATATCTTTAACAGAAACACACAAGGTTATGTATTGATTGATGAAAATGTTGTGATCAGAGGCTTGCAGGAACCTAAGCTTCTTTTTACCCTAGGGGTGATTATTCAGTATTTGCTAATAACTCAGTGTTTGTGTTCACTTTATTAACATAAAACTATAGAGAATAGAAGAATGGGCTCCCTTTTCCTGTTCATTAGTAAGCCAAAGAAAATACTGTATCTTAAAACCACATTCAGCAAAAGGCTGGTCATTGGACTGATTAAGGTATAGTTGAAAAATTGGTATGTCAGAATATTTTGAAGTACAAATGTAAAATCATTTGCAATCTGCAATTACAATATGAACAGGAAATAAAAACATGAAACTTGTCTTTAAAGTTTTGGTTTTGAGGTATTGATGAGGCCAAAAAGGACAATAAAACCAATTTCTGTTTTGTTATGGTGTATATATTGCCTAAGTTAAAGCAGTAGTAACCATTGGAAGTGGCTATAAATGTTTTCCTAAACTTGAGAGTTGAGGTTGCTAATTGTTATAGGCCTAATATGTTAGTACCTGTACGAGGGAGATAAGTACTTTCACAGGTTTATATTTATAAATGAAGTACTGGGAAACGTGGGGAGGAAAATGAACCAAGTAGAGTCCGTAGAACCAGTACCTGAGTCTGGGGACACTTCTTGAAGGTAATGAGCTCATGGGTTGGGTAAGAGGGAAGAAGAGATTCCCAGAGGAAATGACTAGAAGGGGATTAGCTTGTGTGGAGAGGAGCAGTCATTCCCAAACCAGAGGATCTGAGTCAAGTTTTGGAACTCCTGAATGGAGAATACAAGGCAGAGTATGTAAGAATAAAGTTGAGTCTAGAGGAGTCTATTTGGTTAAGATTGGGTGTTTAAGTTTGACTAAAGGGGGCACTTGGAGGCACCACAAGCTTTTGAGAAAGGGACTATCAGGTTCAAAACAATATTTTTAAAAAATGGTTCTTGCTGCTATGACAGTTTGCTGGTGAAAAGAGAAGCTTATATACATAATTCAACTATTGTTATTAACAATTGTTAATAACAGTCATGATGATTTTATGTGTTTTAGTTTTCTTGAGATGCTTTTATAAATGATCCTTGGAATACTCCTGTGAGGTACTTTTTATTATTCCCATTTTATATAAGGGAAAATGGAGGTCCAGAATGTTGAATAACTAGTTCAGGGTTACACAGCTATTTAATAACAGTCTTGGGATTTAAACACTCTCTGCTGCACTTCAGTTTCAGTTAAGGGTTTGGACAAAAATTGTTGTAGGATTGGAGAAGGAAAGAACAGAGCTGATTGCTTCTTTCTTCTAATAAGAACTAATTTAAGATATTGGCATAAAACCAAGTAGAACCAAAATTACAGAGGAAAAATATGTTGACGTGGTGAAAAATATGATGAAATTCTCCAGAAAATCTTTCAAAAGTTTGCATTGTTCCTACTTGTAATTTCCCTTTACTTTTCTTCCCTTGCTTTGGGCTTGAATATGCAGAAATTTCATCTTATCCCATATTTATATTTTTAGGAAAGGAACTTCTAACATTGAATGATTCAGTGTTAGTAAACAAAAAGCCAGTAACTATCTCTTATTTGAACATTATCCCAACAGATCAGATCTCAGCTGAAATAAAATATTTTGAAACTTTGCTTCTCATTTAAAACATAAGGTGTTGTGAGTGGTATATTAAAAATAGTTATACAGTTTTAAAACTGTGAGACACTTTAGAAAGCATCTCTAGGGCAGCCCTGGTGGCGCAGCGGTTTGGCGCCGCCTGCAGCCTGGGATGTGATCCCGGAGACCTAGGATGAGTCCCGCATCGGGCTCCCTGCATGGAGCCTGCTTCTCTTCCTCTGCCTGTGTCTCTGCCTCTCTCTCTGTGTCTATGAATAAATACATAAAATCTTTAAAAAAAAAAAAAAAGAAAGCATCTCTAGGTTTAAAATCCCTACACCTGGGCAGCCTGGGTGGCTCAGCGGTTTAGCCCCGCCTTCAGCCCAGGGCGTGATCCTGGAGACCCAGGCTCGAGTCCCACCTTGGGCTCCCTGCATGGAGCCTGCTTCTCCCTCTGCCTGTATCTCTGCCTCTCTCTCTCTCTCTCTCTCTCTCTCTGTTTCTCATGAATGAATAAATAAATAAAACTTAAAAAAAAAAAATAAAATCTCTACACCTTTCTCCACATCACCCCTATCCCTTCCTGTCTACTCATGAGGAAATGGAGATTCAGATTCAACTTAGTATTTATTGAGTTGGACATGCTGCAAGATACATTTGTTGATATTTCTTAAATCTTGAGAAGTAGGGATTTTTTCTTTATTTTATAGAAGAGATGACAAAGGCTTTTAGTTCACAGTGGAGCCAGTGCTTTCTGAGTCCCAAGTATATGGCTCTTTGCATTGTACTATACTGTGTTTTAATTGTTTCAAGACTAGATCATAGAATGTTAGGAGAGATTTTGGAAATATTCCCGTAAATGAGCCTGGATTCTGGAGTTGGGCTGCCTGGGTTTATTTTATTTTATTTTTTATTTTTGTATTTATTTATGATAGAGAGAAAGAGAGAGAGAGAGGCAGAGACACAGGCAGAGGGAGAAGCAGGCTCCATGCACCAGGAGCCCGACGTGGGATTCAATCCTGGGGCTTCAGGATCGCGCCTTGGGCTAAAGGCAGGTGCTAAACCGCTGCGCCACCCAGGGATCCCCGGCTGTCTGGGTTTAGATCTTAACCTTCTCACTATATTAACTATGTGATTTTGGGAAATTACTTATCCTATCTATACTTCAGTTTCTTTATCCATATAAATGGGATAATAGCAATACTCATAGTCATTGGGTGGTGATTGTGAGCTTTTTTTTTTTTATTTGACAGAGAGAGGGAGAATGAGAAAGCACAAGCAGGGGGAGTGGGGAAAGGAGAGGGAGAAACAGGCTCCCTATTATTGGGATGGATCCTAGGACTCTGGGATCCTGACCTTAACTGAAGGTAGACACCTAACTGACTGAGCCACCCAGGTGCTGAGTGTGAGGGTTTTTTTTTTTAAGATTTTATTTATTTATTCATGAGAGACAGAGGCAGAGACATAGGCACAGGGAGCCTATGTGGGACTTGATCCCAGGACTCGGGATTACACCCTGAGCTGCAGGCAGACACTCAACCACTGAGCTACCCAGGTGTCCCTTGATTGTGAGTTTTAAATGGGCTCATATATGTAAAGTACCTAGAAAAGTTCCCAGCACATAGCAAGTGCTCATAAGTATTGCTAATAATTGATATGAGGAACCTGTGCATTGTAGAGGTTAAATTATTTGTAAAGATCATATTTAAATAGCTGAGTTTAAACTAGAATTCAGATCTTTTGACTCCTAGTACAGTAGTTTATGTTTTTTTGTTTGTTTGTTTGTTAGATATTTATTTATTTATTCATGAGAGACACAGAGAGAGGCAGGGACACAGGCAGGGGGAGAAGTAGGCTCCATGCAGGGAGCCCAATGAGGGAATTGATCCTGGAACTCCAGGATCATGTCCTGAGCTGAAGGCAGAGGCTCAACCACAGAGCCACCCAGGCGTCCCTATGTGCTGTTATTTTTTTTTTAAGAGAGAATGTGTGCACGTGTGTGAATATGAGTGAGAGTAGAGGGTGGGGAATGGGTGGGGGGCAGAAGCAGAGGGAGAAAATCTTAGGCAGGTTCTGTGTTCAGCACAGAGCCTGAAGTGGGGCTTGATCTCACAACCCTGAGATCATGACCTGAGCTGAAATCAAGAGTCCAATGCTTAACCTACTGAGCCATGCAGGTACCCCTGACAAGGTGTTTTTTTTTTTTTTTTTTAATTTTTATTTATTTATGATAGTCACAGAGAGATAGAGAGAGGCAGAGACACAGGCAGGGGGAGAAGCAGGCTCCATGCACCAGGAGCCCGACGTGGGATTCGATCCCGGGTCTCCAGGATCGCGCCCTGGGCCAAAGGCAGGCGCCAAACCGCTGCGCCACCCAGGGATCCCTGACAAGGTGTTTTTAAACTATTTGTGTATCCAGTCCTCATTGTGGCCCTTTAGGATCTACAGGTCAAGTGAAAGAAACCCTTGGCTCCCTCAGAGCTAGTTCATAGAATAGAGATCTCCAGTACTATGTACATGAGTGCCATTATACAATGGAATGTATTTCAATAAAGTTTGTAAAATAAAGTAGGCTTCTCATTTAGCAAAGTAGAGCTCTTCCTTTCCCCAGCCTAGTCTTTTACTTTGGCCAAGACCTTTCTGGGTTCAGCTAATACCAGAGGGGAAAACTGAACTTCAGTCATAACTCTAACAGCCATTTAATCTCCCTCTTTTGTTTTGGAAATTATTTTTTTTAAAGATTTTATTTATTTATTCATAGAGACACACACACACACAGAGAGGCAGAGACACAGGCAGAGGGAGAAGCAGGCTCCTGACGTGGGACTCCATCCAGGATCTCCAGGATCACGCCCTGGGCTGCAGGCGGCGCTAAACTGCTGCGCCACCAGGGCTGACCTGTTTTGGAAATTAAATTGCCCTACTGTGTTTTCCCACCCTATAAGTTTCAGCCCTTGTTTTTCATCCTTTTGAGGATGATAGTGATCCCATACTGCTTATTAGAAAGGGATTCTGTGAAGATCAGACAGGTCAGTGTTTTTGAAAAGGCTTTGCAAACTCTTATTTAAATGATAATCTAATTGTAAAATGCCTGAAGTCTGCTTATTTTGTTACTCTCCTGAGAAGGGAGCCCATGTCCCCTTGCTTGAATCAACCATTACTAGAGTTCGTAGATCAGGAATAGGCAGGGATACATCTTATCCTTAGAGAGAAGAGCAGGGGGAGGATTGGTCCTGGTTTTATTTTGGAAGTTCTCCTTTCATGTACCCTGTTCTGGCAGGATTTCTAAACTTCTATACATGGAATTGGCTATAAATTCTTGACAGACACTTTTTTTCTTTCTCTAGAGGAACCGGATTAACATTTCCCAGTGGTTTCCAGTATGTGGCCGATTGGTACCTGTGTCTTCTACACAGGGACAGTGGGGCAGGGCTCTGTCTGGTACTTTCCAGGTAAGGTTTGTTGTTCCTTTGCTTGGTATGAAAACCTTAGTGTTTATTTGCAAATGTCATATATTTATAGATTAGCCAAACAAATTGTGTGATGGAAAAACCTCATGAGACCACTTCTGGGTCTCTGTGGTGCCAGCTCAGGACTGATTCCTACAGTATGGTGTCTAGGGCGTTGCTTCTAAATACCCCAGCAGTGGAACTTAGCCTAGGATACCATGCTACAGTCTGATGATTTTTACTGTTGGGAATGCTTCCAGATATTCATCTCAGAGTTAACTTCAGTTTTCTTTTTGTAGTCACATTGTGCCACTTTTATTTGGGGTAAGAAATGTTTCTTCCTTTTTTTTTTTTCTTCTTTATGAACACAAAATCCAAGGAACAATTATTTGAAGTCCTAGTTTACCATTGACCACATGATTCATTACCTTGGACCCTCCTTGAGAGTTTTTTCTCCTGATTTTTGTTAATTATACAAATAATTTAGTAATAAAGGAAATAAAAATCATCCATGACCTCAAACGTGAAAACATCTGCTGGTTTTTTTCCAGTCCTTATGTGTGTGTGTATGTGTACTAATTTTTTCCTTAGATACCTTAACAAATATCCACAGAATTTTATTTTCTGGTGCCTTTTCACTTATTAAAGCAGACATTATTCATGTTAGATAGATTATATAAATAATTTTTTTAATGGCTATGTGTTATTCTCTTTACTTAAGCTTTGTTTGATATTAAAATTATTTCCATTTTTTTGCCACTAAAGCTTTAAATAGTTACTATTTTCTTGATATATAGTTTTTAAAATTTTAAATTATTTATTAAAGATAAATTCTTAGGAAGGTATACCCTGGGTCAATGAATATGAGCAATTTCTCTCTCCAAAGGCATACCCTGGGTCAATGAATATGAGCAATTTCTCTCTCCATAAGGTTGTCTTAATTTATAGTGCCACCAGCAGTGTATATATAACTAGTATTTCATTATTACCTCCTCTGAATTTGGTGTTTTAAAAAGAATTTAAACTAACTGGTTAGAAAATGTTACCTTGTTTTGCTTTGTATTTCTTTATTTGTCAGGATTAAATATTTTTCTATGTTTATCAATTCTAGTTTGAAAAAATCATATGCTTGTATCATTTCTCCATTTATCTGTGCAAATTTATTTTTCTTACCAATTTATATGAATTCCTTCTGTAGTCATTAACTTTTTCATATTTGATGAAATTAAAATATTTTAATGTAAATTATGTTATATAATTTATTCACATAAATATAATATACTAAAACTATTTAAAATAGTGTAATTCTCTTTAACGTGTGTAAGCCTTGCCCTTCTGAGGACATGTTTTGTTTGTGCTTGTACTTCCTGGGCTTCTCATTAACCCTGGCACAGAGTAGGCACTAAATATATGTTGAATAAATAAAGAATATCTCTGTACAGAGGAGGCATTCTACTTTGTGTAGTCATATAGCTATTTCTTTTCAGAGTTGGAGTATGTTTTGTTAATTTTTGTCTATTGGAAAATTTTAATGGGATTTATCATAGAATTCTAAGTCATTTGTTTTTCTGTGTGCATAGGTGGTGGAGGGGTAACTCTTCAGGTGAATCTCAGACTTGTACCTCATTCTTTCAATCAATAAACATTTCTTAAGTACCTAATATGTACCAGATACTGTATTAGGTTTTGGGACAGCATTATAGCAAAGCATTCATGTAAATAACTTAGGATGGTTTATCTCATGCTGACAAGATGTAATTTTAGCCAATGTAAATAAACTGGACATTTTGTCATATTGTGCCTCATTGGCACATCTTCCCACTTTGAAGACCCCTTGTTGGAAAACTCTGGTTTTCCTCACGTACATGTCTTGACAAGAAGGCAGATTTAGCTCAGAATGGAGAACTTTGTGGTAATTAGAATTGTGGGGTCATGGAATGTGTGGGCAGTATTTTTAAAAAATTATTTGAATTCAGTTAATTAATGTATTATTGGTTTCAGATGTAGAGCTCAGTGATTCATTAGTCTTATATAATACTTAGTGTTCATTATATCACATGCCTTCCTTAGTGCTCATCACTCAGTTACCCTGTCCTCCTGGCACCCTTCCCCCTTCCAGCGACTTTCAGTTTGTTTCCTATGATTAAGAGTCTCTTATGGTTTGTCTCCCTGTCTGATTTTGTCTTGTGTATTTTGACATAGTAAATTTTCTGTTACTAGAAATATTCAGGCAATGGTTGGAAGACTGTTAAGGGCATAACATAAAAGAATTCTTGGGATCCCTGGGTGGCGCAGCGGTTTGGCGCCTGCCTTTGACCCAGGGCGCGATCCTGGAGACCCGGGATCGAATCCCACATCAGGCTCCCGGTGCATGGAGCCTGCTTCTCCCTCTGCCTGTGTCTCTGCCTCTCTCTCTCTCTCTCTCTCTGTGACTATCATAAAAAAAAAAAAAAAAAAATAAAAAAAAAAAAGAATTCTTCGTTGGTTGAATGATAGTATCAGATGATCTCAAAGGTAATGTCCAATGCTATAACCCTGTTACCATTTTCAAAAAGCTAGGGACATTGTTTTTTTTTTTTTTATTTTTTATTTTTTTATTTTTTATTTATGATAGTCACACACAGAGAGAGAAAGAGAGAGGCAGAGACATAGGCAGAGGGAGAAGCAGGCTCCATGCACCGGGAGCCTGACGTGGGATTTGATCCCGGGTCTCCAGGATCACGCCCTGGGTCAAAGGTAGGCGCCAAACCGCTGCGCCATCCAGGGATCCCAAGCTAGGGACATTGTATTCTCACCTCTGTCTTTCCTAAATAACCTTTTGAAGTTCTGTCATACTTTGATGAGTCTGCTTTAAAAACATTTTTAAAAATTTTGAAATAATTTACACTTACAGAAAAGTTGTAAAAATGGTAGGGTTCCCATATACTCTTCGTCTAGCTTTCTCTAATGTTAGTATCTTCTATAACCATAGTGCGATTATTGAAACCAGGAAATTAACATTGATATAATACTATTAACTAATCTATGTAACTTAGTACAATTTTACCAGACTTTTTCCCACTTATGTCCTTTTTTTGTGTTCTTCAATTTGAGTTTGTCTAATATTTTCTTATAATTAGGTTATACACTTTTGGCAAAAGTGATGTTCCCTTCTCAGTGCATAATTATAGGGGATGTATGATGCCAATATGTCTTGTTACTGGTGATGTTAACTTTGATCACTTGATTATTAAGTTGGTGTCTGTTAGGTTTCCCTACTATAATGTTACAATCTTTCCCTTTGTAATTAATAAGTACCTTGTGAGAAGATACTTAGAGACTATGCAGATATCCTTATTCTCATCATACTTTTGCTCACTGCTTTTAACATCCATCAGTGGTTCTTTTTTTAGGATATTAATTAATTAATTGTTTTAAAAGTTGTGGTTAAAAAAACCCATATAACATTAAGTTTACCATCTTAACCATTTTTAAGTATATAGTTTGATAGTGTAAAGTATATTCACATTGTTGTATGATAGATCTCTAGAACTTTTTCATCTTGCTAACCTGAAATTCTATACCTATTTAATACCAATTCACCCACCCCACCCCTAGCAACCACATTTCTACTTTATGTTTCTATGATTTAGACTATTTTAGATACTACATATGAGTAGAATCATAAAGTATTTGTCCTTTATGTTGCTTAGCATAATGTCCTTAAGGTTCATCCATGTTGTAGCATGTGATAGGATTTCACATTTATTTTATTTTATTTATTTATTTATTTATTTAATTAATTAAAAATTTTTTTTTATGATAGAGAGAGAGAGAGAGAGAGGCAGAGACATAGGCAGAGGGAGAAGCAGGCTCCATGCACTGGGAGCCCGACGTGGGATTCGATCCCAGGTCTCCAGGATCGCACCCTGGGCCAAAGGCAGGCGGTAAACTGCTGCGCCACCCAGGGATCCCAGGATTTCACATTTTTAAGGCTGTATAATATTCCGTTATGTATATATGTCACATTTGCTTTATCTACTTTGTTTTTTTTTTTTTTTTAAATTTTTTTTTTATTATTATTATTTATTTATGATAGTCCTACAGAGAGAGAGAGAGAGAGAGGCAGAGACACAGGCAGAGGGAGAAGCAGGCTCCATGCACCGGGAGCCCGACATGGGATTCGATCCCGGGTCTCCAGGATCGCGCCCTGGGCCAAAGGCAGGCGCCAAACCGCTGCGCCACCCAGGGATCCCTGCTTTATCTACTTTGATGGACATTTGGATTGCTTCCACATCTTGGCTATTGTTAATAATGCTGGAGCGATGTAGTATGCAAATATCTTTTCAAGGTCCTGCTTTGAATTCTTTTCGATGTATACCCAGAAGTGAGATTACTGCATTATGTGGTATTGATGGTTCTTGACTGCAATCATTACTGTGGTGTTTATATAATGATGATTTTCTATTTCCATCATGACTACTATATTTATTGCTTAGAATTCTACTGTAAGGAAGAGCTGTTACTTCTCTATTTATTTATTCAATTATTTATATCAGTATGAGCTCATGGATATTTCTCTCTGTGAGTTGTAATTCATCATGCTTATTATTAATTTTGTTGATCAAATTGTCCCAGATTTGGCTGTTTTTAATAATAAATTTATTTTTTATTGGTGTTCAATTTACCAACATACAGAATAACACCCAGTGCTCATCCCGTCAAGTGCCCCCCTCAGTGCCCGTCACCCAGTCACCCCCACCCCCTGCCCTCCTCCCCTTCCACCACCCCTAGTTCGTTTCCCAGAGTTAGGAGTCTTTAACCAGATTTGGCTTTTAGGAACTCCTTCAAGTTCCTTTCTATGTGCTTTCATCATTTTTGGACATTCTTTATTTTCTAGCATCACAAGATACTTCAGGTTCATGTTGTATTTTCTTTGCTTTAGTCCTAGATTCAGCAATTTCTCTAAGGAGTCCTGGTTCCTTTAACTGGAGAGTGGTATTTGGAATGTTTAGAAATCAAGATCTTTGTGCTCAGTGTTAGAGAGAGAAACTGAGAGGCAGAGACACAGGCAGAGGGAGAAGCAGGCTCCACGCAGGGAGCCGACTGGGTCTCCAGGATCACACCCCAGGCTGCAGGCGGCGCCAAACCGCTGAGCCACCAGGGCTACCCTCTACTTAGGTTTTATAAAGCAGTTTGATGTAGGGGAAAGAAGATAGCTCTGAATATATGGTTAATCCCTTAATGAACTATATTACTTTGGGTCTTAGTGTCCTCATTTCTAAAATGAGAGAAGATAGTATCAACTTTGCAAAGTTGTTGTGAGATAATATAAGTAAAATATTAAGCATATAGGAGATCTTCAATAAATTGTAATTGCTATTTTTGTTGCTATATGTATGTTCATGCTACTTAGGTAAATTTTATCCTCACTGTATAAATTGAAACTTAAAAAAAAAAAATTGTCCTAAAACTACCTTAAGTTGCGAAATGAAAAGGTTGAATTTAGATCTCTGAGATTTCTTCCAGCTCAAGTGTGATTCTGAGTTACTCCTTAGTTCTTCATTTGCTTTTTCTCCAAGCTAAACAGCCTCAATTCATTTTAGCCTTTCCACTAAGACCTTTTATTCATCTCTTTGGTCATTCCTGTGGTTCTTTTCTGGACCTTCTCTAGATTGTCCTTCTATTTAAAACACACACACACACACACCATTGGAAAAAAAAATCTACCTAAGTTTTATTGAGGGCCGACTCTGTGCCCAGAATGATATTGAGTAATGGGACAGAAAATAAAGGAAGTATAAGATAAACTATGCCTTGATAGAGCTTATAGTTTTGCTAAAAAGACCAGTTACATACACCATGGTATTTCAGAATTGCTGGAGTCCTTCCTTCCTTTCTTTCCTTGTTTTTTTTTTTTTTTTTTTTCCTTTCTCTTCCCTTCCCCATCCCACCCCTCCCTTCCTTTCCTTTTCTTTCTTTCTTTCTTTCTTTCTTTCTTTCTTTCTTTCTTTCTTTCTTTCTTTCTCTCAGGAAGGTCTCTTTCAGAATCTCCTGAAAGCATAAATAAATAAATAAATAAATAAATAAATAAATGTCATATCTTATTTCATTTTAATGAGGAGCTTGCCTGCAAAAGAGTTCATCATTGGAGTTGTCTGGAATAGGTCTTTGCATTTATGTTATGCATTGTAATTTGTTTATCTTTTTCACATATGTTGTTTTATTTGGTTTCCAAAACAAATTTGTGATAGGCAGAGTTGAGGCTTCTGCCTCAGTGCTTTCTCTTCCACTCTACTGTGCTTCATCCACTTTGACTTCTCATTCACCTTCTCTATCCTGCCTACTTCGTAAGGCTTCTTTGTAAGTTTTTTTGGATAACTCTAGGTAATTCTTTTCTCCCTCCAAACTTCTGTGGTTTACACTGTTTACTACACACCTTTTAAGCATTTTTGTATGTTTTATTGAAGTATAATAAAAATACAGATAAAGGTATAAATCAGGTGTACAGCTCAATGAATCATTACAAGTGAACTATCTAGCACCCAGATTAAGAAATAGAACCTAAAAAACTCCATGAGCCCCCCAGTCACTACCCAGAGCCCCCAGTCACTACCTATAGCCCAGATTAACCACAGTCTTCACTTTGAATATCATAAAATAGTTTTGTCTTTTAAACATTCAGTATGAAAAAATAAACATACAGTGCATACTCTGTATGTACTGTAGGTCTCTACTTCATCATTATTGTTCTGTGTTGTAATAGTTTATTCAATCTTGTTATTGTGTAGCATTTTATTATATAAATATACCATGTTTCACTTACCCATTTATCTATTGATTGGTATTTGGATTATTTCTAATTTGAGCTGTTATTAATAGTGCTGCTATGAAAATTTCTTGTAGATGTTTTTTGAACATGTGTACATATTTCTATTGGTGTATGTACTTAGAAGTGGAATTGCTGAGTCTTATAGAATGTGCATACATTCAGCTTATATAGATACTACCAAATATTTTTTCCAAAGTGATTGTACCATTTTACACTCCCACTAGCAGTGTATGAGAGTTCTGGTTGCTCTGCATCTTTGCTAACACTTCCGTGTATGTGTGCATAAGGGGGTACACGATCTTTAACTATTTCATTTTTTATTTTTAATTTTTATCTTTTTAAGATTTATTTAGTTATTTGAGAGAGAGAGTATGATCATGAATGGGTGATCTGAGTTACCCAGGTGCCCCTTTAACCTTTTTAAAATATGATATTTGGTTCCATTTCATGTGTAGTGAGTCTTCTTTCTGATCTCCACAAGACTATGAGCTCCTTGAAGATAGGGATTGTTTGTATCCTAAAACCTGACACAAAGACTGGTATATTATGGGCATTTAATAAAGGTGGGATGAATGATGTATGTATTCATGGCATGTATGTAGATAAAGACAAGAAGGAAATGTAGGGAATAACCATATGAGTGAGTGGTTGGGTTTGTTCATTCAACAAATATTTGAGTATTTCCCATATCTAACACACTGTATTTGATTTTGGTAATATGCCTAGTTTCTATCCTTGTGGATCTTTATGGTAGTGGTGATAGGAAATAAGCAAGTTTCATAAATATATAATTGTACGTTATAATGAGTACTATGAATGAAATGAACAGGCTACTGCTATCATAAAGAATAATGGTATGATAAGAAACTATTTAGATAAAATGACCAGAGAAGGTCTTTTTGAAAAGGTGAAATTTTAGTATCTTAGGGTAATTTTTTTTCTTTTACAAAAAGTTGTTTATTGGGATCTTTTCAGTTTTTTTTTTTTTTAAGATTTTATTTATTCGGGATCCCTGGGTGGCGCAGCGGTTTGGCGCCTGCCTTTGGCCCGGGGCGTGATCCTGGAGATCCGGGATCGAATCCCACGTCAGGCTCCTGGTGCATGGAGCCTGCTTCTCCCTCTGCCTGTGTCTCTGCCTCTCTCTCTCTCACTGTGTTCCTATCATAAATAAATAAAAATTAAAAAAAAAAAGATTTTATTTATTCATGAGAGAGAGAGGCAGAGATACAGGCAGAGGGAGAAGCAGGCTCCATGCAGAGAGCCCGATGTGGGACTCGATCCTGGAACTCCAGGATCACTCTGTGGGCCGAAGGCAGGCGCTAAGCCCCTGAGCCACCCAGGGATCCCATCTTTTCAGTTTAAATGAAGGAAAAATTGATGTCTTTAAAGGTCAAGGGAATCTATTTTAGGGGGCAAGAACATTTACAAAAGAGTAAAAATATATATTTATAGATATGTGCAGGGATGGGGAAACTAGTTATTGTTTTTGGTACTAGATACCTAGGTACTCTAGTGGTTCAAATAGTGTTAAATATTAACTAATGAAACTAATGGTAGGACAAAAAATACAGGAGTTGGTGAGACAGTCACACAGGAATCCATTGGTTACTCCTGGAGCTATGGGAGAAGAGAAGGATCATGTAATCTAGTAAAAGAGAATTTGCCCCAAAGCTCAGCAGGTTGAAATGGTTGTCCATTGTTCTTTGAACCTATTTAAGTGCTTTGTATTTTACAAAGATGAACCATTACATTGATGTATTTGATGTATGTTCTGTGTTTAGTCTTTGTTTAATACCTAAATTAAAGCATAAGTTCCCTTGGGACTGACCAGGAGAATCCTAACTAATTTTTATACTCTTAGCTTGGAAAGAAAAGTAAATAATAATTGTTAATTAGAAATTCTATTTTTCCCTCATTAGGATTAAAGAAAAAAGTCATTTTCATTTTATATGTCCCTTCTTGGAATAAACTAGAATTGAAGGGATAACCCTCCTTCTGTTCCCTCACCCCTTTTTTGGGTAAAGGTAATATAACATTACTGAGAATTTGGAAACTATTCCTAAATTCATCCATAATTCTATGAACCTAACAAACTGACCGCTGAGCCACCTGGGCGTCCCGGTCTTGATTTTAATACCAACCTAATACTGTTATGGTGAGGATTAAATAAGGTAATATATGTAAGGCACTTGGCATATATAACCTGGCACATGATAATTGTAAATAATGGCTATTTTATTGCCAAAGTGCATTCAAGTGCAATGTGAACATAAAAGGAAGGCAATTCTTATCTGAACAACAATGATATGAGTGGGGACACCTGGGTGGCTCACTGGTTCTGTGTCTGCCTTCTGCTCAGGGTGTGATCCTGGGGTCCTGGAATTGAGTTCCGCATTGGGCTTCTTGCAGGGAGCCTGCTTCTCCCTCTGCCTATGTCTCTGCCTCTCTCTCTGTATCTCTCATGAATAAATAAATACAAATCTTTAAAAAAACACCAAACAATGATGTGAGTGATGATGGGAGCTTCTATTCATTATTTCGTGAAAGGTACTTTACATGTATTATCTTCTTTAACCCTCCCTACATATGAAGTTCAGTAAATTGCTTATGGCCACCCAGATTGTATGTGGCAAAAGTAGGCTTTAAACTTAAAAACTGACTATTTAGTCTTTTCCCCACATATACCAACCACACTGCTACTAATATTTAGGTAGGTCTTTATTGCAATTGTAGTTCCTAGAGTTGACTCAGATTTATTTAGTTCCAGGTTTCCAGGACCAAATCCTTTGATTTATTCAGGTATCCAAGAGATATTTATTGAGTCCCTGCATAGGTGCCCATCTTGGATTCTTTTGGTGATCAGATCACCAGGAACTAGGTTAATCAAGTTTACGAAGATTCTATAGTTCTTACTTTGAAACAGCTCTACTCAGATTAACTGTCTAATGAATGCTCTCTGTTGCTTACATTTGTTTTTTTTTTTTTTTTAATCCCCCAGTGGTCCCCGATGAGCCAGTTCTTAGGATGTGGTAGATCAGAACAGATTCCTGGAGTAGGTGTACAGTGGAGTAGGAAGTATCACACCACAAATAAGGTGAGAATTATTAGTGCTTTCTGCATTTATAGACTGCTTTCACACAGGTGTTCTTATTTGAATCTCAGCAAAATTGTTAGCTGGATGAGGCAAGGAATTTTATTGAATGCACAAGGTGAGGCTAATGGAAATGAAGTGACTTACCCAGGTCACAAGGATAAGTGACAGACCAACTGAATATTTGAATCTACAGCTTCTGATCCTATGTCCTATATCTCTTCTTGTACTGTCTTGCTTGGAAAACACTTTAGAGAAAAAAATTGTTATGGGTTTTATATGTTAAAAGTAATGTAAAGATTTTTATATGTTAAGACATATTATATATTTAAAGTAATATTTAACTTCTGGAGAATTTCTTATTGATTATATAGCCTGCCTTCATTTGGAGAGGCCTAGCATTAGGATAGGTTTTTCTTGGAGTCTGTTTGCCAACAGGACTCATATTTTCAATAGTCATTAATAAAATGTGTTATACTAAAAAATATGAGTTTATTTTATTTATTTATTTTTAAAAAGATTTTATTTATTTGACAGAAAGAGAGAGAGAGCAAGCATGATCAGGGGGTAAGGGCAGGGAGAGAGGGAGAAGCAGACTCCCCACTGAGCAGGGAACCTGATGCAGGGCTTGATCCTAGGACCCTTTGATCATGACCTGAGCCAGAGGCAGATACTTTACCAACTGAGCCACTGAGGTACCCTAAAAAATATGAGTTTAGGAACATTTATTCAGGGCTTGCTTTAGTTGATTATGATTTTGAATAACTTTTGACTGCTTTCAGACAATAGTTTTCTTTCCTTTTCCTGTTATGTCAAAACCATAGAGCTTTCCTTTTCTCAGAATTCTTTGGGAAATGAGGGTCAAGATTTACTTTTAAAAGTACCCTTTTCCATAGCACTTTTTTTTTTTCCCATAACGCTTTTATTCTGATAGCCCAAATCTGTCATTTCCTAGATATGGGTTCATAGGCATATGGTTAATGAGATGGGTCTGAAATTTGGAGGACATCTATTATGTGGAGTTCCAGATGTATTTGCACTGAGTGATAAGATGCCCAGAAAAATGAGAATTAGAAATTCTAGGTAAAAAAAAAAAAAAAAAAATCTAAGCAATAAAAAATACCCTTAGACCTAATAAGAAACAAAAGCATTCTTTTTTTTCTTTAAATCAGATTATAGGGATACCTGAGGGGCTCACTCAGTTAAGCATCCCAACTCTTTTTTTTTTTTTTTAATATTTTATTTATTCATGAGAGACACAGAGAGAGAGAGAGGCAGAGACACAGGCAGAGGGAGAAGCAGGCTCCATGCAGGGAGCCCGACGTGGGACTCGATCCCGGGTCTCCAGGATCACGCCCCAGGCTGCAGGCGGTGCTAAACCGCTGCGCCACTGGGGCTGCCCAAAAGCATTCTTTTTTTTTTTTTAAACATTTTTTTAAAGATTTTATTTATTCATTAGAGAGAGAGAGAGAGAGAGGTAGAGACACAGGCAGAGGGAGAAGCAGGCTCAACGCAGGGAGCCTTGATGTGGGACCTGATCCCGGGACTCCAGGATCAAGCCCTGGGCCGAAGGCAGGTGCTAAATCACTGAGCCACCCAGGGATCCCCAGCATTCTTTTTTTTAAAATTATTTTTCAGGCTGCCTGAATGGTGTAATTGGTCAAGTGCCTGATTCTTGGTTTTGGCTTAGGTTGTGATCCAGGGGTTGTGAGATTGAGCCCTACATTAGGTTCTGCACTAAGTAAGGAGTCTGGTTAAGACTTTCTCTCCTTGGGCACCTGAGTGGCTCAGTTGGTAAAGCCTCTGCCTTTGGTTTAGATCATGATCCCAAGGTGCTGGGATCAAGCCCCGGTGTGGGACTCCTGGCTTAGAGGGAAGTCTGCTTCTCCCTCTCTCTCTGCCCCTCCCCCTGCTTGTGTGTGTATATGCTCTCTCTCTCAAAAAAAAAAAAAAAGATTTTCTCTCCCTCTGCCCCCCTTCTATAAAATAAATAAATAACTCTTTAAAAAAACTGATTTTGCAACTAATTTTGTCCCCTTCTTTTTGATTAAATAGCTTTCTACTACCAAGGATTCCCCACAGCCTGTTGAGGAGAAGGTTGGTGCCTTCACGAAGATAATAGAAGCCATGGGATTTACAGGACCTTTGAAATACAGTAAATGGGTAAAGTCTTTTAAAATTTTTCTCATTTTCTTTTTGGGCTTTGTGCCTTCTGCTCCTCATAGAACATTTTTTAAAGCTTCTGCTTTGCTTTTGTGAAATTCATACATTTTCAGAACTTTGAAATGTATTGTGTCCGCTTCCTGCCATGCCCTCCCCATCCCCAACTCCAAGTCAGATCTATGTATTTGTGGGTCTGGAGTACTCTCTCTGTTCCCTTAACCTGATTCCTTAAAAGTGTCTCAGTACAAGTAAGCCAATAAGACTGGACTTTCCAGGCTCTTGCTACATGATATTCCATACAAATGAGTTCCAAGGAAGTAGATGGGTAGCATTCTTATGGAAATATTACTCACTGATGAATCCGTATTCATAAGTGATTTTTTTACTAGGTCATTATAGTGACTTTTATTAAAATTTTACTAATAAGCATTTTTTAAATTAATTCTGCAATTTATTGTAATTCTTATTATGGAGGAATATTTGCTAGCTGTGTCATTCCTAGTCAAGTCTTGGTCTACCACATTATTTGCTTTATAGTAGTTGCTATAAATGAATGACTATCTTCTTTGCATCAGGTATGTATTGCCCCTGGGTTTTTATAACAATGCCTCTAACCAATTAAAGTAATAAAATATTAGCCCAGTTATTTCCTGGTGCTAGCATTTCTCTCTACCTTTATAGCAGAAGTGCCTTTTAATGCTTTTCAAGGTTGCTAGAATGTTGAATGAGCCTAATCAGTCATAAGTTATATGTTAATCAAAGCAAATCAACACAAAGCAGTAGGGAGGACTTTTCTAGAAAACATCATAGCTTTGCCCCAAATGATCAAATAATGCCAGTTATACAATTTTAGCAGGATGGATTCAGATTAGAATTTCAGTTTTAATATAGACTTTACATGTAGTTTCTTCTTGCAGTATCTAGTTTTCTTTCTGAATTCTCACTGCAGCAAGTATAGGCTTCTCTCTCTAATCTCTTTTGACATAAATTCTGAAAAGCAAATGGGGATTCCACAAGCATTTATTTTTAAGAGACTTTGAAAAGTATAAAAGATAACACATATATAGGTAATAATGATGTTCTTGAGACCCTAAGATTACAAAGTGCCTTTTTAATCGTTAGTGAAATATTAGTTATATTCACTGAAGTTATCTTTTTTACATCTTACTCTTTGGGCAAATGATAATCATTGGTATGTCTGGTAATGTTTTTAACAAGAATATTTTCCCTTATTAAAAAATGTTTGTGATTATGGCATTTGGACTCAACAACTTAAAATATGTGTTTTGTTTGAAAATTAGAAATTAATTAAAAGAAAAGGGAAATGAGAGCAGAAAGGGGCAAAAAAAGGAAAAATTTACTGTTTTATTCATTTCTTGATGGTTGAGTTCCACTTGGTTGCTACCATTGCTTTGTCTAGTCTGTTTTTTTTTATGATTCCAGAGGGAAAGTTGGCTACCATTTGGAGGATTACTAAATCATCAGGAAAATTTCTTCACTGTTGTAGTTTAAGTTAGCCTTTTGATTTTTCTTGGTTCCTTTGTGACCTCAACTAAGTGCTTAATATTTGCATTTTAAAGGGCTTTGTGGTATGGCAGTATCTTCCTTCTGTAACCTTCATTTTAAAATTTGTGACATCAAAACATCAAAATACGATGTTCTAGTATAATTTGAGTGGAAAACATAGGTATAGCTTTACATTTTGAAAGATTATAAGCCCTTTTCAGCAAATGATGACTTAGATATCTGTGACTAGACACTTGTATTGGATTGCACTGGAAAGATCCTTTGCATTTTGTATTTTCACATCTTTCATTAGGAAGTAAAATCTGCTTGACATCAGCATTATCAACCATCTCTCCTTCATTTTTTCCTGTAACATTTTCATATGTAGTTTCATTTTTCTTCTAGATTCTTATTTAGGAATTTAAATGTAGCTTTTCCTTGTTTGTCCTGAAATAACCATTCTTTTCCGTTATCTTTTGTAGCAACATCAGGTAAGACAAGGACAACATTTGCCCGGTTCAGTCACATGTCATAGAATAGGCAGTTTCCAGATTAGCATAAAGCCAAAAATTATTTCTGTTCTGAAGGACACTTACAAACTAGAATGCATTCAGAAGTGGGCTGTAGAAGGAATTCCAGTATGGAATAGAAGGTTCAAATGACTTCAAAGCCCCTCCAACTCTCACACAGCTGTTAGTGCAAACCTTTTACTACATTCATTTTTCATCTTGTAAGATGGCACAAGATGCAAATGTCAGTGGGAGAGCTGATTTTCATTTCTTAAAGCTGTCTTAGGTGCTTGTGTTTTCATCAGGGACACTGATGAAGTCTTCCAGAGTTAGAATGAAATAAACATGAAGTCATCTGAGAACCAGAATAATTTGTATTGACTGGGTGGAATTTAGTCCACCCACCTCTTTAACTTATATTAATGCATGAATCTTGGAAGAAGTTCTTTCCCCAAGTTGTTATTTCCAGTCCCTCTGTGATGGTCTTAGGGGACTTGCTTTAGACATTTGTCCAGGAAAATGGCTCACCCAAGTATAAAGGCTTGGCTTCACTGCAGGAAAAGTGAGGAACTATAAAATGCTTCTGATTGCCACATTTTGAGCACTGTATAAATACACTAGCCAGTCTAGTGAGGTCTTTATTATTTGTAATGAAGGCTTTCTTCATAAACATGTTGTGGTGGGAAAAACCTTTTCAAGAGAAGATTTGGGTCTTGGTGGCAAATCTGTCTTTCTCAGGCAGAATGAACCTAGAGGACTCTATATTAGAATCTGAAGGAAACTGCAGAGTTAGAAAAAAAATTTAAAAAATAGGCCATTAGGAGTTTTATTTAAAAGTGTAAATGTGAGGGCACTTGGGTGGCTCAGTGGTTAAGGATCTGCCTGTGGCCCAGGTCATGATCCTGGGGTCTTAGGATCAAGTCCTGCTTAGCAGAGTCTGCTTCTCCCTCTACTTTTCCCCCTGCTAGTGATCTCTTTCTCTTTTTTTTTCTCTCTCTCTCAACTAAATAAATAAAATATTAAAAAAAATAAGATAAAATTGTAAATGTGTTGACATTTATATACCAGTACCCATATTTGACAGATAATTAATTTTTGCCATATTTGCTTTAGTTTTGTATTTTCCAGGATAAACTTTTACAGAAAAAATCCAGCCCATTTCTCCTTTCTTCTCTTTCTTCCTCCACCAAGATAATTACTATTTTAAAGCTGGTTGTTATTCCCTTGTAAATTTTTGTTCTTCTACCACTCATCTTTTTATCCATAAACAATATATATACCATTATATATTGTGTTCATAAAAGCTATATAATATTTCACTTTTCAACCTGTTTTTATTAGTCAACATTATGTTTTTGAGTGGTGATCTGATTTTTTTCATTTCAACTGCTGAATAGCTTCATATCATATAATTAAAGTACAGTTTAACTATTCCTGTACCAAAGACAGTAGTTTTAGCTTTTTCATAATGACAGAACCTTTTAGGTTGTACAGTTTTTTGAGAGAGAGAGATGGAGTTACTGGGTTCTAGTCTATGAATATTGTTAAGTGTATTAAATTATTCATCAGTTTTATCAGTTTATATGTCCATCAGAGTTTAAAGGTTCAATATCATTTCCAACACTTGATACTGTCAAATTGTTTATTTATTTATTTTTGTCAAATTGTTTAATATTTACCAATTAGATGATGCGAAATGGCATTTTTTATTTAATTTGCATTCCTCTGGTTACTAGTAATGTTGAGTGTCTTCTCATGTTTATTGGCAAAAAAAAAAAAAAGTATCAATGTTTCTATAGCTGAAATAGGCTGTAAACTTCATGAAAACAGAATAGTTTTTGACTTTATTTACTGCTCTATTCCTAATATCCAAATCCATTTCAGGCATGGAGTTAGGTACTCAATAAATTATTTTTGACTGAAGTGAAGAGTTAACAGATGTCCTAAACTCCCTGTCTCAAGGATAGAAATAGGCCTATCAAAGCTAAAGCATTGGGATAATGATATTAGGATATCATTAGTTTGATGATGGTGCAGACCAGTACTTCCCAAAATGACTTCTGTGTCAAATGCTTTCTAGAGTTGCAGATGTTAACAAAGTTAAAAGGCTTCTCTTTTAGCCTGCTAATATGGTGAATTACATTGATTGCTTTTTAAATGT
This sequence comes from Vulpes lagopus, assembly GCF_018345385.1. NCBI lineage: Eukaryota > Metazoa > Chordata > Mammalia > Carnivora > Canidae > Vulpes > Vulpes lagopus. The sequence goes on from NC_054841.1 coordinate 23,471,900, forward strand.
CCAATCAGCTTTGCTTTCTAGGGATAAATCCCAGTTGGTCGTGATTTATTGTCCTTTTAAAATATTGCTGGATTTGATGTTAATATTTGTTAATGTTAAGGATTTTTACATCTATATTCATGAAACTATGGTTCTATAATTTTAATCTCTTCTGATGACTTTGGTTTTGATATCAGTAATATTTGCCTTATAGAAAGAACTAGGAAGTGTTCTTCCCTCTTGTTTTTTGGAAGAGTTTATGTAGATGTAGTATCATTTCTTTAGATGTTTGATAGAAACATTGAGGGGATCCCTGGGTGGTTTAGTGGTTTAGCACCTACCTTCGGCCCAGGGGGTGTGATCTTGGAGTTCCGGAATGGAGTCCCACATCGGGCTCCCTGTATGGAGCCTGCTTCTCCCTCTGCCTGTGTCTCTGCCCCTCTCTGCCTTTCTCTGTCTCTCATGCATAAATAAATAAAATCTTAAAAAAAAAAAAAAAGAAACATTGAGTGATGTTTGGTGATGCCATTGAGTGTGTTTTCTTTGGAGAAAGGTTTGTTTTGTTTTGTTTTGTTTTTACCACATTAAAGAAACCCCATTTCTTTAATAGTATAGGACTATTCATGTTATTTATTCTAGGAAGTTTTGGTAGTTTGTGTTTTTCTCAAGGAATTTGTCTATTTGCTCTAGTAATTGAATTTGTTGTCCTAAAGGTATTCATAATCATCCCTTTATTATTCTGTGAATATCTTTTGGATATGTTGTGATACCTTCTCTGGTTCTTGATGCTGCTAATTTTTTTAAAAGATTTTATTTACTTATTTGAGACTGAGAATGAGAAAGAGAGAGTAGGAGAAGGGGAAGGATCAAAGGGAGAAGCAGACTCCCTACTGAGTGCGAGCCAGATATGGAGATGCTTAACTGACAGAGCCACCTACTTGCCCTGATACCACTAATTTTTATCTTCTCTTTTTTTCTTTTCTTCCTTGATCAGTTCTATTAGCGTTTTATTAATTTTACTGGTATTACTAAGGAACCAGCCTTGGCTTCTTTGATTTTCTGTTTCCAATTTTATTGATCTCTGTTTTTTATTATATCTCTGCCTGCTTTTAGGTTTAATTTGCTCTTCTTTTTTAGTGTCTTACTGTGGGTTTTGTTTAAATAGGCTTCTAATGCTGATTTATTCCCATGTAAATATATATATTTTTCAGTTGTTATGTGTTTATTTTCCCCTATATGAGCTTTACTTTAAAAGCCTTGAAAACATAACAGACCTCAAATTAGCAAAGAAAAAACCTTAATTACAATTAGAGACATAACCCTTTAATTTATTCTGGGTACTTCTGCCTAGAGACACTGTTGTTTTGACTGTAGAATGTATTGAGAAATGAGCATTATATAGTACTGGATATAGTATATTTTTGGTGACTTTGAACCTTAATAATACAGTACAGCTTTACTAAAATTCTAGATTGTTTTTTCTTCAGTTGGTATCATATTCTCAGTTTGTGCATGTTTTTTAGTCTGCATATTTGAGTTTGTAATTTTCTATCATTTTACGAAAAAAATAAGCTGCTATAAGCCTTTTGTGGATGGGCTCATTTATTTAATTGTATCCTTAAGGAAATATTTTGAAAGTCCTTAGAAATGCTTCCTTACTTTAGCACTAAGTTGGTCTTCAGACCTACAATTTAACTCTTAAAAGAATTTATTTTTCACTTTTAGGCTTATTTTTAGGAAGGCAAAGTACACATAGTAAAATATACAAATCTTAAGTACACAGTGAAAAAATTAAAACCATTACTCAAATCACGTTCCTTTTTTTTTTTTTTAATTTTTTTTATTTATTTATGATAGTCACAGAGAGAGAGAGAGAGAGAGAGAGAGAGAGGCAGAGACACAGGCAGAGGGAGAAGCAGGCTCCATGCACTGGGAGCCTGATGTGGGATTCGATCCCGGGTCGCCAGGATCGCGCCCTGGGCCAAAGGCAGGCGCCAAACCGCTGCGCCACCCAGGGATCCCTCAAATCACGTTCCTAAGAAGTCTTAGTGCTTTGAGGAATAGTAGAAAGCTGATCCTTTTACTATATTTTGCATTCATTAAAAACCCTTATTTGTAAACTCTTAATCAGCAAACTATAAAACTAGGGAAAATATGGAAAAAAATGACTCTTTCCCCAAGGTATAAAAAAGACAATGGATAGTAGTGCTTCTCAGGTAACATTGAAGGATTGAGGGGTTTTTTTTTGTTTGTTTGTTTGTTTGATTTTGGTCAGAAGAATGGGTAATTTTAAATATAAAGGGGTTTCAGATTATAAAGAGTTAATGTGAATGATGCTGAATAGTGGCTTATAGGCTCAAATGTGATAAAGTTTGAATTAAAGTAGATATTTTCATTGAAATACTAGAAAAATCTTTTTGACATTTTGATGCTGAATCTTAAAATGTGAAAGTTGTGTAAAGTCTGTGAATGGTTAGCTTTAAGAAAGAAATAATCTATGTTGGTTTAGCTATTAAATTTGCCTAGAGACAGGTTTGGGCTCATCCTCTTAGTTGAACAAATATAAGATGTTGTGACCTACATCTGATAGCACTAGAACATCCACTTGGTCATATCTTGAGTTTGTTTTTGTTTTTGTTTTTTTGTTTTTTTGTCTAGAAGATTAAGATTGCGGCTCTGCGCATGTATACTAGCTGTGTGGAGAAAACTGACTTCGAGGAATTCTTTCTAAGTAAGTTACTGTTTTTGATGGTTCTAAAAAGGAAAATGAACCTACTTTTCAAGGGGTGCCTGGCTGGCTCAGTAGATAGAGCATGTGACTTGATCTTGGGGTTGTAAGTTGAGCCCCATGTTGGGTGTAGAGATTACTTAAAAATAAAATCTTAAAAAAAAAGAGTCTATTTTTCTTTTTTATGACTGTATCTTAGTAGGATAGGTTTTGAGTCACTAGTGAAACAGTTTTTCCTGTACAAAGTGTGTAATAAAAGCTGCTTATTTTTCTCTTTTAATAGAATAAACAACGGCAAAAGAACTCTATAAATAAGACATTTTTAACAAGTTTGAAAAAAGAGGAAACCTAAAAATTTGTCCAGTACTTTGACATTTTTTCCACACATGCATCTTTTTACATACGAATACTCATAGTAAACAAATCCTGTTTATATTCTGGATGTTTTACTTAGCATTTTGACATGAAGTGAACTTTTATGCCAATCATTCCTCTTTTATTTCTAGTTTTTAATTATTTTTGGTTAGTTCTGGCATATGCGTAATGATTGTTTTCTTTCTGTTGAAGGACAGTTGGGTCAAAAGGTATATATATATATATATATATATATATATACACACATATATATATATATACACACATATACATATACATATATATATAGTTTTTTATTTATATCCCATTGATAAATTGTTTTCCAAAAGGGTTTTACTGGTTTAGACCACCATTATCAATTGATTACATAAATATAGTATTTATTTTGAAGCTATAAACCGCTTAGTTATAAATAAAGTTAGTTAAAGCAGGTACTTGTGAAGTAATTAGGAAAGTTGAAGCTGTTTCCAATTCCACAGATTTTGGAAAATAATGTGTGCTGTGCACATCTGTGGTAACAGCCATTATCCTGCAAGCAACAAACACTTAACTGTATATCTTGACATTTTTCATGGAGAGCAAATATTTATATGGAATTATGTTAAACAAGGAAGATAGCTAGTTGCAGTTTGGATTATTTAATAGCTATTTTGGTTTTTAAAAACCAAATGCAAGTTGTTTTGGTGATTTTACAATTTCAGCAAATTGATGTTATGTTAGGAACTTAAAATACCCTACTGACTTATAATCCTGATTTAGTGTCTACCTTCTGTTTCTTATTTATTCATAGTGACAAAAGAAAACTTTGTTTGTTTTTAATCTCTAAAAACTCCTCATATTATGACAAATTGGTCTGAAAGGAGAAAATATTCTTTATCTACTTTATGAAGAAACTATTCATATTAGAAGCTGGATTTTTAAGTGATTTCTGGATTACATATATGTCCCTCAAGTACTTTTCATCAGATCTTTTTAAAACCTCATCCTCAGATATCTATTTAATATTTGATTCCATAAATAACTCATGAATTTATAATTATTTTGAAATGTTTACTAGTTCTCTTTGTCTTAGTCCTCATTTTTGAAGATCCTTGAGTTAGTATTATAGATTGATTAATGAGGTTATTATTACATATTTAAGGTAACATATGTTTCAATTTATAAGCTTTTGTAAGCTACTTAAAAATACAAATTTATAAAAATTATTATTACCATTATATGCTAATAATTCACATTTACATGGTATGCTTTTACACTGTCTCATTAGGAGTTGTAGAACCTTATAGGGTAGGAAGGCTTGTATTCTTATTTTCATTTCAGAAATAGTTGAAATTTAAGAGACTAAGTAACCCAAAGTTGCTTAGCTAAGGCTTGATCATATGTTGTCTGGCTTAAAGGCCAGGAATTTTTCCACTATAACATATTGCTTATGAATGAATGTACCTGCAAATTAGAAATTATAATTCATTTTAATATTTTTTGTATGTTATTGCTTTTAAATGAGAACTACCTCTAGGAGATACTCTATTATTATAAACTGATATATATATATATATATATTAGAGTTATGTCACCTCAATATTAGACTTATAGCTTGTTCATTTGTATTATGCTCCATTGTGGTCCATCTTTGTCATTTGTGGGTAGATTATATTTTAAAATCAAACAAAGTGGTTCTGAACTGTGGGTAGTGAATAAAAAAGGGAGCCAATCTGAAAAATACCATTTGAAGGCAGAGAAATATCTACAAAATAATGAGACTTTCTTGCATCTTCCAAAAAAAAAAAAAAAAAAAAGATTCTAAAGAGTAGGCCAGACAGATTTGGGGTAAAAGAAGAGAATATATACATTGTTTCCCAAGATTACACCTTTAAAGTGGCTGTTGCTCCCTTGGAGTTTTGGTATTTTAGGGCTTGACTTTTAGAGTTCAGAGCATTCAGTAACTTTTTAAAAGGATATAGAGGTTTAGGTAGCTCAGCATTCTCATCCTTACTCTTCCAACAAAAGTGAAGCCAGTGTTAATTCATGAAGGTGTATAAGAATGAGTTTTTTACTCACAGTGTGCTTGTGAGTAAAAAATAGGCCTGTAGTCTCTTGGATAGGCCCCCATAAAATGCCCAAGTTATAGACTCTCTATCATCTCAGAGCTCAAAGGTCTTGATCCAGAGACCTAAACCTTGGGGACTCTGACTGGTGAGATACCTTCACAGCTAGCCTCCTGTTGTTTCCAAGATGTTCTGATGTGGTGTATGTCATTTGTAGCATCAGTGAGGATACCCTCTGTGAGCATGCAGTGGCTTGCTAACTGGGGTTTTTTGGAGATGAGTTTTGTTATGAGGAGCACTTTGGAACAGATGAAGCCAATCAATAAAGTTTGTGTTTAATTCTATACTGAAATTCCATACTGTCTAAAAACTGCTTTGTCTTTAGCTCTTAATACTTTTAGACTTAATACTTTGGAGAGGAGCCTCCTTAATGAATAAGTTCTGAGTCAGTGATTGAGGTTCATCATTTTATTGACATAGTCTTAAATAGTGAGCTATTTAAGATATTTTTAAACCCTAGTGTTTAAATAATTCACACTGAGAAACAACAATAGTAAATATTTATTGAGTACTTATTAAATATTAACTATTTTACTAAACATTTTACAAGCCATATCTCATTTAATCCTCACAAATACCTATAAGGTAGGTTCTCTTACTCTCCCCATTTTTACAGAGAAGACAGCTGAGGCACTGAGAAAGCTAAATAATTTTACCTAGAGTCACTTAGCAAGTAAGAGATAACAGTCAAGATTTTGAATCAAAAAGTCTGACCCCAGAGCCTGTATTTTTTTTTATTTTTTATTTTTTTATTTATGATAGTCACAGAGAGAGAGAGAGAGAGAGAGGCAGAGACACAGGCGGAGGGAGAAGCAGGCTCCATGCACCGGGAGCCTGATGTGGGATTCGATCCCGGGTCTCCAGGATCGCGCCCTGAGCCAAAGGCAGGCGCCAAACCGCTGCGCCACCCAGGGATCCCTAGAGCCTGTATTAAACAAACAACTGTATTGATACTACCGCTCCATAACAGTGATGAATTACTTAATTTTTATCCAATGAAAGTACCTAGCCTCAGAAAATAATGCACTGAGCATGTATTGGTACAAGAGTGTGATCTTGACAAAAGACAATAATGGATTTTAACTTAGAAGTGTTTAAACACGGTTCATTGAGCTAAAGATCTGCTGTGTTTTTGCAATGCTCATGGTCAGACATTCAGTGGTCTTGTTTCTTAGGCCTTCACTCTGTGGGTTTCTGTTCTGATCCCAGTGGGTACAGGGAATCAAAATGCCAGTTCTTTTCCCATCGTTAGCCCTGAGCCGACCCCCAGAATGGAAAATTGTGACCCAGGTCCAACTGCTGGCCTGTCTGTCTGTCTGTGCTTTCCAGCCCAAGAATTGATTCCCTCTCGGAGAAAATTGGAAAGGCTCCTGGAGGCTGCTGAGAAGCTTTGATGTAGAGGTAGCAATTGAACAGATTGTCCTTTAGAAGCAGCCAATTTTCATTTTCCAGATTGAAAGACAGACTTCCAAGAAAACTTTTCTTTTTAATGTTTTGTTCTAGCATCCAAAAAAGACCCAACTTCAGATCTGGGCTTGAGAGTTTCTCATGGCTATTCTTGTTCTAGGTGGAGAGTGGTTGGCCCACTCTCAGATGGCATGTGTCTTAATAGCTGTATGGTTGGCCAGGCCAGCCTTCACCTCCCTCCTGCTGGGTTCCAAGAGGAAGTCCACTTGACAACTGCTGGGCACCTCCCAGTAAGCTCACCAGAGTATTTTGGTGTCATTTTGTGACAGACCTGGACTTAAACTCCAGCCCAACCACTAGCTTGTTATATTGTGGCTGCCCTCAAGTTACTTAGCCTTTTTGAGCCTGTTTCCTCATCTCTAAACTGAGGATTATAATGCCTCCCTTCGGGGTTAAAGTGAGGACTAAGTGAGATAATGTATTGATGTGACTAGCAGTGGACCTGGCAGGAAATATGGGTCCTTAGAGAATGTTAGTTTCTGATATATTAGTATTAGAGAAGCAGTTAGTGATTAAGACTGAAGTGCCTAGGAGCAAGCAGATCTGAATTTGATTCTAGATGTTTCATTTTATAGCTGTGTGAGCTTGGGCAATTGTCGTGATCTCTCTGAGAGTCCCATTTTCTCACCTGTCATTGAGGTTATTATTAATACCCACCTCATAGGCCTGTTGGTAGGATTCATTGAGCTCATGCATGTAAGCATCAGTTACAGTGTCTCACACAAAGTAAGCCCTCAAGGAATTAGAGTTCTTTATTATTATTGGTGATGTTAGTGTTCTTCTTCACAGAGGTTCTGCTCTGTGTTTCTCTCCTAGTGGCCCCAGTTTGTCATCATTTAATACATTGTATATTTCATTGTTTACTGCAGGGTAGGACAGATTCTACCCAAAGGGCCCAAATTGATCACTGATAGTCACTTTTCTTTGTCCTCTTGCACCAGCTTTTCTTTCTGTTATGTGATAGAAGGGTAAATTCAGTGGGGGGGCCCTCGTCTAGCCAGAGGCATTTTGTAGCCATCTGAGAATTGGGAGATATGGATGTCTAAGCATTGACCTGAGTTTTAATATCTTAAGGTTTTGTCATTCTTGGGGGGAGATGAATGGCCTTTCATTAGATGTAATATGCTTTCTTATTCATCTGCAGCTTCCTAGAGCCCCCATTTTTTCTCTTGGTCATTTATTTTGGGTGAATCATTCAGCATACTCATGTTCATAGTACACTTGAGTTGCCTTAAAGAAGGAAGGCGGGAAAAAGAAACTAGAACTTAGACTTCTCAGTAGAGTTCCAGTGAAAGACACCTATACTTAAGTGGGGTAGGTAAAGTAGTATCTGCCTACCTTTCCAGATGAATTTGAAACCAGAAAGGGAAAATAGCATGTGAGTTGGAAGGAACCATACAGATCATCTAGGCCACATTATACAAAGTGAGAAAACCAAGCATCTGAGAAGAAAAGCGATATGCCGAAGGCCACACAGCAAAGTGGTACCAGGGCTGTAACTGGAAGGCATTCAATACCTTTCTTCAGGATTAAAGTGAGGATTATGCATTCTGACTGTATTCAATGCTCTTTCAGTCTGTCATTTTGTCCTGTGGTTCCTCTGGCCCTCTCATGGTCGCATAATCAGAGAGCACTGTAACTGCCAAATATTTGAGTTGAATAGACTCCTACCAATATTTAATATATAGTCAGTATTCCTTCTCTAAACCCTCACATATTTATACTTTATTGTTATTTTCTAGGATGTCAGATGCCTGATACATTCAATTCATGGTTTCTTATAACTCTACTTCATGTCTGGTAAGTGAGCAATTTAAATGAAGTCACCAAATGTTTTTTTTTTTTTTTAATACTGCTGACTTGTAAGGTATAGCCTTCAGCAGGGCTGATTATGTAAAATGGCAGTTGTTTAGGCATTAAAAACTGTTCCTTTCATTTTAATAACTAGTGTCTTAAAGCACATTTTTATTAAAGGTCAAAGCATAGTCCCAGAAAGAAACTAGTATTTGTAGGCTTTTCTCAAAGAACACCTAACCTAGTGAACAATGCTATCAGTATCTCTAAGAGACTCTCTGAGCTCAGATGGAAAGTTCTCTCCCTTGGCTGTTTTAGGAAAGTTCACATTTACGTAAAAGTGGTTTGAATTGTGAGAATCCGTGGTCATTTTCATTGCTGGTCATCAGAAACCTATAACAAATTACAGCACTGACATTTACGCCTGTACCTCTAAAATGTGCATACAGGTTAGATTCATGCCAGGTTTGTTGCATGTAAAAATATTTAACACCTTAAACAGTATATTTTTTCTTCAGCTGCAAATTAAGTAGCCAAAAAAAAAATCAATTTTTCATCTAATGTTACACACAGTATTAAAGGTTAGAAGGATATAGGAGAGACATTGAAGTGGGGGCTGGGGAATGCATTTATTGAACTGCCAGATCTCGGGAAAGTAAATTCTAGAGAACTAAGTTTACTACTTTGACCATAGTGAGTATCTGAGGAACGTGGGGAATGGTTGCTCTGTCAAAAGGACCCTTGTTTGAGACTGCCTTCAGCTGAGCTTTGCATCACAGGACAGACTACTATATAAAGACTTTTTGGTTTTGATCACCTCTGAAATATTTCTCCTTCTGAACTCTCATAGACACTGAGATTGGCTAAGGGGCATAAGATGGCAACTTATTTTATGTTATTTTGTCTAAGCGGGTACTTCCTTGAGTGCACACTATGTCCTGGGCAGTTTGCTGGGAGCTAACAGTGGTTCTCAAGAAGCTCACAGTCTAATGAGGGAGATAAGACATTTACAATAGTGATAAGTCAAAATGGCTAAATTCTCTAATAAATCTGAGTAAGTAGTGCCTTTGGGATCACAGAGGAAGCCACAACTATCAAAACCTTTACTAGTTCTGTCTATTCTTTGAAATGTACCGTGTCTTTTAGGCAGCTGAGAAGGCAGGCTACCTTTTTTCTGAATGGTGAAGGTTAAGAAAAGGTTTAGGGAGGGAAGCTGGATATACTGAGAGGAAAACCACTTTTTCAAAAGGAGAGGACTGCAGAGGTGGCACTGCAGAATTACTCACTGGAAAGGTGGGAGGGTTGAGAGGAGGCTAGGCTGTTCCCAGAGGAGCTCAAAGATAATATTCAGAGTTTGTATGAAAGACTCTTTATTACCCATATAGCTAGAGGTATCAGAGTGTTAGAGGGAGTGGATGGCAAAATAAAATATATAATCCTTGTGACCACATCCCAAGGTCAATCCCTGAGTAATAGTGGGCAAGAGAACCTTGAAACTACTTATAGTTCTTTCAAGATAGACACCATTTCCAAACATGCCTGCTGTGCCTTCCTTGCTGAGGTTGGTTTTAATTTCTCAGAGGAGTGGGGAGTACTGCTACCAGTTAAGTAGGGGGAGGGAGGCTGTCTGCTTCAGATCTACACTTGGTCTCCCCCCCCCCCCCCCCAATTCCTCTTTAGTTGTTATGATCTGCAGGCTTTGGTGGAATGAATCAATAGCTTTTCAGTTTGAACCAGCAAATTCTTTTTAGATTTTTATTTATTTATTTATTTATTTGTTTATGATAGTCAGCGAGAGATAGAGAGAAGCAGAGACACAGGTAGAGGGAGAAGCAGGCTCCATGCACCGGGAGCCCGACGTGGGATTCGATCCCGGGTCTCCAGGATCGCGCCCTGGGCCAAAGGCAGGCGCCAAACCGCTGTGCCACCCAGGGATCCCCTGAACCAGCAAATTCTTATTGAGAACTCACTGTAGTTAAGGACTGTGGGGCTTTGGAGAGAAGGGTTTGACATGGGGTGCACCTTAAGAAACTTAATCTAGCAAATACCAGGCTGAAAGTACAATTGCCTGTAATGGATGACAGTGAAAGAAGTGCTGTGCCCAGGGTACAAACAGATACTATAGGTATGACTAAAACCAAATTTGGTGTTGGGGGCATGGAGAAGAGTATTGGATAAAGAGTGGCTCTGTGGTAGAAGTGACATTGAGATGTACCATGAAGGATGAGTAGAATTTCTGTCAGAGAAAAGGAGGGCATTCTAGGTTGAGGGAATATCAGGAGCAAAAGACAGAACATATGTGCAAGGACATGGAGTATTTGAGGACAGCCACTTGTCTGAAGTGTCTAAAGCAGGTTTATGGAGGAATTTAATGGTCAGGGTTGCCATAAATGCGGTTTGGTGCCCAACTGTGCTGTCATCCTCCAAGAATTGGGGAAACTTTCTCTTCTAAGCAATAGGGGTATTAGGAGTAATGGATCCACTCCAAATCTATGGAGAAGCTATGTTCTTCCTGCCTTCTTCTCTTAGCCTGACACTCCAGGAGGATAACTGCGGGGTAGCCAAATCCAGTATTACGGGACTAAGTCGACTTGCTAGAGATGTGTAGGGTTGAAATAACTCCTGTAGGTGGTAGTATGAGGGAGAAGTAGAAAGGCTTAGAAAGCAGTTATAAAAGAATCCTCCTCACCCCTCAAGAAAAAAAATAACCCCTAATAAACAGAATACCCTGGCAGTGGACTTTGCAGAAAGCTTGCTTGGGTTCCCAAGGGTGATTGCTCCCTATTGGCTCTTAGAATGGGGACAGGATTTCTCACATCCTTTTAGTTCCCTGGGGGAGGTGTTGATGATTCCCTTATCTTGTCTGCTTTCACCAGTTCTCAAGTTTTTCTGGGTAGTTCCAGTTTCTAGAGGGCCCTTATCAGTTGTGTATTCATGTGAGCCTGCAGCTGCAATGACCATGTGTCCTTTGTCTTTGCTGAACAAGATTAGTTTTGACTGTGGTTGCTGAAAAATTGTTAAGAAAGGTTGCTGTCTGGCTTCCCTGAATCCAAATGTGGACTTAATAAAGGCAGGCCTCCTCCTCTGTTCCCTGTCCTGGACAATGGCACTGCAATACATTCAGGCGTCCACATCAGAAACCCTTTTATCTGGTCTCAAACTTTTTTTTACCATGACCCACAGTAAAAAATAAATTATACTTTGCAACCCAGAACTCACACATATCTGATACTACAGTTTTGAAAAACTTATCCCTACCAATGTCAGATAATCTGATATTTTCCATTCCATTTGAATTCACTTTATTAAAAATTTAAGATGTTACCCATTTAATTGATTTTACTGGGTTATAAGCAGCAGTACCTGGAAACTGGTCTTGGGCCTCCAATTTCCATCTTCATATGCCATTGGTCTTCTCAATACAAATTGAATCAGCACACACACACACACACACACACACACACACTCCTTAATTATTCTCCATTATTCTCGGGACAAAGTATGTTTCTTAGCATGGCATTCATACCCCACTAAATATGCCACCTCTGCTAGTCTCGTATGGTGCTATTGTAGGTACCACTATCATCACCACTTTCTCCTCTGCAAGATAATACAATATTAAATAATAGAAATATCAAGTCTTCTGTACAAAGTTTTCTTCTGTCCTGAAAGCCCTTCTTCCTCCTCTCCACCTGACAAACTCCTGTTTTTCATTCAGTATCCAACTCAGATATTATTTTTCTTTGAAGCCTTCCCTACCCTTTGAGGGCAAGAGTTAGTTCCTCTTCTATGTTCTCTTAGAATTTTAGACACCTTGGTCATACAAACATTATTATGTTTTATTGTATCAGTCTTCTTTGTGGATGGTGTATTTATTGAGAGCAAGAATTACTTTTATTATCTTTTCAGAAAGATTTGAGAATGGGGTATTACTTTCCTCAGTTCCATGTCTTACTCTTAGTTTGTATCAATAATTGTTCATTAAGTAACTGATAGCTCCAGGTTTGACTTGGGCCCCACAGCATTTGGAAAGGTCCTGGTGTTGTCTTTTGGTTGGGTGAGAATGACGGAGCTTTGCTCCTACTTAAGTTTCTCTGGTGGTTACATGTATGTAGCTGGAATTTATGTTGGCTTTAATAGATTTGTTAGAGACTTCTCTTGTAGTCATGGAATACTAATACCTTCTAGATGCAGAAGTTAATTTTAGAAAACGGAATTGGATAAATAAAATTAGAATATGCCTATGATGGAGATGGAATGCAGAGAGTAAATTGCAGTTTGTATTTTTAAATTTAATTTTATTTATTTAATTTTTATTTTGTTTATTTATTTATTTAATTTCATTTTTAAATAATCTATATACCCAATATGGGGGTTGAACTTACAACCCAGAGATCAAGAGTCACATGCAACATGGACTGAGCCAGCCAGGTGCCCCTGCAGTTTGTATTTTTAAAAATTATTTTAAAGCCAGGTGTATCATAAATATAATAATTACTAAGCCTTTTACTATATTTTCTTTTATTTATTTTGCATATATTTTCTCACACATTCTTACAGCTACTTTATTTTTATTTCACATATGAGGAATCAGCAGCTTAGAGAAGTCAGAGAACTTGCCCAAACAACTAGTTAGTACATGGTGGAGAGGAAATTCAAAGTATAAGTCTGGGTAGCTCAAAGTATTAAGTTGCTTTCCTCATTGGTAATTAAAACTACCAAAGTAATAATTGCTTATTAATACTAATATTATTGAATTAATTTACTTTTAAAATAAACATTTATTAATGCTATTTATTATTTGAAGTACCTGCTTATTCTTAAACATAAATCTGTAAATTGTAGAGGCTCCGGCTGGTCTGATCTGTGGAGCATGTGACTCTTGATCTCGGGGTTTTGGGTTTGAAGGCTACATTGTGTGTAGAGATGATTTAAATGTAAAGCATTGCAGGTGTAGGGGTCTAGTGGTTTAATCTTTTTACCAGCTGAGCCCTTTTTAAAAATGAAATTTTAGGGGTGCCTGGTTGGCTCAGTTGGTTGAGTGTCTGCCTTCAGTTTAGGTCATAATCCCAGGGTCCTGAGATTGGACCCCAATGTTGAGGCACTCTGCTCAGCAGGGAGCCTGCTTTTCCCTCTGCTTACATCTGCTGCTCCTCTTGCTTGTGCCCTCTCTCTTTGTCAAATAAATAAATAAAATCTTTTTTAAAAATGAAATTTTATGTTCAGTTACCATGTATGAATAGATAAAGAATTGCTACTTGGGTTGAGGAAGTGGGAATGACCTCACTTCAGATCTTTACAATGTGCCCACTGGTAAGGGACCCTTACATAATTCTGTGGAAACTCAGACCACAGCTTAAAAACAACAGATCTAGAGACGCCTGGGTGGCTCAGCTGGTTCAGTGACTGACTCTAGATTTCAGCTCAGGTCACGATCTCAGGATCATGAGATTGAGCCCTGCATCTGGCTCTACACTTAGCTTGGAGTCAGCTTGGGAGTCTGTTTCCCTCGCTCTCTGCCCCTCCCCCCTGTTCTCTCTCTCCCTCTCTCTCTCAAGTAAATAAATAAATATTTTTAAAAAGATAAAAAATAAAACACATCTAGTTCAACCCCCTCATTTTACAATTGGGGAGATGATTTTGATGATTTTAAGGAATTTGTCACAGGCCTCTTCATCTGTAATGGAAGATCTGAGACTCAGACTCAAATTCAAAGCTAACTGTTCCTTCTGCAGTACTTCGAGTGTCTCCTTTTGGTGGTCATGGGGATGGGGGTTTCTTCCCATGAATATGAACAGCATAGCACTGATCATCAACTATATGGAACTGTCTATGTTCTGGGAGAGGCAACAAGTAAGTAGACCTGAAAACAGTAGAGGGTGGTAAGTGCTATGTATAGCAGACATGCAGATCTTATGGAAGCACAAGGGGAAGGGGGACTGCCTGGAGATGGTCAAAGGAAGCAGTTGCACTGGCCTTCTGGGGTCTAAAACCAGAGCACATGGGGTGTTAAGGAGTTTTTAGGAGGATAAGAGGTAATTATAAACTACTTTTTAAGACATTCCAAGTGATTAAGAAAGATGATCACTAGAGGGAGAAACAGGACAGAGGGGAAACTTTTTTTTTTTTCTTTTTTTTTTTTTAAGAGGGGGAAACACGAACATTTTTGTAAGTCTGGGGGAAGAAGCCTCTGGGAAAGTAGAGAAGGAAGTAACTTGTGCAGGTAGGAAGGGGTTGGAAAACAGACTGGTCCCAGTCTCAGTCCAGCCAGAGGACACCCTGGCAGATTCTCCTGGCCTTTGCAAGAGGCTCTTTAGAACCGCCACAGCAGTTTTGATGTAGCTGTAGGGCTTTCAAGCTCTCGCTGGATTCCAGCAGCTCCAGACCTGCTATATATGGTAAGCCCTGGCCATGTACACATCCTTTCTCTCTCTCCCCCATCCAGTCACTCTGTTCATTCACGCATGTAGCTTTTTGGACAAACCAAAGGCCTATGCAGCATCATTTTATCAACATTGCATAACCTAAAAGTACTGGTACATGCTACCCAGGAGCTTGTTCTCTATAGTGGATCTGACAGGCGGGCCACAGGGGCCAGGTGTAGTTCTTAGAGGAGGCTCACTGTCAGGTGAGATGGCTTCAGGAAGTGCTTCACCCCACTTGTCTGTCCACAGACTGTCCTGTGGCCCCCACATTCCGCACATAAAGGTTAGGCTTCATGGGGAGGGAGTTTAGGAAACTAAGTGGAGATAGCCATGTACACAGCCCCAGGAAAGGGTAGGCATGCCAGCTTACAAATAAATAAACTTATTCATTAGCACACTGCTGAGACTTGAGTGTGGGCATGTAGACTCTGCTTCCTTGGCCTCAGCTGGTGGCAGAGTAAGGGAAACAAGCTACGTGAAAGCCCCTTTTGGGATTCCTTCATAGCAGCCGGAGTGACAGACCTACCTTAAATGCCCACTAGTTTTCATTGAAGTCAAAATCAGATCCTCTCTGAGCAGCTTTATAAACTACCATTAGGGAGAAACAAGGCCAAAACACAACTGGCATTGTCAGAAGGCCCAAACAGAACAAGCGGGACAGGATACTCAGAACTGCCAATACATGGCAGGAGGTCAGCGTCAAAAATAACAAGAATTTTTCCCTCCCAGATTTAGGCAGAGAGGAGGAAAGCATGGTTAGGACTCTTGTTCCTTTGAACTCTGCAGGCAGTGTTCCTGTCTTCCTCCTTGTCTGATGTAGGAGGAAGAGGCTCTAGCTGTCACAGAATGGGGGAACATGCTGATACTGACACTGCCCAGGGAGATATTAAGCCTTAGGGGAAAGAGGGAGTTCAGGCTTCATTCCAGCTCTGCTCTTTTCCATTGGGCAACTTAGGTTTTTAAAGTAATTATGAACTACATTTTAAGGCTTTCCTGGTGATTAAGAAAGGTGGTCACTAAAGGGAGAAACAAGATGGAGAGGAAACATTTTTTATTTTAAGATGGGGAAACACTGCAACATTTTTATAAGCCTAGAGGACGAAGCCTCTTTACTTCCTTCTCTTCTTTCCTCATAGCATCAGGGTTTTTTTTGTTTTGTTTTTGTTTTTGTGAAATGGGAACAGTTATAGTTGATGAAAGAGAGAGTGAATGCAAATGCATTTTCAAGTGACGAGTCTGTTACTGGAGGATGTCATAAACGGCAGTAATCACTATTATTATTTGCCATACGGTAAAATTTATATTTAGCCCTTTGTTTATTGAGACTCCTAGTGAGTGAGTATTTTTCCCTTTTCCCCCACCTCTGTGCTTTCCTTTTAGTGATAGTTGGGAGCCAAGGCTAGGGCTTGACCACTCCTTTTTTTTTCTTTACTTTGCTAGCTGGGTTATTTGCTTTCCTTATATGTAAAGAAGATCAGTATTATTTATGAGCCACTGGAATCACTGAGACACAAGGATAGTACTGTGAAGCTTAAAACCTCAATAATAAATTGTGGGTTTAAGAACATCATCAAACTTGGGAGGGGTAACTGGAATTGCTCCTAAACAGTAGTTTACATACAGACTTAAGTCTATACTCAGAGTAGGTGCTTAGTCAATACTTGTTAAAGGAATGATTAATTTCATTAATTAATACAAGAATATTTTTATTGCTAGGTTCTTTCTTTGTAAAAAAAATTTTATTTTTTAATTTTTTTTTTTAATTTTAAAGATTTTATTTATTCATGAGAGACACAGAGAGGAGAACATAGGCAGAGGGAGAAGCAGGTTTCTTGCGGAAAGCCCGATGTGGGACTTGATCCCAGGACCCAAGGATCACAACCTGAGCCAAAGGCAGACACTCAATCCCTGAGCTATGGAGGTACCCCTGTAAAAATATTTAAAAAAATAGTCTATTTTTAGGGCAGCTTTAGGTTTGAGTGGAAGATTATTTCTTTTTAAAGTTTACTTTGCATTCATAAAGGCAGTTCTTATTACGTTTTAGCAGGAAAATATCGCCCCTTTCCCTCCACCATTTCTCCCAGGACAGAGCTCTGAAATGATAAATCAGTAGTAAAATGTAACTGACTTCTCAACACTTAAACATTTATTATGAGGAATGCATCCATAATGTAAATTGAAGTAGAGCTATCCCATTCTGTTATATAAACCTAGTGTTCTCAATTGTTGTGGAATATAGTTTACTTAGTGACTCACACATGATTGTTGACAGTTGGGTTTGTTTCGTAGTGGGTACTGGGATCTTCAGATCTTTTTTGCTTTTGTTTACCATTTTGAACTTGTTTCATTCATTTTCTTTTCACCTGCCAATGTACTTTAAGCTTTTCTGGATGATTCAGGAGGTTCTGATAACTCTTAGTTACACTTTGCCAGGCTATCTTTTTTGAGTTGTGCTGAGTGTGTTCTCCTCACTATTAAGTCTCAGTTGCTGTGCTATTTTTTGTGTGTTTGTTTTCAATATATTTTTAGTTTTTTCTTTCCTGTAAGGTGGCCAGCAGTTACTTTTGGTTGTTGTAGGTATGCTTGCCTCAAGTTAGCCAGTCTTTCCCCTTATGATATGCTTTTTCTAATGTGATGCTAGTTTTGAAACTGTTATTACTCTTGTGAAGATTAAATGGAAAGCAGAGTAAATGGATTCTGTAAGATTTGTACTAGTCATTACAGGAAGCAGAAAAACAGTATAACTCTGGGATCAGATGATCAGGGTTCAGATCTTACCCTTTACTAGGTTTGTAACTCTAGGCAAGTTACTTCTCTACGACTCAGTTTCCTCAATTATAAAGTGTGGACAGTAGGAATACCTGGACTACACCAGAAGATAAAGCTTTTATATAGAGCTTTTTCAAGAAAATGAAAAGGCAAACTACTGAATGGGAGAAGATATTCACAAATGATATATCTGATAAGGGGTTAATGTCCAAAATATATAAAGGATTTATATGATTCAACATTCCTCCCAAATAAATAATCCTATAAAAAATGGACAGAGGACCTGAATAGACATTTTTCCAAAGAAGACACAGATGACCAACAGACACATGGAGAGATGCTGAACATCACCATCAGGGCTTCGCAAATCAAAACTATAGTGAGATACCACTTTGCATCTGTAAGAATGGCTAGAATCAAAAAGACAAGAAATAAAAAGCATTGGCAAGGATATGGAGAAAAGGGAACCCTCACGCACTGCTGGTGGGAATGTAAATTGGTGCAGACACTGTAGGTTCCTCAAAAAATTAAAAACAGAGATACCATATGGTCCAGTAATTTTACTGGGTATTTACCCAAAAGTGAAAACATGAATTTGAAAAGATATACACACCTCTGTGTTTATTGCAGTGTTATCTACAATTGCCACGATATGGAAGCAACCAAAGTGTTCATCAATAGATGAATAAAGAATATTAAAAAAAAGAATATATATATGATATGTATATATATATATATACACACACACACACAGTAGAATATTACTCAGCCATAAAAACGTTGAGATCTTGCCATTTTGACAACAAGGATGGACCTGGAGTGTATGATGCTAAAATTTTAAATAAGAGAAACAAGAATACTATATGATTTTACTAATGTATGGAATCTAAAAAAAAATACAAAACCCCCCCCCCAAAAAAAAAACAAAAACCCAAATGAATAAAAGCAGAACAGACTCATAAATACACAGAACAAACTGATGGTTGCCAGAGGGAAGGGAGGGTGAGGGATGGGCAAAATGGGTGCAACAGAGTGAGAGATACAGGCCTTTAGTTTAAGGAATGAATAAGTCATGGAGATCAAAGGTACATCATCAAAAGTATAGTCAATGGTATTGTAATAGGGTTCTATGGTGACAGATGGTAGCTACACTTGAGGTGAGCATAGCATAATGTATACTTTATGGTCTGAGAAAATCTGTGCCTTTTAAACCTCAGAGGGCAGGTGTATTAACAAACTACAGAATTTTCAAATAAATGAAGAATTCCATTACCTCACTTGCTGTTGATGAATTGGCCTCTGACGACATGTAAGCATCAAAACTCACCGTGTCTTTTCAGGTGAGAGTCTGACATGAACGATTTGATTAACTTTAAGAAAAATCTTAAGAAAAAGGACTATTGGGCAGCCCCGGTGGCGCAGTGGTTTGGCGCCGCCTGCAGCCTGGGGTGTGATCCTGGAGACCTGGGATCGAGTCCCACGTCGGGCTCCCTGTGTGGAGCCTGCTTCTCCCTCTGCCTGTGTCTCTGCCTCTCTCTCTGTGTGTCTATGAATAAATAAATAAAATCTTAAAAAAAAAAAAAGGGGGACCATTGAAATTTCCCCACTTCGTTTCTGCTTTGGAATATATCCTACATCATATAAAGTAGCCAGATCTTTTTCCGTGACCTGTTTTTATTGTTAGAAAGTGTTAATTCTTAGGTACTAATTGGGTTCAGAGGTTACAAATTTAAAATCATAACATCAGGGGATCCCTGGGTGGCTCAGCAGTTTGGCGCCTGCCTTCGGCCCGGGGCGTGATCCTGGGGTCCCAGGACCGAGTCCCGCTTCGGGCTCCCTGCATGGGGCCTGCTTCTCCCTCTGCCTGTGTCTGCCTTTCTCTCTCTGTGTCTCTCATGAATGAATGAATAAAATCTTTAAAAAAATAAAAAAAGAATTAAAATAACATCAGCAAACCTCATGGTTGGAAGGGATGTGGTCATGTAGTCGGCCTATCAAATAGCTGAGTTCTCACAAAGGATTTATTTGCCCTTCAGAAGTAGGCAGATTCTCTGTGTCTTGGGTTTATTCTTTCCATCACTTGAAACTTCAGAAACTCTCCTGTTAGAAAGTTATTTTTTTCAATGTTCAGTGTTGAATAATTCTTTCTCCCTCTGTGGCTCACCTTTTGGTTCTAATTCTTAGGCAAATAGTCTAATCACTTTTCTACAATATTTAAAGCAACTCTCCTATTTTTCTCAGGGAATTTATCTTCTGATCTTTCATCTCTTCATCTTATCTCTTAAAATATGATGTTCAAAACTATGGGTAGTATTCCAAGTAGAATCTGACCTGTGATGAATGGAACAAAAATTTCACTGTTGCACATGGAAGATATTATATTTCTGTTACTGTATCTAAAATCAAATTAATTTGGGGGGCAGCCTCATCATCACCTTGACTTCCTTTGAAGTTAGTTAATTGTCAACCTAAGCCTCCTAGACTTTTTCACACATAGATGGACATGACTCACCTATCCTGCACTGCTACATACAGTTCTTTAAGACCCAGGTACAGGACCTTAGATTTACTCCTGTTCAAATTCATTCTATTAGATTCAGCCCATTGAAACAGTCTGTTGAAGTATTTTTGGCTCATAGTTGGGTCATCCAGCATATTTGTCTTCCTGCCCAACTTCTTGTCATCTGCAGATTTGATAAGTATGTTTTCTTTTCTCCATCTTAGTGGTTACCAGAGATGTTGAGGCAGGCCAGGCTGGAATCATTCCATTGTATCATACTATTGCTAGTAGATTTTCTTTTTTTACATTTTTAAAAAATTTAAATTCAATTTGTAGATTTTACTTTATTTTATTTTTAATTTGTAGATTTTAACAGGTAGGATTGTGTATGGAGACAGAATTGTCAGTTTAGATAGAATATTACATAATTATAGCAGGAATTGTCTTTTTGGTGAGTAGTCCTATTATAGCTGCTTAAAAACTAATTAATGAGAGGTAACAGAAATAAGGAAGCTCATTAAGAATGAGATAAGGAACTCGTTTGGAAAGTTGATGACCCGGTTTATATTCTTATTTATAATTAAGTATAATACATATTTACTAATTAATAAAATATAATTCTTTTTTTTTTTTTTTAAAGATTTTATTCATTTATTCACAAGAGCCAGAGAGAGAGAGAGAGGCAGAGACACAGGCAGAGGGAGAAGCAGGCTCCATGCAGGAAGCCCGACACAGTACTTGATCCCAGGACTCCAGGATCACACCCTGGGCCGAAGGCAGGTTCTAAACCACTGAGCCACCCAGGGATCCCCTAAAAATAGAATTCTTATGGAAGGTCTTAAGCAGAGACCCTTATAGACTGATTAGAGGCAATGTGGTATAGGAGAAGAAGCCCTAAACTAGCTTTGAGGTGTTTTATTCACTTACTTATTTAGCAAGTAAATATTAAGTACCCACTACACTTAAGCCCTGGGTATATAGTGGTTAAAAAAAAAAACAACAGAGCCCGGACTTGATCTTTGTCCTCAGTGGAACTTACATTCTAATGGGGGAAACGATTTGATAATTACACAGGTGAATACTTTCTGTGATCTGTGTTCTAGATAGATACTGTCCAACAAACAACGCAAGTCATATATTAAACTAAAAGTTTCTAGTAGCTCCATTTTAAAAAAGTGAAAAATAATGAACTGAATTTTAAAAATTGGTTTTATTTAACTAAGTATATCTGAAATAATATTTCAGCATGTAAGCAGTATAAAAAAATTGAGGTATTTGTCTTTTTGTTGAACTAAATCTTTGAAATCTTTTAAATGTTTTATTTATTTGAGAGAGAGAGAGCATGAGCAAGGGGAGGGGCAGAGGGAAAAGCATACCCCCCACTGAGCAGGGAGCCAGATGTGGGGCTCTATCCCAGGATCATGACCTGAGCTGAAGGCAGACACTTAACCAACAGCCACCCAGGCACCCCTAAATCTTTGAAATCTTAAACCTATACCACGTGTCAGCTGGAACTAGTCATGTTTCAAGTGCTCAATAGGCATATGTAGCTAGTAGCTTCTGTGTTGGACAGCACAGCACTATACCCATCTTTACAGACTACTCTGTGGTGCTGGGCAAATTACTTCCCTTGTATAGGACTTCTGTATTCATTTAGCAAAATGAACGATTTTGTCTTACTTATCTTCTAATAGCTAAATGTGGGTTCCTTTCATGTAGGAGAGTGCCTTCTGAGGTGCTCTAAATAATCTCTATCTTGAGATAGACATATCTCTAAATATCTCGCTGCTTACGTGGGTGTGTGTGTGTATATATATATGTATATATATAATATGTAAAAATTCATCAAGCTATACACTTAAGATTTATGTTCTTTACAGTATTTATATTGTACCTCAATGAAAGTTTCTTTTTTTTAACAAGATCACTTCCAGTTTTTTTATTATGTGTTCTCTACTGAAATTACCAAGATGAGCTGACCTTCAGGATAATTATAAGGTGTGATAAAAAAAATTACAAACAGCTAGTTACTCTTTATGTCTTCTTCCCACCCAGGATGTGTCTAGTCCGAATGAAGCAGGAAGGCCGGAGTGGGAAATATATGTGTCGGATCATAGTTCATTTTATGTGGGAGGATGTTGAGCAGCGTGGCAGAGTTATGGGGGTAAGTAAAATACTGTTAGATTATGGTCCAGGAAAACTCCAGTGAGGGATTGCTTGACTTGAGTTGATGTTTTATCTGTTCTAGAATAGCTTTGCTTTTAGATTTCTGTGTAATGCTGCCTAATGTCAGGTGGTAATTCAGTTAGAGTTGTTTCTGCCTCTATGAAGACTGACATACCATGGACACTTTATGTGTTTGCATACATTATTATGATTTGTCAATCCAAGGACATCCTGTGTTTGAAAATGGAATTATTAATCCCAAATAATGGTGGTAAGAGGGATGGATTTGTTGAATGGAAGAAATCAAATAGTAATCGAGTTTTAGGGTACTATGCCTTTGACACCAATTGAATGTTTGAACTAGTCCTCCTCTAAATTAGTTCTGATGGAAATGCCCTGGCATTGGGCCTGCACTGTCCTCAGGAACTGAAAAACAAGCTCCTTGATCACTAACAACCTAGAAAAATTTGGCAACATACTTGCTGAAAATGTATGTTAGTACATTTAATAATTAACCTGAGAGAGGGGGATGTATACATATAAAACATAGAATGTAATGGTAATGGAAAGATGAAACCAAAGCATTAGAAACAGTTGTTTATATAAATAGTAATCTCTTCTTTTGTGTATTTTTGCATCTAGACCATATTTTAGTAGATTGTAATCCTTGTTTTATCCCCTTGTTTTTTCTCCTTAAGCCTCCTAGCTTAGGATCATCTAAAGCAGAACCATCAGATGGGGTCATGAAATGGGTTGTTTTTTTTTTCCATTACAAAGTTCTCCCTATGGACTGAAGAATAAACAGAGTTTATATATGTATTATAAAAGTCATACATGTTCATAGAATAAAAATCAAACAGTGAAAAGCATTTAATGTAAAGACAAGTGTTTCCTCATTCCAACCTGCCAAAAGTCACCATTGTTAAGAGTTGATGTGTATCCTTCTAGTTTCCTATATAAATGCAAATTATAAATGTATATTCTGTAACATAACACAAATGGGCTTAACCATACATAGTTTTGTATCTTGGCTTTTTAACTTAATATATATATTAGATTTTTTAAAAAGATTTTTTAAAAGTAATGTCTACACCCATATGAAAGCTCAAACTTATGACCCTGAGGTCAAGTTACACACTCCATGACTGAACCAGCCAGGTGCCCCTATATTAAGATGTTTTTACTTTACGTTTGTTTTTAAAATTCAAAATGTTTTAATTAAGACTGAAATCCCTTTAATCGTCAATCTCATTCCTGGCCAGTTACCTCCTTTTAAGAAGTAATCACTGTTTCCACTTTGGTGTATATCTTTTAAGGCTCTTTTCTACGTTCTCTATAGAAAATATATAGCATTGATTTTGTGTGTGTATACTTAATTTTTTTGAGATTTTATTTATTTATGAGAGACACACAGAGAGAGGCAGAGACCTAGGCAGAGGAAGAAGCAGGCTTCCTATGGAGCCTGATATGGGACTTGATTCCAGGACCTCAGGATCACGCCCTGAGCCGAAGGCAGATGCTCAACCACTGAGCCACCAGGTGTCCTTGTATATTAGAGTATACATGAAATCATCCTCTGTGTACTAATATGTATTTAATTTTTTTCACTCAACAATATGTCTTAGAGAATTTTCCATGCTACATGGGAGTTGAGTGGGAGGTTGTCACCACGTTTTATTTATTGTGATTATTTTCACACACTCCTGTGTCATTGTCTAATGGTATCATGTGCTTACTATATGTGTAAAATTGAGGTCTTTGAAGCTAAATCATGGAGATGATGGTTGCCTACTGAGAGGGTATTCCTAAATTCTCATGTCTTTGGAGGCCCTATATATATATATAGGAAGCACAGTGGACATAGATTTGTCTTAAAGGTGTCTTCAATGACATTCACATGCCTTTCTCTGAGACAGTAGACCATTGGTATTTCTGTTCATTCCAAGAAGAGGATAGCATATGTCAGAGTTTTAGTTGCCATCAGCATCATCATCATTTGTTTTGGAGTCATTGAGTGCTGTCTTTGTGTATTCTTTGGTTCCTTGTTCCATTTTTTTCACTGTCAGGCCTTTCTGATGTCTTTGCTACCCAGAGTGGTATCAGCAGCCTTAATCCCACGGAGTGTTCCATATGCCCTCAGGTACTTACTATCCAACTCCGTGGCAGCACCCAGTGGACATAGGGTGGTGCTGCTACTATCACATCACGTAATGATAACCAGTGACACCCCTGGGCCAGCCAAAGCCTTGGCCGACTGCCATGCAATGAAACAGTAGTTCTTCTAATTAGTTAACCTGTTTCTTGTCACTATTGACTAAACTCGGCTGGACAGTTGGGCTGCAAGAGTCATGTGGGCCACAACTGTCCACAATTTGAATAGCTAATGAGCCATAGGTTACTAACTCTTGAACTACAGGAATCTTTCAGTTATTTATCCCGTCACCATGAATTTCCTTTGGACCTCCATAAATATCTCCATCCTAATCTCCAGCACTTTGAACCTTCTTTGTTACTTTAAAACATTGCTTCCACTTGACTGCATATTTATAAAGGCAGGAGACCTGTTTTAACTACATAGTTTTTTTTGCTTATGTAGTAAATAGTGGATGAATAAATACTGTTGGATGAATAAATTGAATTTCAGCCTCTAAAATTGTTTCAAAGCCCACTTATCAGATAGGCGATACTTGATTTGTATGTTTCTAGTCCAAGTGTGTATCAGTGCAGTCCTGTAGGAATTAGTTTTTCCTCTTTATTTTTCCTCCTGTTTTATTGAACCATTTTTCTTTCTGAATTTTTCTAGATATGATGTTGTCCTATAGAGCAAGGTGTTAGATTGGTGTTTGTCACACTTTAATGTGCCTATATAGTCCACCTGAGGATCTTGCTAAAGTACAGATTCAGTAGGTTGGGGTGGAGCCAGAGAGTCTACATTTCTAGAAAGCTTCAGGTGATGATTGCCACAGGTGGAGCAGGGTGAGGTTGTGGTAACCACACTTTGAAGAGCAAAGTTTTAGATGATCCATAATACTCCCCAAGTACAGACTTGTAAATTCACCTGTATGAAGAGAAATGCCAAGCCCCAGTTCATTTACAAAGACTATAAATAAAGGTGGTGATTTAATAATAACAGAGGTTTGGAAGTTGGGAAATTACTATTATTGCTTTTCTATTGCAATTGACTTGGTCCCCCCGCCCTCCCCCCATTCCCTTTCCAAGCTCATTGTATAAACAGACACGCTTTATACAGGCAAGAAAATTGTATTTTAACCACTTCTAAGTTACAAGTGTGATTATGTGTATAGAGTTCTTAGTCTTCTGTGTGTGTACAACCTAAAGAAATGAGAAAAGTTAGGGACATACAGCTGAAGAAAGTAGTAGGGAGCTAAGCTAGTCTGGCCTGGTTCTGACCCTGGCTGCCAAGTCTCCTTCTCTGTGCTTCAGTTTATTCTTTGAAAAATGTGAGTTGTTGGGGTGCCTCAAAAAATCAATGATTTGAAGGTGGTAATTTGTAAATCTGTCTCTGTGTAATTTGGCATCCCAGGTGTACATCTTTAAGAAAACTCATATAAAAAGTAGAATTTATAAGACTGATCAATGTGGTGGTGATTTTTTTCATGCCAAAGAATTCTTAGAGGCTATTACTTTGAGTGGAGCCACTTGTGAATTAATAATGAATCAGAAATTTGAATCAAGAACTCCTTTGAAATTAGAATTGCAATCTTATTTGGTGGGGATATTTTTATTAAAAATTTTTTTGCTTTTTATCAGCTTCTTAGGAGTCCAACTATTGTGAAAAACAAGGCAGACTCATATATCATTAGTGGAGCTGGTATAAAATGCAAGTGTTAAATTTGAGGTTACAAAAATCACATCAATAATTTAGAGTGTTCTAACTTAAAAAAAAACATTATTTGGGATTTAAACATATAAATTAGCTGTGGAAATAAAATTCATTATATCACCTCATCTGGTCTTGTTTTATTTCATTAACTGGTTCTTAAAAACCTTTGTGAGCTGAGTTGCAGCTGAAGAGGTTGGAGACCATTTTTCCTTGGGCCCTTGCCTCACTCCTGAGTGTTGGTAAGAGTAGAGAACTAAGACTTGACACAGCTGTAAAAACAGACAGCGCCTTTGGCCTCAGCACTTTCTCCTGGTGCAGGCACATTTCAGATGTAAATTTCACTTTCTGCCTCTCCTACTAATGAAGTAAGTTTCTTTTGCTGGGTTTGCAGCCAGGTGTGTCCAGTCTTGTGGCTAACCCAGGCGCTTTAGTTAATTTTTCCATTTGTGACATTTCAACCAAACTTAAAAAACAAACATAAAAATTAGCTCAAGGCAGTGGCTCAAAGTGTTAATGGTAACCTTAGGCTGGCTAAACGACTTCCTCTTAGTTCTGCTCTGCCAGACATCTCCACCTTGTGGCTTACAATGAGCAGGTTTAAGCTTTCCAAGCCTTGGAGACTAGGTGGGAAGGAGTAGTTAAGAAATTCTGAGTTTACCCTTATCAGTGGTCCCTGGAATCCCAATTGTCTCCTCAAGACTTTAGATGACTTCTTGCCAGTACCTTTCCAGAATAAGGATGAGCCTTCTGTCATCTGAAGGTCTTTTGTTCTCTCTAGCAGAACTGCCTCCTGAGACCATGCAGAAGGCCTAGAAAGAGGTGGAGCAGCTGTGGGCTGAACCGGACTTCTTTGTAAAATTCTACTTTTCTTTTTAGAAAACTTTTTGCTTTGCAAGATCCTCTGTGATCACACTCCAGACTACCTCTCCAAACTCATTTCCTCTAGCTTTTCTTGAACTGTAAATATGTGAAACCTTCTAGCACATGTGCTTGGCACATAGTAAGCACTCAATGAACATCACACTCCAGCCTTGCTTCACATACTCTTCAGCCAACTTGAATGCCTTGCTCTTCCTGTCTTATTTATGTCTTTCCTGGTGCAGTACATACACTAGGTTGCCTAAACACCACAGCCCCAATTCCTTTACATCCCTCCATCCCACACTAGAAACCAGTCCCAGTTGTTCCACTAGCTGGAAGTACCTTAGTAATTTATATGTACCCTTCTGGCTATCTTGTATCATTGTTATTCATGAGTATTGACTATCTTCCGGGTGCATTGCCTGGGGGGCTGCATCCCCTGTATCCCTCTTTGTAGTCTCCAAAGTGCTTATCCTAGCCCCTTGACTTAATCCATGTCCAGTAAATAACTGACAACAGAAGACCATTCTGGAAGCCCCTTATCTGTATTAGAAAAAGTGGGGTGGAGAGTTATCCCCCTTTTCATTCTGAGCATATTTGTTTGCTCTGTTAGTCTTAAATACTGTAAGAAAAAAAGAGAAATTGTTTCCCTTACCTTCAAGTTTTTCTCTTTCCATGCATTCCCATCTTCTAATGGATTTGACTAAAACAACAACCAAACCACAAAAAAACAACTTCTACATGAGGCCTTTTATGATTCTAAACAAAGACTTTAAATCTATAAAAGGTGGTAAAAATAAGAATTATACATACTTTAGTTTTTCTGGAAATCTTCTTCTAGGCCTCTGTAATTCCATTCTGTTTTTCTCCCTACCTCCCCACAGAAATTTTCAAACAAACTCCTCTGTTTTACCATAAGGTAAAAAAATTTGCTATACTTTGCATCTCTAGGTCAGAATTAACACTCACTGCCATCCATAGGTATTATTTTAAAATATGAGGACCACTTTAAGGGCATAGTTTTGCAGCCAATGATACAAATGATGGAGTGTAAATATAAAGCAATTCCTTGGGCTCCAGGTCTTTAAAAATAAAGACATGTTTGTTCCCAGATATCAGTTGTTCTTTTGGAAGTTTTTAAATGTTCTAAGCTGTTGGAGTAGATATTTGTTTATTAGGTGAGAGAAGGCTAAATTCTTAGAAGGCAGAGCAATTTCATTTTGGGATTGGTTCATGAACATTAGCAGGGCCCAACTGAAATGTATCTTTAGTAGATGCATTCCTTTCTCTGCACAAGTTTCATGACCCCAGGTCTCAGTAGGTAGCAAGGATGCATGGAGTATGTGCTTTAGGCAGTTTTTTGACTGATCAGATGCCTGGGAGCATACAGGCAGAATGCCAGTCTGATGGCTCATTTCCCCTGTCCTTCTGGGCAGCATACTGGACTCACTTCATTTCAGGGATCATCCCTGAAAGAGAAGTTGTAAACCTTTCTGAAATTGAAATGAAAATAGAGCATGAAACTCCTTTCTATGCACATGATCATTTATCTCTCTCACAGCCGGTTTTTTTTTTTTTTTCACAGCCGTTTTTATCTGCAGTTATAGTTTGGAAGTTGCCTGAGGTATAATTCATATTTGTTTGCCTTTATATTCCTTTGGTACCTGAAATGGAGCTCTATACTTAGTAGACATTCAATAAATGTTTCTTGACTGAACAAATCAGTAAGTGAATTCGGTCCTCTTTGCTATATCTTCAGTTTACCTCACGGAATTTCTGTAGAAGAAAGACAGTGACCTAATTCCATTTTCTTTTTTCTTTCTTTTTTTTTTTTTTATAATTCAATTTTCAAAGCCCTGGCTGCCTTGGTGCATTGACACTGTCCTGTCTTTTTAGTACCTTTCTTAAGTACTCTTCATACTAAGTACTCCAAATTCAGTTCATTGTTTCAGAACTGTTTAACTCTCCAGCCTACCACTTTTTTTTTTCCTTTGGGTGCCCTGTTCCCTTTGGTATCTTTTGTATCATACTTGTAATACTGCTTAGAGCTGTGTACCTTGGGCACAGTTAAAGCCATTTTCCTTATCTTCCTTTCAGGCATTGCTAATGGTTCTCCTAAATAAACCTCTCAAGAGATGGGATAAATAGGTCCATGAACCTGTTCTTCCTGTGTTTCCAGTCTCACTTCTGATGTCATTGCCATCTATCCAGCCCCTCCAAGCTGGAATTCTTAGAGTCCTCCTCAACTCTTGCCTCATCCTCTGCACCCAAATTGTCTTGTCACTTTTCTGCCCAAAATATGTTTGGATTTTTTCCACTCTTCTGTTTCATTGCTTCTTATCAACCCTCATTGTCTCTCCTTTATTGCACATGACCTCCTAATTAGTTCTGCACTTTCCCCACTCTAGTGAACCCTGTCACCCTATAAACCACCAGAGGTTTTTCCAAATTCCACATCTGATCGTATCCTTCCTCTGTCTAGAAATCCTAGTGGCAAAATTCAGATAGCTTAGCAACAGTTTATAGAACCCTTTGTAATTATATAGAACAGGAGAACCCTTCGTAGTTATATAGGAGAATGTTCTTAGAAGATACAGTATTTAGTATTTAGGAATGAAAAGATTTGATGTTTTCACATGGTTTAGCAAAAGAAAAAGCACGTGTGTGTATATGTGGAGAGAGATGAAGCAAATATTAAAAATAGTAACAGTTGTGAATCTAAAAATTATACAAATTTTTGTTATATTACTCTTCCATTTTTTAAGTAAGTTTGAAACTTTTCAAAGCGAAAAATGGGGGGAAAGAAATCTTCATATTCTAGCCCCAACCCATCTTTCTAGTCTGATTGCCAGCAGACTTCTCTAATACACAGATATTCATGTGTAGTCACACATTTACACTCAAACACAGGTTTCACTCATGTCAGATTTTCACTGATGCTATAGTATGCCATATTCCTTTATGCTTCTGTGCTTTTGTTTATGCAGTTCCCTTTGTCTAATGTGGTCTTAACACCTGTCTCCTCTGCTCGTGGTACAGTAAGACACAGGTGGATAGTACCTCTTCCATCAAGCTTTTCCTAGCACCCCCCCCCCCCCCGCCAGCCGACAATATTGGTATATTTGCCCACTCCCTTCTCTGTATTGTTGCAGCACTTTGCACAAACTCCTACAATAGGACTTAACATGCTCTACTGTAATTGTGGGTTTGTGTAGGTCATGCCCATTAGTTGGAGTGAGGATCATCGGATTTCTGGTCTAGCACAGAATGCCTAACTAACATAATCACTCCTCAGATACTTGGGTGAACACAAGTACTTGCCTCTATTATTAGTGACTGGCAGCACTATCTCCCAAATACTGACTTAATGAATGATCTCTTATCACAACTGGGTTCAATTTCTCTGACCATCTTTCCTCCTCAGAAAGTTTCATTTTTCTCTCTGCCCTGCCTCTGGGAATTATAGCTCCATTTTTTTTTTAATGGAAGAAAAAAGATACAATCTCTGCCTCATCATTTATATTTCTAATTCATTTTATGGAATAGATAAACCTTAGAATGTTAGATTGAGCCTTAGAGATTCTTTTGTTCAGTGGCTCTCAGTCTAAGGGGCTCAGAGGTGTGTGTTTTGAGAAGTCTCCCCAGAGACATCAGAGTCTCAGAGTAAGGACTATAGATTTGGTCTCAGTGGCTCATTTCTCTAGTAAGAAAAGGGGTCCCAATGAAGTTAATTGTTCTGTCCAAGCTCATGCAGCTTTAAACAGCAGAATGAGGACCCAAGCAAGGGTATGCTGATTCCCAGTCTACTGTCCGCTTTACTGCGCTGTGATCCCTCCCGGGGTGTGGGAGGGGGATCAACTTCATGGCAGGTTCCTTCTCCCTAGCCTTTAATCACCTTCCAAAGGCTAAGAGGACAGCTTTTCTTGAATCTCGAGGCATTCCATTTCTTCAGTGCAGTCCCAAGCTCGAGGCCCCTTTTATTCAGTTTCTAATCCAATACGGCAGAGGTTTCCTACTCAACAGGACTCATAAAGATTAAGGGGGAAAAAAAGGACAGGTGAGAATGCTAACAATGTTCTGAATTTGTTTCTTTTTCCAGCATTTAGAGTCTGAATGTCTCCACATCGTCTGAATTTGCCTTAGTTGATTTTACAATTATTTTTCAGAGACTCCTTGGTTGTGTTTTTTTAAGAGTAGAGAACACCGCGACTGAACACCGTGCTCGGAGAGGCTGGGCTGGGAGACTAACAAAGGCAGTATTATACTGCGCACGGCAAAGCCAATAAATGAATTCAGGAGACATCTAGATGTGTTTCTCGAGAAGGGCATAAGGGGGAGGGGTCTGGTGAAAAGGCAGAAAGGTGGGATTAAGATAAATTAAAATGGGGCCAGCATGTTGGATAAGGAGACAGCCTCTTCCTGTTCCCACTATTGCTTAAGATTTTTCATTCTGCTTAGTTCAAAAGTTAAAACTAGTCCGTAACCATGTTCTTTATACCCTCCCATCCCCCACTCTCTTACATAGGAAAAGAACTTAGTTGTAAAGCTATTTCAGCCTGGTACGGCAGTGTTTATTATTTGAATGCTACCTCTGTGGGGTGTCTCTTAAAACTGAAAAGAACCAAAAAAAAAAAAAAAAAAACTGAAAAGAACCTTCAAATAATCTAGACCAGAGATTTTTCAAAATGTGGTCCCCAGACCAGCAGCCTCAGCATCACTTAGGAATTTGTTAAAAATGCAAGTTTAGGGCCTGACCCTCAATCTGCTGAATCAGAAACTCTGGTGGTAGGGTCCAGCAATCTGTGTTTTCACACACCCTGCAGTTAGAGGGCCACTGCTCTCGTCTGATACTGTCATTTAACTAATGGAGAAACTGGCTCCAGGAGAGCTGAATAAATTTTAACTTAGAAACCAAACGAAGAGCACAACTTGGGTCTCCTGATTTCTGGCTTTTACTGTTCTCCCTGCTGATGGGAGCAGGATCTGGGCATGGGCTGTGAAAGTTGAGGATTTCAGCATAATACAGACAAACAGGTCACCAGTAGTAGTAGCTGACATTTACCAAGAACTTTCTCTTTGCTGTGCACTTTATAAGCACCATATGAACTTTAAATTTTGCAATACTCACATGTGAGATAGGTAGTATTTCTATCCTCATTTTACAGATGAATACACTAGGATCAGAGAGGTTAGTGGATTCATTTCCTGTAGCTGCTGTAACAACTAGCCATAAACTTGGTAGCTTAAAACAAATTCATTCTCTCATAGTTTTGAAGGCCAGAACTTTAGAACTTCATGGCCAAAATGGAGATCTTAGCAGGACTGTGCTCCTTCTGGAGGTTAGGGGAGAATCTGTTCTTTGCCCTTTCCAGCTTCTTGTGGCTGCTGGCATTCTTTGGCTTGTGGCCACATCACTCCGATTTCAGCCTCCCTCTTTAAGGGTCCATGTGATTACATTTAGGGCCCACCTGGATAATCCAGGATAACCTCCCCATCTGAAGACTCTTAATCTAATCATAGCTGCAAGGTCCTTTCTTCCCCATATAAGATACATTTCCCAGGTTCCACGAATTAGGATGTAGGTATCTTTTAGGAAATCATTATTCCACCTACCGGTAAGGTAATTTAATCAGTCTTACATAGTAAATATGAGAGTCTGGATTAGAACCCAAACCTGCCGCCAAACTTTAGAGCCCATGTTCTTAATCACTACTTTACTGCCTGGAAAGGTCACTAAGAACTATGGCTGTAACATAAACATTAAGATTTTTAACTTAAGCGTTGTTTCCTTCTTCCTCTAACTTGCATAACATTACTTGTCACATGACACTGAACCTCCAAGTCCTTAGGCCTGTCTGTATGTTGGTCTTCATGCCAGTTAAATTGTTAGCTCCTAGAGGGCAGAGATTGTATCTTTTTTTTCTTCCATTAAAAAAAAAATGGAGCTATAATTCATCTGCCATAAAAGTCGCCATTTTAAGTGCTTTTTTAAAAAGTAAATTCACAGTGTTATGCAACCGTCACCACTATCTAATTCCAGAACATTTTCATCACCTCAAAAAGAAACTCTAAGCCCTATAGCAGTCACTCCCCATTCCTCTTTTACCCCAGCCCCTGGCAACCACTCCTGTACCTTCTGTCTCCATAGATTTATTCTGGGCATTTCATAAGAATGGAATCATAATATGTGGACTTTTCTTTCTGTCTCCTTTCACTTAGCATCATGTTTTCATGGTTCATCCATGTTGTAGCATGTGTCAGTACTTCATTTCTTTTTACGGATAGTCTATTGTATGAATATGCCACATTTTAGTCTCATTTATCAGTTGGTGGGCATTTGGGTTGTTTCCATTTTTTGGCTCTTATGAATAATGCTGCTGTGAACATCATGTACAGGTTTTTGTCTGAATATGGGTTTTCTGTTCTCTTGGGTATATTACTGAGGAGTGGAATTGCTGGGTCATACAGTGATGTTAGGTTTAACTTTTGAGCAATTCAGAGCATTTTGTGTCAAGTTGTTTGAATTTTAGCATGACATCCATTGTTACTTATTTATAATGAAATAGCATTCTCAAAATAAGTAGTCTTAATCATATTTCTCATCTCACTGCCAAATAAATATTTACACCTATAATTTTTGATAGTAAAGAGAAGGAATGGGTGGTATGGTATAATGCCCCAGTTCTGGCCAGCCTGCCACTCTCTGAGTGAGCTCGAGTAAGTCAAATCGCCTCACCTCTCTGGGGAGGAGAGCTAGATGATTTCTAAATTCTCTTCCAGACTTAACATTCCGCAACTCTGTGAGAGTCTGAAAAGCTAGCCTTGTGTTAAATCCCAGAGCTTGTGTTCTGTTTTTTTAGCAGTTCATCATTCTCTGTCTGATTTCTGTTCCCAGACACAAACAAGATTTTACCCATCTCTTCCTCCATTTTATTGTGGCCTGCTAGCTTCCAGGTACTCTGCTAGGCACTGGAGTATACAGATGATGAAGATATTGTCCCCAATTCCCCAGTCTTATAGGAAAAGACACACATATGAAGCAGGTGATTACAATATTAAGAGATTGTGATATTTAAAAATTGCTGAGAAGGCCCAAAGGAGAGAAGCTTGGGGTAGATGACATTTGGGTTGTATCTTTTCAGAAAAGTTTTTAATAGACAAGAGAACCCCCCACCCCCCGCCCCAGGCAAAGGAACAGTGTAGGTAGAGTCAGGATGGTGTGAGAGGACAGAGCATGTTTGCCTTTGTATGGTAACTTTTTTCCTTTTCCTGCAGTGCTGAAACTAGACTCTTTCTATCCAGACTAGCTCCCATTTTGAGATCCTTTTGGGTGTCCAATATTCAGACTCATTGACTCAAAGGTCTGCAAAAGAACCTATTTTGTCTAAGCCTTGGCCACCTGTAGATCTTTTTCCCTGTTTTTCTTTTCTTTTTTTAAAAAAAAGATTTATTTATTTATTCATGAAACACACACACACACACACACACACACACACACACACACGGAAGCAGAGGCATAGACAGAGGGAGAAGCAGGCTCCTCATAGGGAACCTGATGTGGGACTTGATCCCCGGACCTGGGATCATGCCCTGAGCTGAAGGCAGACAGTTCAGCCGCTGTTTTTTAAGGGTACTTCAGACTCAATTTCAGAGTAATGAGGTTTCCTGAATGGCTAAGAAGACTTGATCAAGATTTGGGTTTTCTCCTAGCATCAGCTTAGTTTGGGCTCCTTGCAAATACCCTCTGGTCCCCCTGAGGGTTTTAGTTACATAAAAATATCGGGAACGTAAAATTTTACAATATGATCAGCACAGCACAAACTAGATTTCTAACCTTTGACTAGAAACATATATGGAAGGCTTTGTGTTTTAAACTGCCCCCTTCCCAGCCTCCTAGCCTTCATGAGAGGTCATTGTACAGCTCTTTCCATGGTCACTGTTCTCTTCCCTTTTACTGGAGGGCAAAACTAGGGCAGAGAAATAATTTTTATTCACTTCTGAAAGGTTACAGTAATAAAGAAACTCTTGTTAACATCAGAGAACGTTGCAGCCAAGAGTTTTCACAGTCTGGCATTGTTTATTTTACATGTAATTTGGAACCTTCTGCACTCTTAAAATATTGGCACAAAAATGTTTTAACTGTTGAAGTACTTCATTGCATGCAGCAGTAGTGTGGTGTCAGAGGGGCAGCAGGGCTCTGGAGAGCTCTTTTGCCCTGTTCCTGTTGGAGAGAAAAATGGTGTAAGTGTGCATATGTATGTATGTGCACATCCACATCCACTCAACTGTAGATTATCCTCTCTACATTTAGAATTAAGAACTTTCTCTGTTCTGATGAATGTACACGTTTCCCTTTATTTAACGATGAGAATGGTATAACAATCCTGCTTCCCTGTTCCATGGGAAGCTGCCATGGAACTGCCAGCAAGTACAGAGCTTCCCTTATTTACGTATTTGATATAATTTTTCATTATCCTCTTTCTCTCACACATACCCTTTATTAATGCTTTTCTTCTTTTACTTTTTTTTTTTCTTTTTGGTTGAGATGTTTATTTTGGGCCAGATTCTGACAGGCATTCTACAGATCTTGTCTCACTTACAAATTGCCTGGTTAGAGAGAAGAGTGTGCCCATTTTGCAGCTGAAGAGAACTGAGGGGCAGAAAAAGTCAAAGAACTAGGCTGTGGCCACCATAGTAAGTCACAAGTCCAGGTCTGACTGATTTTCAAACTTTTGGCCATACCACAGGCCTTTCATTAGAAGCCAACTTGAACCTTTTTTGGAAGTAGGTAGAATACAGGAACAAGCAAATGAACTAATGACTAACCTATTCATTGACAGGATCACTGGTGTTGATCGAGATAGTAATACACAGAAGTATCTGGCTCTATCAAATGTTTGATTTTTTTCTTTAAGATTTTATTTATTTATGTATTTGAGAGAGAGAGAGAGTACACAGCAGGGGGAGAGTAGAGGGAGAGGGAGTAAACAGACTTCCTGCTGAGCATGGAGCCCAGTGAGGCTATCCCAGGACCCTGAGATCACGACCTGGGCCAGAGTCAGATGTTTAACCAAGTCACCCAGGTGCCCCATCAAAGGCTTTTTGTTGTTATTGTTTTCATAGGTTGAAATTAAGAAGGATCCCATTATTAAATGGGAAGAGTGTTGGAGTGGTGATTGGGTTTCCATAGTACCAGGCTCTGCTTGGCTCTTAGAGTTTGGAGGACCTTCCCTTTCCCCCATCTGCTTTTTGTCCTATGGGCTTAAAATAGAGCTATTTATATTAAGCTTGCTAAGACCCAGGGATTCCCCAAGTCTGATCATACTCTCTCTAACCTGTCTGGTCTGCAAACAGTGGCCTGCTGCCCCATAAGCTCTTCTTCCCTCAAATCTTTCTTCCTTGGTCTCCAAAATGGAGCATTGGCAAAAGAGGCAGAGGTTACCCCCACCTGGGCACCTCCTGGGCTCTATAGAGCTGTCAAGCCAGAACCTTTTCCAGGGATCTCCAACAGAGGCCTCCTTCCTCTGCAGGAGTTCTACTCTGCCTCTGAGAAAAGGATGCTCTGCTGTCACGTATGTATGTATGTATGTAACTTCCCAAGCACTTAACTCCTATCATAGGGGCTTTGGAGCCAGACAGACGTGGGTTCTAATCATACTGTGCCATAATTAAGACCTGAGCAAATCTCTTAACCTTACGTACCTCCACTCCTTTCTCTGTAAGATGAGTCACATACAGTGTGTGACTTCAACAGTATACTAGTAAAGACTTAGCACAGTGCTTGGCACATTTTAGTAACTTGATAAAATGGGCACTGTTTGGACCCTTCCTATAACACCTAGCATTGGCTGCCTTATTTCAAGAAGATGAATGTACACATCTGTCATGCCTCACTGGATTCTGACTCTCCGGAGGACAGAGATCATATTTTTCATCTTTGTATTCTCTGTTCTGCCTGGCATAGGTCATGTGCATTGCAGGCACTCAGGTGATGTTGGCTGAATCTGTTAGGATGACTTGGACAGAGCACGGCGGCCATGAATGTTTTAGTTTCTCCATCTGAACCTGGGGAAATAGTAACCCCTTATTTTGGAGCCTTTGAGGACAATTTAAAACGATATGTGTGAAGTGTTTGGAGCCCTTTGAAAGGAGGGTACTGGGGAAATTAATGGTGTTTTTGCTGTTCTTGGGAAAGCCCTTTGTGGTTCCCAGCGAATAAATTACTTGGAGTGAGTTTTCTAACACCTCCTACTCTGCTCTGTTCAACTAAGGCTTTTTTTTTTTTTTTTTTTTTTTTAAATTACTGTCTGCTGTAATACTTCTTTTGCTCTGACTTATAAAGATATATATTTTTGGTTTTGGACTTTTGACTCCTTTCTGCTCCCAGGAGAGAAATTTCTATCAGAATAATAAAAGGTGTAAACTGTGTGTGTTGCCCCTTTTGTGGGCTTTGGGCAGTTCAGCTGCTGGGGTTAAGAATCAGCAGACTTGTGGTTTGTGCCTGGTTGTGGGGGAAGTAGGAGACCATTCCCATTAAGCACTCAGTGGCATTCTCAGTGTCTCCCACACTACTACTTTTATCCCTGTCCTATGCCCTTCTGCTAAGATTCTTTGGATTTCAAATGAATTCTAGTGTCTTTGGTATTTTGAGTACAGATAATTTATGGCTATACCCCTTCTCTTTCAAAGACAGGAAGTGAAAAAAAAAAAAAAAAGACAGGAAGTGTTTATCCTCTACTGTGCCTGCCAAAAAAGATCCTCCTCCAGAGGAAGGAGAGGAGGGGAGAGTCGAAAAACTACTCACTAGTTTTGGAGTCAAAAGACTAAGGAATTAAACATGGGTTCACCATTAATCAGCAGACGCAGGTGAAGAGTCTAGACGAGATTATTTCTCTCTCTCTCTTTTTAAAGATTTATTTATTAATTTTTAGAGCAAGAAAGAGTGCACACATGAGAGTTGGGGTGTGGTAGAGGGAGAAAGAGAATCCCAAGCAGACTCCCCACTGAGCATGGAGCCTGATGTGGGGCTTAATCCCATGACCCCAATATCATCACCTGAGCTGAAACCAAGAGTTGGACACCTAACAGACTGAACTACCTAGGCACCCCTGGCCCATATTATTTTTAAGAGCCCTTCCAGCTTGAAAAAATATGAGATAAGAGTTTTCCAGCCCAGCATAGAATTCACAGGAGGGAACAGCAGTTTGTCAGACTTCCAACTTACTCTCCAAGCTTCTTTTGCTCTGTAGCCTTGGAAGAACTTGGTCCTTTCCCTATTATCCTCAGCTCAAAGGCCCAGAAGAGACTAGAGTGGTTTGGGGACCAGAGGGGGATTCAGAACATGCTGGAGTTATCTGGTCTGAAGCCGTGGGTAGACATGGATGGCAGAAGAATCCCACTTGGTGATGACCCTCAGATGCTGTTTTAAGGAAGTCCAGACTGCTCTGGCTGATGGCAGGAAGCCTAAGTCAGGGCTAGCTCTCACTGGTCAGAACTGCAAAGCAGTCAGTGTTTACATTTTGTGCCATTTCAGTGGCTGGCAATCTCCTTGGAGTTTGACAGGCACAAAGATGATCCTAATTTAATCTTTTCCAGTTGAGGACACTTAGTCCTGGCAAGAAAAAAACTAGTTTGTTTGGGGGTCACAATAGCAGAGCAGAGATTAAAACTCACTGTTGATTCATTCTCTTCTTTTCAGTACATCGTACTATCACCTTTGCTGTTCTCTAGAGCTGCTATACATACCTCCATTTGTCTTCCTAGGTTACTGCTCTTTTGGTCATTCTCTCTTAAGGTCAGTGTTCTAGTGTCTAGCACAGTGCTTAGTACATAATAGGCCTTCATCAAATATTAGTGGATAAGTAAATGAACTCACAGAGTCTATTCCTAACTTCTTATCAGAATGAGAATCAGTTCTCTACTGCTACCTTACCTGATAAACTCATTCATACTAAATTGTTGATGGATGCTAATAGGATAATGTTTTAATGGTCCCAGATAACTTTTGCATTTTTAGCAATGTTAATAGCGTCTTCAGCAAAAGGAATGATTGTAGTAGCACTGTGGGGAGCTCTTAGGGTAAGGCAAGATTATTAGTACCCTTCACTCTGTGTCCTACCAGAAGGTAGGCAACTGTCTGCGCTTTACTCCTGTGAGTTTAATCCTGCACTGGACACTACCAGAGGACAGTGGCTCTATTAAAGATGGGATGACTACGTGAAAAACTTCTGAAAGTTAAGGGGGAGGGTCACACCTGGGGTACAGTAGAGACAGACATTGGTTATAGCTGCCCTGGATGTGCTGTACTTCCGGATCCATTGGTGAGGCAGTTCTAACAGTCCTCTTCCCCATTTCCCTAAAATGGTGGGTGAAAATCCTGTGGTGATAGACCTGAAGGGGCCTAGCTAGAAAGCAGGGACTTCTTCCTCCACGTCAATGCTATCTGTTGTAGTTGCTCTTTCTTTTTTTTCTTTTTTTTTTTTTTTTAACAAGCTACATACCAAATCACATGGGAAGCTTTTATTTTTTTATTCATTTATGATAGTCACAGAGAGAGAAAGAGAGAGGCAGAGACACAGGCAGAAGGAGAAGCAGGCTCCATGCACCGGGAGCCCGATGTGGGATTCGATCCCGGGTCTCCAGGATCACGCCCTGGGCCAAAGGCAGGCGCCAAACCGCTGCACCACCCAGGGATCCCGTAGTTGCTCTTTCTGAGTGGCACTGATATGCAACATAAATGTAACACGTCTGGTCCTCCAAGGAGCAAAAAGAACCACAACCACTCTCTGGACATGAGCTGTATTACTGATGCTTACATCTAATCCTGACATCCTATGTCCACTCGCTGCCGGCTGCTTCACTGATTCCCCGCCTCTTGACCCTCTTCCATCTTATATGCATCTTGCAAATCATTTAACAGCCTGGCTCATCTTCCTAAACACTGCTTATGTCAAATACTCATCACACAGAAACTCACAGTGTCTCCTGGTGACCTGCTAGCTATACGCCAATCCCCTTAACCTGTCTTCAGGGTTTCTTGTGATTCGCCATCATTTGATTATCTTTTCTGCCTGCAGAGCTTTTCCTTCAGTCTCTGCCCATCCACATTCTACTGACTCCCCCTAAAACTCTCCCTAACCACTCCAGATTGACATTTGTGTCTTACTTTGCCAGTATGATGGTACCTTTCTTGAGTACGAGGATCTTGGGGCATCCTCCAGTAGCCTTCTCAGGGTCCAGCACAGAGCACAGGAAATGCTTCTTGATCTGATCAAACAAGTAGTTTTGTTGCAATGCAAGAGGCTCCAGGGGAGATTAGAAAGAAAAAACTTGATGGATATTGAGATAGCTATGCTAAATATAAGGGTAAAACATATTCTGAATAATATATTCTTTTTTTAAAAAAAGATTTTATTTATTCATTTGAGAGAAAGAGCATATGTGTGCACAGTGGCAGCAGGGCCGGGGGCTGGCAGGAGGGAAGGCAGAGGGAGAGAGGGAGAAGCAGACCTCCCGCAGGGAGCCTGACTGGAGGGCTGGATCCCAGGACCTGGAAATCATGACCTGAGCTGAAAGCAGATGCTTAACCTGAGCCACCCAGAAACCCCTAAATAATATTTTCTTGATTAATTTTCCTCTGCTATCCCCTTGACTCTTTCTTATCTGGCACGGTGGTGGAGAGCAGAGTGATACAGATGAAGGCAGGAGGCTTTCCAGTCTCCCTCCCTCCCAGTTCCCAGATGCTCTGCACTGGCATAAAGTGTTTACTCAGTGCCTGCCATGTGCTGGGTACTGTGCTAGGGATACAGATGGGACCATGTGACCTGTCCAGGAATATGCAGTAAAGCTTCCATCACATGTTCTTGCTTCTGTCTCTTAGCAGCTTCTCCTGCCTTTACATCAGGGCTTGTCAGCATTTATCAATAGCTGACTCCCATCCTGTCCCCTCATCAGAACACCATACACAGCACTGGGCAGTTCTCATTTTAGGAGTCTTGAACAACAGGAATCGGGCAGTAGCACTAAAATTAGTATCTAACATTCTGAATATTTTATTTTGCCCTTTTCCCCTTCTTAGAATATAAGCTCTAGGAGTTCAAGTATTGTGTCTCTCTCCCCCCCCCCCTTTTTTTTTTTAAGATTTTATTTTTAAGTAATCGACACCCAATATGGGGCTCTAACTCACAATCCCAAGATCAGGAGTCGCACGCTCTACAACTCAGCCAGCCAGGCACCCCTGAATTGGCTCTTGTTTATTGCTAGAACAGTGTTTGGTGGATGGTTAATACTGAATATACATCTGTAGATGAAAGCACAATTGAATTTTTCCCCCTCCAGGTCCAGCAGCATTATTCATTTTATGGCTCTGTTAAGGATTGTTTTATTCATTTATTCATTTAGGGAACATTTTTGTCCCTCACCATGTGCTAATCTCCAAATCCTTTTGGTAGAAGGTATACTAGAGAGAAATGATCTTACAGGGCTTACAGTCACTAGCCTATGGCAAAAAAGAGAAATGAAGTCGAATCTTTCCTAGATTCAGTTCTACACTACATAGATGAACCAGTAAGATTTGAGTTCACCTGTTTTGTTTGTTTGTTTGTTTTGTTGTATTTTCACTGCAGACTTTCCTAGGGAGGCTGGCCCAGCACAGTACTGAGTATGATGGCAGGAAGGTGTGGGAAACTAGGCAGCCCCCAGGGTCTGAAAGGTGGAATGGAGCCTGGCAGCCTGGCACCTCTGCTCAGGTGGAGAAATGGGTTGGGTTTGTAACTTGCTTTCTAACGCAGAATCTCAGTGCTTGAGAGCCCTTGGACAGCAAAGCCAGACTAGGCTCAGACCCCACGCCAGCTGTGTGACCTTGGGTAAGGTCCATAGTGTCTGTGCTTCCATTTTTTCTCTGTAGAAAGGTATGGCTATTGTATGTACCTCACCTTACAGTAGTATGGGGGTGTAAATGAGTTATCACATGTGAGACTCTTTTATTACTAGGTATTTGTATCTGGCATGATAATTAAAATAGAAAAAAAAAAAAGGCAGTTTTCATAGTTTAGATGGCAAAACTGAATCTCAGAGATTTGTCTTCCAGAGTCACAGTGTGAGGAAATGGAGCTACTTGGGCCTAGAGTTTACTTAAATTTCAAAGCATTTCTAAGGTCCAAGTGGAACTTGAATACAGATCGCCAGAGAAAGCAGCTCTTTAATAGATACAGCATCCCAACTGAGATTTTTTTTTTTTTAAGATTTTATTCATTCATTCATGAGACACGCAGAGGGAGAAGCAGGTTCCATGCAGGGAGCCCGATGTGAGACTCGATCCTGGAACTCTGGGATCATACCCTGAGCCGAAGGCAGATGCTCAACTGCTGAGCCACCCAGGTGTCCCATCAACTGAGGTTTTCTTTTTCCTTTAGGCAAAATGTTTATACTGTTCATCTCACCATTGGCCTTCTCATTACTTGAGCAGGAGCCCTTCTACCAGAATCCAAGCTCAGCCATTCGCAGGATACTTCTACAGCATTCTTTCAGAGGAATGGCACTTGTGTTGAGTCTTGAGACAAAAGAATATTGGACTAGGACTCAGATGACATTGTTCTGTGAACATTACCATCTATGAGTGGAGTGACAGTGGGTGACTCCCCTTTCTGAGCCTTTGTTTGCTCATCTCCAGAGGAGACCAGCCTGTTTCTCAGGTTACCACAGGGGCAGTATTTGGAAAATTGTATGAATCTGAGCAGTGAGCAGTAAGGAGACAGTAGTGAAAAACAAGCATTGTCTTTGGGGATGTAGACTTTGGCCTGACCTCCTCTGCCCAGCAGGAGTCACCGTTAACATGTATGATTCAGTTACTTAGGGTAGCCCATCTCTTTTGCTCCCCGCTACTGCAGAGAAAGAGAAGACAGGACTGTTTAGTAGAAGGGCTAGGAACCTCAAGATTGGGAAGGGGGTAGATTTTGGATCCTCAGAGAATGTTGTTTTCCAGGCAGCATGATGTCTGTCTTGGAACTGCTGAGTGAGAAAGGACGGTGTTGCTTCCAGGTCTTCTGGGATGTTTAGATCTTTGGCATCCAGGACAAGCGATAGTGCCTAGGCTCCATTAGCAAAGTACTTACTAGCATGTTAATTATCCATTTTCATCTGTTTTGCTTAGATGTCTGTGCACTTGAGATGGCCAGTACTGGTGGGGAACAAGCATCCTGTAAGTTTCCCACTGTCCCCAGTCTGCTTAAATTTAATTTAAAAAATCAATTAAAAAAGTAACGTTGTGCCTGCAGCTTTCTTGTACTCAGAAGTCCAGGAGTGAGATCCAGGGTATATTTGGGAGCCTGCAAGTATCTCTCGAAACCTAAGGTGTGTCAGCATCTTGCTGACAGTGATCAGACCTCATAACTGCAGGTAGAGTGCAGAGGACCCAGATGAGTGATATCCACTGATGTGTAGTGAATAGATTGCTGGGATAGAGGGTCAGGCTCATAGGCCCTGGTGTTCTGTACTCCTGTTCCACTGGAGACGCCTGCCGGGCTCAAGCTAAGTACACATCTTGCTCATATTACATCTTGTTCAAGTAGGATTTTCCATTACTGCAACACAGGAGACATTGAGGGCACTGTGGTTGCTAAAACCCTATAAGATTGGTTGTCTGCCCTGAGTGTGACCA
Organism: Vulpes lagopus; assembly: GCF_018345385.1. Taxonomy (NCBI): domain Eukaryota; kingdom Metazoa; phylum Chordata; class Mammalia; order Carnivora; family Canidae; genus Vulpes; species Vulpes lagopus. Next base: position 23,515,570 of record NC_054841.1, read on the forward strand.
AGGTCAGAAAGTCATCAGCTTATGATTACATATTAACTGTTGCATTCTTTTTTCAGCTAGCATTCAGTGAGGTCTGATTACTTGTGAGTCACAGCCTCCTCCCCGTATACCTAATAATCAAATCCTGTCAATCCTGTTGTAGACATTTCTCTTGAAAGCCTTCCTTTCTCTTTATTCCTCTTTCCACTTATGTTAATTCAGTTCCTTACCAACTCTCACCTGGGCCATTGGTGCAGCCTCCTCTGGTATTCCTACCTCTGGCTTTTCCCCCTACCTTGTGGTCTGTACTTTATACTTCTCGAATTAATTTTTGGAAATAAATCTGTCCATGCGACTTCTCTGTGCTTAGACCTTTTCATGCATTCAGGGCCATTTCTAATCAAACACATACTGCCTTTCTAGTTTGGCCTCTGCTTCTTCCCATTCATGGCCTCTTTGTTACAGATTTTCCTCTGAAAATGCAGTATTTGTTTACCTCTCTATGGCTTTGCACATACTGTTCTTTCAGTCTGAGAGGTAGTAATCCCTGTTCACCCTTTAATATCTAATATAATAAATGTTGCTTTATCTCTGAAGCCTTTCATGCCCCAGAGTCACTACTACCATTTTTTTTTTTACAGTGTGCTAGGTGTTTCATTTGTATGTGGTGTGTCTTTCACATGAGATCACAGATCACAGACTTCCTCAGGATAGCTACTGTGTTTCATTCGTCCTTTATGTCCACTGCATACTATAATGCCTTATATCTAGTAGGCACTCAATAGATGCTTAGTGAAAGGTACAAGACGATGTAGAATTCCACATTTGGACAGCTTGGGGTCTGCAAGGAACATAAGTTACTTCATGATACAACTGCTCAGAACGGGGTAAATATTGTAAGAGAGGCTTTAATGTATACACATGGTTAAGTCACAGATTGAAATTCTTGTTTGAGAAAAATTATTTATAATTGAGATTTTCTTTTTTTGTTGTTGTGGTAAAATATACATAATTATTATCATTTTAACCCTTAACAAGAGTACCATTTGGTGGCATTAAATGCATTCACAATGTTATGTAACCAGCACCACTATGTATACCAATTTTTTCATCATCCCCAACAAAAACTGCCTCATTTCCACTCCCCAAGTCCTGTAGCCTCCTTGCCTATCCTAGTACCTCACAGAGGGGAAATCATATAATATTTGTCCTTCTCTATCTGATTTAATTTCATTATGTATAATGTTTTCAAGGTATATGCATATTGTAGCATATTATCAGTTTCATTCCTTATTATGGCTGAATATTATTCCATTTCATGTAGATACCACATTTTGTTTATCCATTCATCTGTTGATGAATGCTTAAGCTTTTCCCACATTTGGCTATTGTGAATACTGCTGTTATGAATGTTGCTGTACAAGTATCTGTTCCAGTCTCAGCTTTCAACTCTTTTGGGTATCTACTCAGGAATGGAATTACTAGGTCATAGAGTAGTTCTGTGTTTAACTTCGTGAGAAATCACCAAACTGTTTCTCACAATGTTGTGCTGTTTTACATTCCTACCAGTATTGCTTGAGAATTCCAGTTTTTCTGCATCCTCGCTAACACAATTTTCCTCTTCCTTTTTTTTTTTTTTAAGTTATCGCCATCCTAATAGGTGTGAATGGAATTATTTTTTGCTTATTATACTTCAGGTGATTGCCTTGCTGATTGGTTCTACCTTGATTATTGGTCATTAATGACCACTAATAAATAAAACTTTTCACTTTCCAAACCTTGTCTTCGGTAACAGAAAACCAAAGCCTAATCAAGACTTTTGTGCACTGGCACTTGTTAGCAGAGCATAAGCCCTTTGTTAAACTTGGAGGTGTAAGCAAAAGGGCACTTCTTAGAAAGTTTCCTAGTTATTCTTCTGTATCACCTGTTATAGAACAGACAAGGATCAGAGGTCTATTTATGTTTAACCTGTTGACTTTAGAGAGTTAGTTGAGTATTATCTCTTTAGAATGGTCAGTGAGAGAGGAAAAACTGAGTTGTCCATTTTGTGTTTTCTTACCCTGACAGTCATGAAGTTCTTGCTTTGTTCAGTCAGAAGCTCTCCTTCTTCTTCTTTTTTTTAAGATTTTATTTATTTATTTATTCATGAGAGACACAGAGAGAGGCAGAGACTTAGGCAAGAGGGAGAAGCAGGCTCCCTGTGGGGAGTGTGATGTGGGACTTGATCCCAGGACCCTAGGATCATGACCTGAGCCAAAGGCAGATGCTGAGCCACCCAGGTGTCCCATGAAAGCTCTCCTTCTTACTTCAGACTTCTGTTAAAGTATTTTAATTTCAGGTCTAGAACACTAGCAGATGGTAGTCATGGAAATAGAGATGGTCTTGAATATTTCAGTGGAAGACACTGCTTTGAGAGAGGTGTGGGGTTTCAGAGGCTATGTGAGGACACACTGAAAGGACAGGCATGGGCCTCTTTGGTCTATAGTCGTGTTTGGAAACCATGAAAACGACAGCATCATGTACACAGACCTGCTCAACCCCTCCTCAAATCCTTGTACTCAAGGGAGCTTTTCAGAAATTTGTCAAAGTGGATGGATATCACAATACAAGAGGTAATTATGATAGGAAATACTATATTGAGTCATTCTACAGACATGCGCTGAGCAATGCACCATCTTTGCCCTCAAGGAGCTCACAGTCGGGGGGGGGCAAATTATAAACAGATTATTAAAATAGCACAGTATGCCTTCTTGGTGGAAATTAATTAAAATCCATGTGAAGGAAAAAGCAACAAACTTTGGGGAACTTGAAAGACTTCACAGAAAATGAAGTGATGTATCTTCTGTAAGATGAGGACAATAACATCCCCCTTTAGGATTATTGTGAAGATTAAAGGGATAATACATAAAGCTTTTAATACAGTTGCTGGCACATGAGAGACATTCAACAAATGTTAGCTAATGTTGTTATTATATTATTATGGAGAGGTTTTATTGAATCGATGAATGACAGTATATCCATTGATTGCACTCAACAGAGACAGACTTCAGCTAACTTAAGTAAAGAAAGGCATTTATTGGAGAGTAACTAGTAGTCACAGAATGGAAAGGAGAGTTTGACAACAGGCCTCAGGAAGCTTAGGAATCTCAGTATCTGTAACAGGAACTTTGTATAGTCTCTTTGGGATGATCCAACTTTAGCTACCTTTTATCTTTGGATGTCTCTGCTCAGAAGCAAGAGTCAGATTAGATTAGCTGGGATTCTCTGCTGATTTCTATGATGAGGGACTAGGTTTCCATGGTCAGCAGTCTGCCAACTCATATGAAGTTAGGGAGGAGTAGGTCCTGGCCCTAAGGAAGGGATGCAGAGAGTGAGTGATACTCACCTCAGGCAGTATCAGAGTAATTCCAAAATCTGCTGATCTGTTGAGACTGATGATGAAAACAACCAGGCCAACTCATGGTACAGCCTCTGGACATTTCCTTTTGTCCAGAATCTTGAATGCCCCAGCTCATGACCAATGGCAACCCAGTATGACCATACCTATCTGACATTCATCACTGAAATATCTCTGGTTTCTCCATGTTTCTTCTTAAGTATGGTAGCTAGAACAAAGACTCTTAACTATTACAATTATAGAGGAAAAAAAAAACTTTTGACCTTTGTATATGGAATTTCTTTTCATATGTCCACATTAAAATTTTCTCATTTATCAGCTCATGACCAGAGATTTGCTCTGGGGCTATATTATTACTATATAAATTGTCAAAACCTTCCTTCATCCGATTACTTGTTTTTTTTGGCTTATACATGCTATTGTGCTTTGACCTTTTTGGATCTCATCTTGTTTCTAGAATAACTTTTCAACAATTCATAGTCATTTCCATTTTATTCTCGTTTTTAAAAGTATTGGAATTAGCAGTTTTATTTTTATTTTTTTGCTCACGTGGTTCTCCCATTTCTGATGACTCATCAGAAGTAGAAAGGTGTGACATTTTAGAGAAGACACTAGATTTAGGGGTCAGCTGTCTGAGATAAAAGTCATAGCACTGTCACAAGCAGGGTGTGACTTTGGGGCAAGTCCTTGAACATTTTTGAACTTCTGTTTTCTTGTTTATAGAATCGGGACAGAAGTAGCAGCTAGGTTGTGAGCTCCTAGAAGGGCAAGGTTATGGTCGTGAGGTACACATAAGATTGTATATGTGAGAAAAAAAAAAAGATTGTATATGTGAGCACATATATCAAATCAAATGTGATGTATGCTTATTGTTACTATCACCACTATTGTAATTATTATCAGTTAAGATTTTCAGGGGAGACTCCCCCCCCCCCCCCCGCCCCGAAATGTTTCTCTTAGGACTTTGTGCTCTAAGTGTTACTGTTAAAATAGTGACTCTTTCAAGCCTGTGTTAGCCCCTCTGACTGCAGTACACATGAGTCTTGCTGTCTGGGATGCTATAAAAAACTTCAGAAATCAAAGTAGATTATAGCTATTATCTTCCTCTTGTCTGGATGTCCTGACATAGAAGAAATAAATTGGTGTGATAGTTTGATCTTCCCGGGACCATAATGTCCCTCATCAGCTCTTTTCAAGGTGATTTCAGACTTACTGATGTGTTTGAATGCCTTGTCAAGTGGGTAAATGATCTTAATTTTCAAGGACAGATGTCTCTTGCTTTGCTCTTTTCCAAGCCTGAGGAAAAGGCTCCTGTACTTTGCAGCCATTCAGAAATTAAAGTTGGTGGTTCTGTAGGAATGCCTGCGAAACCATGTACCTCATTTTTCAAGACATGATCAGGCTGCGCAAATCTTGAATATGTAGATTCTAAGCTGCAAGACTAGGATTTTAAAAAAAATATATTTTATTTATTTATTCATGAGAGACACAGAGAGAGAGAGGCAGAGACACAGGCAGAGGGAGAAGTAGGCTCCATGCAGGGAGCCTGACATGGGACTCGATCCCGGGTTTCCAGGATCACGCCCTGGGCTGAAGGCGGCGCTGAACCACTGAACCACCCAGGCTGCCCAAGACTAGGATTTTTAAAGTAAGTAAATAAATATTTTTAAAAAGGCATTTCAGTGTAGCAAGCTTCCCTATCCATTAAAAGTTTGAAATGATTTATTAAAATAAGATGTAAGAATTGTCTCATGTTTTGTTTAGGTTGGCTTTTCATCACAGCTGAAATATGCTTTACTCAGATTCACATGATTTTCTCTTTTTAAAAAGATTTCATTCATTCATTCATTCATTCATTCATTCATTCGAGACACACAGAAACAGACATAGGCAGAGGGAGAAGCAGGCTCCCTTTAAGGAGCCTGATGCAGGATTTGGTCCTAGGACCCTGGGATCATAGCCTGAGCCGAAGGCAGACACTGAACCACTGAGCCACCCAGGTGCCCCTCACATGATTTTCTAAAGAAGAAAGAAGAAATTGAAACTGTCCATCTTTTCATGTTTTATTATTTTTCCTTTTCTTCTTGGTATTAATTACAGTTTTCTCTGGATCTACCACACTCACACACACACACACACACACACACACACACATACACACGATTTTATTTTGTTGGGGTGCCTGGGTGGCTCAGCCAGTTAAGCATCTGCCTTTGGCTCAGGTCATGATCTCAGGGTCCTGGGATCAAGCCCTACATCAGGCTCCCTACTCAGTGGGGAGTCTGCTTCTTTCTCTCCTTCTGCTTCTCCCCCTGACATGCTCCTCCACTCATGCTGTCTCTCTCTCTCAAATAAAATAAAATAATTTTATTTTATAGTGTTTTGTGATCATTGCTAAGAGGTCCTCAGTAGATCTGTTAGTCTTCATACAAGTAAGTGAATTACATGCACCCATGTGTATTTAGTCTCTCCATGTCCTCCTCTCTGTCTCCTCTCACCTGTTTCTGTGTGTTTCACATAATATTGCACAGTGAGCTCATTTCTAACATTAAATTTAATAGACTGGCTGATGTTCAATGCACATTAGCCTATTGCCATGCAGTCACTGTAGCTCATGGTGCAAAGTGTCGCTGATGGCGTTTCTGACTGCTAGAAAGACCTGACCTGCGATCTTTTGCACTGTTACCCTTATGATGAATTTCATGTATTCCTTATGCTTTTTAGTCAGCAGCTCTAGCCACCCTTTATCATTCATTGATTCCAAGAAATTCTTTTTTATTTAAGATTTTATTTTTAAGTAATCTCTATACCTAAAATGGCGCTCAAATTTACAACCCTAAGTTCAAGAGTTGCATGCTCCATTGACTGAGCTAGCCAGGCTCCCCCATTCCAACAAATTCTTATTAGCTTGCTACTGTTAATAGCTTTGCCTCAAGGCAGTAGCTGTAAAACTTATTCTTACCTTCATGTACACCTGTTCTTGTGTTGTCCCCACCAACCTTCTTTCATTTTGTCCTCCTATGCCACATCACACCCTTTCTCCCGTTAGTTTTCTCAGGAGTGGGGCTTAGCTATACTAGCAATGTCTAATATGTATTAGTAACTGGCCACTGATGACCCATCTGGTGACCCATCTCTAGCCACCATTGCAATTGGGAATCTCCAAGTTGTGTTTACCCAAGACTATATTAGCTGTTCTTAGCCCTGCCTCTATAAAGAATCTCAGTTGTAGGTACATGAGCAGGTGGCTATATTATTTTTTGTTTGTTCTAATGTAGATAGGCATTGGAGTCAGACTGCTCTATATTCTAATCTTGACCCACTATTTCCTAGCTTCCCAAATATCAGTTTCCTCTTCTCCAAAGTGGGGATAGTAACAGTACCTATCTCACAGAGTCACTGCGAAGGATTAAGTGAGCTCACATGCATGAAGCTCTTAGCATAGTTCTTGGAACAGGGTAAACAGTGAGTTCTGGCACCTCGTTCTGGACTTGAATCACTTTTGTGGCACTTTAGACTGGGGAGAGGGGAGGCTTTGCAGAAGGTATAATTTATAAGCTATGTCTTAGAGGATAAGAAGGAGTTAGCATCCCAGTGGATAAAGAAGGGGGAAGGATTCCCAGCAGCAGTATGCTTAAGAACTATAAGAGAGCAAGGCCTGTTTGTGGAAATTGCATATAGTTTATCCTGACTGAAGGGTGAGTTAAAAGTGGGGAGGTGGGAGGAGGTGAGGCAGGAAAGATGATCAAGAACAGATCTCAGAGAACCATGTAGAGCTCCTGGAGGAGTTTAAACTTGATCCTTCATCACTCCCTCCATCTGCATAATCTGGTTCCTCTGTTAAGCAGTCACATAAACTTCTTTAAGAGCAGCAATAGCTAAAAGGGGCAAGAGGGCAGCGAATTAGCCTCAAACAAACTGCATCTCTTTAAAGCTAATATTCCTCCTCGAGAATACTATATTAATTAAACATGTGCCTTGCAAGATTCATTATTGTTTTACTTGTGTTCCCTGTTGGTTGTCTCATTCATTAATTGGCTGATTAGTAACCCTGAACTCTTGTATCTCCCCACCCCCTTTTTGGCATTCCCTTTTTAATATACTATGCTGTTCCTCCTGGGACGTAAACTCCAGGACCCGTCCCTGGCCTGCTCGTGTTTGTTTTCTTTGCCCCTTGTGCCTGCCTCTGCTATAACATTTGTAGTATGTGTTAAGTAATCCTTAAGGTAACATTTTTATTATGTCATAAAAAGTGCATGGCAAATATATTATAACTCATGGACTTTGTTTAAAAATGAACGGATAATTTATTGAGTGTGTTACATGAGCCTTGCTCCCCTCCCCATTTCAGCTAAGACTTGCTGCTCATTTAGCCTAGCCTCCTATTGAGTGCTCCCACCCTGTGACATGCTGGGAAAGCAGACCCATGGTTGGCTAGAAATGACATCATAGTTTATGTACTCAATAAAAATTTAATTAAGTCATTACAGGAATTGCAGTCATCATTTAACCCTCTGATTTCTTCTGTTTAGTTTATTATTAAACATTCAGTAATACCAGTCACCAAATCCTGATGGCTTATAAAATATCTGCATGAATTTTAATAGCTTAAATAAATGGGAAAATATGAGTAACTGATATAAAAGGAACCTTTTCCTTGTGGTGGTGCTGTATGTATGGGTTTTTATGAAAAGCAAAGCATTATAGAAAGGATAAGAGTTTACTAAGAGAACAGCCCAACACTATCTGGGAGGAGTTTTTCATTTGGTTTGTCCCATCTGTATTTCCATCATGGGCAGGGTGCTCCATACAGAACCATCTGGCAGCAGGGCACAGAACCTGTATGCCAACAAACAAAAGCTTAAATGAGGGAATAAAATCCCAACAGAGGTTCACCAGAGGGAGTATCGAGCTTCCTTTGACTGCTGGGCTGGTTAGAAGGGCCCATTGGGGCAAGTCCAGTAGTTCAGGAAGCTGTTCTCACTCACCCTCACCTGTTGCCTGCAGATCATGTGTCTGCACTGATCGAGCTTCCACCCTCTTCCAGGAAGGGCCTTTTTCATGATCTAATGCAGCCTGGGTGATGATATCTGAAAGCCATTCCTAGCTGTGGCTGCTTGCCATCCTTCAGCTAGAGGGAAGAGGGAGAGGCAGCTTACAGGTCACTAGAGTTAGAATATAGGACCAGAGGTAGTGGAGCCTTGCTAATAGGGAATTCTAGCCCTGCTCTCCATTCTTCCTGGGTCACAGGCAGCCAGAATGTAGGTGCATCCCAAGAGGAGAAAGTGTGTTTGTATGTAACTGAACCTTGCTGGAAATTGAGGTTTGCACATTACCGTGTTGCTGATCTCTGGAAATGCCCCTACAGATGGTGAAGTAGGTAAAGCACTTGTCTGGAAATCACAGTCTAATCCTGGCTCTGACAGTAGCTTTCTGTGTGACCTCAAGACAAGTCCCTACCCCTTTTTGGGTCTTAGTTCACCAGTTTCTTGGAGGCATTGAGCTAGGTGATCTCTGATGACCCTTCCAGGTTTAAGGTTTACTGGTTAGATACAATACATAAACTAGCTCTGCTTAGCAGATTCAGTGAATGTTTGCACCTGAGATGCTCTTGCCTTTGTGTTTGACACCTCTGACGTCTGCTTGTGGCTCTGATTCTTCTTGCACGATTAGGAGAATAACTTGTATGGGAGTAGGGAGAGACCCAAAATGAGTATCAACATTTTGGGTTGTAGTCCTATCCTCCCACTTCAAAAGGAATGAACTCTAGCTCTGGCTTGTTTCTTGACTCTGCCTTTTGCCTCAACCCATTCTGGAAGATGATGCAATAAGAAATTAGGCAGTACATATTTTTGAAATTTTAGAAACATGCAAGGTACTCAAAGCAGCAAAAAAGAGGAAACAAACAAAAGGGTGTCATTGGACAGAACACACTCTGTGTGACACTCAGGCACTTGTAAGGATTCAGCCATCAGCATGCCAGTCTTAAACCCTTCTCTGGGCCAGGCCCTGGACTAGATGTTGGGGGTGCCAAGATTAATCAGACAGAGTTCCTTATGACCTTTGAGTAGCTCACAGACTAGTGAGAGAGACAGGTACATAAATAGCTCTAAACCACATTGTATATCCAGGAGGAGGAATGTGGACAGAGCTCTAGGAACATAAAGGCTGGAGGTCTGATTTGGCCTGGACTGATAGTAGGGGGAAAGGTCATGGATTGTATTACCAGCTATATCTACTCTCACATTTTCCAGTTTGAGCTGTGCCATTCTCCTCCTCCTCCTCCTCCTCTTTCTTCTTTCTTCTTCCTTCTTTCTTTTTTCTTCTTTCTTCTTTCTTCTTTCTTCTTTCTTCTTCCTTCTTTCTTCTTCCTTCTTTCTTCTTCTTTCTTCTTTGAAAATTATCCCTATTAGAACTGGTTTTAGTTTTCTATAAGTGCAGAGCACTTTACAGTTTACTGGGGCTTTCAGCATACGTTGTTGAATTAATGAATGAATATATGCTAATTCATTTGCTGTTTAAACCAGCAAATGCCCTGTGTGTAGAGCATTTGAAATGCAAGGAAATAGAGAGGTTTGACTTGCCCGAGATGGCATCCTCTGTATACAGCAGAATTAGAACTTGAACCCAGGTTGTCTGACCAAACCCAGGTTCTTCCAGTACTCCTTTCTGCTCTACTTTCCAGATCAGTTATGAACCATAGAATTAAATCACTCCTTTGATTTATGATCCAAAGTTAAATCCTCCTCTTGGAGGTAGGAATATGATGGAACGTAAGGCACATGAACTTTCGACTCGGATGACTTGGATGCTAATCTCAGCTTTATCACTAATTTGCTGTGGGACTAGGGCCAGTCCCTTCACCTACCTGAGGCTCAGTTTTCTATGTATGTAAAAATGTGACTCTGGCACACCTACCCTCTGAATTCCAGTCGTAGTTAGAGGAGATGATATCCATAAAGCATGTGGCCCAGAACCAGGTGCTTAGTAAATGGAGGAGATGACAGTGGGCATGGTTATGGTCAGGGTTGGTAAGCACAAATCTTATTCTCCATGTAAAGTTCCAGATAACTTGGTTGTTTCTAAAATCTGTCAGTTTAAATATCCAGTGAGTCCTTACTTATGTACTGCACATTACACTAGGCTCTCTGCTGGGATGAAACATGGAGCAGGCTCTCAAGCATATTCCTAGAAGTCTGGAGGTCTGAGTTTTACCCTACTGAAGATATTCAGTGAGCTGTAGTATAAGACTCTGAAGGCCCACCTGGCTGTTCTCTGAGAAAAGTTCTACCAAGGTGTCAGTGGCCTCACTGGAATTGTATTTCAAAACAGTCTCTTAAGATTAACGGTCTTACTACTTCAGCCTGGCTTATTCCAGCTGGTTTATTCTCTCCTCCTCCCCACAGCCTCCTGGCTCTCCTTTCTCCTCAGCATCTCACTCCAGGTCCTCCCTGTCTCCCTCCTCTTCACACTTCTTCCTTCTGTCTTTGATACCACAGGCTCCTTTGAGTAGCCCTTAGGCATTTCCTAACCTGATCCTAGCATTACCTTTCCAGTGTTACTGCCCATTTACCTTCCCTGGCATCCCCAGACATTTTCTTTCCTGCCTCTGCACCTTTGCATACCTTGTTCCCTTTGTCTAGAATGTCCTCTCTCCTCCAAGGGTCACATAAGCATTACTTCCTGGAGAACTCATCCCTTGCTTCCAGAGCAGAGATCATTTGTATGAAAATTAATTTATTGGGGTACCTGGGTGGCTCAGTGGTTGAGCATCTGCCTTTGGCTCAGGTCGTGATCCCAGGGTCCTGGGATCAAGTCCTACATCAGACTTCCCACAGGAACCCTGCTTCTCCCTCTGCCTATGTCTTTGCCTCTCCTTTGTGTCTCATGAATAAATAAATAAAATCTTTTAAAAAATTAGTTTATTGTTTACCACCTTGGGGATAGAATTTGAGGCAACGTATTACAGTTTAATTCTTCTTTACATGTCGGTTTTTCCATACTAGACTGTGTGCTCCTCCAGCTAAAAAACCATTTCTTATACTTTGTATTCATGGGGTCTACCATGAAGCCTGACATGTACCTGGGGCTCAGCTCATTAAACCAAGTTACTGCTTTGTGATCAGAACCCAAAAGAAGCTATCAAATTGGGGAGAATCCTGACAGATCAGGGAAACGGAGGTGGCCTAACAGTTCAACTGTTAGGGGCCTTCTCTCTCTGTTTTACTAGGAGTTTATCATAGTTAAGAGGCAAAAATAATATTTTTGGGGTTTTTTCCCCCTTTTTTCATACTTTTGTTTTTGTCATTTTGTTTCTGTAGGTTAATTCTTATATCCTGAAGAAGAACATGATCCTTATGACAAATAATTTCTATGCGGCAATCTTGGGATATGATGAGGTAAGATCATTTGCCAAGCTTTAAGCAGAACATTGACTTCCCCCAACAAAGACTTTTTTTTATTAATTTTTTTAAAAGATTTTCTCTATTTATTCATGAGAGATACAGAGAGAGAGGCAGAGACATAGGCAGAGGCAGGCTCCCTGTGGGGAGCACAATGCGGGAGTTGATCCCAGGACCCCAGGATCATGACCTAAACCAAAGGCAGATGCTCAGTCACTGAGCACCCCCAGGTACCCCATTAATTTAAATTTTAATTAGTGAACACACAGTGCAATATTAGTATCTGGAGTAGAATTCAGGGATTCATCACTTACATACAAAGACTTTTGGTGAGAAACTCTGAGGGAACCTTCAAGGGACATCATCACTATCTGCCATCACAGCTTAGAATTTATTTCCTCATCATCAGTGACTTGGCAACAGGAATGACTATGCCCAGCAATTTGCCTAGTGCTTGGAAAAAGAGCACAAATGGCATAATATGGTCAGATCATTCAGCTAGTAGCATTTATTGAGTCCTTGTGAGGTGCTAGATGTAGGGACAAAGGCAAATCAGTCACAGTCTCAGCCTCCAGAGATAGGAATACACATCTAAACAGTATGGGCTGCCAGACATCACACACTTTTATGGCTTTAATTATAAAAGCAATACATACTCATTTCAAAAACTCATAAAACTGCAAATAAGAGGTTGAAGTAGAAAATAGAAGGCTCCTTTCCTATCCTGCCCAGTTCCCTGTCCCAGAGGAAAACTTTGTTAATAGTTTATTGGGTGTCCTTCCAGACGTTTGCATACACAGACATCTGTATATTTTCTTTACACAATGGGAGTCACACTACATGCACTATTCTGCACCTTGCGTTTTTCCGTGAATAATATATCTTAGGCCTCTTTCCACATCAGAAGTTTTAGATCTCATTTTTTTCATTGTAAAATATATGTAACACCAAATTTACCATTTTTTTAAAAGATTTTATTTATTTACTCATGAGAATACACAGAGAGGAGAGAGAGAGGCAGAGACACAGGCAGAGGGAGAAGCAGGTTCCATGCAGGGAGCCCGATGTGGGACTCGATCCCGGGTCTCCAGGATCACGCCCTGGGCTGAAGGCGGCGCTAAACCGCTGAGCCACCCGGGCTGCCCAAAATTTACCATTTTTAAGTTACAGATTTTAGTGGTCTTAAGTGCATTCACATTGTTGAGCAGCTGTCACCACCATCCACCTTCAGAACTTTTTCCATCTTCCCAAACCGAAGCTCTGTACCCATTAAACCCTTACTCTGCCCTCAGCCTTCTCCGAGCCCCTGGTAACCACCACCCTCTCCTTGCTGTCTGTGAATTTGAATCCTCTGAGTATCTCATGTACTCTTTTATTTTATTCTTTTATGACTGGCTTATTTCACTTAGCATAATGCCCTCAGCGTTCACCCATGTGGTAGCATCTGTCTCATTTTTTTCTCCCCACTGTTATTATGGAAATTTCAAAAATTCCGAAAAGGTAAAAAAATGCTGTAATGAACACCTGTATGCACAATACCAGGGTTCATCATACCTCATCTTTTTAACAAAACATGTGCTTTTATGCTTATTTTGTGGTGACCTCCAGCTTTTTAATACAAGCAGCACTGCTTCTGGAAAATAGGCCTGGAACTCCCCCATGCTCAACTCCGTTCACCCACCCTGGACTCCACAGCATTTGCTACACTAGTGTTAAATGTCACCCTGGCTGGATGGGGACTTCTTCTGGGTAGTGGCAGTGTCTGCTGTGTGTGCATTTCTTTTGCTTGTCATGGTACCTGGCATGTGGCAAGTGAAGAATGAGGAAGGGAGGAAAGGCATAAAGGATGAAAGTAAGAAATGAGTTCAGGCTGGAGGAAGTGTTATCAGTCTGAAGATAATAATTAAAGTCAGGAGATAAAAAAAAAAAAAAAAAAGTCAGGAGATAAGCTTACAAAAATAGGACTTATTTGCAGTTAAAATGGAGATCTCCTGATTCTCAATCCACCAAATATCTTCAATTATTGGAGAGCAATTTAGATTGCATACTACACACGTCATTGATTTAACATGAGCTTTGCGGGAGTGGGATGGCAGCCCCGCTGAAGTTGGACAGCGCCGTTCTACAGCACTTTTCCTAGAATGTTGCTTGGGTTGTGCCCCTATCCTGGCCACTTTCAGAAACTTCCTGTTTTCTATTATATTAAGTCCAAATTCCTCCATGGCACTTTCAGGCCTTCTGTCAACTGTCCCCAACATGTCCTATCCACTGTTATCTCCCATGGTTTTTGAGTGTGTAACCTTCTTTCCAAGTGAGGCCATTTGCCCCACTGCTCCGTGGACATCCTGTGCTTGACTGAAGCTCTCCTGGACAACTAGGTGTGGAGGGCAGTGGCCAAGTCTATCAGCTTTAGGTCTGAGGGCCTGGTTCAGGGCCTGGTACCTTGCAGGCACTCTCTGTGTGAATGTTCAGTGAACCAATATATTCTCTCTTAGAATGTAGCTCTCCAATATTCTCCATTCTTAAAGCCCCCCTTCTCCACAAAGCTTTCCTGACCTCTCTAGATCTGTTTGTTTACTCTGAATTTCAACATCATCCATCCATTGATCCATCCATCCAACAGGTATAAAGTGCCTACCATATGGGATGCACTGGGAATATTTTGGTGAATAAAACAAACATGGTGTGGTTCTTTCCCACTGGAGCTTACCTTCTAGTGGGGATATGGGCAATAAACAGGTAAACAAGCAAATAAAGATCTGGTTACAAGTAGAATGTCATAGAAGCTAAGACTGAAGACTGAGGAGCCAGCCATGCACAGGGTATACCTTGGAGTCTCCCTGTACAGATTGGCAGTTGTTCATTCTCCTGAATTTAATCTTGTGCTGTTGTTTGGTATGCACTAGCTTGTCCCTTCAACTTGATTGTCAGCTGCCTATGACCAGAGACCATTTTGCTGTGACTCTGTGTTCTCAGCATCAGGGTAAGCACATCATGGTGTCAAAATCAGTCTTCTGAGTGAGACTGCCACTCCAAACCCTTAACCATACCCAGGACTCTCAAGGCACAGGCTTCTTCTCAATTAGTCTAGACCTAGGTGTCCCAGTCTCCTGAAGCATGCTTTTCTGTGTTGTGAGGGAGAACAGGCAGGTCCCTTAGTAAGTTGTGGGAAAATTGCTATGCAAACTAATATTTGGCTGCCAAACACTCTTTTTCCTTTCCTGATTTCTCTCTCAGAACCAGTTTCCCATTTGTTTTCACTGACTCATAGCAGTTGGGTGGAAAGAAGGCTGAAGTGTTGGGTTCATTGATTTATTTAGCCATTTTTATCGCCCACCCACCCCCATCCCCCGCCGCCCTGTACTCTGTGTTAGGTACTGCATCGTAAATAGAGCTAGTTGGGCATCATCCCTTAAACTCACCAGTGCATTCTGGTCCTGAGTTTACTATCAATTAGCTAGAGCCTCCAAGCCTCTGTGTACTCTGTGTACTTATCTTTCAAATGGGGATAATAATATCTGTTCTTGGCATACATAGTCATCAGAAGCCAGGTGTGTGAAAGAACTCTGACAGCCTGGAATAGTCAGGTGTTATCACTGTTAATCTGAGTCCTAAGTCATCCTTTTCTTTCTGACTGATTATGGACTTGCCCCTTTCCAGCCATCTCACCCATTGCTAGGGGTGCCTATTTGCAGCAGGCCATGGCTCCCATGGTTTTTGCTCTATTGCTCATTCTCTAGGTCCTCATGACACCTGCTCCCACTCCTGTTCCTTTCCATGTAGCACATGTGGGTTGCTGCCAGCAGCACTCCAGTTTGTGCCCAGGGCACTTCAGACACAGGCAGGCTGTTGTGTTAGCAAATAGCTTGGAGAATGGTGATGTGCCTGAGCTTGTTCTTGGGCCCTGTCCCCATCTGCCAGAAGAAGCTGATTTTCCTGACTCAGCCATTGTACCAGCACAGCCTCTTAAGCTGGGGAATTACAGGGATGTTTAGCAGGGGGCATTTGGAATAGGTTGAATGTTTTTCCACCAAACTGTCAGCACCCCATCCTGGATTTGGCCCTTCCTGGCAGAAAGCCTAAAGTCAGACCTCAGATGCCACCATGTCCCAGAGGCCAGCCCACAACATCACACTGACGACATGATCTGGGGTCTTCGTATAATGCTTTGCCACTTATAGAACCTGTCTTGGCTATTATCTCTGAATTCTCACAACAGTGCTGTGGGCTGGATCTTGCTGTGTTTGTTTGGCTCATGAGAAACTGAGGCTCGAGAAGGGCTGGTGGCTTTCAGCGGGCCACACAGAGCTGCCATTTGAATGTAGGTGGTCTGATCCCTAGATCTCACTGTTGATTCAACTATATCCACAGCTGCCTACCAAAGCAAGCTCCTGATCCTTGTATCTGACATACTACATTTAACAAAATACCTTTACATGATCTGACTCTTATAATGCAAAGATGCTGTGTGTAGGGCAAGCAGTTTCATCTGTTTCATAGATGAGTACTGAATTGCCCACCATCTCTAAGCTTAGTAGCGGCAGAGCCAAGACTTGATCAGGCCTTCTGACTTCTGAGTCCCAGTCAGTGTTTTGTCTGGTCTACATGACCTTGGCACCTGGACAGTCCCTGAGGAAGCTACTCTGGACAGAGTAGCTTCTTGGGGCCTTTCCCTTCAGTCACCCTCACCCCATGAAGCCGACTCTCCCTTCTCTTTCCCTTAGAGGTCCAAGCTAGGAAATGGCCCTAGTCCAAGGCCCAGGTGCTGCTGATTAGCCTCTGTGACATTGGGCTTCTTAGCCCTTTTCTGTGCTGCAAAGGATAGTATTAGGCACACACACACATAGGCTCTGTGAGCGTTCCTTTTTTGGCTCATGGCGGTCCTCCGAATGGCCTGTTTCTCTACTTGAGGCCGTGTCAGCCATGACCAACCCAGAGATGGTTGACAGTGAGGCCAAGGTGCCTGTTTTCCTTCCCCATAAAGCTAGCTGCCTTGCAGATATGTGCCCTTGGACCAGGAGAGAAGGTGCAGCCTATGCCCAGATCTGTTTCTGGGGAAAAAATACCCACCCACACTACTCTGTGCCCATTCCTTGCAGATAGCAGTAGGAGCATTGTGGCACCATTTCTCTTCCTGGCCTCATAAGTATTGCTGGGTCAAGTATGGTGCGGGAGAGTTGAGGGAGCTATGGCCTAGGAGGGCAGCCATACATGAACCCCATTTCCACATTAATCTTAGCCAGTCACTTGCCCCCCTGCCCCGACTCCTGTGTCCTTCCTTTGCATAAAATGAAAAGTTTGGATCTGATGCTCTCTGAAGACCCTTTCCAGCTCTACCATGTAGCTGCCGTATTTCTTTCTTGTAGTGTCTGTAAGGCCTTTCCAGTCCAGTTCTGTGGTTTCCAGCATATTCACAATATCCCCAGCTCTCTGGAAGACCAATTGTACTGTGTGTTCCAGGGGATCCTTTCAGATGACCATGGGCTGGCTGCTGCCCTCTGGAGAACCTTCTTCAACCAGAAATGTGAAGACCCTCGACAGCTTGAATTGTTGGTGGAGTATGTGAGGAAACAGGTGAGCAGACCTACCCCTCGCCTCCAGAGGCTCATGGAAAGCAAGTCTTTCCTGAGGACTGTGGATGCTGGACTTGCAGAGGATTGGGAGAGGTTGAGTTTCCATAGGCCAATCTGAGGTTATTCTGACCATATCACGTGCAGCCTAGCCATGAGCTGGGGTGGCGATGGGGAATGAGATAGAAGAGGCACTGAGTAGTCTGCTCTCAAAAACTTTTAGGCGTTCATTCACTACACCTTTGATTGCCTGTTATGTGCCCAGTGCTCTATGAGACCCCAGGCACACACAGTCCTGTAGGCTTTGGGAATGGGGTACAGTGCAGTCACCCACTGTAACCCCCTCTGTCCCCACTTCGAAGCTCCAAGGCTCATGTTTCCCACTCCTGATTTCTAGCAGGACCAGACTCCAGGCAGCATTCCACAGACATCCCTCGAGCCTCTTCCCACGCCTCATTCCCCAACCTCCTCTTCCCCCAAGGCTCCCTGACACTAAAACTTCCAATAGAAAACTCCAGTGTGAGGACTGCTTAACTACATAGTTTTCCTCGAAACCATGGCTTTACTTCTTGATCTCTCTGTCCCCTGATCCTGTCCTGATGGGAAACCCATACCGTATAGATGAGTGAACTGAGTGACAGGGAACAGGAACATAAGGGCTTTTCCAGGGTCTCCCATGAGTCAGATGGCACAGCTGGCCTACAACCCCAAGCTGGTGATTCATGTAGCCACTAGAGGCCTTAGCTGCTCCAGACAGCTCATCAGCTCAGGCTGTCCCATGAGTCACACCTTTGCTTCTTGGGCTTGGGCCTGGCCCTGGAGCTGAAGGGGCCTCACCCCAGTTATTCTCTTATTCACCTGTATCCACAGCCTTCAAGCCTTCAGCAGCCAGGAAGGGGAAGGCCAGGCCCTGGCTCTGGGGGAGAAGACAGAGCCAGCAGGAACAGCTTGTTGATCGCTAGAAAAATCACACAGTGGGGCTCTTCAGACCCAGACGGTAGAGAACCCCCAGAAGCCAGGACTTCTGTTTGACTATTCTTCAAATCTGACAGAGCTGGGAGAAGGCACTGTGGCCAGAGGGCTCCACCCACAGAGAACTCTTGAGACTCACACTGTTGACTGGACTCACCATCAGACACAAGTAGCAGTTGGCAAAGCAAATGCTGAGTTTTTTGAGAGACCAGCTTAACTTTTCCATCTGCCATGGTGGGCTTGTGCCAGGGGCCACAACAAGGGCATAGCTGGGACCTCTCTGAGGGCCCTAAAACAAGGGACTGCACACCAGGGCCCCTAGAAGAAGTCCCATATTGTCCAATGAGAGGCAGGCAATAGAAAAACAGTGATGGGGCTCTTAAGGAATCAGGGAGCTTTGATGGGGACCCAGTCCTGTCAGCAAAACATCTGAATATCTGTTGTGCCAGGCACTCTGTTGAGGAAGTAGAAATTCATAGGACCCAGACCTGTCCTTGAGCCAGCTCATGGTTTAGCGATGAAGCCAGTCAGGCACAAGGCTAACCCTGGAATAAGTCAGTTTGTGATGTGATACAGGTAGAAACAAAGTGCTGTGGAAGGCCAAAGAAAAGCAAGACTAAGTATGAGTGCACTGCTCGGGAAACCAAAGAAGCTGGGTCCTGAGCAGACTAGTTCTGCACCATAATCCTAGTTGGCTTGGTGGGTAGCCCAAGACCCAGTCAGAGGTTATGGTGATATTCCCAGTGCAGAAGATGGACAGAGTGGTAGCATCAGGGACAGAAATGGAGTTGTTGGAAAGAGGAGTGTATTTTAGGGAAGGTAATAGGTCAGTTGCTCTCCTTGCTCTGGAAGACAACAGGACATGTGGAGATCTAGACCTGAGGTATCTCTGAGAGATAAGTTGAGTTCAGGGGTCAGCAGCTGAAGGTGAAACAATAGGAGTGAAGGAATTCTTGAAGAGGGAGATGATCCAGGGACTAAGACGAGGCCTCCAGACTCCTGTCCCTTCCCTTTCTCCCAAGGGCCTTCTCACCCTACAATGGAGCCTCATCTCTCTGAATCCAGTGCTCTCACTCCTGATGTGATACACATCTCCCCTTGATAGCATTTCTCATTCTGCTGTCCTCCTTACTAGCAGCAGCCTGGGGAGGATTTCCCAGAGACCACCTTCATCTCCTGAGACTTGGCCACTCATTAGATCACCTGCCTCTTGCAGAACTACCCAAATCTCACCTTCTCCGCAGCTATTCCCCATTCTCCATCACAGGAGTCGCTTCTCTGCTTGCTGTTCAGGAGGTGAAGCTGGGCCCACTGGCCAGCATGGTGGTCCACTAATCGTGGGCTTGGGGCTCACTAGAGAACATTAGGGACATACATAGTTAAAATTTAAAAAGTGCCAGTGACTAGCAGTGTACATATGTTGTATCATTTAATCTTTTCATGAGTCCTGTGGGGTGCATGTACTATCCCTCTCTCAGACAAGGAAACTTAAATCTCAGAAAAGGGAATTGGCTCACCTTGAGTACCATCCCTGCCCTGAATAGACAGATAAAACACACACACACACACATCCCAAGGACATGTCTCCCCAGTACATCCTCCCTAGAAAGTTCTTGCAGTCCAGAAAATCAGGGCATATATGTCTGTCTATCCAGAGGTATGATGGGGTGTTCCCTTAAACCTTTCTAATGAGCTTCCCCAGTGATGTGTTTCTCCCAACCCACTTTAATGAAATAATCTGGGAGATCAGAGATCTGCTGTGCCGGGACCTGGGACTGGCAGGTCCCCTCCACAAACCTCCCCCCGCCCACCATCCTCTCCATTGGAAGGCTGGTTCCGTATGACATCTTATGTCTCTCCTGCCCTTGTCCCTGTCTTGTTTCCTGCTCTCCCTGTTGCAGATGCAGTACCTGGACTCCATGAATGGGGAGGATCTGCTTCTGACAGGGGAGGTGAGCTGGCGCCCTCTCGTGGAGAAGAATCCTCAGAGCATCCTGAAGCCCCATTCCCCAACTTATAACGACGAGGGTCTTTGATGGGCTGATGCCTCTGAACAGCTGGCCAGCTGGCTTTGAGGAACTGCCAGGAGAGAGGTGCTTGTTTGGCCCAGAACCCTGCAGAAAGTGGCCTGAACTGACCTTCAAACAGCATCTGTCAAATATCTGGCCCCATTTGTGTTGATTTTCCTCTTAGTATGCCCAGAAGTCTGATCTGGTGGACTATAGTGCTGGGAGAACCCTTAGCTCTTCTGAGGAATCCTCCCCCTCAGGAGAAGCCTGGAGCAAGAGCTTTCCAGCACACACTCCCCTGGTCCCTCCAGCAACTATGTGATTGACAACTTTTCCTAAAGGCCCCAGAGAGTTTGGGATAGGTTAGAAAGGGGACACTTCCACCAAGGGCCCGCTGTGGCCAAGGGGCAGTTTGGAATGCTGCTGAGTCAAGACGGGTAACCATGCTCTGTCCTCTGGCTTTGAGCCATGGGGTTGAGTTGGCCATTAAAAGAAACAGAGACTTATCTCTGCCATGGCTCTTCTTTATTCCGGGGTTTTTAGAAACTTATCTGAGATGGCAGTTGCCATAAGTTGAGGACCCCACCCAGCTCAGTTAGAGACAGGGAGGGCAAGAGGTCAGGAAGGTCTCTGCTGCTGCTCTTATCTCCAGTTCATGGAGATGTCACTGTTATGTCCAAGGCATAGCCTGCCAGGCTCCATCCTCTGGGACCCAGGAGGCTTCTGATGGCCAAGGGGCTTGTCACATCCTGAATCATTTGGAAAGAAGTTCCAAGAACATAGGTCCTTTTGTCACTTCCCCACCGAACGGGGTGAGGAACATGCTGTCTTTTCTCTCTTGACTCCCTTTACGTGAGATACTGGGGAGAAGAGGAGAAAATTCTTTCTGACTTAGTTGTACCATCCCAGGGCCCAGCCCGTGCCCAGCTTTCTAATCCCATCCCAACTTCTGGAGCATGTGCTGCAGAGTCAGCTCAGTCTGTGCACTTGAATCAGTCCCCTCCTTCCTGAGTATGGGTCATTTCTTGGGGAATTTTCTTTGCATTGAAGAAAGGGGGCGGGGAACCATATTGCCCCTCCTTCCCCCATCAAACTTCCTTCATTTAACTTGCTATAAAATGAGTCATATAAAGAAATTCTATATGGGTGAGGTATATCCCACTTCTGTGAAAACATTACAAATCAGACCGCCTTCTCTGAGTTTATTTAAGATGCTTTTGTTGCGAGCGGAGTTCTAGAGTGAAGCCCCCCTCTGTGTGTGTGAGATAGTAACACCTTGTAACTCATTACAGCTGGGCACTATTTACATAAACCAGAGCTGAGCCAGGCAGGAATTTGCTGATTAATTTATTTTTAATGGAGTGAAGTATACCATGTACCAAAATAAACTTTACTGTGTGTACCTAACTGCTCCTGGAATGGATGGAAAAATTAATGGAACAGATTTTGGCTCCCAACTCCACACATTAATTCATATATAAAAGTTATTTGAGCCTTAACCCATTTGCTGCCCAGGGCAGCTCCCCAGCCACAGATCCCAGCCCACAGCACCAGTTCAGCTACTGGGCTTGCTTGAGAATCACAGAATTGCAGATTTTTTTTTAAAGATTTTATTTATTTATTCATGATAGTCACACACACACACACACACACACACACAGAGAGAGGCAGAGACATAGGCAGAGGGAGAAGCAGGCTCCATGCAGAGAGCCCGACGTGGGATTCTATCCCAGGTCTCCAGGATGGCGCCCTGGGCCAAAGGCAGGCGCTAAACCGCTGCGCCACCCAGGGATCCCCCAGAATTGCAGATTTAGAAGAAACTTTAGAGGTCACTTAGTCCAGCTCAGGTCCTGAACTTGACTCCTCTTCTCAGCATCTCAGCTGGCCTATGTCATAAACATATGGCCCTGTCATAAACAGGCCGTTTATGAATATCTCTGCCTGCAGAGCCAAATCCTGTCTCCATAAGCTGAGTAATCATCAAACGGTGCAACTTGCAATATGGAGCTGCCTTTTAGAGAGCTGAATTGTATCTATCAGGTGGGGGATGTCCCAAAGCCCTCAATTCCAGCTGTCAGCATCTTTCACCCACTACACACCCCCTTCCCTTTCAAGATAAAATCCAGGTCCCGGCAGGCTGCAAGGCTCTTCTTAATTTGACCTGTGTTTGTTTCTGAGTCTCTAATTCATTTTTTCTCTGAGCAAACTGAACCCCTTAGGGTTACCTGAAAAGATCACCCTGTATGTTTCCTCCACCTGGCATCCTCGCTTGCCCTTCTGACTAGAGAAATCCCATGTGTGCTCAAATACCCACCCCCCGTTACGTCTTGTCTGCCCCAGGTGGAAACTATTATTTTTTATACCCACTCTCCATCCTGCATTGTGAGCTCCTTCAGAGTGGGCACTGTGTTTGGGTCAATCGCCTTTGTTTTTCTAGTGCCCTAGGAGTGCCTGGCTCACAGTAGGCATCAGTATAAACTTTGACAAATGGAAGAAGGAATGAATAATTAGATCATCAGTCATTATCAGTACAAGCCCTATGAAAAAATCCCTTTCTGGATCATTCTCTGACCTATAGTTCACCTTATTTTAGCAGTTCAGTATGAAGTACCTCCATTGACCTTTGCATAGTAATGAAAGCTAAATGTTCATTCTGTAGCTACTTTTTTCTTTCACTCTCTCTTTTTTAAGTAGTCTTTACACCAACATGGGGGTTGAACTCGGCGACCCTGAGACCAAGAGTCACGAGTCACATGCTCCACTGCCTGGGCCAGCAAGGTGCCCCTCTAGCTACATATATTTCTACTGTAAGTTGTTATTATACAAAACAAGTGAAGGATATTTCTTGCCCTCAGGGAGATTGCTCTTTAGAAATAATTGTAATTTATTTATATTCTGTATACTTCCATAAAGGATCACAGCAATTAAAAGACACCGTTCTAATAAAACTGCAAAGTGATTAAAACAAAATTTAAGGGGATCCCCGGGTGGCTCAGTGGTTTGGCACCTGCCTTTGGCCCAGGGCATGATCCTGGAGTCCCGGGATCGAGTCCTGCGTCAGGCTCTCGACATGGAGCCTGCTTCTCCCTCCTCCTGTGTCTCTGCCTCTCTCTTTCTGTGTCTATCATAAATAAAAATAAATAAATCTTTAAAAAAAAACCCACAAAATTTAAAAGATAAGATGCAAGTATTAAGAAGTGGGGGAGAGAAGTAATCATGTCAGAAAACCTATACTGCTAATAACCAACCTTCACAGGATTTTTGGGGTAATTTATAAAGTAGTTTTAACACATTGTCTCACAGCAGTCCTGTAAAATAGGTATCCTCATCGTTCTTACCGCTTTTCCATGGGTGAGGGACTAAGGCTCACGTCATCTGGGCACAGGAAGAACCGGCTCAGAGTGCCCCAGTTTCCATCTTCCAACCCCAGGGCCCTTGCTCTCTCCCCATCCCACACTGCCCCCCACAGGCCAGTGAGGAAATCTGCAACTGAGTGTAAAACCTTGCTCTGAGCTTCTTGGGAGCCAAAGGCAGAAATGGGAGTCAAGGTTCTAAGAATCTTGTTACATAAAAGGAAGTATACTTATTCATCAGAAGAAAGAAATGTTTCAGAGAAGAATATATTATTACAGGGGTTTTAAATGAGATACACCGAACAATGCAGTGAACAGTACCTCTAAGATTGCAGTTTTGCCCCAAAGTTTGAGAACTGTAAGTAATTGCTGTTTCTTACATCAAGCTGAGATTAAAGCCAAGGCCCCAGTTCAGCTGGATTTTTTTTTTTTTTTGCGTTTCTGTTCTGTATTAGACACAGCTTAGTATTTTTACTTGCTATCTCTTAATCTTCAGTGACAAATCTGTGGTGGTATTAAATTCCTGTTACCATTGAGGGAAACTGCATGAAGCTCAGGGTGGCCCAAACTGACTCTGCATGCAAACTCAAGTGGTTCTGAGACCAAGTCCAATGCATTTAGTTTTAGAGAAGTACCAGATGGGGAAAGGGGCCGTTGTGCCACAGTTAAAAAGTAATAGGAAGCCTTAATTGATATTCCAGCTGCATGGGCTTGTGTGGACAGATGCCCAAACTAACAGGAAAAATCAGAACAAGGGGGTTAGACATCAGAAAAGCCCTGAAGGGAGTCAGGACATAAAAGGAGGGACAAAGTTTAGGAAGGTGGAAAGAAAAACAGGAAATGAGCTACCTAGAGGAAGGCACGGAATAGGAAACTTCTTCAGACTCAAGTGGACCAACTGAGTGGTTTGTTAAAGGCAGATAAAGGTTGCAGGGAGCCTAGTGGGGGACAGCCTGGGTAATGCTGCACCTGGTAGGCATTCTGGGTAAGGACTGTGACCCTCTGGGAGTGAAGATGTACAGCAGTGTGCAAGGTAGATTGGCTCAGTCAAGAACTAGCCATCTAGGTTTGGGAGCCTGGGGGGTGATTGTAGGGATTCAAAGGGAAGCTCAAACCCCAGAGATGTTTCAGAGAAATCATGAAGACTTGATGCCTCCTGGCATGTGGAGCCTGAAGAGAGCAGCCTAGAGCTCTCCTGGGAACAGGGGATAGTGAAGTCAGGCAGAAGAGGGAAGCTCAAAGAGAAGAATCCTCTGTAGTGGTTTTTTTTTTTTTTTTTTTTTTTCCCCAAGTGCTAATTATATTATGGGATAGACAGGGCAGGGATTATTGCCCCATCATGCAATAGGAGGACAGGTCCACTGATAAGCAGCCACAAATTGATGCAAGGTGACCCTGTGGCAAAGCCAAACAATCTCCTGTCTTTTGAACCCTACTCCATTGCTTTTGGTGTATGTAGGTTATATCTGTATGGGAGCCAGTCTGGTGGAAGGTGCTCCAGGGAAGGCAAGAGAGGGGCTGGACTTCAGGGGATGATTAGGAGGGAGGGGTCTTTAAGGGCTTTGGTCTTGTCTTGGGTGTAGTGTGGAAGGGGCACTTGAAATCATGAAAATGGATGAGCTTCCAGAGGTGAAATGTAGGGAGTGAAATGACCCACTACCAGTCAGCGACTGGGGTGGGTGTGGGAGAAAGCATTCCAGGGTGGGGTGGGGTGGGGCAGGTGGCAGCAGGTGTTGGGGAGGGAGGAGTAGGAAAAGTAGGAACTATGGTAGGAAGTAGAGGCTGGAGTAGAAGTCAGGGGAGAGGAGAGCTTCTAGAAGGAGGAGGTTCTTAATGCTGCATCCTGCAGAGTAGGGGCCAGGGAGTAAGTGAATGAGGCTTAAGGGCTTTAGAGATTGTGAAGAGTTAAGAAAGGGTATGGCAGCAGCTGTGATATCTTGGTATGTGGCTAGCTGAAAAGAAATGGAGAAAAATTGGGCAGGAGTTAGGAGAGTAGGGTAAGAAGGTGTTTTCAGCACAGAAAAGAATAGGGTAAGAACTAAGGTGTTTTCAGCACAGAAAAAAGCTGAAGATGCACATGGGGGTGAGAGGGAGCCTGATTAAATGTAAAGCACTCAGTGGAGTAGGAAACTTCCTGTAAATGTTAGGAATTATTAGATCCCTCTGGACATGGGAGCCTGGTCTTGAGAGCAAGGGCCTGCTGCCTTTGGAGGGGAGGAGGGAACTCTTTTCTGAAACCAGAGATTGGAATATAGATGGGGACAAGGGGTTTCTGAGGTGAGGGCTGAGAGGGAAAGGCCAGCCCTTTCTGGTCTCGGTGCCCAGGAAACCTAGAGTTATCAGCTATTGGGGTGAAAGGGAAAGGAAGGGGGGAACCTGGCAAGTTTGTGGACAGAGAATGAGATAGTCACAAAATGTTTGAACTCTTCCCTTGGGAGCAGTCCTCCTGTACTTGTTGCCCTGTTTCTATCCACTTCTAGCCTTCCCACAGCATCCCACTATGGCTTGCCCACCCCCACCAATGGGTTTGGCCTTAGGGAGGGGTAAACCAGACCCCAGGCCCCCCAGCCATGATCCTCTACCCACTCACCCTTGCTCCATTGTTAACCACCCATCACAAGTCATCTGTGGCTTCCAGGAGACTTCCCCTGAGCCACGCTGGTGAGCCTAGGACCTGACATTACAGGTCAGGTCCTAGAGATCCTTACTGGAGAAGTCCCAGGAAGGGAGGCTTCAAGTACTGACTTGTAATGTTAAGAAGTGATGGGGGAAAAAAAAAAAAAAAAAAAAAAAGAAGTGTTGGGGGAAAAAACAAAAGTGCTAGAAGAGACTTGGAGACCTCCAACTCAGCCTTCTTACTTTACACATGAGAGGCTGAGGTCCTGAGAGGCTGACTCAAGGTTTCACAGTTGCAAACCAGAACCATAGGTCTTGCTGGCTTGTTTCTTTCCTAGTTTTATCTCTCCTTGTGACCAGAAATGGCTCCTTCACCTCCCAGTCACCATCTGAGAAAAAGCCTGCCTCAGGGCTGTACACTAGTTGGGGACAGGGGAATGGAGACATGGTTCCTCTAAGGTTCCAGATTGGGTCATGAGCTCTAAACCCCAAAGCACTTGGTTTATACGTTGGTTTAACCTGTGGCTTATAATTATTTATGAGTCTGCCTTCCCCATTAAACTGCGAGTTCCTCCAGGGCAGAGACCAAGTCTTACTCATTTTTGTGACCACAGTCCTGGCCTAAAGGAGGCATTAAATATATGTTGGGTAAACTGGATGGACTGGGGGGGGTGTGTGTGTGTGTGTGCTGGATAGGTTGGGGAGGGTGAGGTAGCTGGACCAATAATGTTGGGAGCTTAAGAGATCACCAGATAATTCCTCCTCTCAGTTCAAAATAAATTGAGAAATAAGACATAAAAGACAGACATGAAAAAGTGGTTTTACCAGTATTTCTGACAAAGCTGATTAGAGAATGTGGCCAAATGTGCTTGTTAATGATCTAAAACATGGGGCACCTGGGTGGCTCAGTCGGTTGAGCATCTGACTCGATTTCAGCTCAGGTCACGATCTCGGGGTTGTGCGATTGAGCCCACATCAGGCTCCACACTCAGCTGGGAGTCTGCTTCTCTCCTTCCTCCCTATCTGTCCCTCCCCTGGCTCTTGTGCATATGTGCTCTCTTTCTCTAAAATGAATAAATAAATCTTTAAAAAAAAAAATAATCTCCTAAAACTAACCATGCTCACCTCCACCCCCAAAAAGAGCAGACCTCTCACTCCCTGGTACAGGGGCAGAACTTCATCTGGAAATTTACCATGTAGATCAATGAAGAATATGCTACCTTTGCTACAACAGAACCAAAAAAGGGGGGGGGGGTCGGTGGAAAGATTCAGCCCAGCTCCTTCTAAGCCACCAATCAGACAAGCCTCCTCCCTTGGAAAGGAAGGGTGAGTGAAGAGAAAAGAGTGGGGTGGTCTCACATTTCACCCTCGAGGAAAGTAGAGTGGGAATTCCCTTCCTGTATGGAAACATTAGTGAGGACAAATCTCCCACCATTAGATGGAATGAGGTGGATGAATGGGTAGAAGGGAGGTTGAGTGAAGGGAAACCCCATCATCACAGTGTCTGCAGTCTACACCCCAGATACACAGCCAGCTTTCCAAAATAGAATGCTCAAATTCTCATTCTTATGGTCTGCCTGCCAGAAGGCTCACCTGTGTGTGGAGGTGAGGAGAGGCCATTGCCTCCTATGAGCTGAAATAAGAGGCCAAATCTCAGAGCCACAGTCCACTGACACAACCGGAGGGCCATGTTCACATTCAGGGCCAGCTTTTGGTCTAGAAAGGGCCCAAGACTGACTGAGGAGAGCTTCCCTTGTTGCTGGTTCATTTGTCTTCAGTGTCACCGAGCCCCTGCCCTTTTGTGCTTGAGAAAGCTCTAGAATCCAGCATGTACTAAACTGTTCCTCTCAGTCAGGCACTTGCCATAGAATAGCCCATTTATTCCTTATAAAAACCTGGTGAAGGAAATGATGTTGGTCCCATTTTACAGATTAAGCCACTGTGACTTGACTGTTGAATTTACATTAAGTCGCAGAGCCAGTGGGACCTCCTGAAGGCCTGTGTGGGTGCTCAAGAACAGTGAACCATACCCATCTGGGTTGTTTCTAGGAGTCTAGTGCTTTGGGCCTCTCCCCCTGGGAGGTGGGGGGAGGGCTGCTTCCTAAGTTACCCTAAAACACTGCTCTAGGAATCTTGCCAACCTTGTGCCGTCGTCCGTACAACGAGAACCAGCAACTTAGCAAGGCCCTCTCCAGTGTGGCTCCAGATGGCCTTTCCACCAGTTCTTCCTCTGCGCCACAGCCCCCATCTTCCTTCGATAATCACAGCCTCAGCCCTCTAGTCCTCCCGCTGGGAATACCCTGCTTGCCATTTTGCACACCCACAAGTCTTTCTCATCCTTTGATCGCCAGCCCTGGGAACATTCACTGCTTCTTCCAGTGTCTCTAGCTCATATGTCACTTCACCTTGATTTAAAGGATTGGTATACCCTGGCTCTCCTACTACCCCTGGCTGCTCCTCCCAGGAGTATTGTCTCCCCTGACCCAGAAGTGCCACATAAAAGGTGTGTGGCAGTGTTGGCATCAGAGCAGCCTGCAACTGAAGGGCTGCAGCTCAACCTTTGCTCCTACTGTCCCCACATGACAGTCACCTGCCCAGGTACCACTTGGCTTATAAGAGACAACAGACAGGGCTAAGTGCCCCCCAGGATGGCAGAATGATGCCCAGCAGGCGCTGACACATCTCCTGGACATGACATCTTTCTTCCTTTTAATAACAGTTATTAAGGGGCCTGTGCCAACACACTGCAGTGAGGGGCTGGGCTTTGCTATCTGTATGGCTCGTATCGCATTGGGTCTCCACCCCTAGGCCCAGCCCCAAGGCCAGGATACATTGGTTGTTTGTATTGGCCTTGCATTGCCCTTTACCCGTTCAGCCCATAGAAGCGGCAGCCAGTCTTGCAACCTGGGGAATTTGATTTGATTTACACACTTTCGTGATCAGGACATCAGGGATACCTTAGAGCCTTTTCCACTTCAGTTCAGTCTGCCCATCCCTGCTTCCTCAGTTGATCTCCTTGTATACACACCCAGTACTGCACTCCAGAGTTAAGGTCAGAGACTTCCGAGGCTGCCCAGACACTCATGCACACAAATAGATCTGTACCCAGACATGCACACAAGTACACCTAGACACATGCATACTTTGGTAAGCATACACTGATATATGATTATTTAGACAGCCAGGCAGACATACAAACATCACACATAGTATGTTCATGTATATACATGCACAGGTAGTTCTGCATGGGCATGTGTAGGTACATTGAGTTGAGCCATATGAAATTACTAGTATTCAGTGTTGTTTTCTTCCAAAAATAGAATCTAGAAGTGCCTGGCTAACTCAGTTGGTAGAGCATTTGATTCCTGATCTCAGGGTTGTGAGTTCAAGTCCCATACTGGTGTAGAACTTATTTAAAAAAGGGGGCACCTGGGTAGCTCAGTTGGTTAAGTGTCTGCCCTCAGCTCAGGTCATGATCCTGGGGTCCTAGGATCAAGCCCTGCATCAGGCTCTCTGCTCAGTGAGGCGTCTGCTTGTCCCTCTCTCTCTGTCCTTTCCCCCTATGTGTGCTCTCTCTCAAATAAAATCTTAGAGAATCTGGGCAGCCCCAGTGGTACAGCAGTTTAGCACCACCTGCAGCCCAGGGTGTGATCCTGGAGACCCGGGATCGAGTCCCACATCAGGCTTCTGGCATGGAGCCTGCTTCTCCCTCTGCCTGTGTCTCTGCCTCTCTCTCTCTCTCTCTGTGTGGTTCTCATGAATAAATAAATAAATAAATCTTTAAAAAAAATCTTAGAGAATCTAATACAAAGTGGGCATGGAGAGAAATATAAAAAAATCTAGAGCCAAATTTGTACACTCCTGTTTAAGCAGCATTATTCACAATAGCCAAAAAGTGGAAACCACCCAAGTGTCCATCAGTGGAAGAATGGATAAGCAATGGGGTATATACACACAATAGAATATTCAGCCTTAAAAAGGAAGGAAATTCTGACTCATGCTCCCACATGGATGAACCTGGAGGACACTGTGCTAAGTAAAATATGCTAGTCATTAAAAGACAAATACTGTTTGATTCCACTTACATGAGATGCTTAGAGTGGTCATATTTATAGAGTCAGAAAGTAGAGTGGTGGTTACAAGAGGCTGGGGGAGAGCTGTTGTTTAATTAAGGGTACAGAGTTTCGACTGAGGAAGATAAAAAAGTTCTGGAGATGGATGGTGGTGATTGTTGCACAACAATATGAATGTACTTAATTATACTGAACTGTATACTTAAAAATGGTTAAGATGGTAAACTTTATATGTATTTTGCCACAATTAAAAATGATTTTTAAAAAGATAGCCAAAAATATGTATCATCAGTTAGATGTGTAAATACTGAGGGATAAACAGGAACACAACAACGCAGGAAACATGCTGCCTCCCCTCCCAGGAGCACATCTCCAACCCAGATAAGGCCCTGGTTCTCCGCTAAACAAATCTGGAGATAAGGCCCTAATGAAGGCCCTGCCTCCTTGGATATCCCCACAGCTCATTACCCTCCCACAGTCTGGCTCTGCTTATTCAACCTCCTGCCCCTCATGCAGCCTCCCCTCCCCTAGGGAAGGGCCTCTTTAGAGTACCCAGTGTTCTAATTTCTGCCCCTGCCCCTGGAATGCAATAGAATGGCCCAGCATTTCACCTTTTGGCCTTACCCTGACCCCTGGACTCCTCATTTCTAGGCTCCTCAAAGACAAAGCACCAGCCCATTCATCTTTGGTCCCAGGACCCAGCTCAACATGGGAACCCCTAAATCCCTCTGCCCCCTGCCATGAATGTGTTAGGCCCTGTGTGAAGTTCTGTGGACATAGGACCTGTGTTTGGTCTGAACATGATCACAGACCAGATAAAGCAAGTGCAATCAGTATGATACAAGGTTGTGAGACATGGTCTTTGGTCTCCTGCTCTCCAGGCCATCCTCATCAGAGCTCGTTTCTCCTTAGAAGGGGGACACCTTGAGCTGGCACTGTGCACCATTGTGACCACTTCCACCTGGCCTGCCTCCCTAACTAACTGCCATCCGCTGACCTCTCTTCTCCAGAACAAATGCTTTTACTTATGCTACTGAGTACTCTGCAACTGTGGCCTTTCTTGGGGGCAAAGAACAGAAACCTGCCTGCTCTTTTTGCCTTCTGACCTTGCAGTGTGGCCCCTACATCCTCTGAAACCTTTCTTACTAACATTTAATACTCAGCCCCTGAGTTGGGGAGGAAGGCTGCGGTGTGGCCCACACAAGGCCAAGAGCTTCCCTGGAGTTGAAGGTGTTGGAAACATAGCCATCTGGAACAGCATTTCTCTGGGTTGGGCCTTGGCCCACTGCCCCCTGTGCACTGGGGTATGTATAAAAAGCAGGGTCCCGAAACCTACTCAGACTTTCTGGATTTGAATCTCAGATGCGTGGAGCCTGGAGATCTGCATTTTAACTCTTCCCGGCTATTCTCGGGGCCTAGGGTGAAAGCCACTGCTCTAGATCCTTGGAGGATGGGCTCAGAGCCAGGGTGGAGCTTGGGCAGGGAACTGTGTATGGAGGTAGAGAGTGGCAGAGCCACTATGGGAGCAGAGAGGCCCAGATGGGGTCAGATAGGTGATGATGTCCTTGACAGTTCTGTGTGACACTCTGTTGAGTTCTTACTTAGGGCCTGTGTGCAGGTTGTGCCAAGGTTTGTGATATCCACCATGGTTTGGGGTTATGGTTAGTCTCTGAATTAGCATTTGAATCTGCTTACATGAATTTAATCAAAATGTGTGGTCTGCATATGTCAGCCTATGCTCTATGTCTATGTGTCAACTGTCAGTATGTCAGCCTGTCTGCTTGTGTTTTCACATCTTTATCTCCCATGTCTTGAGTCATTTATCCACTCTGGTGTGTATGTGTGTGCATACTTGTGTGTCTGTGTGTGTGCATTTGTGTTCCTGAGCAGGCCTGGGTCCCTCTGGACCATAACCCAACCTCCATGGGGGCTCTGGAAGGTCAGGGTTTGGAGGGAACTTGTTCTAAGCCTGGTGGGGATGGGGCAGGTGATGCTGGGGTGGGGCAGGGTAAGGGGTGGGGGCAAGAGTGTGTGCTAAGGGCCTAGCACCACCATTTCCCTGGGCGGGCGAGTCTCAACAGCAGGCAGACAGGTGAGGCTGACCTGACAAGTTCTAGAGGCCAGGGGCAATGGGGCGGAGCATGGCTCTGACTTAGGGTGGCAACAGGTCGGGGGCCCTGGCACATTCAGGGCTGGTAGGCAGGCAGACGGTGGTTCTACTGGTGTCTCTCCTACTGCAGCCAACCCTAGGGTGCAGGCCATGGAGCCTGCGGGAGGGTGAGGACAGCCAGGTGGGCAGGCATGTTTGGAAGCCTAGGGCCGGGGGACTTGGGAGCCCAGGGCATGGCAGGACCCCTGAGGGGCCGGGTAGAGGAGCTAAAGAGGCCATGGTGGCGGGAGGCCTCACCATTGGTACTCCAGCACAGTGAGGCTGCTAGGCTGGCAGCTGATGCCCTCCTGGAGCGGGGCAAAGCTGCCTACCTGCAGGTCATCTCTGAGGAGCGGGAGCTGCCCTTCCTGAGTGCTCTGGATGTGGACTACATGACCAGCCATGTGCATGGGAGCCCTGAGCTCAATGAGGCCCAGGGATTGGACGCCTCAGGGCCTGACCGCCTCAGCCTGCTCTCTGAAGTCACTTCAGGCACTTACTTTCCCATGGCCTCCGACATAGAGCCCCCAGACCTGGACTTGGGCTGGCCTGAGGTTCCACAGGCCACGGGCTTCAGCCCCACCCAGGCTGTTGTCCACTTCCAGCGGGACAAGGCCAAGAACATCAAGGACCTTCTGCGTTTTCTCTTCAGCCAGGCCCGCACGGTAAGGACTTTATCTCTTCAGGCATTCATTTCACAGATGTGGAAACTGAAGCCCATGGAGGGAAGGGGACCAACCCAAAGCCATACAGCACTTTAGGGGCAGCATTGGGAGTAGAACCTCTGCCCTGGAGGGTAGGTGTGTGTTTTATTTACCTTGGTAACCCCTTGACACTCAAGAACATTAGTCTACAAACACCACAGAAATGCATGCAAAATTGTGCATATGGCAGGGAAGGATCTTCAGCATCTTTCTTGGGAGAGGGTCCATGGCCTTCATCAGATTCTCAAAAAGGTTTATGATCCCAGACTAAGAACTCCAACCTTGGTGAACATTTGAGTCACTTCCTTGACTTGCAGGGGAGGAAACTGAGGCCAGAGAGAGGCTAGAACTTGCTCAGGTATGTCCAGTCAGTAGGTGAAATAGAGCTCAGGGGGAGAGAAAAGGGGCCCTGACTCAGGGCTGGGTGCATGTTCGGCCCTGCCTCCTGGTGCATGTTCCCAGCCGCACCTCACCCCTTGCCTACTACATCTCCAGCTGGGCCTGAAGCAGGAAAAGGGCACTGGTGCCTGGGCTCAGCATGGCATTTGAGGGCTGGGCTTTTAGTTTTGCACCAAAAGGGAAGGGGAATGGAGGCTTCTGGGCTCAAGGATGGGGAGCAGGGGCTCAGGAGAAAGAGACGCAGGAGAGCTGGTACAGGTGGTCAGTACCTGGGAAGTCTCCAGCCACAGACTAACACAGCTCTGTTCCTGAACCCTGATCTCTGACTCAAGAGGCAGGGTATGGATCAGATGACCCCAGGAAGGATTTGAGGTGAGTTAGACTCAGTGTCTTTGTCTGGGAGAGCAACCCAGAGGGTGCCTGCTGCAGAGATCAGGAGCCAGCATGCTGTGATCTCACGGGTACCTCCAGAGCCTCCCTGGTAAACCTGCCTGTGCCCCAGGCAGGGGAGGGCCAGGCCTGATTGGCACTGGGAATGGGGTTATTAGTGAGGTGGCTGCTGTCATCACTCCTGCCCCTTTGATGTTTCCTGCCTGACCTTGTTCCCCCTGTTCCTGGCCAGGCCTGTGCCAAGGAATAGGGCATCCTCCGCTATACTATACCTGCACTTTGCCTCCTTATTCCCATCTAGACCCCACCCCCACCCCCTGGGCCAGGAGCCATGCTTCCACTCCGGGCTGCCACTGACTCTCAGAGTGATCTTGGGAAGTGCTTCCTTTTCCTGTGAGCCAATATCCTTGTTTGTTAAGCAGGCAGGAGGAAAGGAACATTTATTGAGTGCCTGTCGTGTGTTAAGTATTTTCACATCTAATCACAGAATGAGGACATATAGGTATCATTGTCCTCATTTAACAGATGAAGAGATTGAGGCCCGAAGAGGTAAAGCCACTCACCCTGGGCCACATCACTAGGAAGTAGCAGAGTGCAGATTCGAACCCCATTCTGTCTGGCTCCAGAACTGGAATGCTTTGCCTTGTACCTCTTGCCTCTCAGCCTGGATAAGGAGAGGCAGTTCTTACAGCACATATATGCAATGGAAAGAAGGAGCAGTTGGGGGCTTGACGGTGGAAGGAGTTTTTCAGGGCTTCTCTGAGGCAGCCCATATATGAGGAGACCACAAGCCCCAGCCCCACAACTGAGCAGAAAACTGGGTTCCACCTGTCGTGGATGGAAGTGAGGGAGTCTGTGGGTATAAGATACCACACCAGACCTCTGTAGCTTCACAGGGAAACTGAGGCAGGTCTAGCAGAGGGTTTGAGGATCCCAATAACTGGCTTGTAGCTCCAATTCTTGAGGAAGGAACCTCTGACAGAGTAGGACTGGAGCTAGTGGGAGAGTATGAGGGCCTGCGCTGGGAATCGGGGTCTGGCTTCTGCTCTGACTCCCTTCCCACCCTGGGCCTCAGTCTATCCACAGATATCTTTGAGAAGCTCGTGACAGATAAACACTCTGTCCTCAAAAATATGCACACTGAAACTTTCAAACATATTCTGGGTGTTCAAGACAGTGGAATCTCCCTGTGTCTAAATTAAGAACCCCTGAGCTAGGTTATTGCTAAAAGCCCTTCCAGTCCAGATGTTCTCATAGGCTCCAGCCTTCTGATTTTAAGCCCAGGTCTCTTTTCCTGGGACCCCAGCTCCTACCCCTGGGCAATGTCCCGGGCAGGGCTGAGTTTCCCCTACGTCCCCCAGGTGGTAGCTGTGGTGATGGATGTATTCACTGACATGGAGCTTCTGTGTGACCTCATGGAGGCCTCAAGCCGGCGTGGTGTCCCCGTCTACCTGCTTCTGGCTCAGGAGCACCTAAGGCACTTCCTGGAGATGTGCTACAAGATGGACCTCAATGGGGGACATCTGCCGGTTAGTGAGGGATGGGGCAGTAACAAGGGAGTGGGGCGAGGATCAGGGAGGGCAGAAGAGTCAGTTAGGTACCCAGGAAGCATTGGGGGTCGATGGGAGAGGGCAGCTGAGTTCCCTTAGCTGTTAAACAAAGTTAGAGACTGCATGGGATTTGGACATGGCTTGAGCCCCATTCTCTCAAGGTCACCACCCAACTTCCCTTTCTCCTTGGCCCAGAATATGCGTGTGCGGAGCACGTGTGGGGACACGTACTGCAGCAAGGCAGGCCGCCGCTTCACAGGGCAAGCCCTGGAGAAGTTTGTTGTCATCGACTGCGAGCAGGTGGTGGCAGGCAACTACAGGTGAGCATGTGGTGGGAGGCAACTACAGGTGAGCATGTGGGACAGGGGGCTGCCACCAGCTGGTGAAGGCACCTGGGATCTGGCAGCTTGAACTTGCCTCCATCCACCCATCCCTTCCAACAGGGACTGAGCACCTGCCACGTGCCAGGCACTGTGCAGGGCTCAAGGGATAGTGTGGGAAACAAGACAGCCCCAGGCAGGGCCCTGGTGGAGTTCTGTGGAAGGATTGCTTTAATGCCTTTGGCATAGAAAATGCCTGTGGCACCTGAGAACTTGAGGGACTTTGGGGAATCTTGCCCCCAGTCCACTTTATAGATGGGCAAGTTGAAGCCCTGAGATGGGAAACCATGGACCCAAGTCCTCTGAGCTGAGCTTGGACAAGCACAGACTCTGAAGTCAGGGCTCTCCAATGCCCCCCCGCCCCGCACCCCCCTCACTTGGGTCCTCATGGTGGTGGGGTTGTCTTGGTATGCTCCCGTGGTTGTGACCTCTGAATAGCCCCAGGGTCCTGCACTTTGCCTTCTGACCCTGACCCTCTGCCCCCAGCTTCACCTGGCTTTGCAGCCAGGCCCACACTAGCATGGTGCTGCAGCTAAGAGGCCGCATCGTGGAAGACTTTGACCGGGAGTTCCGCTGTCTATATGCCGAGTCTCGGCCTGTGGAGGGCTTCTGTGGTGGTGAGGATTTTGTATCTCCTAGGGTACTGTGTCCTCCTCCAGTGGCCTTGGGATTTGGGCCCGGTGTGCCAAGCCCCCCCTCATCCTCACCCTCCAGCATCAGCCTCAGCAGCATCAAACGCTCACCTCTAATGGGCCACTCTTCTTATCTCGCTCCACCAGGTGGTAGTGGCCTCAGTGATACGGGTAGGGGGTCCTCATCCCTGAACCCTGCTCGCCTTGAGGCCAGTGGCCAGACCTCTCTGCAACGCCAGCTGTCAGACCCGAAGCATGCCTCCCTACTGGGGCCCTACAGGTCCAATCTAGGCAAGCTGGGGGCATCCCCATGGTCACAGTCCTCTCCTGCCCTCAACCACAATGGTCACAGCCCCTTGACCCTAGCAGTGGGGTCACCTCTGCTTGCTCGCCAACGCCCTCTCCTCCCCTTCCCCCAGGGTGTTGCCACCCTGTCCCGGGTCCCAGAGAATGGGCTCCTGGGAAGCCAGGAGTCTAACCCCCAACGAGGTCGCTGGGTACCTAGCACAACCCTGGAGACAGTGCAGGAGAAGAAGGTGTCTCTGAGTCAGAGCCATAGCCAATTGGATCTCCTTGTCCCCTTCTCCAGAGCCAGAGAAGCTGGAGACCCTGATTCTGGGGTTAACCCCAACTCAGACTCCCTCTGGCCTAGAGAGCAGGCCCCAGAGGACAGGAGGTTGTCCCCAAACCAGAGACACAACCAGCTGGATCTCCTGCCCCAGTCCCAGGGTGCTGGGAGTATCCCTGAGTCAGGTTCCCCCAGACCTGGCAATCAAGCTCCAGAGGATAAGAGGCTGTCCTCAAATCACGGTCATGGCCAAATGGACCTCCTGGTACAGTACCCCAAGGCTGGGGGCTCCAGAGCATCCCCTGGAGCCAACTCCTCAGCTAGGGCTGGCAAGCAGGGTCAAGATGAGCAACGACGGACCCTCGGCCACAGCCAGCTGGACCTCATCACAAAGTTTGGCCCATTCCGAGGCGAGGGGCCTGGGCCCAGTGGTCTCCCCATACCAAGTCCTGCTCGAAAGGCTGGAGTAGGCTCTGGGGATGAGAAGTGGCTGACCTTGGGCCACAGCAAGCTGGACCTCATCACCAAGTATCATCAGCTGCAGGGCACTAGGCAAAGACCTGAGCCTGGCCTCCCTGAGGGCCCCACAGGTGGACATCACAATGGCAGTAACAATGGCCCATTTGGGGATGGGAAGCAGCTGACCCTGGGCCACAGCAAACTGGACCTCATCACTAAGTACAACAAATCCAAGTTCAAGCTGCTCCGAAGCCGCTTTGAGTCCTAGTCCTGCTCCCAGCAGGGACATATCCTTCTTCCATCTACTTGGACTCTAGGTTTACCGAGGTTCCAGACTCTAGGGTGTTCAAACAGGGGCTGCATGGGGGAGCATTTAGTGTCTAGAAGCCCATATTAGACATTCATGGGGCTCAGGAGTCTTGCTTATGAACACACCTGCACACACACACACACACACACACACAGATGGAACCCACAGTATTTGCCATTTGCCACTGTGCTGGGCACTTCACACTGGCTAATTCTCATCCTTTATCCTCACAACATCTTACAAGATAGACCTCTATTAGGTAGACATTTCTAAGGTCACAGGTATTATATTTTCTATTTTATAAATGTGGAAGCTGAGGCCCAGAGAGTTTGATGACTTGCTTGGGATCAAATGCAAGTCAATGGCAGAGCCAGGGCCCAAACCCATGTCTTTGACTCTTAAGATTGTGTTTTTGCACACCATTATCAACAGTTCACATGTCCCCATGTACACAAAATACACCACAGAGATGCCCCAAATGCCTACACAATACACTGACAGGGTTCACACTCACAAACACACACTAAGTACACAAAGGTCCATGTGATAAACCCAAACACTCAGAATTCTAGTTATACTCAATAAATGTTATATGACTAAATGAATGGCTACACAACATATATGCATTCAGTGCACACTGTAGACCCCTCAGGATCCACAAACAATAAATATGTATATAACCACACACATATAGAGGCATGCACACACCAACCAGGGTCTTCTTTGATCTTAGCTGTGTACCTGGCCCTGTACTGAGCACACCACAGGACTGATAAGTGAATCAGGCGCAGTCCCTGGGAGACAAGGATTAAAAGCATAAACCATTGGCAGTCAAGATAGAACTGTATCTAAATAGAGGCTAATAGTGACAGGGTGGTAGAGAAGGGCAGAGAGTGGTGGTGGTGGTGGAGTGGTGAGCAGTTTCAAAGTGGTGAGCAGCTTTTGAGGCAGGCCTTGAAGGATGGGGAGGATTGGACAGATGGAGAAGAGGAATTCCTGGCATATGGAAGCAGATG
Organism: Vulpes lagopus; assembly: GCF_018345385.1. Lineage (NCBI taxonomy): Eukaryota > Metazoa > Chordata > Mammalia > Carnivora > Canidae > Vulpes > Vulpes lagopus. The sequence continues at coordinate 23,554,498 of NC_054841.1, forward strand.
AAGAGAGGCCAGGGAGAGGACTGGAGGAGGGGATCTGAGGTGAACTGGGGATGATGTAGAGGGCATGGATACTCAGACTCTGACACGTGCACATGCATGCGTGCACACGCACACACACTCATCATCATCATTTTGCTGAGTGTCCCTAGAAGCACAGGCTCTGACAGGTTGTATGTTCTTTTCCTGAGCTCATCACCTGCCTGGGACAATCTACACGGTACAAATCAATAAAGGCAGACATGCTGTGACCTAGCAGCAGCCTGGTGTGTGCTGAAAAAGGTGGAGTTTTGAAGCTGCATGTTGAGGGCGGGGAAAAGGCACCATTTGGTCCAATTATGGAGGGCTCCCTGAGGGAGAGTGGATGGCTGCCGAAGGGCTAGGGGGAGGACAAGGGCTCCAGGACCCCTCTATCTTCATTGTGACTTTTTAAAAAAGTTTTTTAAAAATTTATTTATTAATGAGAGACACACACACACACAGAGACAGGCAGAGACACAGGCAGAGGGAGAAGCAGGCTCCATGCAGGGACTCCATCCGGGGTCTCTGGGATTACACCCCCGGCTGAAGGCGGCGCTAAACCGCTAAACCACAGGGGCTGCCCCATTGTGACTTTCTAAGAGGCCCTGGGGCATTTTGTGGATACGAAATGTAGAATCAAGTTCATCTCGTCGATGAGAGCAGGTCCCTTGACTGCCACCATTTATCTTGGGGGCAGAACGTGCTGCATGTGATCAAGCACATGCAAGGGGCAACACACCATTGTCCATCTGGCCTCTCCCTAAGACCCGGTTTCATCCGTCCTCCCCTCTCTTCAATACCTTCTTCAGCCTGGTTTCTTCTACTTCACTGGCCACGCCTCCTTCTCCAGCCTTTGTCCTGCTCTCATTTCTCCCCACTAGACACCTCCACGGGTGACCTCATCCACCCCAGGCTCGGCCCCAAATATCAGCCCTTTACTGTCCCCTGGGCTCTAGATCTGGCCTCGACGTCTGTCTTGCACCTCACACTAGGCACGTCACCGTCCTCACCCCTGCCCTTCCTCTTAGCCTTTACTTCAACAGATACCTCCATCATCCACTCGTCAGGTATCTGCCAGACATCCCTGGCTCCTCCTCTCTTACGCCTCGCATCCAACCAGCCACAGGTCTCGGTCAGTTGTATCTCCGAAAAAGCTCCCGAATGAATGAACGAATGAACCGAGGGAGGGATGAATGAAGAGCGTGCTTGGGGCGGGGCCGAGGTGGGGTCCCGACCCGACCACTCGAGACCTTCGAGTCCTCCTAGGGGGTGGGGCTACGGTGGCCGCCTGCGTGGCCGGGTGCGCCGAGCTCTCCCGGAAGTCTCCCTGGGCGGAGGCGGAAACGGAAGCCTGCTCAGGACCGAGCCGAGGCTGTAGCCGCGTGCGGGGGTAGCGGTCGACTGGCGAGCTGGTGTGGAGGGACGCCGGAAGGGACGGGTCCCGGCTCCCCGCGTCGCGAGTGGTAGGGGCCGGAGGATTCGGGGCTACAGAGCCCAGAAGGGCCCAGTGGGCGGGACCCGAGGTTTGAGGGGCCCAGAGGGGCGTGGTCGCAGCGGGGCCGAAGGGGCCGAGGCCGGGGAACCCGGATCCGGGGCCGGGAGAGGATCCGCGGGCCCTGAACTCCCGGTCCCGCAGCCCCTTAGGCCTCATGGCGGTCCGAGCGTCTTTCGAGAACAACTGTGAGATCGGTTGCTTTGCCAAACTCACCAACACCTACTGCCTAGTGGCCATCGGAGGGTCAGAGAACTTCTACAGGTGCGACGGGAGCGCCGGGACCCGCGGGCCGGCGGGGTGGCTGGATGGGAGGGAGGTTGCTGGGAGTCGGGGGCTCTGGCAGAGTGCGGGCTCACGCCCCCCAGCCCCGTGACCGCTGAGTCCATGTCCCTACAGTGTGTTCGAGGGTGAGCTCGCCGATACCATCCCCGTGGTGCACGCGTCCATTGCCGGCTGCCGCATCATCGGGCGCATGTGTGTGGGTAAGCCGAGTGGAGCCTACGAGAGTCTTTATTGTAGTCTCGGAGGGGACCCCGAGTGACCCTTTGATTTCCAGGTTTTCATTCACTATCTCCAGAGACTAGAGAATCCCCCAGACCTGGGCCAGACACAGTTTAAGTGTTAGCAGATGAGGGCCCATCACTGGAGATGGCTTCTGGATCATAGAATAACATTAAGTGCTTTCACTCTTACACTTGATTTCTCTCCTTCTTCACGAAGACCCTGGCAGGTAGGCATTATTGCCTAATCTGACTAATGATGAAGCTAAGATTTAAAGAACCCAAGTGACTCACCAGGTTCCACACCTAGTTTGAGGGAACACTGAAATGTCATTTCTCCCTTGCCATTGACTCTGGGCAAGTTGCTTCCTCTTTCTGAGGATCCAGTTCTGCAACTACAAAATGACAAGCTAAAATTCTGGGTCATCCTAGAATTTCAGCTATCCATTTAAATCCATTTAAATCTTAAATTCTCATTACCGTTTCTCTGAGTGGCATCCCTATCCTATTCCCCACCATCTCATCACTGTTGACTCTGGCCATTGGTCCTTTCTTTGAGCTGGATCAGTCTCACTGTCACTCCTTATTTCCTTATTGTCACCTGTCACTCCTTCTGGCTAGTTCTGCTCATTGTGGGGTCATATAAGAGTTTTTATTTTTTATCAAAGCCTGATGACCTTTGCCTCTGAGTAACACTCTGGTCCCTTATCATGACCTTTGGACTTTCTGCTTGGTGGTTTTTTGTTTTGTTTTGTTTTTTGTTTTTTTTTAATGATGTGTGTAACTGAGAGTTCAAAAGTTCAGAGTTATGTTCTTGCAGAGGTAGGCAGAGGTTTAGTTATTGTCACAATATAACTGTAGTTTTTTTTTTTTTTTTTTTAAGATTTTATTTGAGAGAAAGAGCACAGGAGTGCGGAGGGTCAGAAGGAGAAGCAGACTCCTTGCTGAGCCAGGAGCCCAATGTGGGGCTCCATCCCAGGATTCCGAGATCATGACCCAAGCCAAAGGCATTTGCCTAACTTCCTGAGCCACCCAGGCACCCCTGTTGTTCATTCTTCTTCTTCTTCTTTTTGTTTTTAATTTATTTATTTATTTATTTATTTATGATAGTCACAGAAAGAGAGAGAGAGGCAGAGACACAGGCGGAGGGAGAAGCAGGCTCCATGCACCGGGAGCCCGATATGGGATTCGATCCCGGGTCTCCAGGATCGCGCCCTGGGCCAAAGGCAGGCGCCAAACCGCTGCGCCACCCAGGGATCCCTCTTCTTCTTCTTCTTGTTCATTCTTCTTCTTCTTGTTCATTCTTCTTCTTCTTCTTCTTCTTTTTTTTTTTTTTTAATAAATTCCTGAGAGAGAGAGAGAGAGAGGCAGAGACAAAGGCAGAGGGAGAAGCAGGCTCCATGCAGTGAGCCCGATACGGGACTCGATCCCGGGTCTCCAGGATCAGGCCCTGGGCCGAAGGCAGCGCTAAATCGCTGAGCCACCTGGGCTGCCCAGTTTGTTCATTCTTATTGCACTTTGTAGAAGTATACCACAGTTATTCGTCCATTGTGTTGACAGTTGGCATTTGGGTAGTTTTCAGTTCTTTCCTGAATAGTGTTGCCATATCTTTCAGTGACACATGGACATGTTTCCATTGGATATATAATACCTAGGAGAGGAATGGTTTGGTCACAGGGTATGTGAATATTCTGTATGGTAGGTGATATCAGATAATTATCTGAAGTGGTCGACCAATTTATACTCCTGTTGGTTGTTTGTATAGTTTTACCAACACTCAGTATTGGCATTCTTTTTAAAATTTTAGCCATTCTGGGAGGTATGTAGTGTTACTTGAATGTTTTTTTTTTTTTTTTTTTTAAGATTTTATTTATTTATTCATGAGAGATACAGAGAGAGAGAGGCAGAGACATAGGCAGATGGAGAAGCAGGCTCCCTCTGGGAAGCCTGATACGGACTCAATCCCGGAACCCTGGGATCACACCCTGAGCTAAAGGCAGACGCTCAACCACTGAGCCACCCAGGTGTCCCTCAGTTTTTAAGTAGCAAAGTATACAACCAATGCCAAGAATTTTTCTTGCTGGTCCTCCTTCCCCCTGGTTGATGATGGCAAAGTGGGTGGGGTATGGTGGGATAGATTCTTGGGCTATCTCTGGCCTGCCCAGTGAAACTCCTGGTCCCCCTGGGTGTTGCATGGATCAATAGGTTGGTGGGCCGGGGTCTGGGCCTAAAGCTCCCGGGAAAGCTAACTGGGCTGGATTGTATCTTCAGCCCCCAGAGTTCAGCAGGCATCATGTGTATTTGTGTCCATCCTTGCCCCACCCCTAATTCGGATCTCTGTAGGGAATAGACATGGCCTTCTGGTGCCCAACAATACCACTGACCAGGAACTGCAGCACATTCGCAACTGCCTCCCAGACTCAGTGCAGATCCGGCGGGTGGAGGAGCGGCTCTCAGCCCTAGGCAATGTTACCACGTGCAACGACTATGTGGCCTTGGTCCACCCAGACCTGGACAGGGTAAGGTAGCCCGTTTGGCCCAGGATTCAGAGGTCCAGCCTAGTCAATGGTTAGTCACTGTTCTTGCCTATCAGGCAGGACTTAGGGGTGTCTCTTGTGGTTTGTCTTTATACTTGGGTTCTCGCATTTCAGGCACTCATTGGATAGTGATGATAGAGGCCTTCCATGGTGTGGTCAGTGCCAGAAAAAAGCTGAGGAGGGTATTAATCTCAGAATCAGGAAGATGGACCCATCCTGTCCTGCAACCAATGCCAGAGAGATAATTGACAGTTGAACTCTTGAGTGTGGGTTGAAGGGAAGAGAGTGATGTAGAGACCAGCCCCTGTGTACTCAGGGCATGCACAGATATTAGGGGGGCTCTGTAGCTGGTCTCTACTCTGCTCCAAGCTATATTCCCTCCTTTTTCTGTGAGAAGCTTCCATATGCAGCTACATAGCAGAGGAGTGAGGGGCTTAGGAAGCCAGGCCATGGGTGCTTCTGGGCATGGAGGGCCCTGGTTCCTTGACCTGCAAGTTCCGGGTCTTGAGTACTGTGCCTTTGGCTAACAGGAAACAGAAGAAATCCTGGCTGACGTGCTCAAGGTGGAAGTCTTTAGACAGACCGTGGCTGACCAGGTGCTAGTAGGCAGCTACTCTGTGTTCAGCAATCAGGGAGGGCTGGTACATCCCAAAACTTCAATTGAAGACCAAGACGAGCTGTCCTCTCTTCTTCAGGTTCCCCTTGTGGTAAGCATTCCTTTCTCTGACCTCTGTCTCCTGTTGAGATAGCTCCTTTGCCCAAGTGTTAAGGATCTGAGTAATTACCTGTCACAATTTGCAGTTGGGGCTGCAGGTCAGGGAGCAGGTTTTGGGGAGAGTCCTCATGAGAGAGTGGCAAGACATTGGTTTTTGGTGCCATGATCCACACCGAGCCATCCCTTGGCAGGCAGGCACTGTGAACCGAGGCAGCGAGGTGATTGCCGCTGGGATGGTGGTGAATGACTGGTGTGCCTTCTGTGGCCTGGACACAACCAGCACAGAGCTGTCAGTGGTGGAGAGTGTCTTCAAGCTGAACGAAGCCCAGCCAAGCACCATCGCTACCAGCATGCGGGATTCCCTCATTGACAGGTGCGTGGGCCTCTCTTCTGCCTTTTGAGGGTAGGGAAAGGAGATGCCACCCGGAATGGGAGCCACAGTGCATTCATACCTGTAGGTTTTCCTCCTATGGGAGGGCCCACCCACACACTGCTGAGCAGTCACGGGGTACGGTCAGCAAGCACCGCCAGCAAATCTGGTCATCCCCAGCTTTGAAGATTCAGCTTAATGTCCCCTCTCTGGGCAGAGCTTCCCTTTGGGCCATCTTATTTTCTCACCACATTGTTTTGTAGTTTGTGTCTACTTGTGTGTCTTGTCCCCAGCCGGCAGCCCAGATCCTGTGACAGAAAGGGGCTGTTTACAGAGGGAAGGAGGGGACCCCGAGGGACTTGTTGGGGGTGGGGTTGCATCAAAATCACAATCATCTGGATTTTTGTGGGTTAAAGAAAAGTGAGTTCTTCAGCCCTAACCCTGGAGAGTCAGGTATGAGGCTCTGGAATCTCTTTCTCCTTTGGAGGAGCAGCAGGTGTGGATATTCACCCTTCCCATTGAAGATTCTATTCTTGTCAAGGCATGCCACACCTGAGGATCAAGGGAGTCTTTATGAGGATAGAAACCCCATAGTAGAGCAAGTACCCAGTAACAGACCCTGTACTTACCACGGGCAAAATTACTGTTCTTCATTCATTTATTTACCTAATGTGCACTGAGCCCTGTTCCCTAAGTGGCTCAGGAAGCTCCAGTGAGACACTCTGGTATCCTGGAAGGTTTTGTGGAGGACAGATCATTTAGTCTGGGCCTTGGGGGAATGAGTAAGTATTTGAATATGCAGAGATGCAGTGGGGAGGCCCTTCAGACAGACCCTGAGATGGGAAAGTCTAGGGAGTTTGAAGGGGAAAGGTTGTACTGTTGTAGTGGCAAAGACCCTGAATGCCCACATCAAGAAGTTTTGACTGTAGGGCTGTGATTTTGACCTTTAGACTATGTTGCAATACTTGTTAATGTAGATTCCTGGCATCTCTCCTCACTTAGTGATTGCCTAGGTCTGGAGTGAGACCCAGCCATGTGTGGTTTATTTTAATAAGTTTCTCTGGGTGATTCTGATGGGGAATCAGAATTGGGAGAGCAGTTGAAAGGGTCTGAATACGAAAGCGGTACCAGTAGTTTTTTCATTTGTTCAGTAACTTTGTTTTGAACATCTATACCAGGCATGATGTTATGATAAGTAAAATATACCCTCCCTGTCCTTGTGGAATATAGCTTGCAATGAAGACAGTTTGCACATAGTCATTTAATTAAATAACAAACAAAAAACCTCTTAACAGGCTAAGGCTAAGAACAGAAAAATTTCTGCAACATATTTGGTACCTCCTAAAAAACTATAGCAAGTGTCATATTTAATGGTGAAGCTTCAGAAACTGCTCTTAAAGTCAGGCAGAACTGCCCACAGTCCCCAGCACAGGTCAGCATTCTGGTGTCCTAGCTCATGCAGTTAGATAAGGTAAAGAACTGCTTACTGGAAAAGAAGAGCCAAAACTCACTGGCCTCCGTTGGTTTTGAACCCATTGATTTGAGAGCTCACAATGACTGGGTCGGATAGGTGATTAGAAATACATACTCTTTTATAATCGTACACATAATTACTGCCTCCAGGAAGAATGTCCTGGTCCCATTCCTGCCACTGGGGGATTTGTGGTCTGGGCATGTCCCTTCTCTTTTGAATCCCCTTACTGCCTTCTCTGATGTTTGTTGGACTTGACCTGAGGTTCTGGTTTATGATCAGTAAGTTTGATTAAATTACTGAATTGAGTGGGGAAGGAGTTACTTTTAGTTTTTAAGTACTGAGAGCTCTACACTGGATTGTAACTCAAGGAAGCAGCGTAATCTGGGGCTCTGAGTGTGGCTCTTTGGGGCTGAGCTGGAACAAAGGGGTAAGGGTGGAGGCAAGCATCTTAAGAATAAAGGGTGAGGTGTGCTCTGAGAAGCACCTACTGACAATGTTCCTTCTTCTCTCTCTAGCCTCACCTGAGTCACCTTTCATGCTGTTCTGTGGGCTCCTGGCGCTGGATTTGGAATCCCTCTGTGCCCCACCCAATCTGTTTTGGATGCTGGCAGGGAGTTGGCAGAGAGCTCACTGTGACTGAGTGGCTGGATGCCCAGCTCTTCACCTGTGCCCATCTCCTGAACCTACAGTTACTGTAAAAATCTGCCATATTGTGCTGTCAGGCCTTAAAGGCTCCTGACTGCTCTGTTTCCTGCACTACCCCCATTAAAGGGCAGCTGCCTCTGGCTATTCTTGAATGTGTTGTTTGGTCAACCCTCCTTCCCTAGCATTGTTCTGGGGGAAAGTAGGTAGGATGCACACACACCCTTCAGTTTCAGTCGCCCACCCTCCTTCCCCCATGATCAGGATGGGTGGCTCCCTCCCAGGGCAAGAAGAAGCACTCTCCACTGGAGTTCTCTCATTTTCCACAGAACTTCAACCTCATACTTCTGGGCTTCAAGGGATGGGGATCTGTTCCAGCTCTCCTCCGGGCGGTATGAGGAACTGTAGGGAGTCTGCGGCACCTGGCTACACGGCAGTCTTGTCTTCTTGGGCCGAGATGGACGGAGGTTGCCGGCCTGGCCGCCCGGTGCCCTGGACGTCCTCTGAACAACTTAACTTCGGAGCTCCAGTGGGTCTGGAGCCGGAAGCGCCCGGATGAGTCATTTGTGTCTCGGGGCGGGGCCCCGGGACGGAGGAGCAGTGTTGGCGGGTTGCTGGTGGGCGGGGCCGGCGCGTGGTGAGGTCACACGTCAGGCGTTCCCGGCGTCGGCGGAGGGTTAGCGCAACACGGACGCCGGGCGCGGCGCTGGGATACCTGGAGACCCGCAGCCCGGGCGACGGGCGACGCGAGGTGAGGGACCGGACGGGGTGGGGCGGGGCGGATGGGTGGTGTGCGGCTGACGTGCGCCTGACGACCTCTCTTTACAGACCATGGGCGCTCGGCTGAGCGGCGGCCAGGGCGCCCCGGAGCCGGTGCAGCCCCAGCCCCAGCCCCAGCCCCAGCCCCAGCCCCAGCCCCAGCCCGGGGCGCCCGAGGCTCCTGAGCGGCCTCAGCCTGAGCCCGGTCCCTGGGGGCCGCTGGACGATGTGCGCTTCCTCATCGCCTGCACCTCCTGGTATTGACGAGCCGCCCTCCGCAATTCCTGCCTGCCGTCAACTGTCGTTCTGTCCGCCTCACCTGGCTCATCTCTGTGTCTCTTTCCACCCCCGGCGCCCAGGAGACCCTCGGAGAGTCGAGGAGGTCACGGAGAACCATAGGCCACTGGCTTGCCTCTAGCTCCCCCCAAATTTGTTCACTTCCCGGCCTGCACCCAAACCTTCGTGTTCACCCCCACTCCACAGCTTCTTCAGCGGTCTGGGTCCTGGGGCAGCCCTCCCTGGCCCTGGCTTCCAGAACCAGGCCAGGACTCCTGGTAAGACCTCAAGACTGCTGACCTGACCTCCTCTGGTCTGTCCCTTATTGCTGAGAATGAAGCTTTTCCTTTGTCTTTAATTATGGCACTATGTGCCTTGGCTTCAGAGAACACCTAGTTACAGTGACCCTCCCCATACTCCTCCTAGGAGACGTTGCTCTGTCATCCTGGATCCCAGTGAGGCATTATCACGCTGTGTTCCAGGAACCCCAGTAACTCTGGGGTCAGCCTTTTAGAGAGAGGAAATACCTGATCACTGGCCTGGCAGATGAGAAGTGTGGGACAGAGTGTGTCCCAAAGCACCCTGTTCCCCTTTTCCCAGAAGCTTCTTAAGGCCACTCCCAGAACCTGATCCTTGTTTCCACATCCCAGAGAAACAACACACTCTGTATTTTTGTTTTATTTAGAAATGATTTAAAAAACATTATACAAAGGCTGATCAGTTTAAAATGTGACTGACACTGAAATGCTGTGATGTTCCCCAGGCCGAGGGGAAGCTGGACTCTGGGGTCCCCAGTGCTGTGCCCCTCTGTCTGTCTGCCCTGTCCTGGGGTGATGGACAAACAGATGACCACAAGACAGGAGAATCCGAGATTGGAAACCTCCAGGCTGAGCCCTCTCTGGGCCTGGCCCTGCATCCCTCACATCTGCAGCCTGCGCTGCCTGCCTCCATCTCCTGCTCTTTCTCAGCTGGCCTTGGTAGTACCAGGAGCCAGTGGGGAGCCTGGGGAGCCTAGAGCTTTCAAGAAGTGAGAGCACCAACCTGAGGAGTGGAGAGGGACTTAAAAGGGAAGAAGGGAGGCCAGGAAGAGATGGATAAAAGAGACCCTTCTGATCTCATCTTGGACCCTAGAGGCGTCCATAGGTGGGGACCCAAGGCCCAACCAGCCCACCCGATGGCCTGGGCGAGAAATAACCTCTCTGTGCTTTATTTGAGGGCACGGTGAGTGTTACCCTAGGCTTCCCAGGGCCTGCACGAGTTTCATGTGAGTGGACAGGTATGAGCTAATAAAGTGCTTTGCAAAGTATAAAACACTATACAAACCTATGAATCACTAATATCTCTGCAGTTGTTCCCCACCCGCCCCAGGGAGCCCGCCCTTGGCCAAAATGAGAAAAAACAGAAAGATGATGACAGGGAACACAGTGGACCCACAGAGGTGCCTCTGGGACAAGAGAGATTTTGCTCAAGACAGCTCCCAGGGCAACAGTAGTCCCTGTCTGCTACAGGTTAAGCCAACCCAAAACCCAGAGGCCACAGGGTAGGAGCAAGGTCCATGCAGGCTCAGAGGGCCAGGATGGCATCTGAGGCTCCGCCAGCACCCTGAGGATTGATTCCTCCTTTTGGCTTTGGCAGAGGGCCAGTGTGCACCACTGAACCCATTGGTCTTGCCTAGGGCTTTTCAGAGGCAAAAGGGCTGCCTCCACCAGGTTGGAGAGAGGCAAGCTGAGCCCTAGGAATTTCTGCCAGAGACGGTGAAGGGTGGGCCCCAAGCACTGGGACTGCTACCAGTTGGGGTGCCCTTTGCAAAGAGCAGTGCAGGATGGGCCCAGTGAGCTAGGTCAAGCAAGGGCTGAGCTTGTATAAACATTGCTTCCAGGCTGAGATATTGAGTTGGCCTCAGGGTACCTGGGAGTTTGGGCTCTGAACACTTGAGAAGGCTGCCCTGGGCCCATTACCCCAAAGCCATGAGAATGTTGGCCTGGAGCCATTTCTGCCTAACCTACCTAGTCAGGTTGAGTCCCAGGCCATAAGCAACAGAGCTGTGAACTGGGGGAGTGGGGAGAGGGACAGGGGAGTGGAGGATGGTCACAACTCAAATCAGCCTCCAGAAATGGGGTCAGCTCTTGCCCCAGCCCTTCAGCCTCATGAGCAGAATCCAGCTCCTGGGGTGTCTGGGCACTAGAGTGGCCTTAGCAGCACCTTGGTCCTTATCTCCTGGGGGAGGGCCAGCCATGCTGGCCTCATCACCAAGATAGTCACCTCTAATTCACCTAACGCCTCAAGCAGCCTTTGCAGAATGGGACTTTTAAAACAGTAGTGACAGGACATTTAAATATTCACGATGTGACAGCTGGGTCTTTGTCAGACCCAGCTGGGCCACAGCACTGCCTGCAACATGTGACCCTAAATCCTAGGTCTCAGAGGAGACCCTGATGTGTGGAGCAGGTTTCCTGAGGGATCTGCTGAATGCCAGCAGGGGAAACCCAGGCTTGTTGCCCACCATGTTGGCAGCAGGAGTCTTATAGCCTTGGAGGACAGTGGGGTGGGGGTGGGGGGACATCTGACCAGCAGGTGTTGGCAAAAGGGGACCAGGATTGGTGGCATCTCCCAGATGGGGCTGAGAGTGCTAGTGCTGGCTTCCACAGAAGGTGCTGGGTCCAGCCAGGAACGGAGCCGTGGTGCCTCATTGATATACCACAGGATTCAGTGACCACAGGGCCTCCTCCTGGCATGGTCCCTGCCTCCTGATGGGGCCTGGCCTATTCCCTCGGGTAGGGAGCAGTTTACCCAGGACAGAAGGCTGGCAGCTGGGTGCCAGACACCCACCCTGGGGCACAGCCACCATCACTCCCTGCCCCATGCTCAGCCTAGGCCAACGTACCTACCACTTCAGCTGCATGACCCCTGGCCTAGGGCCCTGCTGGCCCAGGTGGGCAGTGGCCAGAGCTGCGCCTCAGACCCTGATGAAGAAGGGTCTGGCTGGCCAGACCGAGTGGACAGAGAGGGCTCTGGGCTGCTCACACCCACTCCTGGACTGGCCGCTTATAGTAGGTGACAGGCTGAGGGCCTGCCTTGTTCTTGAACTGGAAAATGGTGTAGACCAGCACCAGGATGCAGAGGGACAGGATGCAGGGGATGACCACAGCCACGGCATTCACAGAGCCTGGTACATCGTTGATGGTCACCATGATGTCCACATCGTCCTGGGGCAGCCGCCGCTCCTTCCGCCGCTCCACCTCCTTCTGGTTGCAGCCCATCCAATCACGAAGGATGTTGCGTGGGTAACCAGGCTCCACACTCAGTTTCTGGTTGTCAAACTTCCAGTAGTCCCGGCCCTTGTAGAAGTAGGTGTAATCTGCAGAAACATGGCCAGCATCACCACTCCCAGACACTTCCCTGCACCTGCTCTGACCCATTGTGAGAGGGCTTAGGGTGCTATAGCAGCATGGAAGAAGAGCATCTCTCCTGCCCTGGAGTCACAAGAGGAACTCTGAAGGAAGGTGGCCATATCAAGGGGTGGGAGCAGCATGTTGGAAGGCTTGAAGTTGGGAGGAGGACAGTGCTTGGCACACTCTGCAAAAGTGTGGCAGGGTCACAGAATTGCAGAGAAGTGTGCCCAGGACCTGGAGCAGTCTAGCCTGTCATCTCAAAGGTGCTAAGAGGCCACTGAGGGCTTTATGTAGAATTGATAAGTCCCAATTTGTGCCTCCCTGCCTTAGCTTGGGATCACACTGTGCCTATACCATCCCCCACTGCTGCCCACACATGCAGGGGTGAGAGCAGCTCCCAAACTATGGCTTGGGCAGCACTGCCTTCATAGCTCTAGGGCCTCAGTCCAGCTTCTGCTTGAGGCAAGGGAGGCAGGGAGCAAGGTTTCTCCTTTTGCTGACAGCGGACACCACCTTGTCACAGTTATCATGGATTTTCTTTGGTTTGTCACACATTACAACACAGATGCAGGGTGTCTGGGACCCTGCTGGGGAAGGGCCTAGAAAGAAAAGAGGTGGAGAGGCTGGGCAGGCTCCCAGCAACAGCCTTCAGGGCCCAGCCAGTCTACAGATAGCAAAGCAACTCACTCAGACTCTCCTATTGGACAGCTCCCCACCCTGGGACTTTGATTGGCCAAAGTCCTTGATGTCACCTGTCTCTGAGGCTCCCAGAAAGTGAGAACACATGTGTAAAGCATCAGGTACACAGAAGACCCACCAAGTAGCAGCTCTGCCCCTGAGACTTCTGGCTTTCTTACCAGTGACATCTCCTTGGAAAGCCCTTCCCAACAATGCTCTCTAACACGCCCTCTCACCGTCCTGCCCCAACAAGCTCTTCCACTGCACTCCGTTCCCTTAGAGCGTTTGTTGCCACCTTAGTTGTTTTCTGCCTTTAGACTAGGAGCCAGGGATGTAATGCAAGTGTTGTTCTCTGCTCCTTCCCCAGCTCTCCCACACAAGCCTGCTCTCAGTAATTACTGTGCAGTGAGTGAATGACTCCTGTTGTTCTACATAAAATAAAACACACCAACAAGATGATGTCAATGATAATAGCAGCTAAAACTCACGTGGCAGGGACCATGTACTAGGTGTTTGTCTAAGTGCTCTACTTAATTTATCTTATTTAATTCTTATAAATGCTGTCGAGATAGGTACTATTATTACCCCCCATCTGATAGATGAGGATGCTGAGAAAACTTAAATGGTTTGCCCAAACTCCTAGTGAGTGGTGGAGGCGGGACATGAAACCAGCCAGGCTCCAGAGTCTGTGCTTTTGACCAGATCAGGGAAAATGTATTTAACAAACATTCATGAACTCCCACTCTGCACCTGGCAACACCCAGCCCCTCTTCTGGAGAAGCTTGTAGTCTGGTGGAAGCTCCCAGCCTAGCCTCCAGGAGGAACTTAGGAAATGTCTCATAAATAAAAAAGGCTTCTCTCTCCATCTGCCTTCCCTAAAGCCTTATAAACAAGCACCTTTGAAGCACCCATATCCATCATTGCTTTTCAGATTTGATAATTCAAGGAACCCCTAGAGTACATCTGAGCACCACTACTTGAGAAACGCTGTCTGAAGGGGTGAAGTCAGTCTGTGAAAACATCTCTCAAATGTGAGTCATCCCTGCAGCTGAGAAGTGTGACTTGGTAGCTGGTAAGAGAATGAATTGACTGTGTGAACCTGGGTAGATATGAGGCAGTTGTCTTTAACATCAGGCACCTTTCTCAAAGATGCCCTGAGAGTATGCCCATGGGCCCTGTTGAGACCCACATAAAATCACACCACCCCCCAACACAGCCAGGTCCTTACGTACATCCTTCCTTGCTGATGAAAGCCCCTTGGGGAGCCTGTGGGATGCCCTTCCAAACAGTGATGGGCTTGGGGTAGCCAGGGTCTGTGGCCCGCCGCTCCTCGCTGTAGCGCCAGTACCGTTCACCTTTGAAAAAGTAGGTCTTCCCCACAGGTTCCCAGCGCAGAGCCGTATCAATGCCTTCTCGGGGCAGACAGCTCCCCAGTTCTCCCAGGCTGTGGGGATACCCCGGCTCCACTGTCACCTCCTTAAACACCCAGTACTTGTCACCTGTAGCCAAGAGAAGCCCAGGATCAGCTTTCCCTGGTCACCTAGCACCAGAGGTCGTGGTTAGTGCCACATGTCCATTTTCTAGGACTGAAATCATTCATAGCCAGAGTGTCGGGGGAAACAACTGAGGCCTGCTCCACAGCCTCCGTCTCCCACAGAGCAAGGAGGCAAGAAGCCAGAAGCCAGCCACCACAGATGCTGGGCAACTGGCCTCCTGCTGCCCAGCCTCCGTGCCCCACCCCACTGCTCGCTCATGTGACTTGTCCTCTCTGGGGTGTCCTCAGCCACTGCGGTGGCTTCACACATATTAGTACTCCCCAACCTTCCATCAGTGACACCCAGCTCTGAGGGCTCACAGCCACTTCCACCAGACCTGAGCCCCACACCCAGGAACCCTGATCCCATGCACACCAGCCTCTGAGCATTTCCACATTGGCTTCCTAGAATTCCTCATCACCTCCAGAGGGGGCTACTTCCCTCATTACCTTTCTGCCTCCCAGTCCCCAATGAGAAGCCCTGGCCTCACCTTTGACTCTCCCCTTCCTTCTCTTCTCAGTGTTCAGCCTCTCATGAGGTCTTTTGCATCTTAACTGTCCCCACTCTGGCCTCACTGGTCTTCCCCAGTGTGGGCCTTGTCGACTTGCTCCCCTCCTGTGCAGCAGCTGACTCAGAAATGGCCTCCCCACCTCTGCCCTCTGGCTCTCCACTGCTCAGAAACATCTAGTCGGTCAAGACTGCATTCTGGCCTGGAAACCAAGACTCCTCAGGATGCTCCCCAACTTTCCTTTCCAGTCCACTGCTCACCACTCTCCAATATGGGGCTCCATGGCTGGTCAGTGGAACTTCTAAGCTCTTCCAATGTACATGCACATTCCCACACTACTCTGTTACCCAAGCTGTCCCTTCCCCTTGGATTGCTTTCTTCACATCTCAGTATCTGTATCTTACCCTTCTGAGGCTGGGCCCACCTCAAGATAATCAAAATGAAGCAACCTAGCACCAGATGGGCATGCCATACAAGCTAGCTCCTCAACCCCCTTCCCTGACCCCTTCAGCCTGTGACCTCCTCCCAACCAACTCTTACATAACTGCGGAGATGGCCTCCGATGGAGTACTGCATGGTCTTTAGGTGCCTGGACCATCCTCTGCTTCATGTGGGTGAGCCTCATTATCCCACCAACTGGGCACACACAGACCCTTAGCAATCACTTTGTGACTCGATTCCCCCCAGACTGTGCTTCACCTGCCTGCACCTTCATCTGTCCTGTCAGAAGCCAGTGTCTCTGTTAGGGCTAAAGGGGTCCTTGGAGAGCATCTGCTTCTGACCCCACCCCTTCCAGTGTACAGATGGGGCAAGGAGGTCCCAAAAAAGTCAGGGAACTGTCCCAGGTCTCTCAGCACAGGCTGTATTACCTTTGAAGAAGACAAATCTTCCATCAGCCCTTTCATAGGCTGCATCTATCCGAGCAGGCAGGCCCTTCCAGAACTGCTCTATCTGCATCGGGTAGCCTTCTTGTACCCGGTTATTGCGCAGGCGCCAGAACCATCGATCCTGGGGATTAACAGGAGGAGAAAAAGGCATAGCAGGCCCTGCCTCAACCTAGTGATCTCTGCCCTGGGGCTCAAGCCCCAATAACCCCAAAGCTTCTCGTGGGCCCAGCCTTGGAACCCTCTGTGATGTCTGTCCATCTACTACTAGCTTCCAGTCCCCTGAGGAAGACAGGATGCCCATTAACTCTTTTCATATAAGCCTCCTGATGGCTCTGATGCCTGAGGGGCCATGAGACAGACGACAGGCCTGGTACAGGGATGAGGTGTGGAGGAGCTGGAAGGGATGATGCCCAGGCCTGGAGTGGCCACATGAGGGCAGCAGAGAGTCACTGACATCAGCCAGCCCCTCCCCAGGCTGGCCACTCCTCACCAGCGGGCTCCACCCAGCAGTGCGGGGACCCTGGGAAGCAAGCTGTGGGAATCCCTCAAGACCTGGGTGTGAATTTGGATTCCTCCACTCAGAGCCACATGACCGTGAGCACAGGACTTCAAGCGCCTCACCTTCAAATGGGGGTAATGATGGGGATCAGATGAGAGATTATGGATCAAGTGCCTAGAACAGCACAGGGTACATAGCTGATGTTGAATAAATGGCAGCTCAGTAGGCCGAGAGTCTCATAAAGCCCTCTTCTTGAAACTAGTGTCTTGTGTGTGTGCAGCACAGTAGGCAGTCTGGGAAAGGCCTTTTATCACCTACCAGGACCTCAGTTTTCACGTTTGTAAATGGGGATGATAAAACCCAGACTTGCCTAGGAACAGTTCAGTGCAGGGGATCAGAATGCAGAATAATGAATGTGATTCGTAAAAGCTGGCATAAAACCTAGGAAAGTTTATTTTTTAAGGTGTTTTACAGAGCGTTCACACTGAGTTTTTTAAATCTTAGTTTGACTTTCACAAATCTGCTAGTAGATCTGAAATATACAGCATATTAAGGAAAGCCAAATGACTTTCCTAGAGCTATGCTGTGAAAGGCAGGATTGACGTTGGCCCAGGTTGCTTGATTCTTGCTCATCACTCAAAGCTTGCTTGGAAAACTTGAGAGGAGTGGGGCAGCCCCCCACAGCCACGCAGTGTGATGGAGACACACTGGCCAGAGCCTCTTCAGTGGAGGGTTCATTGTCCTCGTGGCCAGCGTGTGGTCACCAGGCTGTTTTCAATTGCCAGCCTCTCTGGGGATGGCCTCGACCTCACAGAGCTCTCCCAAGGTCATACCCTTTCTCATCCAATGACTGAATGAAACAGGGGGTACCAAGCCTCAGCTATTTGGGGCTGGATGTGGGAAGACTCTGATGGGCCATTCCAGCTCCAGAACTCTCTGTGGGAGCAGCCAACTCTGCAGTGAACCTAGTTGCTGCTTATTTTCTCCTTCTGCCCAATTTGCTTTCTTCCCTCCTTCCCACAAATGTTGATCCCAAAGGTACTTCCTAATCAAAATCCTGCATTCCAAATACGGTCTCAGAATCTGCAACACACCAACCAAACAGGCTGCCACCTGGTCTGTCCATGACTGAAGTGACAGGAATAGGACAAGTGACAAGACATAGCCTGGTCAGCTTTCTATCAGGTATCCCTCAGTACTGGCCTCTCAGCCCTGCCAGGATCCAGAGACAGACTCAGTCACCCCGTGCCAGCCCCTACACCAAGCTGCTATCTTCACCGTCATGTGCTCCTTCGATCTTCATACATCCTTCATTACAGAAATGACTCCCAGCTTTCAGATGGAGAAACTGAAGTCCCTAAAGGAGGTGACTTGCTGAAAGTCACAAACCAAAAGCAGGTCTCTAGCACTTACTTTCCCCCAGCATTACCCCTGGGAAGGTATAGGATTATCAGTTGACCTGCCTCCCTCTTAGAAACAAGTCAATTCACCTGGCAGCACCAGAAAGGGATCCCATGTCCTGGCCACTGGGCCAGCTGCCATCCAGGCCCCAAATGGGCCTAATCCCAGAGCGTCCACCTTCTCCTGCTCTGCAAAAGGGGAAGGAGTGGGAGGGGACCATCCAGGTGTTGCCAGTCAACTGGCCTTACCTTAAACACAAACATCTCACCACGGAAGAGTGCCACCGTGTTGAAGTTGCCATCACAGATGTTGGGTTTGGCACCCGGTGTGGATGGCCGGTCCCCCAGGGGCGGCCGAGGGGGCCTGGGCTGGCGCTCATGCTTCCTCTCACTCGGTGAGTGGATCCTGCGGACGGGGAGTGTGGGGAGTGGTCTTGTGGGCTCCAAGGGCTCGGCTGGAGGTCCTGGAGAGAGGGGCTGCATTTTAGACAGAGCTGGCCATTCCCTGCCTCCACTGTCAGGGCCTTGTCACCACCCAGGCAGCTTTGGGATCTGTCACCCTCCAGCCCCCTGTTCCTTCTCCCATTTTTTTTTACTCTCCCCCAATCTTTGAGAAAATAGATGAAAATCACCATTAAATGGAACTCTCATCTTTCCACCTCTAAATCTCGTGTCTTCTATTATATGAGAGAGCATGTCCTTTCTTAGGTTCTGTGTCCCATACCATCTTCCTCTGCCCTCTTCACACATGCCAGCCTCACTCTCTCTCCCCTTCTTCCTTATGCTGCTCCAAGACACCTTCTGCCCTGTCAAGATCTCCAGTGACCTCCATGTTGCCAGATCCAAGGGTTACTGACTCAAACTCTGATATGCATCTGAATTATTCAGGGATCTTGATAAAATTCAGATTATGACTCAGAGGGTCTGGGGGTGGCTTGCAATTCTGCATTTCTTCAGGCTCTCAGGTGATGCCAGTGTTCCTGGTCTGAGGCCCACACTTGGAGTAGCAAGATCATAGAAGCACTTTTCCAGGCGCCTGTACTGACTTGGGTTTCTTTCTACTTCATGGGCTGTTCCTTCTCTACCTCCTTTGCTGGCAGCCTTTCCTCACCCACCCTACTCTAAAGGTGAGAGTGCTTCTGGGTCCTCTTCTCTCTGTATTTGTCCTAGGTCAATGTTCTCACTTGGGCGGCAAAATAAGATCACCAGGAGAGCTTTTAAAACCCTTGATGCTTAGGAGGCACTCCAGACCAATTAGAACCTGGTCTCTGAGAATGTGGGCACTTTTTACTGAAATTCCAAGGTAATTCCAACAAGTCCCCTAGTTAAGAATCACCACCCTGAGTGATGTCATCTAGGTTCATGGCTCCTCTATGTTGGAGCTGTCCAATGGGACATTCAATGATGGTAGAAATATTCTATATCTGTACAGCCCAATACAGTACCCTCCAGCCATACATGGCTGTTGAGCACTTGCAATGACTAGTTGTTAGTGTGACAGAGGAACTGAATTGTTATTTAATTCTAACTAATATAAATTTAGTTAATATAAGTTTAAACTTCAGTAGTCACATGTGGCTAGTGGTTAAAAATTGGACACCAAAGATTCCAAATCAATATCCCAGCCCAGATCTCTGAGCAACAGACTAGTAAATCCTTTCGCCTTCACAATTAGAAAAGCCAGAAATAAAAAAAAAAAAGAAAAAAAAAAAAAAAGAAAAGAAAAGCCAGAAATCTTGGTGTTGTCCTTGACCCTTACCCCCATGTTTGATCTATCAGCAAATCCTGTCCAGTCTACTTTCAAAATCCCTCCAGTCCCTACCTCCCCTGTTTGGTCCTCCACTGCTTCACTTAGAAGGTGAAGTGAACCACGGTTCTGGTTGGGGCCATCTGTTTTGTGAGGTTCTCAGGGCCTCCAGAGGGAGCCTGGGGGCTGAGGCGGCTGTGCTAGGCTGCAGTGCATTTGCTCAAGTAAACTGGTCTTCCCATTCAACTGACTTGATAAGAACAAGACCTTCGTATACCAGTGTGAACAAAGAGCTAGGAGGGAGGCATAATAGCAGGACTTTCATATCTTATCAAGATACCAGTCTATCTTCTAGTTCTGTCTTGTTTATGACAAAAACTCTTGTGGTGTGCTGATGGATGTCTGTGCCCCCCACACCCCACCCCTCAGGCAGGTCATCACAGTCCATCCCCAAAGAAGGAGCCATGGCCCCCTCTCCCCTGCCACGCACCATAGATCTTCTGGATGCCCTGGAGATCATCCTGAGGCAGTTTGAAGTTGTGTGTCTCCATGTACTGGTAGAAGGGCGCCATGATGGCGCTGGGGTCATTGGAGTGCTCCAGTCCCAGCGCGTGGCCCAGCTCATGCACAGCTACCAGGAAGAGGTCATTCCCTGTGGAGAGGGGGGTGGAGAGGTGCCCAGAGCACCCACTCGTATCAGTCAATCCATTGCTTCAGCAAACACTAAGCAAAAAGGCTTTGTGCCAGGTCTGTGCCAGACACTGGGATCTAACAGAAATCATACACAGTCCTGCCTTTTGGAACTCTCCATATAGGGGGTGGATTTGGAGAGAGAAACAAAATAAGTGCGATTCGTGTTCCAGGTACTTTAATAGTAAGGGTCAAGAGAGGATTCTGAAAAGGGAGGAGTGACTTAAAGATATTCAGGGAAAGCTTCAAAAGGGTGAAGTTTAAGTCGAGTCTTAGAAGGTAAAAAGTTAGTCAGGAGAATGGATTCAGAGTAGGAGAGGGAGGGGTGGGGGTGGCATTCCTGGCAGAGGGAACGCTATAAACAAGATCCAGGGACAAGCAGGCTCATTCCACTTGGCTCTGGAACAAAGCACAAGGGGAGGGCAGAGAGAGATGAGGTCAGCCAGGCTGGCAAGTGAGGCTCTGTGATGCCACGCAAAGGAATTTGGACTGGCTTCTTAGCCAGTGGGGGGTTTAAGCAAGAGTGGGGGTGGCAACATGATGAGTCATTCTGGCTGCTCTGTGGCTGGAGGAGGAATGAGAGGAGAGGGAGACCAGAGGTAGGGCGTCGGTGGGGCTGGTTTGGAAGCTGGTGGAAAGGTCTGGGTGAGAGATGAAGAGAGCCAAGCCAGGGGAGGGAGTAGGACAAGCAGAGGGGAGGTCTGGGGTTGGCAGGCTGACAGTCCGCATCAGGAGGTCCAGGGGCAGGCAGGCCTGAGCGCGGGGCCCTTGGCCCAGTCCAGCAAGACCTCAGTCCTGAAAGAACTGAACCATGGCCAAGATCAAGGCAGGGACTCAAATGTGAGTGAAAACAACAAGATCCAGGTGCTGAAAGTGGGACACGGGATCCTGAGCACAAAGCTGAAGTGGCAACATGGCACAGTGGTAGTGAGCGTGGGCCCCTGAGCCAGATGGACTCCTTCATTCCCAACTCTATCTACCCCCACTAGCTCTGTGAGCTTGGCCAGAAGGTCTACCCTCTGAGCCTCAATGTCTTCATTTGTAAAATGAAGAGATCATACCTACTTCATAGGGTTTTTTGAGGATTGGATAAGATAATATGTATAAAGGGCATGGTGCTGCATAGTAGCTGTTGTTAGCATACATAAGATGGAAGCTTGGTGCCTGGAATAAGCCCATTGACCAGAAAGGAAGCACAAGGCCAGTGGGGTTACAGCTACCAGATATTTATTCTTAGGCCAACTCCTCGGAGCCTCTGGATCGGGCTTGGGACAGAACAAGGCCTGATATTGGGGAAGGAGATTAAGTAACTCCAACTTTGGGGAAGGAACAAGGAACAGGAAGTTGGGTGGGCTGTTATACCAATAGTCCTGATCCATGTCTGTCTAGTTACAAACTCTTGCTTGCCTTGACCTCTGGTATTTGAGCTCTGACTCTCATTGCCCAGCCCTAAAGCAGGTTGCAGCTCATTCCTGCCACCTTAAAGTCCAGGGGAGGTTGCCAAGAGCCCAGGAGGTGGTCAGGAGTTCTGATGCCTACTTTGGCTCCAGTGTCACTGGCAAAGTTGCCCAGTCCAGCCCAGTTGAGGGCCCTGTAAGGGTCAGATGGGGCTGGGAATTGTCTCTGGCCTTTCTGGTTAAGGTCTTGGGAAGAGAGAAGGGTTTTATGGGGCAGAACCAGACGTGTGCATGCCTGCCTCTCTGCTGACACCACTAGTGTCTTCAGTGAAGTTGGGATGGGCAAGATCAGTGCAAGGTTGGCCAAGAGCCTGGGGCTGGCCTTCTGCTGGGGAAGGGCAAGCTGGCAGGAGGAGACCAGGCCGCCCCCAGTTCCTTCCTCAGGTCCTGATTCCTCTGGCAGCGGGGAAGGGTGAGCTCATCTCTCAGCTCCATCCCAAACAAAGGCAGCTACTAGAGCCAACGGAAGGCAGCTCTGCTTCCTGGGGGCTGGTCCTGCCTGGCTCAGCTCCTGGCCTGTTCTTTGACCTGGGACAAGCTGTTCGGGCCTCTTGTCTCCTGACCAGTCTCTTTCTCAGGGGGCATCCACAGGGATCTCCGCTGGGAACCAGGGAGCAGGGCTCTGAGAAATTGGCAAGACTCTAAACCTTTGTCCTCAGCCTGTGTCTATTACTCTGGTAGCCTCTGTGCCTGGGTCTCTGCAGAGAACAGGTGGAAGCCCTTGAAGGGAAGAGGATTGTCGGTTTATTCCAGGGACCAAAAGGCAGAGAGGAGCTGGGGAACTGGCATCCCAGTGTACCTGTTCTGTGGGGGCTACTCTGGGGAGATGGAAAGAAAGGAGAGAGAGGCAGGGAAAAAAAAAAACCAAAAAACCCTGGAGCTTGTGAGGGGAAGAGCAGAGGGATGGAGAAGATCCCAGTACTTAGTGGGCAGGAGACTGTTAGGGTCTTCACCCTCCAAGAGGGTGAGAAGCAAGGAAGCAGAGTCATCAGAAGTGCAGTCTGGGGGAGCCAGACTGACATGAATCCTAGCACCATCGTGTCGCGGCAATGGGACATTTTAAATCTCTTCCTCTGTGAAATGCAGGGAATATCTGTAGTTTCATCCTAAGAATGGGGGTAAAGTCAGTGAGGCAAGGTGTGTAAAACACTCAGAACTACAGGTCACTATTAACTAGCAGGGTCACATTGAACTGTGTGTAAGGATCACCATCCCCAATAGGGAGTGCTCCTATGGGTTGGAAGCTCAAGTCCTAGGGCCTCCTAGCAAGTACCCAAAACTCCTACTCAGCTACTCAAGCATAACTTGTCTTTGCTTCACTTCCTTTGCTTGGATCTCCATATTCGGTAAGCCCTATCTCATTGACCCCTCCAATGCTGAGGGGCCTCTATTTCCCTTGGCCTCTATTCTTTTGCCAATGCTGTCCCCTCCACCCAGAATAACCTTACTTTTCCTTCAAAGTTCAGCTTATTGCCACATCTTCCAGGAAGACTTCCTTGATCTCCCCCACTGGCAGTGCGTGCATCCTCCTCTACTCTCTCAGTAGTTTATCTGAACCACCTTTATGGCACTGACCCTTTTCCACTGTACATTACAGCCACTAGCACACACTCTCTTCTGCCCCAGGACTGTGAGCTCCTTGAGGGCAAGTTTTGTGCTTGACAGGGCTAGGTGACAGCAGCCAGATGGAACAGTGCCAAATGGTCAGTAATTTTCCACATGTGGTCCTTGGACCACCTGCAGCAGAATCACATGGGGCAATTATTAAAAATTCAGACTCCTGGGTTCATACCTGGCTCTGCCACTTACTGTGTGAATTTTTATGACCACTTTGAACTTTACTTTCCTCATCTGTTAAAGGGAGATTATGGTCCCTGCCTGGTCTAATTCCGGGTGGGAAGAGTCATAGAAGTCACTGCAGACGGACTCTACTCTGTGAAGGGCTGGTTTCAATGACTCTTCCAATCTTCCTCAGGGCTGGGCTCCCTTTTCACCAGAGCTTAGTGAACTCAGATATCAGTGCTTGACTCAATGAAGCAGATGAGGACCGAAGGTGCCTGGAAGCAGCCCCTGAGATCAGCTAGAAGGTACAGTGGGCCAGACTTTGCCAGACATTGCCCTTCACACAGACTCCAATGACATGGAGAATTAGAATCACCCTTCTACCCTTACAATCCAGTGGTTCTCCAGGAGAGCCTTTTAAACATAGATGGAGGAGCTTCTGATTCAGAAGTTTGGGGTCAGGACTTAGGCAACATTTTTTTTTTTTTTTTTAATAAAGTACCGCAGAGGATCCCTGGGTGGCTCAGCGGTTTAGCTCCTGCCTTTGGCCCAGGGCGCGATCCTGGAGTCCCGGGATCGAGTCCCACGTTGGGCTCCTGGCGTGGAGTCTGCTTCTCCCTCTGCCTGTGTCTCTGCCTCTCTCTCTCTCTCTCTCTCTCTCTCTCTCTCATAAATAAACAAATAAATACATCTTAAAAAAAAAAGTCCCGCAGGTGAATATTATAGTGATTGGATCAGGCTGACCCATCTGGAGCAGCTGCTCAACCTTAGAGCCTCTAACAGTGGGACAGCCTGCATCATCTGTACCTCCTGATGGCAGTGCAAGAGGGAGGACACGGACCTCTTAGGAAGCTCTTGCCAAAAAGTGAGTCTAGTCAGGCCTGTAGGTCTATTGGCCAATATTCAGGATATAGGAGGAAGGGAGATGTGTTAAAAGTGAATCCGAATCTCATCGAGCCAAATGACTACTCAGGACAAGTGACCTGGTTTCTTCAGCAAATATTGGCAGAGTCGGGGGTGGGGAAGCAAGCTGACTGCTGTAAATGAAAATGGCTTAAGAGACATGTCAACCATGTGTGACATGTGGATATTGTCTGGATCTGGATGCAAGCAATCAGCTTAAGGACATTTTTGAGGTAATTTTTGGAAATAGACCCAAACTGGGAATTGGATTTTAAGAAATTATTGATAATTTTGTTGGGTTTGATAATAGTTTTGTGGTCATGTTAAAAATAGCCCATTAGATGTATATCCTAGAGTATTTACAGGTGAAATGATATTGTGCCACGGATTTTCTTTAAAATATATCAGCCAGGAAATAACAGTGGCCGGGGGAGGGTAAGGTGAGATGGTAGTGACATCATATGGGTAATTGCCAAAGCAAGGCAATGGGTGCCTGGGGGTTCATATTATCATTCTCCCTTCTTTTGTGAGTTTGAAGTTTTCCATATGGAAATTTAGAAGAGAGAAGCAAACCAATAAACACAAAGTTCCCAGGAGGCTCCACTTACTCCCTGGCTGAATTTATGTGGAAATTAAATGAGATAATATTCAGGTGCTCCATAAATCTTGATTCCTTTCATCTCCTTCCAGAAACTGTCCTAGGGCAACCCTCTGCATTCCATTTTACCTGTCAGGGGCCCAATCCTGTGGTCAGGAGCTGCATCTGAACAGTTCATGTTTGGCTTTCCAGGGCATGGAAAAGTCCTGACCCTTGTCCAAAGAAGACATGGGCCATCTTGGATGATCTATCGGAATTGGCAGCTGTCCATCAGGATGTGGTGGGACAGACAAGAGGATGCTGGGATAGCGTCCATCTACAGGTCCCAGCTCCTTTCCACATAGACCACCAGAAGTTCTTAGGATTTTGAGACTGGGCCCAAGGTCTTCAACAGCAAGGAAGCCTTGCAGGCTGTACAAACCTCAGAGCTGGGAAGGGGACAGGGTTGTTAGGAGTGTCTTTCCAGTGCCTCCTCCAGCCAATATCCCTTCAAGAAAGAAGTCATTTGCCTCTATAAGGGATATAACTAAAGTCCTGTCAGCTGATGGTACCTGGCACATAACAGGACTCAAAAAGGTTAGTTTCTTCTCCTTGCACTTTATCAGCACAGACAGCCATTCATTGATACTGATTCAAGAATCAAAAAGGGGAAAAAGAATAGCTGTTCAGAAAGCCAAGAAGCACACAAGGAAAGATATAACCAGACCAAGGAAATGGTCCTGGATAGGAAAGAGGACCAGCATTTGAAGAGGACAAGGGACAAAGAGAAATTTAGCAGTTTCATATCTTTGCTGAGGCTGAGCCTTGGTCAAACCACAGATAAGCCAAGAGCTGCCGATCCCTGATCTACACAATGGTCTAAAATGTTCTCAAGGAGGCTGTCCCCATCCACAGACACCAGACTCAGCCTCTGAAGAAATGCGCCTGTAAGTGTCTGCTCTCACCCCGAAGCACAGCCAAGGAAAAAGAACTCCTTGTATTTCCCAAACGTGCCTAAGTTTAAAAATCAGAACGCTCAGGGGAAGGGCCTAGGAATCTGTTTATAACAAGAACCCCAGATGATTCTTATGATCAGGCAAGTTAGGGAGATTCTGGGAACCAAGACAGTGTTGCTCAAGGTGATGGGACACTTATATCAGAAGTCCCTGGGGAATTTATTACACCAAGTGCAAATTCTCCAGCCTGACCCCAGAATCATAGAATCTGAATAGCAAGAGGTTAGGGGCCTGGAACCTGGAATGTGCATTCTTTAAAGTTCTGGGTGATTCTGGTGTGCCCTGCAGTTTGAGAACCATGGAAACTTAGCTTGGTAGCTAAGAGTGTGCTCCAGAGGCGCCTGGCTGGCTTAGTCAGTAGAACATGCAATTCTTGATCTTAGGATCATGAGTTTGAGCCCCACGTTGGGTGTAGAGGTTACTTTAAAAAATAAAATAAATAAAAATTAAGAAGTGCTCTGGAGTCATAATGCCTGGGTTCAAAGCCTTATTTCACCATTCACAGACTATGGGACTATAGGAAGACTATTTAATGTTTCTACATACCTTGGTTTACCTATATGTAAAATGCGGTTGATAATAATAATATATACATATTACATAGTATGTGGAAAGCACTTGACATGGGCCTTAGAATATAACTTGCTAATCGTTATCTCTTTCATCTAAAAGCCAGAATCCTCTATCCCTTTCTCCTCCAGCCTCCCTCTGCATTTTCTTATTTTCTTGTTATCTCTGCCACATCCTTCAGTAGTCCGCTTTGTGACAAAGTTACTTATGTACACATTGTTTCCCCCACTCAACTGTGGACTATCAGAGGGTAGAGACTATGTCTTTTTTATTTAAATGTTTGGATACCCACCTCCACCCGAGCCCCAGGCTGTGTATCATGTTACACTAGTGTTGGAGGGGGTCTTAGAGATCACCTAATCCAATCCCTCACTTTATATACAAGGAGACTGAGAGTGAATCATTTGCCCCTTAGTCACACAGCCAAGTAGTTGAGCTGTGGTATGAGACCTAGTGCTGTCTGCTACCAGCTATGCCATTTCAGTCCCAAGCCCTTTATCTTAAAAATGGGCGTAATCATGTACACTTGCCTCCTTACTGATGTACTAATGATGTACACTTGCCTCCAAGTGCCTTAGGAGGAAATACTGATGAGGAACTCTTTTGCAAGCTGAAGAGTATTATTACTAGTACTGTACAATAGGACTCTGGCTCCATATAACATTCATTGAGTTACAGTGGTGAATAGCAAGTTATTCAAGAATACTAGAGTGATTATGGGGCCCGTTATTCAACCAAGAAGTTGACATAAAGGAGAGAGAGTCATGTCATCTTGTAAGATGGTCTTTGAAGCTGTTACCAGTCAGGCCCGAGCCTACCACTTTGAGACCCCCACTTTCAGCTTTAATGATATTTTTACCTTTTTTCTCCAGCTTCTGATCCATTACTTCTTCTTATTCATGGCCTAACCCCTCCCTCTTAACTCACCCCCCCCCCCTTTAGATCATTTACTAAGTGATCTGACCCATCTCCATGGATGGATCAGTGTTGAATATTATCAGAGAGTTTAGTTCCCACCCTCTTAGGTTCTTAGTTCTTGAACATGAATCTCCAGAGCAGGAAACTCATCTATGGCATCCCCAGCTCTTCCTCAGGGCTTCCTTCCCTGGCAACTGAATAATCCAGGACTGACCCCCTGTCCCCAGTCATGGCCTTACCATCATGGTTGGCATTTCCTAGTGTCCACGGCTCATCTGAGTCAAAGTGAGTGTCTCCTCCAATCCCTGGGCCAGGAAAGTAAGCATGGGCTAGGAATCCCCCTTCTCCATCAAACGGGGAGCTGTCACCATGGAAACCAGAAGCAAAGAAGATCATGATGTCTGCCTCCTTCCGGTCACTTTTGATCTCATGGTACGGCACTTCTTCAAAGGTCAGCGGGGTCACCTTCTGCCACACATCGAAAGCCTGGCGAATCGCTTTCCGTGTGTCTAGCTCACCCACTTTTGGAGTGTAGTTGTGAATGCTGGTGAGAGAGGGGAGGGTCATTAGGGAGGAACAGTCAGAATCAGAGGCTTGTAGAGTTAAAAGGGACACCAGGGACCATATGGCCTACTCATCTATAAATTTTGAACCCTAGGATTCTGCTGAAGTACCCCTGGGGTTGAAGAAGACGCTGGGTGGGCAAGGCTCTGGGTCTCTACTCCTGCCTCAGTCAGAGCAGCTTCGCTCTAATTGATGTTTTATATGTGATCTCTCACAAAATTTGTGTTAAACACAGAATTCCTTTCCAATGTGCAGAAAAAAGTTAAGTTGGTGGGTAGCATTTTCTAAATTTTAAGTTTTTCTCCAAATACATAAAATATATTTATAAAACACTTATAAAAGTTATAGAAACATTTAAACCTAGTCCCAGTCTAAAAGTTCTAGAGTTTGAGTGAAACATCCCTTTAAAAAATATTTGGTACCAATTACTTTGCTTGTCTACTGCTTGTATAAGCTACTGTTTGTCTATATGGGAAGTTGGTATAGGTGGTATCTGATTTAGTTAGTTATAGACTTAGTGATTTAAGTTTACAATAAGTGTATTGAATGGTTCTCCATAACAGAGCATCACTACTGGATGCTCTGCCCCATGAGCACCTGGGTAGGGATTATTCACCCATTCTATAGGTAAGGAAACTGAGGCTCAGAGAGGTCAAGTGATAGAAGCTAAGGTTTGAAGCCAGTTTCTCTCTTAATTCATTCTGTGTCTTCAGGAGAACTTAAGAGTCTATCCAGTTTCATATATATATATATATATATATATATATATATATATTTTTTTTTTTTAATTGGAGTTCGATTTGCCAACATATAGTATAACACCCACTGCTCATCCTGTCAAGTGCCCCCCCTTGGTGCCCGTCACCCAGTCTCCGCAACCCCAACGCCCACCTCCCCTTTCACTATCCCTTGTTCATTTCCCAGAGTTAGGAGTCTCTCATGGTCTGTCACCCTGTCTGATATTTCCCACTTGTTTTCTCTCCTTTCCCCTTTATTCCCTTTCACTATTTTTTATATTCCCTGAATGAATGAAACCATATAATGTTTGTCCTTCTCCAATTGACTTATGTCACTCAGTATAATACCCTCCAGTTCTATCCACGTTGAGGAAAATGGTGGGTATTTGTGGTTTCTAATGGCTGAGTAATATTCCATTGTATATAAGTCTATCCAGTTTCTAATTCAGATTTTTCTTATGTTTCTTTCTCTTGTCAGATTTCTGAAAAAAACTCCAGTTCTGGTCTCTATAGCTCATCAGCAGAAGAGCCTTTCATCTTCAGCTTTCAGAATTTCTGTCTTAGATCCTACCCCTGAGTCAAGGGCATCTACCTGAGATGGAATCAGAGCCTTAAGATGTGCCAAGAAGAGCCCACCTGAGCCTGCTCTATGCCTGGCCTTTGCCTCAGCCCCACTCTGAATCCTGATGTCTGAATCTGCTGTGTGGGACTCTATCATCCCTGTCCTTGGTCGCTGGTCTGACTTGGAGACTAATCCTCCTCCACCCTTGGTTTCCCCAGATAGTTCAGGAGTTACACTGTTATAATTCAGTTCCCAGTTCTTTATATTCCTTAGGAAACAATGGGAACTCAGCTGGGAAGTTCAGGTGAAGTCCATCAGGCTAAGTGGAGAAGGGATCCAGGTCAAAGGAAGTGAGGTTTGGGAAGCAGTCATCGGGAGAGTAAGTTCAGTCCCGTTTTTGTTTTTTTTTTTTCTTTTTAAATCACAGCTGAAAGTTGCTGAACAATCCCTACCCCACTTTCTAAAAACTGTAGGAAACAAGACACAACTAATAAGCCACCAAAGGACCAAATAAACCTAAGTTGGAGACACAGCATCCTCTGGAAACCACAAGGGTACAAAGTCCTGGGCTCTCAGCCCCTGGTCCTGATGCCCACATACCTGGCTCTCACCCTGATCTCAGACCCACTGACAGTGTGAGCCTCTGAAACTCAGGCAGGGACAAAACTGAGTGTGGGTGGGGCCAAAGCCAGAGAGGAGGAGAGGGAGTCTAAGCACCTGTAGGTGATGTGTTTTTGCCTCCACTTCTGTCCAGTCAGGGCATAGCGCTTGTTCCTCCGCCTACGGCTTAAGTGGGGGTGATCAGGGACACCACATCGGGGCTTCTTCATCCACCTGGGCAGAGAGAGGACACACACACACACATACTGTGGTCACTGAACACTCTAGGAAGGCATTGCAGAGTTCCCAGTCCCAGGCTAAATGGTAGTGTGCAGCTGCATCCTGGATTCTGGGGCCCTGGCTCCAATGGGTTCCCCCATGGGAGCACAATCAGCTGATTACTTAATTCATTCACTTACAACTGACTATGAAAGCACAGGGCTGCATTCAAGCCTGGGGTTTGGAGACTTGCACTTGATAGTTACAGTCCCACCATTCATCATAGGAACCCAGGCAAAGGAATCCTTGTGAACCTCAGTTTCCCCATCTACAACATGAGAATTCTAGCTCTCACTGTTAGGTTGTAGTGAGCCTTAAGGGAGGGAGTATATGTGCAAATACCCTGTAAATGGGATTAGATCACCTGAGTCCCTGGTTTAAAAGTTTCCAATGATTTCCCCGAAACCCTAGAATATTTTATTGCAAGCTCCTCACATTGGCCCCCAGCAATCCACATGATCAAGCTCCTGTCTCTGGGTGGACATCTATATTCCCCCTCCCCCCATACAGTCAGCCCCAGCATTCCTGCTGTGCCTTGCACACGCTAAGATTATTCCCACTTCAGGATCTTTGTTCTCTTTGCTTGCAGTGCTCTTCTTCACATGGTCTGTTCCCTTACTTCTTTAAAGTCTCGCTCTGATGTTACCCCTTCAGAGAGGACTTCCCATCCTACCTGAAATAGCTTCTCCCTCCCATCCTATCACTGTTTATCCTGCTTAATGTTTCCTCATAGCATTGATCATTGCCTGAAATAGTATCACATATTAGCTTTTTTGCTTATTCTTTGTCTCTTTTAAGAGATTCTAAGTTCCATGAAGCTAGGAACCTTGCCTGTACAAGTGCCTCATGCAGATGTTCAATAATGATTTGCTGAATGAATGAGTGAATGAATCAGAACTGCTCAACAGTAGAATGGCATAGCTCATAAGACAGCAAATTCCCTTTCACTAGAGTTGTTCAGAAAGTGACTAAACAACTGTAGGACTTGGAATGGAATTCTCTGTAGCGCTCAGTACTCTGTGTTGTGATTTTAAATCTATTTCGTCTATTGCCTCTAACAAATGGCAAATTCTTTGAGGACTCGGATGGCATCCTATTCATCTTTGCGTCCCCAGAAGCTAGCCCAATGCCTGGAACTAAGTAAATCCTGATAACTGTTTGTTGTCAGGTTAAGTTCACATGAGGGAACGGTAAGCCTGGGACATTACTGGGGATATATAAAAGGGGCAGGGTAGGAGATTTTAAAAGATCATGGCTGATGGGGTCCAGGCCATCCTTGCATTTTATGTTGGGCTGGCCTAATGACCAACTCACTAAACTACCGCTGGAGATTACTGCAAGGGGAAACAGTATGTCTCTATGCAATTGTTGAAAGCAGTGGCCATTGGCAATATAGACAAAAGGAGACAAACTATTTTAACCAAATATTAAAAGCCCCTTGAGGGACTTAACCAGGTCTTACTCATCTTTGCAGGTTTCATATTGCCTCAAGTGCCTCTACTCAGAAATCAATACTAAAAAACATAATAATAACAATATCATGTATGGTATAAACATTTCTAATTTTTAGTGTTTGGGGTTCTTTTAAAGAAATTTTTTGATCCTCAAAGCAACTCTGTGAGGTGACCAGAAATGATTTATCCTAGTTTTTGCAGGTGAGGGCAAAGATATACAGATAAATGGAGTAACTTGAGGAATATAGCAATGAGGCAGGACTGGGACTTAGTTGAATGAATAAAATAGTAATTAATGCAACTTAAACAAAACAAGCAAACAGAAGCTGGGGCTTTTCTTTTCTCATGCTTAGCCCAAGTTTGGGCTCAAGGATTTGTTGAATGAAGGAATGTGTGGCATTTCCCAAGGTAGGCACTCAAAATGTAGTACTTTAAATAGTTGCTCTGGCTTTCTTTCCTTGGCAGTCCTTGGGAAGAACTAGGAGCCACCCCTGCTACAGCAGCTAGGCCTGGAAGGGCCCCCAGAGAGGAAACAGGCCCAGAGCAAGACAGTGGCTGCCCAAGGTCACAGAGCTGGAACAGAAACGAGTCTCTAAATTCTACCCCCAAACAGCCTCTCCACTCAGGTCTGGGTTTAAGTGTGAGTGACTTCTCCCTTCTCGTGCCTCTGAGACAGCATTCCCTGCCTTCCTACAAAAAAGTGGGAGCAGAACTGCAAGTGGGAAATGCCATCCTCCTCCCTCAGATCATTCCCTCTGCCTCCTCCTCTCTCCGTCCACCTGCTACTCTCTGAACCCTGTCCAACAGGCCTGGGGCTTTCTGGAACAGAGTAAAACCCAAGGCCAGGTGGTGCCTCAGCAGAGACACCAGTGCTCCTGCCCCAGGATGCACTGCCATGAGGCCTGCACAAAGCCCTCAAAATAACCTCTGTTTTGAATATGGCTGGGATCTTTGCAACCAGCTCACTCCTGAGACCACAGAGCCATGGCATCCACTGTCCTCATGCCATCAGAGCAGCAGTCGAACATACTGTCTCAGAAGTTCACAATCTCGCAATCAGAGAATCCAAGGAATAGAAAATGTTCATATACAATTATAAGATCCTAAAACCTCAGACTCAAGTCAATTTTAACAGCTTAGAATAATGGGATCTAGAATTTGAGAGTTGTAATCCAGCACTCCCCTTCATAACTGAACAAGTTAAGGCCCAGAGGGATAATTCTCTCAAGGAGTGACTCACCCACAGGGTGGATCTGTCCTGAATCCACAATCCCCTACTACCTCCCAGCACCCCACCTTGGGGCCCTGCTCCCTGCTTTCACCTGGGCTCAGGACCCCAGCCCTCACTGCCTCCTTGAGACCCTTCCCCAGCTTACTGCCATGCCTTCTGGGCAATGGCAATGGCTTTCCTTGTGTAGCTTTAATGACTTTTATGGCTACTTCACAAACAAAAGTAAAGATGCTTAATTCTCTCCCATCTTCAAACAAGTAAAAATCTATCCACTTCTAGCTACCCTCTATTCCTCCTTCACTGTTAAGCTTCTAGAAAGTTTTGCCTCCACTTGCCATCTCTACTCTTCATCTCCCCTCCACCCCACTGCAGTCTGACATTGTCTCCACTGTTTCAGAGAGCCTGCAATGGTCCCCTCGCTGCCAAACTTGGCCGACACTTTTCGGTCTCCTAACTGATCATCTGCAGCAGCTGGCCCATTGGCCATCCCCAACTTCTGTACCATGACACAGAACCCCTGGTTTCCTCCACCACTCTGGCTGCTCCTTTTCAGTCTGCATCCTGGGTTCCATTCCCAGAGCTCATCTCTTCCTCCTCTTTGTACTCTCCCCAAGGAAACCTGACAGCCTCATGGCCTGGCTTCTTTGTTCACCTCCTGAGCATCTCCCTGAAAATTAGTGTTTCCTTCTGAGTTCTAGACTTCTGCAACCAGATGGTTGTATCTTTCACAATGTGGTGAGCCTCTGGAGAGCAGAAATCATAGGATCAAGTCCAATGCCTGGCACAAGTAGATATTTGGCAATATTTGATAAATGGAAAAAGTAGAATGAGTTGCCAACTCATTATCATTCAGGAGCTCTTTGTATCAAGTGAGATGTGTACATCTCAGAGAAAGCCAGAGGGGTGACTTGAAGAGCCAAACGCTATTAGAGTCAGAGGAGATTTAAGACCATCTCTAACTAAACCCTCTCATTGTGCTGACAAGGAAACTGAGGTCCAGAAGGATTAAGAGACTTGTTCAAGGTCACACAGCAAATTTAGGGCC
Organism: Vulpes lagopus; assembly: GCF_018345385.1. Lineage (NCBI taxonomy): Eukaryota > Metazoa > Chordata > Mammalia > Carnivora > Canidae > Vulpes > Vulpes lagopus. The sequence goes on from NC_054841.1 coordinate 23,588,315, forward strand.
GAGTAACCTCTGCAGCTCACCCAGGAAAAGGAGCTTTGGGGTATTCCCTCCCAGGATGATACTGCTGGAGTGAAAGATAGGAGGGCAGGATGGCCATGGTATATCCACGGGGCCGTGACAAATATAAACCCAAATGTAAGTCTGGAAAATTCAAAGGCACAATGCCCTATGCAGTTCTTACTCGATTGTTGTCTGATCCAATACACCGGTGACTGGGATCCCGTAAAACTGCTGCATAGTGGAGACTGCTGACTGTAAGGCCTTCCCTGAGTGCAGCGCGGATGCCCGTGAGTCATAGGGAAGCAGATAGCCATATGACTTTAACCAGTTCTGAAAGACACATGAAAGAGAAGGACGCATTATACTGGGGAAGGCTCTGTTCTACCTGGGCAGAGATTTGCCCTTGAAACTAGGGATCATTTTACTGAGGGGACCTATGGACTCATGCTCTGATTGCTTCCTCCTGCATTCCCTCCTGCACACACTGATAAATTAATCTCCAGAAAACCCAGCTCTTGTTGGCTTTCTCCCTCGCTGTAAAGCTTTCATCGGATCTCTACTGGCTACAGAATAGAGATTAAATTTGCATTCAAGGCTTTCCAGTACCCTGCCTCTTTATTTATTTATTTATTTATTTATTTTTTCTCTTTACTCATTTATGTAGTAGTTTCCACTGATATGGGACTAGACATGTAAGAAGACAAGAATGCTTCCTTCTCTGAAGCAGAGTGGCCTGTTAAAAATATGTCATCCAGAAACCATTGTGTCTAAAGTCAGAGTCTGTTGAAGAATCATATTGTAGAATACTTACTGGCATGAGATTATATACAATCTTTATTGTTAACCCCTCCAAAAGAGCAAAGCATCATAAGTAAGTATAAACAAAACAATGCATTATTTAATTTAAATGTAAATACATAAATGTATACATAGAAAAAAGCAGAGAAGGGCATACATAAAAAATAAAAAATAATAATAGCATGGTTATGTAAGAGAATTTCTTGTTTTTAGGAAATATCCACTGAAGTTTTTTGGCTTATATAATGGTGCACGTCTGCCACTTTTTCTTAAACAGATTCAGAAAAGAGAGGAGGGAGGGAGAGAGAGAGGAAACAAATGTAGTAAAATGTTAAGAATTGGGGAATCCAGGTGAAGAGTGTTCAGGAATTCTTTGTCCTATCCTGGAAACTTTTATGAAAGTCTGAAATGATGTCCAAAAAAATTTTTTTAATAGAAAAAGAATTCACTATGAACATCCTCTGCTACAGTATCATGGGAGAGCATTTTTGTTTTCTAAGTTTTATGCATGGAGTCATTTCAAAAGGGGAGGAACACTTTAAAAGTGCAAGAGCATCTGAAAGTAGCTTGAATGAAGAAGCTCAAACAGACAATGACTCTAAAAGATAGCAGAGTAGAGATAATTATTCCCACTGACATGTGGGGGATGGAAGAAACCAGAGCACCGGGAAATATCTGTGACATCAGTTGGAAAATGAGGCAAGCATCCATGGATCTCCTGAACCCATAAGCACTTACAGGAGCACCCCTCTATGCTGGTCTTGGAGCCAGATAGAAGCTACAGTCCATCCTCAGAGGATTATCCTAAACACCAAGTGATTTAATGAGGGAGAAAGAACTTAGGAAACAGTATTATTCCCTTTGTAATTTTTGCTTCTGGTTCTATATGAAGTCTTCTTGTGGATGTGCCTGTTATTACAAGTCAAAGCAAACCGTTTGGGGGAGGAAGCAGACCAGAAACTATAAATAAGTTATTATTTATTTCATCTAAGGTGACTATAACATCTTTACTGCCTTGTGATAAAATGCACCTGACCAATTAAAAACAAAACAGAATAAAGTCTTAACAACAACAACAGCAGCACGACAACCTTACCTCTTTCATGCTGATACCTAGAATGGTTTTTTCACTACAAATTATGGGACAGGATATCAATACTTCTTGTACTTTTCCAAACATTGAATCTCTTTGATGCTTTTGTATGTTTTTCTCTGGCCCTGGCATACTGCTTAGTTAGGCAAAAATCTTTCATCATTTTAAGGTTCAGCTCATAAATTACTATCTCCGGAAGACTTCCCTCACTCCCCAAACTAAGTTATTTTCTTCCTCTTTTGTGCTTCTCAAATTCTCTATTATAGATAGTACAGATCTTACAATATTGGGCTCTAATCATTACCTGATGTGTCAGACTCTGAGTGCCTTGAGGGAAGGGTCTGTGTTCTACTCATTTCTTTATATCCAGTGCCCAGAAGTGCCTGACACACAGTGCCGCTCATGTCTGCTCAACAAACATTATTGTGCACTTACTACATGCCAGGCACCGTGCAAGGCTCTGGGGATGCAAAGATGCATAGGGAACTCACAGACCAAGAAGTAAACCCACCATGAAAACACAGCCCTCAAAGTCAGGTGTGTACAGGGTTCTATGAGAGAACAAAAGAGAGATATCTTCTCCCCATGGGGGTGGGGATGAGGAGAGAAGGGAACTCAGGGGAGACTTCCAGGTGGAGAGGGATGGGGGCAGTATTGAGGGACACTGCATGTGCAGTTGTGGGAGGGGAGTACAGCACATTCTGAGAAGTGTTTCAAATGACAATTGGGGGAGAGGAGTATAGTGATGGGGGGGGGCTGGAAGTAGGGAGTGGAAGGAGAGGATATGTAATTATTTATTCACAAAGTAGGCAAATTACACAGAATCACTTGTGACTTGACTATGGCCTAGGATCAGCCAAAAAGCTCAAGTAAATCATCTAGAAATGGACATGACAGGGCAGCTAAGTTACTCATTGTTCATCCAGGTGCTCCAGCTTCTACTCCCAGGTTAAATTATGTCATCAAAGCATTACACCCATGCACCATATCCTCTCAGCCAGAATGGCACATTATGTTCCTTTTTTTAAAAAAAATATATTTTATTTATTTATTCATGAGAGACAGAGAGACAGAAAGAGGCAGAGACACAGGCAGAGGGAGAAGCAGGCTCCATGCAGGGAGCCCCACATGGGGCTCGATCCTCAGGTCTCCAGGATCACTCCCTAGGCCGAAGGCGGCGCTAAACCACTGAACCACCCAGGCTGCCCTTATGTTCCCTTTTTTAATGAAAAATTTTAATGACGAATTATTGGGTTGAATAAACAGGGCATATAGTGGGAAAGAAGCACCCAGTCCTGAGACCGAATCTTGACTTCACTGCAGCTGGATGATACCGGCTAAACTGAATTGCACTTTCCTTGTCTGTAAAATGTAAACAATAATTCCTCCTCCACAGGATTGTTGTTAAAATAAAATGAACAAATGCACTCGACCTATGATCACTCAAAGGTGTTTGCTATTGCTTGGGATGGCGTCCTTGTTATGTTTTGTAAACTCAAGGTGGAAAACTTGGTCTTTGACTCCTTTGCCTTGAATTCTAGTCATCCCAACCTCCCACATTCTCCCTGGACCAAGGGCCAGTCTTGATGGGTCCCATGGTGGGCAGTATGTGTTATAGTCAAGTCTGCTTGCCACTAGTAGGCCTGTGGCCACGGCCATCTCTCATACCACACAGGGAGCACTGCTGTCAGAGAACTGACAGCTGGCTTGACTTGTGTACTCTTCACTCTCAACTTTCTTAGGCCCAAACACAATTGCTTTCTGTCAAGTTTTAGCTTGAGGAAAATGTTTTCCCTATAGGAGATTTGGTATGTTTTCTGGATTCAGAAAGTGGACATTGGGTGAGCCAATGTCCAAGGTCCTCTTGGCCTTTTCCCCAAGAATCCATCAGCCAATTGTATGGCTTCAATATGGATTGCAGTGATACTGGGAAGTAACACTTTTTTCATCTTTCCTACCACCAAGTTATGTCTCATCCTTAAAAGTCTTACTTAAAAACTTTGTTTCAACCCATAAGCTATCTCAGACCCTTCCAGAAAGGGGGGTGGTACAAATCTAAACTAAATCGACTTCCTCCTTATCTATGGAGTCTATCCTCTAGAAACGCAATGAAGATGAATTAAGGCATTTGGGAAATGGCTGAGGATCCTTGGACAGATCCCACTGACAAACCAGGCAGCCAACTGAGGAATTTTTTGAGCACCTACTTCTGAACTAGCACAGGAATTAAGAACCTTCTCCACTCTTGCCCTCATTACTGTTTATGGTAAAAGATAAGAAACAGGGAACTCTGAGTATAAACCTACTCCAGCCTTTGAACACTTTGGGGAATTGAAAGTAGATCCTCTTCAGTGAAGGGCAACCTGGTTTACCCAGCTCCTTTTCTGGGATACACAAGCAAGGAGGCACTCAGGGCTGAATAGGATGTGCTATGAAGGTCACAGAGTCCAGCTCAGCAGCATCAGGAGTTAGGCTCTAAGGATTCAGGTCCTAGGCAGATGTCTGGGTCAGGACTAAACACTAAAATGGATCAGCCTTCTTTAAGCTCTGCTTCCCTCCCAGGTTCACTAGAAACAGTCCTCAGAGCTCAGGGGTAGACCTCTAAGAAGGGAAATGAGGTTGGGAGGGGCTGGTCAAAGGTCCAGGCCAGGGAATAGGGCATTGAGATTGGATCTGTACATGCGTGCATGAGAGGCTAAGAAGCTAGGGACCAGATAATTCCAACTTCTGCTGCTTAAGCCAGTCTCTGCCACTCACTTGCTTCTGCCACTGTGTGACCCAGGCAGTCCCTCTGACTTCTCTGGGCAGAAGCCCCTGGTATTGGTACAAGTCTTATATACTCCAGCCATACCAATTCCAAAATATTCCCTGCCGTTGCATACTTGCAGGCTGTTCCTGCTGCCTACAAAGCCCATTCTCTGTATGCGTGTTAGCAAATTCATCCTTCAAGGTCTAGCTGAAATGTTGCCTCCTTTGGTAAATCTCCCTGAACTCTCCCTAAAGAACTAGTGGGTAACCTCATTACTCCTGCAGTGCTTTGCTTCTCTACCACTCTGAACACAGCTACCACAGTGTATCCAACCTGTTGGATGATATGTTCTCCCCACTAGATTGAGTTCTTGAGAAGCAGACTGTTATGTTTATTTTTGTATCTGCTGCAACACTTAGAACAGTGCCTGGCACAACAAATCATCACTGGATGAACGAATGAATGAACGAACAAACAAACGAACAAACAGTTGGTCCAGGAGGCATTGCCTGGGTACCAAGGAAAGGATTTCATCTTGGGAAGGCTTCCTAAGTAATACATATGAAAACAACAAGTACAGTTCTTAGTATCTGTTAGAGGTTGAAAAAAACATTTGCTGAAATTCAGTCTATTGTGGTTTGAACTTCTTTGTTTGATGAGGCAATAGGCTCCATTGTCCCATCTGAAAAAAAAGATAAAATTCACTAAAGGAAAAAAACCTCATTCAGTTTTAAACACAGTGACCTACCTTCCGTCTTTTTACACCTGGATCCATTAACCTATCACCAGCCATGTCATAAGTCTGACCTTTATAGCTCAGTTAACCAACTCTAAGATGTCTGTCACCCTTTAAGTGCTGAAAAAGGTGTAAACCCAGAGAAGAGTGAGAAAAATCTCAGAGTGTGAGCAGGGACCAAAATAGCTGGGCTGAACCAAAGATTTAGAGATGGCAGACAATACGTGTGATTGATTTGCTGGCCAGAAGGCGGGATTTCAGTTCCTGAGAAGCCAAAGCTGAGATATTCGGTAGTGGCAGGCAAAGGAGAGAGCAGAAAATAACAAGGAGAAAAAACATAGCCCGAAGAGGAAAGAGAGCGGCAGACAGCAGAGGCGGTGGTGACATTAGAAGTGGCATTGGGGGCAGCAAGAAGCAGATCAGCTGGCGGTGCTGCTGTTCACTCTTGGGAAACAGAGAAAGTGGTGGAGGAGGAGAGAAAGATGGATCTATTAAACCAGCATGGCCTCTGGGGGCTATTCAGGAGCAATGCACCTGTATAGGTGTGATGCCAATTCAGACTGCACAGATCTGGAGAAGGAGCAGGAGAATGATTAGGATCAGATGTTTGGTCAGGATCACAGCAGGCTGGAAGGTATTATCAGAAAGGCCAGAGAGGAAGTCCACAAAGAAGGACCAGGCAAGAAGTGTTAAATTTGGAAGCATGAGCAAGAATGAGGAAGAAAGAATAAAAGACCCTGATCAAAGAATCTGGGTAGCTGAGGTCATAATCTAAGATGATGACTGAGTAACAGGAACAAGGCATGACCTCAACACTCATAGGAGGTCCAAGTCCCATCCTAGAGGCTGTATATGCAGAAGGACAGTGACAAACAGGAGTGTGACTAAGGGAGAGTGGCTGGGAGAATGAAGGAACCACTCATGTGAACCCTGTCCTAGGAGGGAAGAATGAGGGATGTTAAGGCTGGAGAAGGAGGAACGGCAGGGGACATGCCAGTCTTCGTAAAGCCAACTGACTACGGATGAAGGAGATTTATTCTGGTTGACACAGAGGGCAAACCAGCACAGGAGATTATAGGACATAGATCTTGACTCATGATAGGAAACAACTTTTAAACAAGTGTTATAATTATAGCAGCAATGATTATAGCAGCTATTACCATTGCTGCTATAATTATAATGCCAACTATATACCTGTATTAGAATGCCAACTATATACCTAGCATTGCACTGGAACTCTACAATGTAATGACCCCACAAGATAGGAATCCCCCCAATTTGCAGACGAGGAAACAAGTTCAGAGAAGTAATCATTCAGAGTCACAAAGCTAATAAGTTGCAGGATTCAAACCCAGATGCGTTTGAAACCAGGCATTCCATATTGTCGGACAACTTAGACAGGCACCTCTTTCCCCTCCCAGGACATCCTACACCTCACAGAGTGAGGTCTTATCTCACATCGTAGTGAGCTCCATACCCTTCTGCCATGACCCAGGTGCCAGAGCACCACCACGTACTCAGTTATCCAACCAGAAGCCTCATATGACCCATGACTCTACCCTTTCCTTCACAGCCCACATCCATCTTTTACCAAAGAACTATTGGTTCTACTTCCTAAACATCAGATGGGCTCTGTTCATTCGTTCATTCATTCATTCATTCATTCAAATATTCAAGGACCTACTACTATGTACACAGTGCCTGGTACACAGTGCTTGTGTGTTGGCTCTGGGATAGAACAGCAAACAAAAACATTCTTGTTAATTTCTAGTTACAGTCTAGTGGAAGAGCCATGGGGCAATAAGTGCTATGAAAAATAAAAGAGGTTGAGGAGCTAAGAGGGATGAGACAACCATTTTATAAAGGATGGTCAGGGAAGGTGGCCCAGTGAATAGAAAGTGTCATTACCCACAAGTCTTCAAGGGCTTTCCATCAAGAGCTTTCCAGGGAGAGGGAACCAGAGGTATAGTGAAAGGGTACAATGTTTCACAAGATTAATAAGTTCTAGAGATCTACTACTATACAGCGTAGTGCCTATAGTTAATGATATACTTTAAAAATTTGCTAAGAGGGCAGATCTTAAGTGTTCTTAGCACAAAATAATAATAACAAATAATGAGGACAGGAGGAAATCTCTGGAGGGGATGGATTTGTTTATGGCATAGATTGTGGTGATGGTTTCATGGGTGTTTATCTTCAAACTTGTTAAGCTGCCTACATTAAATATGTACAGCTTTTTGGGTGTCAGTTATACCTCAGTAAAGTGATTTTTAAGAAACAAGAGCCTTGGATCCCTGGGTGGCGCAGCGGTTTGGCGCCTGCCTTTGGCCCAGGACGCGATCCTGGAGGCCCTGGGATCGAGTCCCACGTCGGGCTCCCAGTGCATGGAGCCTGCTTCTCCCTCTGCCTGTGTCTCTGCCTCTCTCTCTCTCTCTGTGACTATCATAAATAAATAAAAATTAAAAAAAAAAAAAAAAAGAAACAAGAGCCTTAGTGACTTGGTCCCTGACTACTCCTGCCACCTCTTTTACCATTCCCCACCTGGCACTCTGTGTTCCAGTGTGTTCCAATCTTCCAGATACTTCCATACATTGTTCTATCTGAATCACACTCCTCTCCCTGGGGAGGCCTTCTTTGACCCCTTACTTATCACAGTTCTTATCATGCAATGTTGTCATCACATGCTGTTAACTGGTCTCCTTTTATTGACTACACAGTGCCAGAGGGCAGGGCCCATAGTCTGTCTTCACTACAGTACCCCTACACCTAGCACAAGGCCTGGCTTGGATACATATTTATTGAATGAAAATGAGTGGAAGTGTTCAAGGAGAGGGGAAACACTACTATAAAAAGATTTCCATATAGAGCTGCCTTGACTATTCTCTAAGGGTCCGTTCAACGCTATATTTTGTTTTAGAGAAAGCACAAGGCACCAGTCAGTATCCTTCCAGGTTGAGGATCAGAGTGAGCTGGTTTCCTCTTCTGGGCAGGTAGACAGAAATGGACTGCTGAGCAGTGAGGAGTAAGGCAGCTCGAGAGGACATGTAGGATCATGGTTAAGAATGTATGCTTTCGGGACAAACTCTACTCGATTCAAATCCTAATTCTTCCATTTTCTTGTTACATGACCTTAGGCAAATTATTCAACCTCCCTTCTGCTTACTTTTTCCATCTGCATCATATCATTAGCATGTGCTTCATGGAGTGGTAGACAAAATAACAATATGTGGTATTAAGTCCTCCGTAAAAGATAGCAATAGTAATTACTATTGTCTTCCTAGTAGATGACAAGCAACTCTAAACACCTCACTGTATGTAGCCCCATCACCAAGGCTGTGTCCCTCAGTGTACAGTTCTTGTGTGTCATGGGCTGTCAGCATTGCAGGATTCAGGGAGCTTGTTAAAAGTGCATATTCCTAAAAAAAAAAAAAATAGTGAAAGGGAATAAAGGGGAAAGGAGAAAAAATGAGTGGGAAATATCAGAAAGGGAGACAGAACATGAAAGACTCCTAACTCTGGGAAACGAACTAGGGGTGGTGGAAGTGGAGGTGGGCAGGGGGTGGGGGTGACTGGGTTACGGGCATTGAGGTGGGCACTTGATGGGATGAGCACTGGGTGTTATTCTATATGTTGGCAAATTGAACACCAATAAAAAATAAATTTATAAAAATAAAAAAAAAAAAAGTGCATATTCCCAGCTCCGAACGTAGACCCTACAAAACCAGTGTGAGGCTGGAAACTGGGAATCTGCATTTTTAAAACATGAACACCTAAGGTGACTCAGTTGCCTGCTAAAGTGTAGAACCACTGCAGTAAGGACCCATCATTGTCAGGAGTGATGACCTTGTGCCAGGAAGGAATGGGCATGCTGTGTGCACTATCACCTCTAATGTACCAAGGCAGGAAGCATGTCACCCATTTATAAAAGCCTTCTATTAAAATTAGCTCAATAGCCAGGACCTGCTCTCTGTGACTTGGCTCTGCCATCATCTCTGGGTTCTTCACCTGACATCTCCAGGCTAATCCTAACTTCAGGGTTCATCAGCACCCCAACATTGAGATTCCATTGTGTTGTTGTATATTGACATCAAGAGTGGTCTAAGATAATCCTTCCCCATCCATTGCTGTTAGTTCAGTCCTCACATCTGGGTTTTTGCCTTGGTTTCCCTGTCTACCAGACAGGGTAGATCCCAAGCTGAGATTGCTAGGACCCTAATCTGTTTGTCAAGGTCTCAGATTCCTTGCCTGGTTCTCAGTCTTCTCCAGAGAGTGAGAATCTAGTACCTGTACACCTGGGAGTTAGGTAGAATCCTATCTGAAAAGATAGGTCACTTGGGGCCAAGATATCACTACATGCCAAGTATTACCTAACTTTGCTCTTTCCAGCTGAGCGTCCTTGACAAATGACCTCACTTCTTTAAGGTTCATTTTCTTCATTTGTTAAACAGAGGATGATAAGAGAAGGCTTGTAAGGAGGATCCAGTGAGATAATGCACTGTGGTAGGTAAAATAATGGCCCTCCAGAGATGGCTACATCCTCATCCCTGGACCCCATGACTATGTAACCTCACATGGCAAAGGAGTCTTTACAGATGTGATGAAGGTAAGGATCTTCAGGTGGGGACAGTATCCTAGATTATCCAAGTGGGCTCGATGTAATCACAAGCTTCCTTGTAAGAGGGAGCCTAGAGGGTCGTGGTCAGAGAAGGACAGGTGCCGACAGAAGCAAGAGTCAGAGTGGCATCGTGCTGGAAGGGGCCGCCAGCGGAGGAATATGGGCAGCCTCAAAAAGCTGAGAAAGGCCTGGTACAAGTTCCCTCTTGAGCCTCCAGAAGGAAGCCAGCCCTCCAGAGACCTTGCTTTTAGTTCTGGTAAGTCCTGTTTCAGACTTCTCACCTCCAGAAGATGAGAAATCTCTGTTACAAGCCACCAAGTTTGTGGGAATTTGTTTCAGCAGCAATAGGAAATGAAAACACGAATGCGAAGCATTTAGCAAATTCTGGCTGGTAGCAGGCATTCTCATAATATTGTTGTCTGTCTTCTGGCTCCCATACTCTCTGGCCAGAGATGGACCACCATCCTTGGCACTGCTGCTAGCCCAGTCATGGAGTGGTGATGCCTCAGAGATCAGCCCCTACCATCAAGTCAATCCCCCAGCTCCTATCTCACCAGAGCCCTGTTTCCTTCTCCACCCATACAACTGAGGTCCTAGCCTGGCCTCTGAGCTGATCTCGGTTACAACTAATTTTTTAAAATTTCAAACTTGAAGGTTTAACCATTCAGGTATCTAGAAAATGCACTGGTCAACATACTTTGAAACCATCTGATTTAATACACTTGTTTTGCAGAAGAGCAAGATAAAACATGAAGGGAGAAATGACTTTTATCCAAAAACCACAGAGCAAGTTGATGGAGGAAATGGAGCTAGCATCCCTGCCTCCTAGGGAGGGTTCTCTCTGTCATGCTACACCCTCCACGCTGGCTCTGATTTGCCTCCAAGCACTGTCTGTTTTTTGGGTTTTGTTGTTGTTGTTGTTGTTTTTGCACTTACAGCCAGTCTAAAAAGGGCACTCAGGATCGCCCACAATGCCCAGCTTAGCTTCTTGACAAACACCTTAATGGTGCAGCGTTGCCTCTTGGCTGCCACCAGCTCTTGAGTGGGTGGTAAGTGCACTAGCGGGAACTCCCTGGCGCTCTGCTCCATGTCCTTGGCCCATTCCCAGGAGGCCACCACAAGCCAGACAATCACCATACCCAAGGAGATGGCACATTTGGGGTTTTGGGTCAGCACTGGGTTGTCCAAGTTTTCCAATTCTGAGGAGGCCTCCTCCCAAGGCCAGGAGAGGGGCCCTGCTCTTATTCACTCTCTGAGGAAGGAGGAGGCCTCACCTTCCTCACCCGTTCCAGGGCCTTCCTGACAATCTGCCAGAGTTTTCTGTCCCTTGGGGTTTGACATACTGATGAGTTGAGAAAAGGGAAGAGGGAAAAGAAAGATCACGGTCAGGCCTCAGTTTTTCAACTGTAGCAGGCAGATGCTGAAGTAGATAACCCCTAAATAATTATATAGAGTATAAAATATATAGTAATTTCAGCTTGATTGGATTGACCATGGAGACTGTCTCTGATTCCTTGCTGTCAGTTTTAAATCCAGGCTCCTTAGCACAGAACTCAACAAGCTTCACAGTCTGACCCAACAACAACAGTATGTACCTTTCTAGCCTTATCTTCTGTCATGTATGCCCTACCCTTTGAGTGCCCACCCTAAAGACTCCCCCTGTAGCTGCTGATGATCTACTTGTGTTGACTACACACATTCTGTGCCTCTTTCTGTCCTTCTCCATAGAATGCCTTTCCCACATGCCCTCTCCAAGATGAACTATTAAATATCCTTCAAAATGCAACTTGATTGCCACTTCATCTGGGAGGACTATCCAGGGCATGTGAGGTCTTCCTCTGGGCTCCCAGTGGCATTCTAGGCACCCCTCACTCACACTGTCTTTCACATTACATTGTAAATACTGTTTTACCTGCCTGGGGGCCCCACTAACTCTGTGACTTACAGCCTGGTGAGGGAGACAGACCCTGAAAGACTCAGTGTTTCACTGAGTGGAATGAAGGAGAAAGAGAAGACATTGTGGGTGCATTTGACAGGAGATCCAGGCTGTGATGTCAGGGACAGCCTCCCTGAGGATGTCACACCTCAGTGGAGAACATGTGTTTGAGCAGAAGAGAACTAGGTGAAGGTAGAAGAACGAGCACCCCAGGAGAAAGAATGTCTTATTGAATTCCTGAGATGGGAAGGAGCCTGCCCATTAGAAAAAGAGGAAGAAGGCCAAGGTGGCCAGACTTGAGTCAGAAGGTGCCATATGTAGAAAGAAGCTAGCAAAATGGGAAGGATTCGGTCATGTAGGCCCTCACGGGCATTTTTAGGCAGCTTGGTGGGTGCCAGATATAAGGGGGTTCATAATACCGTTCATTCTACTTTCATGGGTGTTTGAGATTTCCCATAATAAGAATCAAAAGGAGGAAGTGGTAGTAGAGGAGCAATAGTAGCTAGTCTTCATCCTAAAAGCCATTTTAAGTGAGGTGAGTGTGAGAGTAGCATGATCAGATTTAAAAAAAAAAATTTTTTTATTATTAAATACTTCCAGCACTCGGAAAGGCATAAAAATAATAAAACATATCTTAGATAATCGTCCACTAGCTTTGTTAAATCTTAGCTCTGGCCACATTTGCTTCGGAGATAACTGACCCCTGGGTGGATTTATTTTTAAAAGGTCACTCTGGCTGCCATTTGAGGAAGGATTAGAGGCAGGCAAGAGAGGCTGAGCAGGTGGGAAATTTCTGAAGTCTAGATGGGATAAAATAGAAGTTCAGACTACGAAGGAGGACGTGGAGGTAGAGAGAAGTGGATGCACAGAAGATCTGTGCAGGAGGAGGGACCGCTGGGGCTTGGTCATTGATTCTGTTGAGGCAGGTGAGATGAGGAAGGGCTGGCAGATGACCCCTATCTCTCTGGCCCAGAGCTTTTGGGGCACAGAGAACAGTGTGCCCATGAGGGTGTATGGTACAGAATTGAGTTTTAAAATTATTATGGCTAACAAAGATTATTAATAACAGTGCCTGTTTTTCTCTATCTACTTTGTTATAACAGCCCATATGATCTTTGAGAAAATGTTGCCTTTTATATATATGGCTTTGCCGTTTTGTATATGTCATTAAAGCGTAGTTCAAAGTTGCCTTTTAAAATGAATGCATGGAATAATGATGAAGGAAAACTAGCAAAGGATGTGGATGGAATCAATCCTGAGGTCCAGAGAAACCAAAAGCTTTGTTCCAAAATCTCTCAGTTGGGGAGGGAGCTGGAGCTGAGGTTTGCAACTTCTATACATACAGACGCTATTCCCTAAGACAGGTACGCAGATCTAAGTTATGCTCGGAAAAAGCTAAAGGCATGTGGGCAGGAGCCAGCACCCAGCTGGCTCAGGAACGGGCCTCAGTCCCTCCACCTCTCTACTCGGCTCCGAGCAGGTCACTTTTCTGCTCAGAAACCTTTAATGACTCCCCTCAGCCTCTGGACAAAAGCCAGTTTCACAATCTGCTCTCAGCCTCCCTGTCCAGCCTCTTCTCATACACTCTTACTGGAAATAGCAAGTAACGCGATGCCTCGGGCACATCAAGTTATCTGCTGTTTCCTGAACATGCCCTGCACTTTTGTGCAGCTTTGGTTCGTGGTTTTCCTCCTGTCTGGACTGTTCCCTCACCATTGTCTGTCCTTCTCTTCCCTCAACGGTTCATCTTTAATACCAGCCTTCTTCCTACAACATTCTCTGAGAGCTTCATCTCCTCCTCACATGGTGCTCCCCAGCCCTCATTTACGCCTCTAGCATGCATTCATTTGTTCTTCAAAAAAAGGCACTGACTTTTGTGTATGAAGCATGATTGAGAGAAGCGGGTGGGGGCACAGACAATAAAATCAATTTAAAAATATTTAGAATGTGCCAAGGGCTGTTCCAGATACTGAGGAGATACTGGCTGCAGTCTATTAAGAACCGGTTCCTTTCATTTTGAGTTCAAACTATACCATATGATAAGGCTAGGCATGTCCGAAGACCAGTCTCTTTAGTACAGTTATAATTAGTTTTCTTTGCCCTGAAACTACCCCTTTCAAGGACAAGTGGGACAACCCTGAAAGTGGGAAAGATTGGCAACAAAGATATTGCAGTAATCTAGAACAAGCATGCAGACTAAGGACAGAAAATCCAGCTTCTAGTCCTAGCCTCTTTATTAGCTACATGTGGGTCCCTGGGCAAGATGTGGATAGGTCACATAATTTCACTGAGTCTCTATTTGCTCATGTATAAAATGAGGACAATATTTTCCCTATCTTACTCGTGGTGTTGCCAGGATCAAGTGGGGCCACACATATGACAGCATCTGCAAAGTGCAAAGCACCTTTCAGATTCAGTTATGAGACTGTTAAAGTAATAGGAAAAACCACAATAATAATAAGAGAAATGAATTTAAAAAGCAGCAGATGAGATTCAGGTTAGGTAAAAGGGAGAACTTCCTAAAAGTGAGAATTTTGGTTTTTTTTCCAGACAAGAATGAACCTATCCTGGGAGGCCACGGTCATATTGAAAGAAATGTTTGGTGTAGGAATCTGTTAGTGTTTCTTAATGGACCTGCTCCACTGCTAGACACATCGGGGCTCTAACTTGTCTTGACTATAGGTACAAACCAAAGAATGCTCTCCACCTACAGCAGATCCCTCAAAACTGGTCTAGAGGGTAGGAGTCCATGATGCCTTCCATCCAGGCGTCACACTACAATACTTGTGTGACCCATGCTGATCAGCTTGTCTCTTTCTCTCTGTACTGACCTTCCTCAGAATCGCATTGGAAAAAAGGAGGACCAAAACACTATTTGTGAGATATTCTACTCAGCTAATAATAAGAGAAAGGGATGCTTTAAATAAACCAAACACAGAAAGCCAATTAGAGAATCAGTGGGATCCCCTAATGTGCAAAATACAAAAGAGAGACTCAAGAATGCAAAGGAGAAAACAGACTGAATGAGGTGGGGATTTTTTTTCATTTTGTCTTTTGGTAATGTTAGATCAGAGATATAAAATCAAAAGCCAAAGATAGTGAAAATGCTTTCAACTAAGAAGTCAGGAGACCAGGAAAAGTTTCAAGTTCTGAATCATCTACTATTAGATTTAGAGTCCTTGGGTAACTCATGGTAATTCAAGAAATGTCTATTAAGTACTAGTATGTGCTTATTTGGTGACCTCTAAGATCATGGCCACCCTTGGTTCCTCCTTTTAGTATGTCACTACCACTAGATGACAACCTACTGAGCAGGTTTTCAAGGGTGAAATTGTGGGATCACTGCCACCTCTATTTTCCTTTTTTTTTTTTTTTGCCACCTCTATTTCCAATGAAGGAAGGACAGGTGGGCAATGAGTCCTATCCCTAAGAAGCTTTTTAGAAGGGACCTTAAGACCCACCTGTCCATAAGCATCTATTTCAGATTCATGTAACTTTTTGGCACAAGGGATAAAGAGTAGAATCACCAGATGCTCATTGAATAATCGACGATGAGAATTGGGGATTGTGTTATATGTAAAAACATAAGATGTTTTTAGGCCCTGCCTAAGAACTGCAACTTTTCCTCCCAAATAATGTTTACGTATTAAAAAAAAATTAAATGGCAAACTGGCTGGGGCTGCTTCAAAGTGTTGCCCTAAAGAGAGAGGAATAAATAACTAGAGAAGTCAGGGAGTTTCCTAAAGAAGTGGGATTGGGATGAAACTGTAAGGAAAGGTCACAGATGGATGTGTGGAGGTACAGGTACAAATGGCATGTGGATGTGCAGAGAACCATGGGTAATTTGTCTTAGGATAAAGGAGAGACAAACTTGTCTGGAGTAAGAATGTGTACCTATGAGCAGTGGGAAAGGCAGCCTTCTAGAGAGGAGGTTGTGTGGGTTCAGGCTCCAGAGGATTTAAAAAAAAAACAGCAAGAGGAGTTAAACATTATCTGCTGGCTGAAAAGCAACCATATTTCTGTAAGGTTTCAATCATGTGAGCCATTAGTATTCAATGAAGGGATAATTAGGTGCAAATTGTTGAGAGAAGCAGTGGATATATTCTTCTATCTTTTAGAAATTTTTGGACAATATATTAGACATTGAAAATGGAGTCATCATGGAATTAAGGGTTTTTTGTTTTTTGTTTTTTGTTTTTTTTTTAAATCAGGTCACTTGGAGATAGGAAACAATAGAAATAAAAGGTCACTTCTCGGAATGAAAGGAAATTAAGAGTTCAGGGGGCCCCAGGAGACCATACTGGGACTTGTCTGATTTAAATTTTTTATAAGAGATCCAGAAGTAGAGCAAAGTGAAAATTTCAAAACTGCAGATCATCTTAAACCTTTTCAGGTAGAGAGATGCTCTGCCAAAGGAGAGAGAATCGAAGGAAGATACTGAGTGGGATGCAAAATGGTAGATAAACATCAATGTGAGGAAACGTAAGGTAATGCACTCTGATAAAAATAATCCACGTACAGGGTGTTGGGTTCCAGGCTATCAGTTTTGACACAGGAAAGGGATCGGAGAGCTACTGCAGATTGTTTCCTAAAGGCAGTGTCCTAACGTGTCCGGGTCAGGAAGGCTGACAAAGATATAGACAGAAGCGGGAATGGACCTCAAAACCAAAGAAGAAATCATCCTTCCTTTGTGCAAGACTACAGAGTCCCACATCTGGGACAGTGGTCAGGTTTACATCTATTGAAAACTAGGGCCCAAGGATATCTAAAAAAAGGCAACTACAATGACCCAGAGGATGAATGTGGCTTTTCTATGGGTGGCTGGTCATAGGGGGGAAGCTCAAGCATGAAAAGACAAAGGCTAAGAGAGGTGGAATAATCAAAGCCTGTAAAGCTGATAAGGATAAGGTGTGGGTCTACATAACCTTTCCTCCACATCCTGACATACTTAAGCAAATAGCCTCCCCTTAATGCTTGAAATATCACAGGAATAAAAGGGTTTCAGAGTTAAGATCAACTAGCCCTATCTCTTTACATCAGAGATGATAGAATTCAAGCCTAGAGAGGGCAAGGAAATGGCCGAAGGTCAAGAAGCCACCAGGGGGCAAGGTCAGATTAAAGCCCAGGCCTCCTAAAGTCCAGGCCAGGGTCTTCCTACCTCACCCGTTGCACTCAGGAAGACTAAGGGAATCTGGCATTTTATAGGGTATAAACTTATGAAACACATTACTTTGAGATATAATAAAGCTGAAAACACAAACAGGCGAGAGAAAGTTTCCACTAAAAGTCAACCAGCAATGATAAGATCTTTGAAAGACAACTACCAACTGGGGCAAAAGAGACTTTTGACACCCCCTAATTTTTTGGGATCATGTACCCGTTTGACAATCTGAAGAAATATAGGTATTCTCTCCTAGAAACATACATATGCATGCATAAACACAATCTTGCACAAAATTTCAGGCCCCCTGAGTCCCATGCCCAGTTAAGAATCCCTGTTCTGGCATATTCTTCTGAACAGACTGCCTGCTTCAACAAATGCACTCCATCTCTCAGGATAACTGAGGCAATCGCTAATTTTCCCCAGCAAAGAACTCTGTCCTAACTTACTACTTATCATGTATTAGAATTGCAGACCTCCAGGTTGGAAGAGACCAAAAAAATGATCTAGTCCTACTGCCCCCCAAGCCCCTCCTCTGTGATATAGAATAGCGTCGTGGTTAAATATGTGGTGACTAGAGTAAGCCTGTCTAGGCTAGAATTCCAACTCCATGGCTCCATAGCTGTGTGACCTTGGGCAAGTTACTGAAGTTCTCTGAGTGCGTATCCTCACCTGTAAAGGGGGATCATAGAGTAGTCATGAGGATGAAATGAAATTATTAACATAAATCATAGCACCAGACCTGGCTCATAGTGAGTGCTCTGTAAATGCTAGCTGGCATTGTTGTTGTTGTTATGCGTGTAACCATGCAGGTATTATGCATGTATCCATCCAAGCCCCTCCCGGAGGTTTTGCTTGCACATGTCAGTGATGAGCAGCTCACCGCCTCCTAAGCTGGTTGAGCAGCTCTGATGGTTACAAACTTCTAATATTCAGCTGACATTTGTCTTCTTGCAACCCCTACCCCCACCCCCGTGGACCCTAATTCTGCCCTGTGGGGCCACTCGGAGCGAGTCTATCCTTCCTCCACGTGACAGCCCTTCAGATACAAGACAGTGATCGCAGCGATCGAGTCCTTCCCCCGCCCTCCCGGCCCCCACCCCCCGTCCTCTCCTCTCCAGCTTGAACATCCTTGGTTTCTTCTCCCAGCCCACAACATACTGGCTGCGCTTACTATTTACTCCGAGGCGTCGTACGGTTTCCCTCACACATAGTCATGCAGGCCACACACCCCACCGCCACCACAACAATCCCGACCCTCCTGCTCCGCCCCCGCCCGCCGCCCCTGTCCGTGGTGCTGAAGCAGCTCCCGGCCCCGCGGCCCTCCCCGGCCCCTGCCGCGGGCAACCCCCGGCCCGGCCCCCGGCGGGACCCCCGCGCGCCACCTCCGCGCCCCCGGCTGCAGGCGCGGCCCGGCCCGGCCCAGGCCCGGCCCCGGCGCCGCCCCCCGCCCTGCCCGGAGGCCCCGCGCCCGCGCCCGCGCCCGCGCCCCGGCCCGGCGCGCCAGCCCCACCTGCCCGGCGAAGGGCGCCTCCGCCTCGGCCGCCCGCGCCGCCGCCGCCGCCGCCGCCGCCGCCCGCGCGGCGCCCGGGAGGCAGCAGAGCGCGGGCAGCAGCAGCAGCAGCCGCCCGGGGACCCGCCAGCGGCTCCAGCGCGGGGCACGGCCCGGCGGCGGCGGCCCCGGCGCGGCGCGGCCGCCCCGGCTCCTCGGCATCCCCGCGGCGGGGCCCGGCCGCCCGGCTGCGATGGCGGCGGCGGCGGCGGCGGCGGCGGCGGCGGCGGCTCCGGCCGGGTCCTCCCGCTGCAGCCGCTGCGGAGCCGCCGAGTCACGGCGCCGCGGACACGCGCCCGGCCCGCCTGTCTTCGCCGCCGCCGCCGCCTCGGCCGCCAGCGCGCCCCCGCCTCCGCGCGCCCCGCCCCGGCGGGGGGCGGCCAGGGGCACCGGGGCAGCGCCCGGGCCGGACCGCGGGGGCGGCGGCTCCAGGCGGGCCCTGGGGCACCGGCCGGGGAGCGGCGCGGGAGGGGGCTCAGCGGCCAGAAGCGCAGCTCGGGAGGAGGGTCCGAAGGGGTGGGAGCGGCGCGGGGGTCTGGAGCAGCCCTGCGGGAGGGGGAGGAGGCTGAGAAGCAGTCCCGGGGCGAGAACTACGCGGTGGCCCCGAGGGAGATATACTGGGTTGGGGGTCCCAGGCCAAAAGACTAGCCCTGGGGGACAGTGAGGGGGGCCCTGGAGGAGGGGGGTCTGGGAGGCAGCCCTGGGGGAGGGGACTGAGGAGACGCCCTGGGTAACCGAGGCGGGGGAGGGCGGTGGCCCCGGAGGAGAGAGTCTGGGAGGGTGGTCTTGAAAGGAGGGCAGGGGTGGGGGGTTGGGATTGAGGAATAGATTTGAGGGGTGTTTGGGGGGAGCAGCCCGGGGAGACATTAGGTGAAATTAAGGAGAAGCTCAATCTCTCACCGCCCCCCTCAGTTGGAGAGAGATCAACTAGTTGGGAAGATCATCTTTCATCCAAAACAACCCATATGTATTGAACACTTTCTATATATACGTAGGGCTCTGGGCTACTTGGGACTTAAAAAAAAAAGGCTGATTTCCTGAAGTGTAGAGGTTTATAGCTTGGTGAGAAAACATAAGTGCAAAGAAACACAAGGGCAGCAAACACCAAGTGTCTAAAAGGATACAAGCAGGTGCTCCAGGGGTCAGGAGACATGTGATGGGGGACAGGGAAGTCAGGACAGGTGTTACCAATGGGGTGGAGGGACTCTAGCCAGGCCTTGAGGAAAGGCTGGATTTAAATAAGTAAAAGGGAATGGTGAGGGCCTGTCATGTCAGGTAGATGACCCTGTTCGGGATGTATCTGGGGCAGTAGATAATTTCCCTGGAGCACAGGGATCCTATAGGAAAGTGCTAGGGAAGTCAAGGAAGTAGAAGACTATAAATTCTAGGATAATAAATTTGGGAAGAGGGATCCCTGGGTGGCGCAGCGGTTTGGCGCCTGCCTTTGGCCGGGGGCGCTGATCCTGGAGACCCGGGATCGAATCCCACGTCGGGCTCCCGGTGCATGGAGCCTGCTTCTCCCTCTGCCTGTGTCTCTGCCTCTCTCTCTCTCTCTCTCTCTGTGACTATCATGAATAAATAAATAAAATCTTAAAAAAAAATAAATAAATTTGGGAAGAAAAATGGGGCTGGCGGTGGTTGAAGGCTTTTTAAAGCAGGATGGTGGGGATCCCTCCGTGGCTCAGTGGTTTAGCGCCTGCCTTCCACCCAGGGTGTGATCCTGGAGTCTCCGGATCGAGTCCTACATCAGGAAAGAAAGCAGGATGGTGTGTGGAAAATAGTGCTTTGTGGTTACCTGGTCATTTGGAGATGTGGAAAGGGAAGAAGCTTTAGAATCAGACCTATGTTCAAATATTGGCTCTGTTCCATTTTTACAAAGTGATGCTGATATTACTCCATAAGGTTGCTCTAAAGATGATGTGCTTGGTATTTAATAAATGTCCCTAAATATTAGTGCCCTTTCCGGTGTACAGAATAATGACCAGAAGAAGCAGAGAAATAAGTTGGGGATGACTACAATAGTTTAGATATAAAGAAATAATGATGACAGTAATAATTAACGTTTATTAAATGCCTAGTATATACTAAACATTGGGCTAAGCCCTTTACTGTGTTATAGCTCACTTAATCCTCATAAACAAACCCTATGAAACAAATACTATTATTACCTCCAATCTAGAATAAGGAGGTAGAGGCTCTGAATAAGTGCCAAATTTGCATAATTCATAAGTGGGAGAGCGGAAAGCAATCTGACCTCAGAACACATTTTTTCTAGGATAGAATGGGGGAAGAGATTTAAGAGATACTGGACCAAAAAGGAGGAAAGGAGTTTGGAGTGATGACAAGTCCAGGAAGATGGTAGTGTCTTCACAGAAATGGAAGTATCATAAGGAGGAAGATGGCAAAGAGTTTTAGGCTTGCTGAGACTGAGGCAACCATAAGATCCCTGAGATGGGTATAGGAATGAGTTCAGATGAGAGTGGAGAATGGATATTTTAGAAACCTCAAAGTCAATATGATAGTTGAAACTGAAAGATTGGAGAAAAAAAAAGCAAAAGGCTGCAGACCCTGTGTTGAGACATATATATTCAGTCCAAAGAGTGCTCAAGACTGAGCAACTGGGGTTGTGGAGTATAAGGGAACAGGGAGGAGCATTTCAAGGAGATGAAGAGGGCTTGGCGGTATCAGGGAAATCACAGAGATTGAAGACTGCATACACATCATTGACTTTCCTGCTCGCAGTCTAGCAGGGAGATAGGGACATAACTAGGCATGTGATTTCATGCTAAATTATGACAGAGATGGGAAGGAAGTGTTATGGAAACATTAAAGAAAGAGCAACAAATTACTCAACGTTGGAATCTTTGGGAAAGGGTACATTTCAGGAGGAAATACTACATTCATACTGGATATCAAGGATGGTAGACATGGGTGGCAGTAGGTAATTAATGATAAAGAAGGAAGAGATTGGTATAAGCAAATGGATGCTTATAGAATGTAATCCTAAAATAGCCTAAGATAGGTCTCTAGTAGAAAAGGTCTAGAGACCATTGTGAAACCAGCCCAAGAGGAGGTTTAGAGGCTTCAGAGTAACACTGTAAGATGGACTCACTTGGGCACTGACTGCTCTTTTTCCTTTTCTCATGGAAAAGGCACAGGACTTAGAGTCAGATACCGGGATTCAGTATTGGCTGTCAGCAGTTTGTAGTGCACCTTTGGGCAAGTCATTTAATCTCTTTAAGCCTCAGTTTCCTCATTTGTAAAGTAAAACTAGTGACCCTTCCCTCTCCGCTTTATTAGGAGGACTCCACAAATGGTCGGGATTCACTTTGTAAACTATATAGTTAACTGAGCAGGTGTTAGGAGAAACTTAGATTTTGATCATTTTGTCAGGATGCATTATACCAGTACCAGAGCTTGCCATAGGGAAACTAGGTCCCTTCTCCCTTCACCTCCCATCTTATTTCTTTATTCAACACATATTTATTAAGTATCTTTTGGGTGCTAGCTGAGCTGGGGATATAAAGATTAGGTTACAGTTGCCTTTTTTAGAAAGATAGTCAACTGGGGAGATAGACACTTATATAGATAGCAAGAAGATAGCATTATATGTGTATAAGAGAAAAGAAAAGTATTATGAAAATAAAGAGGAGGGAACAGCTAGTTGTCTGGAGATGGCAGGAGGTGAGATGGGCCTTGGATGACCAGAAATTTGCTATTATAGAGTGCAAAAGGAACTGTATATCCAAAGGCACAGAGATCTATATCTATATATCTATATCTACATCTATAAGCCATGCTAAGGAGTTTGGGCTTTATGTTCTAGGCTAGCAATTCTCAGAGTGTGGTTGAAAGCTTTTCAGGGGGTCTGTGAGATCAAAACTATTTTCCTAACAATACTAAGCATTGTTTGTCTTTTTAACTCTCATTCCCTCATGAGTGGACTGTGTGGTTTTCCTGAGGCTACAGAACAAATTGCAGAGGTAGACATGAGATTAAAACTACCTTCTAGTAAGTCAGATGGTAAACAGCTTTTCAAAAATATAAAGAACTACCACTCTTGGGACACCTGGGTGGCTCAATGGTTTGAGTGTCTGCCTTTAGCTCAGGGCATGATCCCAGGATCTGGGATGGAGTCCCACATCGGGCTCCCTGCATGGAGCCTGCTTCTCCCTCTGCCTGTGTCTGTCTCTGCCTCTCTCTCTCTCTCTGTGTGTGTCTCTCATGAATAAATAAACCTTTTTTGAAAAAAGAACTACCACTCTTCTCATTAATTTTTTTTTGTTTTGGAAATCAGCTATTTTTCATAAAAGTGTTATTTATGTCAACCATTTGTTACTGTTATTGTTATTTTATTTTTAAGATTTTATTTATTTACTCATAGAGACAGAGAGAGAGAGAGGCAGAGACACAGACAGAGGGAGAAGCAGGCTCCACGCAAAGAGCCTGACATGGGACTCGATCCAGGGTCTCCAGGATCACGCCCTGGGCTGCAGGCGGCGCTAAACCGCTGTGCCACCGGGGCTACCCCTGTTATTGTTGTTTTAAATGAATTAATATGTATATTTAAACATTTCTCAACTTTTTTTTTTTATTTTTTATTTATTTATGATAGTCACAGAGAGAGAGAGAGAGAGAGAGGCAGAGACACAGGCGGAGGGAGAAGCAGGCTCCATGCACCGGGAGCCCCATGTGGGATTCGATCCCGGGTCTCCAGGATCGCGCCCTGGGCCAAAGGCAGGCGCCAAACCGCTGCGCCACCCAGGGATCCCACATTTCTCAACTTTGATTCCTAGTGTGGTAATGATCAATAGATTTAATTCACATAAACACAAGCTCTTTGGAGTCCTCAATAATTTTTAAGAGTGTAAAGGGAATCCTGAGACTAAAAGGTTTGAAAACTCTGTTCTGGGCACCTGGACCTCACCAAAGGGTTTTTTGTTTGTTTGTTTGTTTGTTTGTTTTGTTTTGTTTTGTTTTTTTGGACCAAAGGGTTTTTAATAAAGGAGTGATATGATAACATTTCACCAAATTGTCCAACAGGTATTTATTAAACACCCTGATGTGCCCGGCATGATTTGAGGTGCCAGGATAGAGCAGTAAATAAATCAAATCAAGCTCTCTGCTTTCACAGAACTACATTATACTAGTGTGACAGACAACAAACAAAATAATTAATATATAGTATATTAGATAGTAGTAACTGTTGAGAAAAGCAGGGAACTAAGATATGAAAGCTGACAGGTTGTGTGTGTGTGTGTGTGTGTGTGTGTGTGTGTGTGTGTGATTTTTGGATAGAGTGGCCAGGGAAAGTCTCAGTAAGTAAGAGGGTTTTCAATAAAGGCCTGAGGAATAAGAGAGTGGACTATGCAGGTAACTGGAAGAAATGAATTCAGGCAGAGAGAACAGCAAGGGGAAAAGTTCTGAAGCAAGAGCATGGAACATGGAACAGCAAGTTTGAGGAACAACATGGAGACCAGTGTGGTTGGAGTGGAAGAAGGATGAGAGTATTAGGAGATGAAGGTTATGAAGGGGAGGGTACATTACTTGAAATTAAAAAAAAAAAACAATGGAAGGCTTTGAGAACAGAAGAGACATCTTCTGACTTACCTTTAAGAGAATCACTTTGGTTGCTGCACTGAGAGCGGGTTGAAAGGCCACAAGTAGAAAAGCTAACTGGCAGTCATTGCAATAGTCTTGATGCAGGATGATGGTGGCTTGGACCAGGGAAATGTAGCTGGATTCTCGATAGATTTTGAAAGTTGAGTTGACAGAATGTGGCAACGGATGGATATGAGGTATGAGGAAAAAATGACACCAAACATTTGAGTAACTGGAAGAGAGGAGTTGCTATTATCTGACACAAAGAAGACTGCAGGAGGGACAGGTTTGAAGAGAACTATCAAGAGCTTGGTTTTGGACACATGAAATGGGACATTTCTATTATACACTCAAGCGGATGTGGCAAGTAGGGGGTCATATGTGGGTCTGACTTCAGGAAAGAGGTCTAGACTAGAATATGGACTTGAGGGTTCTCAGAATAAAGATAGTATTTTTTTGTATATTTTTTATTGGAGTTCAATATGCCAACATATAGCATAACCCCAGTGCTCATCCCATCAAGTGCCCCCCTCAGTGCTCATCACCTAGTCACCCCGTCCCCCCGCCCACCTCCTCTTCCACTATCCCTTGTTCGTTTCCCAGAGTTAAGTGTCTCTCATGGTCTGTCACCCTCACTGATATTTTCACTCATTTTCTCTCCTTTCCCCCTTTATTCCCTTTCACTATTTTTTATATTCCCCAAATGAAGGAGGCCATATAATGTTTGTCCTTCTCCGATTGACTGACGTCACTCAGCATAATACCCTCCAGTTTTACTCACGTTGAAGCAAATGGTGGGTATTTGTCATTTCTAATGACTGAGTAATATTCCATTGTATATATGGACCACATCTTCTTTATCCATTCATCTTTTGTTGGACACCGAGGCTCCTTCCACAGTTTGGTTTTTATGGACATTACTGCTATGAACATTGGGGTGCAGGTGTCCTGCCATTTCACTGCATCTGTATCTTTGGGGTAAATCCCCAGCAGTGCAATTGCTGGGTCGTAAGGCAGACTTATTTTTAACTCTTTGAGGAACCTCCACACAGTTTTCCAGAGTGGCTGCACCAGTTCACATTCCCACCAACAGTGTAAGAGGGTTTCCTTTTCTCCGCATCCTCTCCAACATTTGTGGTTTCGTGCCTTGTTAATTTTCCCCATTCTCACTGGTGTGAGGTGGTATCTCATTGTGGTTTTGATTTGTATTTCCCTGATGGCAAGTGATGCGGAGCATTTTCTCATGTGCTTGTTGGCCATGTCTATGATGGAAAAATATTCCATACTCATGGATTGGAAGAATTAATATTGTGAAAATGTCAATGCTACCCAGGGCAATTTACACTTTAATGCGATCCCTATCAAAATACCATGAACTTTCTTTCTTTTTTTTTTTTACCATGGACTTTCTTCAGAAGTTGGAACTAATAATCTTAAGATTTGTGTGGAATCAGAAAAGATCCCGAAAAGCCAGGGGAATATTGAAAAAGAAAACCAGAGCTGGGGGCATCACAATGCTGGATTTCAAGTTGTACTACAAAGCTGTGATCATCAAGACAGTATGGTACTGGCACAAAAACAGACACATAGATCAATGGAACAGAATAGAAACCCAGAAATGGGCCCTCAGCTCAGGTTCAACTAATATTTGACAAAGCAGGAAAGAGTATCCACTGGAAAAAAGACAGTCTCTTCAATAAATGGTGCTGGGAAAATTGGACAGCCACATGCAAAAGAATGAAACTAGACCATTCTCTTACACCATACACAAGGATAAACTCAAAATGGATGAAAGATCTAAATGTGAGACAAGAATCCATCAAAATCCTAGAGGAGAACACAGGCAACATCCTTTTTGAACTTGGCCACGGCAACTTCTTGCAAGATACATATATGAAGGCAAGGGAAACAAAAGCAAAAATGAATTATTGGGACTTAATCAAGATAAAAGCTTCGGCACAGCAAAAGAAACAGTCAACAAAACCAAAAGACAACCTACAGAATGGGAGAAGATATTTGCAAATGACATGTCAGGTAAAGGGCTAGTATCCATGATCTATAAAGAACTTATTAAACTCAACAGCAAAGAAACAATCCAACCATGAAATGGGCAAAAGACATGAACAGAAATTTCACTAAAGATAGTATTTAAAAGCTGAGGGATCAGAAGCAATTACCCAGGAAATGAGTGTTCTGGTGACTCCATCCTGGGGGCAATTCTAATATGTAGAGGTTGGGAAAATGAAGAGAAATCAAAAAGACACTGAGAAGGAACAGGCAAAAAAAGAAAACCAGAATTGTGAAAAATCTTGGAGACCAAGTGAAGAAAGTGTTTTAAGGAGAAGAGAGTAATCAACTGTACTAAATGCTGCTTACAGATTGAAACATGAAGATTAAGAAATGGTAATTGGATTGACCAATGGTGAGCTATTGGCAATTTTGAGATGAGCAATTTCAGTGACTTGTAGGGGTCAAAAATCTGGAGTAAATTCAAGGGGTAAATTCACAGTAAAGGAATTGAAAATGTTGAGTACAAACATCCTTCGCAAGGAATTTTGCTACAAAGGGAAGGAGAACATGTGGCAGCTGGAGGAGGAGTAGAGTCAGAAGAGGGTTGTTTTTGTTTGTTTTTGTGATGGCTGAGAAACTGGCTGAGAAAGATCCAGGAGAGAGGGGGAATCACTGCTGCAGGAGAGACAGGAGAATTGCAGAAGCGAAGTCCATGAGTATGCAAGTGTACAAGTGGAGAGGTTGACTTTAAGTTAGGAGAATTCATCCACAGTAAGAGGGGTGGAAGAGGGCCTTTAGGAGTATAAATTTGATACCAGTGTGGAGTAGGGATTAGAGGGGAACTTGCATTTGTTGGTTACTTACTTTTTATCCAGCATGTGGGGGATATTTTCCTCACAACAGTCCTCATGTATGAGGGAGGTGAATTATAAAGCTGTTGCAACAAGGCAAGAAAAGTTGAGGCTTGATCTAAAGTTCCTGAAGTCCAAGACACCGTGTTCTTTATGGTCCAGCGGAACTCTGTTTCTTTTTTTTATTTATTTTTTTATTTTTTATTTTTTATTTTTATTTTTTTTATTTTTATTTTTTTTTTCGGAACTCTGTTTCTAGATCACATTAGTGATATCAGAATGCCTTCTATTCAATGACAAAGATTCTTTGCTTGACCAAACTTTCGTCAGGCTTCTAAACCTCCTAGGCCCATCTGTGCACTTGTAAAAATATAGTCTTAGTAAGAACTTTGCTAACTCAATTTATCCAGAACCCCTCCCCCTTCAATATTCTGGTCACCTTGATATCTGATCAGGTCCCTCATCCTCTACCATCTCCCAGATGATGTCTGATCACCCTGGCCTGTCTTCAGCAAGAATCCTGTTAGGTCTGCTTAGCAGAATCCTCCTTATTCCTGATGTTTCTTCTTAGTAATTTTCCATCACCTGATCCCCACCCTGCTTCTTGACTATAAATCCCCCCTTTGCTCATGCTATATTCATATTTGAGCCTAATTTCTCTCCCCCACTGCAAAATTCTATTGCAGTGGACCCTATACCTATGATGATACTCCCTCTCCCACAAATAAATTCTTCCCTAAGTGTCATTGAATTTTTTTCTTTAACACTGGGTATGAAGAAACTAAACTGCTAGCCCAACCATAGGGTAGAGATTGTTGCTTCTCATAAGGCAGGAAACAGTTGAGCAGTCACAAGAGAATGCAGCACTGGGCAACCCTTGGTGTTGGAGTGCCCTACACGTGAAGCCAGACAAATTTCCCCAAGAGATAAAGACAAAAAGAAAATACAGGAATAAAAAAAAAAAGTGAACTTCTCATTTGGGATCTGAAAGGAAATACAGACATGAGGGTGGAGAGCACTATCCAGCTCAAGCAGTCTCCTTGGCTTCTCTCCTTCCTCTGAATTCCCACTATGGCAGCTAATATGTAATGAAGGCCCATTACTCACAACACAATTTATCTACGTTACATCACTTAATCCTCACAACTGTCCTATGACGTGGATTCTAAGGAAGAGGTGAAAAGAAAACTGGTTAACCCAATGACACACCCAGAAAACAGGAAAACTAAGGAAAAATCCCAAACGTCTGACACAAGAGTTTATGTCTGTAACTCCTTGTACATTTGCTTATTCATTAATTATGTCAAAGATTCTATAAACATTACTAAGCCGCCATTCTGGAAGGTACTGGGGTGAGTAAGACAGTGTTCAGGTAAAAGAGCTAAGACTTGAGCACATATAAGATGTGACAAATAACCACAACACATTACAAATGTCATACAGGATTTCAGAATAGGGTGAGGTTGCTCTGGCTGGGGAAAATCACAGAACTCAAAGAAGGCTTCACAAAGGAAGTATCACTTGAGATGAGCTTATATAAGCAGATAATGTTTTAAAACTAATTTTTTAAAGTATGTATTTATTTGAGAGAGAGAGGGAGCTTGTGAACAGGAGTGGGGGGAGGGGCAGAAGGACAGAGAAAATCAGCAGACTCCGGTCTTGATCTCACAACCCTGAGATCACTACCTGAGTCAAAACCGACAGTCAGACCCTTAACCACCTGAGCCACCCAGGCACTCCTAAACTAATTGTTTTGTCTGCAATATACACCGCACATTACCACGCATAAACAATGGAAGACCGTGTAAAGTTTCAGCTGTCAGAGATGGGAAGGTAAAGGCACAGAGGAAGGAAAGAGTCTGATTGTTCAGGATGCAAGAAGGCCCAGTTCAATTCCCCACCTCTGTCTCAAAATCCAGTCTCAAGTCCAATGACTTAGGGGTATTTTCCCCTTACAAATGTATTCAGAATGATACACATTCAGTGAAACGCTGTGAGGCCATATTTTAAAAAATGAATTACTTTATGAACTGATGGGAAATTATTTCCAAAATGTAATATTAAATGAAAAAAAAAAGCCAGGTGCAGAATCCAGTGTAGAGTATGCCATTATTTGTGTGATAATGGGGAGCAAATGTGTGTATGTGCACCCTTGCCTGTTTACATGTAAAATATGGAAGGATACCCAAGGGCACTGATCACGGTAATTGCCTTCCTGGAGGGGAACTATGTGTCTGGAGGGCAAGATAATAGGGAAATTTGTCGCTGTCAACATTCTTGTGTCCTTTGACTTTTTAACCATGTGGATGTTTTACTTATTGAAAAATCAACAAATATGAGTTGAACTTTTTAAAAAGTAAGTGTAATAGGGGCACCTAGGTGGCTCAGTGATTAAGTGTCTGCCTTTGGCTCAGATTGTGATCCCAAGGTCCTGGGATCGAGTCCTGTATCCGGCTCCCCGAAGGGAGGCTGCTTCTCCCTCTGCCTATGTCTCTGCCTCTCTCTGTGACTCTCATGAAGAAATAAATAAAATCTTAAAAAAAAAAAAAAGTAAGTGTAATAGTCTCTAAAGGCCATTCTCTGAAAAGAGGGCATATATTATAATATGAAGGTAGAAGTTAAAGCGATTCACTTAGGTGAGCAGTTTCAAGACTTCAGGACCTGATCTGCATGGCAAAAATTTTATATATATATAAACATATATATAAACTTATATATATATATCTCAAATAAACAAACAACAAAATAAGTCATATATTTACTATTAATTTTCTTAACATAAGACAGCTCTTAGAAACCAGTAAGAGAAGAGCCTATAGCCCAGTTAAAAAATGGCAAAGGATAAAAATGTGCTTGATGTTAACAAAATATAAACGGAGTTATAATCTATTTTTTTAATGACCAACCTCATTTGTAATTAAAGAAAGGCAAATGAGAACAATGAGCTCTCGCTATCTCACCAACAAGACTGCAAATATCAAAAAGTTGGATGTTACAAAGTGTTAATGAGGGTATAATAAAAGTACCTTTGGAAGGGATATAAATTGGTACGTTTTCTTTGGAGTACAAATTAGTAATGCCTGACGACCTTGAAAATGAGCATACCTTTTGGCCCATCAATTCTAATTTTGAGAATTGATCCCAGATAGATAATCCTCATACATATACAAGGACAAATGTACAAAATTATTCATTGCATCGGTCTTTGTAATCACAAGAGATCAAAATCATCCTAAATATTTTCCAATTGGAGAACCTGCTGCATCTAAACAGAGGATACTAGGTAGGTGTTGAAAAGAACAATGTGGATCCGTATTGCTGTTGTGACAAGATGATCTTAATTTAGCCCCTCATTATCTCTTATTTGGATGACAGGAATAGCTTCTCCACAGGTCTCCCCGCTTTCATCTTATCCCCTTGCAGGACCTGCTACATAATTGGCGAGGCCCAGTGCAAAATGAAAACGCAGGGCCCTTGATTAACCAAAATGCTAAGAATTCCAGGAGAGTGACAGCAGAGCATTGGAACAAGGATGGGGGCCCTTCTAAGAGTGAGCCCCTGGCTGACTGCCGAGGTCAAGCACCTCTTCAACACTGGCCACAAACATGCATGCTGCTCTTTCTGCCTAAACCAACTTTCCACTACCCTCTCTTTTTCTAACTGATGCACTGTCTGCTTGTCAAGAAATAATTCAAGTGTGACCTGCTTTGAGAAGGTTTCCTTGACCCCTCTTACCCAAGACTCTTTCTTCATTGCTCCCCCAGCTCTTGCACAGAGCCTTATTCACTCTTCCTTAACAATGAATCATCACTATTTGTTTAAAAGTCTCTCCCCAAGCTTCTCCAGAGCTTGGCCTGTGGCTTACGATTTTGTGGTAACCCCAGCCCCTCACCCATTAGCACATGGGGTTTGAGAGAATGAATGAATGGGAGTGGATAAATTTTGGTGGGTGCACTAAAAAATCAGTCACATTGCTTCCCAGTTACACCTTACCTGCATGTTGCTAAATCTGTCTGGACTCTGATCTCACTGAGGGCAGCAGGCCCTGATGGCTGGCTCTTGCTTCTAAGAGTCATAATATAGTTTAAAGGTGGTCCTCTGGAGTGATGGCAGTTGCCTGAGCCTGAAAGCCCTTGGAGGATCCCCCAAAGTGCCCACACCTACCTCTGAATCTCCTTATACAAGGTCAGGTATTTAAAATGGGGATCTATAAATAGAAAAAATAAAATAAAATAAAATAAAATAAAATAAAATAAAATAAAATAAAATAAATAAATAAAATAAAATAAAATAAAATAAAATAAATAAAATTAAAATAAAATAAAATAAAATAAAATAAAATAAAATAAAATCGGGGTCTGATTTCATCAGGGCCAGCTGGCTCCATTAGTCAGTTCCAGATTCCAAGAAACTGATAGTTTAGATTGTCCCTAATCCTTTGCAAATCTGGCTTTCAAATGGAGGGATGCAATATCCCTATGATACATGAAGATTTTCCAAGAGGTAGTCATGCACTGGTACTTTTTTTTTTTTTTTAAAGATTTTATTTATTTATTCATGAGAGTCACAGAGAGAGAGGCAGAGGCATAAGCAGGAGAAGCAGGCTCCCTGTGGGGAGCTTGATGCAGGACTCTATCCCAGGTGCCCCTGCACTGGTACTTTCAAGAGAATTAATTTCCATATCTTCAACTTCCATATGTACACTACCTGAGGAAGTTCCTTGGAATGAGGCTCAAAGCTGGCTTCTCCCCACCCCCCACTTTTTTTTAAAGATTTAATTTATTTATTTAAGAGAAAGATTGTGTGTGACCATGAGTAGGGGAAGGGGCAGAGTGAGAAGTGGGCTCCCTGATGAGTGGGGAGCTCACTGGCTACTGTGGAGCTTGATCCCAGGACCTGGGATCTGACCTGAGCCGAACCAGATGCTTAACTAACTCAGCCACTCAGGTGCCTCACAGGCTTTTCCTTCCTAACTGTAGTTCTACTAATTTTCACAAGAAAGGTATATTCCTAGCCCATCCTGAATCTTAATACAGTACATTGCCTGAGGCAATAAAAAAATCCTGGAGGTAACAAAGGGACTTTTAAAAATATCAGTTTCAGGGTACCTGAGTGGCTTAGTAAGTTAAGCGTCTGCCTTCAGCTCAGATGAGGAGTCGGCCTCTCCCTCTGCCACTCCCTCAGTTTGTGTGTGTAAGCTCTATCTCTCTCAAATAAATAAATAAATAAATAAATAAATAAATAAATAAAATCTTAAAAAATATATCAGTTTCAGGAAAACATCTTGTAATTATAGGGTGACATCATTTATCAAAATTATTTTGGGTGGTATGTGAAAAAAAGAGTGTGAGGATTACTTGTCCAAGGCAACACTACAGTGGCCTCTGGAGTGTTTTCTAGGAGATCCTGAAACTCCAGGCCTCTGAAACTGGGCCTCAATTTCACCAGGCCAGCCAGGTAAATAACTCCTACTTGATTTGATCATAACTTTCACCACACAGTTGGTAGTCTACCTCTTGAAACACACTCTCCTCTTGGCTTTGGCATTATCACACTCTCCTCATCTTCCTCCCTGCCTCTCTGGCTCCTCATCCCAAGCTTCCTGGTCTCATTCCATCCCCTCCAACTGAACTTTTAAATCTAGGAGTTCCTCATGGCAGTGATAAGACTTCTTACCTCCTGTTCTTTTCTTCCTAAGAGATTTCACCCATTACTACATTTTTTTAAAGATTTATTTATTTATTCATGAGAGACACATACAGAGAGAGAGAGGCAGAAACACAGGCAGAGGGAGAAGCGGGCTCCATGCAGGGAGCCCGACGTGGGACCCGATCCCGAAGGCAGGTCCTAAACCGCGGAGCCACCCAGGGATCCCCCATTACCACAGTTTTAAATACCATTTGCTTATTCCACATCTATATCTGAATGTCTCACAGGGTTTCCAAACTGAAAAAGGCCAAAGGCAAGCTCATGTTCTCCCCCCCCCTTTTTAAAAGATTTTATTTACTTATTTATTTATTTATTTATTTATTTATTTATTTATTTATTTATGAGAGAGAGAGAGAGCGCATGAGTGGGAGGAGGGGCAGAGGGAGAGGGAGAAGACTCCCGCTGAGGAAGGAGCCCAATGCAGGGCTGGATCCTAGGACCCTGGGATCATGACCTGAGCTGAGGGCAGATACTTAACCAACTGAGCCACCCAGGCATCCCCCACAAGCTCATGTCTTCCCATGCAAAATCCCATCTGCCCAGTTGGTGCCAAAGGCCTGAGAGGCATCCCAGATACCTCCAAGCCAATGAATAATCTACTCCTATGGATTACACTTCATGCTAGATTTCCCTGATCCTCCAGACGAGGCTACACACCCCTAGTCTACACTCCACTACAGCACCTCCTATTTCATGGTGCTTATCCAAATTGTAATTACATAATTATTTGTGTAATTATATCTCCCCCCTACATCATAAGCTCCATATGCATAAGGACCATGTCTGTCTTTTTTCTTTTTCTGGCACATGATAAGATCTCAATAAAT
Source organism: Vulpes lagopus (assembly GCF_018345385.1). Lineage (NCBI taxonomy): Eukaryota > Metazoa > Chordata > Mammalia > Carnivora > Canidae > Vulpes > Vulpes lagopus. The sequence continues at coordinate 23,621,953 of NC_054841.1, forward strand.
ATTTTAAATTAACAAATGTAAACAAACTCTCAGATTGGGACACAACTGTGTGATTGTCCTGGCAGTTTAGCACCTAATGCTGTGTGCACTGTAGGGGGCAGCAGAGTATAGGTAATGGAGAAAGTTCAGGCCTCCATAGGAAAAAAAGTAACTGGATACATCACTTAACCTTTCTGAGACTTTATTTCCTTCTCGGAAATCAGAGTTAATTATCTTTTTCTTGGACCAAAAGAGATAAGTAGATATCAAAGGGCTTTAGTGCTGTTCAAAGAGAAGGGAATGTTATTAGACTCAGTTATGATAAATATTTGTTGAATAAATGGAGGCAAAGAAGGAGGATCTTATTTACACTGTGGAACAGATGTGAGCAGAGACTTGACAGGTTCAGAAGGGAGAAAATGAAAGCTCAAGAAGACACTGGCTTACATCCAGAGCCAGCCGGAGGCAAAGCTGTGAAGTCAGCACAGTGTGTTCTTGGCGCGCTCTCAGCTCTGCTGCCGGATCGCTGTCCTCCCGCTGCCCGCTTCAGCCTGTCGTGCCCGGTGGCTGTGCTGGCCTGCAGGACTTTCTTTCCCTTCCCTCCTATCAGAGCACATCTGTCCTGAGTCCTGACCCCTCAGAGGCCTGCTCACTGCCATCCGCAATGACAGCTAGGTAACACAGTGAGTAGATCCTACTAAAGTGCTAACGGCAGGTAGTATGTTATTTTACCACTCCCAGTAATAGGAGGTGGATGTTCCTGAGACAGAAACAATAAAGAATAAGTGGCTGATGATAAAACTTCAAGTTCTATGGAATCAGATGAAATAAAAGGTTAACAGGGATTATGGCAGGACTTAATCTTGGGCTCAAGAAAAATAATTCTACAAATACAGAACCTGTTAGATGTGACTTGATAGTAATAGGAGGAGAAAAACTTTAAAAATTCATATATATTTATATATATATATAAATATATATACATTTATATAAATTAATTGTAATTTACATTAGCAAAACTTACTTTTTGGTGTAGAATTCTGTGAGTTTTGACAAATACAGTCATATAACCACCACAACCAAAATACAAGATAGTCCATCATTCCCTAAAGATGTCCATGTGGTACCCTTGGGAGTCAAGACCTTCTCCTGCCCTGAAGTCCTGCAACACTAATGTGTTCCCTATCCCTATGGTCCGATTTATCAGGTGTTCCTTGTATGAATTTCACTTTAATGTTGCATTTAAAAATTCTGTCTAACCTAAGGTGACAAGGATTTTTCTCTTTTGCTATCTTCTAAAAGTTTCATAGGTTCATGTTGAGGTCTATGATCCATTTCAACTGAATTTTTATGTTTTATTTATGTTTAAATATTTTATTTATTTATTTATTTTATTTATTTTTTTTTAATTTTTTTTAAAATTTTTATTTATTTATGATAGTCACAGAGAGATAGAGAGAGAGGCAGAGACACAGGCAGAGGGAGAAGCAGGCTCCATGCCCCGGGAGCCCGACGTGGGATTCGATCCCGGGTCTCCAGGATCGCGCCCTGGGCCAAAGGCAGGCGCCAAACCTCTGCGCCACCCAGGGATCCCTCCGTATACATTTTAGAATCAACTTATTGATATCTATTAAAAAAACTCTGCTGGGATTTCATCTGGGGTTGTTTTGAATCTGTATTCCAATTTGGAGGGAATTGACATCCTAACAAAAACTAAACCATGTTCAATTAATAGAATAAATTGAGTAATAGAACAATTAATTATGTTCTATTACTCCATTTATTTAGGTCTTCCTTGATTTCCTTCATTGGTATTTTATAGTTATCAGCATAAAGATCCATCATATATTTTGTTATATTTATCCCTACGTATTTCATTACTTTGGTGCAGTTATAAATTATATTGTTTATTGTTTATTTTTTTAATTTATTTTTAAAAAGATTTTATTTACTTATTCATGAGAGACAGAGAGGAGGCAGAGACATAGGCAGAGGGAGAGGCAGGCTCCCCACCGGGAGCCTGATGCCTGATGTGGGACCTGATTCTGAGACGCCAGGATCACACCCTGGGCCAAAGGCAGGCGCTAAACCACTGAACCACCCAGGCATCCCTATATTATTTATTTAACTGGTTTTTCAATTGCTTGTTGCCAGTATGTAGACATACAATTGATTTTTATATTATGACTTTGTATAATATACAAAGTGACTTTGCCAAACACATTAATTAGTTGTAAAAGTTTTTTTGTAGATTGAGTAGAATTTTCTACAATCATTTTTGACTACTAGTAGAGATACTTTTGTTCCTTCCTTTCCCGTCCATATGTCTTTTTATTCCCTGGCTTTGTTGCATTAGTTAGAATTTTCTGGATAATATTCTGAGGTTACTTCGAGAAGAAGAACGGCATTTCTAGGACACTTACAGTTTGCCCAAGTGCAAGCAGAGTGGCAAGAGTGAACATCTTTTTGTGTTTCCAATTTTAGGGAGAAAACACAGGCTTTCACTGTTCGGTATGATGTCTTTTTGCAGGTGCTTTTTTTTTTTTTTAAGGTTAGAGAAGTTTCCTTCTGTTCCTAATTTGTTGAGAAATTTTTATCACAAACAAATGTTGAATTCTGTTACAACATTTTCTGCATCAATTGAGGTTATCATGTGTTTTCTTTTTCTTCTTTAGCTTGTCAGTGTGGTGAATTACATTCACTGATTTTTTTTAAGATTTTATTTATTTATTCATGATAGACAGAGAGAGAGAGCGAGAGAGAGAGAGAGAGAGAGAGAGGCAGAGACAGGCAGTGGGAGAGAAGCAGTCTCCATGCCTGGAGCCCGCCGCGGGACTTGATCCTAGGACTCCAGGATCACACCCTAGGCCAAAGGCAGGCGCTGAACTGCTGAGCCACCCAGGGATCCCACATTCACTGATTTTTGATTGTTGCAATTTGGGACCAGCAAACTAGGGTGAAACCATAGGCAAGTCAGGAGAACAAAGGAGAGGAATGGTACTTTACAGAGAAAGAGGAGGAAGTTGGGAGGGATTACTTTGAAGGAAAGTCCATTTGAGCAAAGTGGGAGTTCAGGGTGGTGATGGCTTCTCACTGGGGGAGTTGTGGCAGTTTCTTATTGGCCTGGCTATTCTTGGGCCAGGAGAAAATCTTCCGGCCTCTTGCCTGGAGTAGTAAAGCAGGCTTTCTCTTGCTGGGAATGCAAGATCTGTCTCTTCACGTTAGGATCTGCAATGGACAGTGTTGGTAAGGGGTGAGTGCTCCCCCTGCTGGCCTCCCGGTCCATTTTTAAAAATAAATAAATTTGGGCAGCTCGAGTGGCTCAGCGGTTTAGCACCGCCTTCCGCCCAGAGTGTGATCCTGGAGACCGAGGATTGAGTCCCATGTCAGGCTCCCTGCATGGAGCCTGCTTCTCCCTCTGCCTCGTGTCTCTGCCTCTCTCTCTGTCTCTCATGAATAAATAAATAGGATCTTTAAAAATAAATAAATATTTATTTATTATTTACTATAAATTTATTTATTTATTTATTTATTCATTTATTTTTAAAATATTTTATTTATTTATTCATGAGAAACACACAGAGAGAGGCAGACATAGGCAGAGTGAGAAGTAGGATCCCCGCCGGGAGGCCGATACAGGACTCCATCTGGGACCCTGGGATCAGGCCCAGAACCGAAGGCAGTAGCTCAACCGCTAAACCACTCAGGCATCTCTATTTATTTATTTTTAAAGACTCTTTTTTTTTTTTTTTTTAAATTTTAGAGAGAGAAAGTGAATGAGCAGGGGAGAGAGGCAGGGGGGGTTGGAGAGAATCCTAAGCAGACTTCGCACTGAGCATAGAGCCCTACCTGGGGATGGATCTCATAACCCAGAGATCAGGGCCTGAGCCAGAACCAAGAGTAAGAACCCGTTAGCCCACAGAATCACCCAGGTGACCCCCCTCCATCCCCTCCCATCATTTTGAATGAGATTTCCTTCATTCAGTTTCACAAGATTGGCCAGGAAATGAGAATAACATCTGCCCTTCTTTCCCAATGAACTTGTTGGGTGGATCAGCCAAATTTTTAACGAGATAATAGAATAAAAATATTTCTATAACTTTTCTAAACTTTTCTAAAACTGCATATAAAACTTTTTCTAAAAACCTTTTCTAAAATTGCAAGTGAAGGATTAGTAGTAAGAACCTGAAATAGGATGAAATAACTTCCTTTCTCAAAAATCTTTAGTTCATTCATTAATCGAGCCATTTGTTGTCTATCTTCTAAATCCCTGTGGCTGTTCTAGATATTAAGAATATGAAGTTGAACAAAGGTATTATTTCCCTATACAAAGAAATGGATAACCTATAGTTAGCCTATATAATTAAGTATAACTTCTTAGCCTGCCATTTTTTAAAAGATTTTATTTATTTATTAATGAGAGACAGCGCTAAACCGCTGAGCCACCAGGGCTGCCCTCAGCCTGCGATTCTTAATCTGATACCCAAGTGTTTCATCTCATCTCCCACATTTTCTTCCATAAAATTATTTCAGAGCAGCCCCATCAGACCATTTACCATTCCCCAAATATACAGTGCACTTTCACCCCTTGGACTTTGTGCTGTTATATTGGTCCAGAACCCACTCATTATTCACTTACTGAACAAAGATGTACTGGGCTCTTTCCTTGAGTTAGGTATTATGCTCAGTGTCAGGAACATGTTAATAAATAAGATATTATTCTTCCCTCAAAGATCTTAGCCTAAGAGGGGGAAACCATCTTTCTCCTTTCCACCTAGTAAAATTCTCTTTCTTCAAGGCCCAAATGAAATATATGACCTCTCTGCAGCTTTCCCTGATCCTTTCCCTCAATACATAGCTCATAATTACTTTGTACCTTTTTCATTCTTTGTTTGTACATATCTTCCTCTAGACCATGAGCTCCTGGGCAGGGATCATGTTTTACCCATTTCTGCATCCCTGAGAGCAGTTAGAACGCTTTGCATCAAATTAAGCCCCAGCAACAGTTAGCTGTATTGGGTACAAGACTCTAAACCTCAGGCTGCCTGGCAGGAGACATAAAATCAAAAGATAAACACTAAACTGAATTACAAGGTAGAGGAACACAGAAATACAAGCCACACAGAAGGAAATTTTTAGAATACACTGCAGAGCCACTTGTTTATATTTATTCCAGATTTGTTTATTTCTTGTGTAAACTCCAACATGACCTCCAGGAGTCTGTCAGGGGACAGGCCTAAGCCAAATATTCTGAGGTTATTCCGAGAACAAGGACGCTTTTAGGGCACTTCTAGTTGCCCAAGCGCCAGCAGTCTGGACTTAGGGACTTAGAATCCTGGTTATCAGAGCAGGAAGGTATCTTAGAAATTACAAATTCCCTTTCAGAAAGGAGCACTAACTTATCAACCAAGGTCGCACAGCTATGAACAAACATTCACATGGATAAGCATGAGCACATGAGCTTTCTATGCACTCTCTACCCTGTTGTAGAATATCCTGGATATGAGGATCATACCTCTGGCCCTAAAGGGTCAGGAGATACTCAGCCTACTGTTCTCCTGACTCTACCTCTCCTGCTTTTGGATATGGATATGAGCTTTCCAGAGAATCCCGTTACTCCTCCTTCAACTTGGGCCTCCTGCCCCCTCCCAGGGCATGGGGTCACAGGAATAGTTCAGGAACATGTTAGAAGTCCCAGGCTCTAGTTCCAGCTCTTGTTCTTGGGTATGCTACTTGGTCCTTCCCAGCTTCAATTTTGCCACCAGGACAAGGGTGTTCAGGTCTAATATTTGATCATTTTACCTCCTATTCCTCCCTGTGGACACAGTGGAAGGTCCATCAGACTGTGGACTAACCTAACTCCAGAGGCTCTCTCACTCTTTCTAATAATTATTAGCATTTTTACATGGCTGCTGATCTAAGCAGGTATTGTTTTCTTTCTTCATATTCAAGATTGTTTTCTTGTTACCCCTTTGTAATATTTTTATTGAAATGTAATTCATATGTTATAAAGTTCATTCAAAGTATACAATTCAGTGGGGTTTTTAAAAAGATTTATTTATTTATTTGTGTGAGAGAAAGGAGGGCCAAAGGGAGAGGGAGAGAGAATCCCAAGCATACTCCCCACTGAGCATGGAACTCAAGATGTGGGGCTCGATTCCATGACCCTGAGATCATGACCTGAGCTGAAACCGAGAGTCAGACACTCAACTGACTGAGCCACCCAGGTGCCCCTCAATTCAGTGTGTGTTTTTTTAAACTATATTCAGAACTGTGCATCCATCACCACAATGTAAGTTTAGGATATTCTCATCACTCCAAAAAAGAAATTGTGTACCCTTTAGTCATGACTCTCATTCACCACTCCATTCCCCCAGCATTAGGCACTGCTAATCTACTTTCTGTATCTATGGATTGCCTCTTGTGGAAATTTTCATGTAAGTGAAACATACAAGACAAGGTTCTTTGTGGTTGCTTTCTTCTTTGGTTTATAATGTTTTCAAGGTTCATTCATATTGTAACATATATTAGTATTTCATTCATTTTCAGGCAACATAATATTCTGTTGTACACACATACCATACCATTTTGTTTATCCATCCATCAATTAATAGACACTTGGATTGTTTTCACATTTTTCTGTTATGAATAATGCTGCTGTGAACATTCACATACAAGTATATTTATAGACATGTGTGTCCTATTCTCTTGAGTATGAGAGTGGAATTGTTGAGTCTTATGGTAACTCTCTGATGAATTTTTAGGAATTGTCAAATGTATTCCAAAATGGCTACACCATTTGTACATTCCCATCAGCACTGTATAAGGGTTCTACTTTTTCCACATCCTTGTCAACACTTGTTACTATTGTCTGTCTTTTTTATTATAGCCATTCTTGATGGTGTGAATTAGTATCTCATTGCAATTTTGATTTGCATTTCCTTAATGATTAATAATGTTGAGCATCTTTTCATGTGCTTATTGCCCACTAGTATATCTTTGAGAAGTGTCAATTCAAATCCTTTGCCTATTTGTAATTGGGTTATTTGTCTTTTCATTGCTGTGTTGTAAGAGTCCTTTCTATATTTTGGATACTAGATCCTTATCAGATATGTAATTTACAAATATTTTCTTCTATTTTGTGGAGTGCCTTTTCACTTTATTAATAGTGCCCTGGGAAGCACAAAAGTATTTTTATTTTGGGGAAGTCCAATTCATCTATTTTTCTTTCTTTTGTTGTTTGTGCTTTTTGTAACACAGCTAAGAAACTATTGCTTAATCTAAGACAAATATTTACATTTATGGCTTTTTTACAGATTTTATTTTTAAGCAATCTCTACATCAAATGTGGAAGTTGAAGTCACAAACTGAAGAACAAGGGTTGCATGCTCTACCAACTGAGCCAGCTGGGTGTCCCAAGAATTTTATAGCTTTGGATCATATATTTAGGTCTTTGATCCATTTTTTAAAAGATTTCATTTATTCATGAGAGACACACACAGAGAGAGAGGCAGAGACATAGGCAGAGGGAGAAGCAGGCTCCATGCAGGGAGCCCAATGTGGGACTTGATCCCAGGACTCTGGGATCACACCCTGAGCCAAAGGCAGCACTGAGCCACGTAGGCATCCCATTTTTTTCTTTGATCCATTTTTAAAAAAATATTTTATTTATTTATTCATAGGGACACAGAAAGAGAATGAGAGGCAGAGACACAGGCAGAGGGAGAAGCAGGCTCCATGCAGAGAGCCCCACGTGGGACTCAATTCAGGGTCTCCAGGATCACGCGCTGAGCTGCAGGCGGCGCTAAACCGCTGCGCCACCGGGGCTGCCCTCTTTGATCCATTTTTAAAAAAAGATTTTATTTATTTGAGAGAAACAGGGAGAGTGAGAGAGTGAGCATAAACAGAGGAGGGGCAGAGGGAGAAGCAGGCTCCCCTCTCTTTTATTTTTTAAAGTAGGCCCCAGGGGTGTCTGGGTGGCTCAGTCAGTTAAGTGTCTGACTTTGGCTCAGGTCATGATCCTGGAATCCTGGGATGTAGCCCTGCACTGGGCTCCCCACTCAGCGAGGGCCCTGCTTTTCCCTCTGTCCCTGATGCTCGCCCTGCCTGTGTTCACTCTCAATCTCTCTAATAAATAAGTAAAATCTTTGAAAAAAAAATAGGCTTCCATACCTAGTGTAGAACCCAACATGGGGCTTGAACTCATGATCCTAAGATGAAGGATCAGATGCTTAATTAACTGAGCCACTCAGGTGCCCCTAGAATTCTCTTTTAAATTTCATTATTGGATTGTCCATTGCTAGTGCATAGAAATACAGTTGATTTTTTAGATTTTATTTATTTATTTATTCATGAGAGAGACAGAGAGAGAGAGAGAGGCAGAGACACAGGCAGAAGGAGAGAGGCAGGCTCCATGCAGGGAGCCTGACATGGGACTCAATCCTGGATCTCCAGGATCACGGCCTGGGCCGAAGGTGGCGCTAAACTGCTGAGCCACCCAGGCTGCCCTACAGTTGATTTTTATATATTGATACTGATTCCTGCAACCTTACTAAACTGGTCTATCAGATCTAATAAACAAGGTTTTTTCTTGTGTAGATTCTTTAGGATTTTCTATATACAAGATCATGTCATTTCTGAATAGGTATACCTTCACTTTCTTCTTTCCAATCCAGATGCCTTTTATTTCTTCTCCTTGCCTGAGTCATCAGGCTAGAGTCTCAAATATAATACATGTTGAAATTAAGTAGAAAAAGGAGAAATCCTTGTCTTGTTTCTGATTCTAGGGGGGAAAGTTTCAATATTTCATCAAGTATGATGTTAGCTGTGGGATTTTATTTTATTTTACTTTAAAGATTTTATTTATTTATTCATGAGAGACAGAGAAAGAGGCAGAAACATAGGCAGAGGGAGAAGCAGGCTCCCTGTGGGAAGCCTGGTGCAGTACTTGATCCCTGGACCCCAGGACCATGACCTGAGCCAAAGGCAGACACTGAACCACTGAGCCACCCAGGTGCCCCAGCTATGGGATTTTAGATAACTTTTATCAGGTTGAACAAGTTCCTCTATATTCCTAGTTTGTTGAGTGCTGTTATCATGATAGAGTATTGGATTTTATCAAATGCTTGTTCTGCATCTATTGAGATGATTGTATGGGTTTTGCCATTATTTTATTTATATGGTGTATTATACTAATTAACTTTCATATGTTGAACTAACTTGGCATCCCTGAGATAAATCTCACTTGATCAGTGTATAACCATTTTTATGTATTGCTAGGATTTAGTTAAGGATTTGTCTTCTGAGGTCTCTTTGTGGTTTTAGTGTCAAGATAAAACTGACTTCATAGAATGGCCTGGAAAGTATTTCTTCCTCTTTTATTTTTTGGAAGAGTTTATCAAGGATCGATGTTAATTCTCCTTTAAATGTAGTGGAATTCCCTAGTGAAGTAATTTGGGCCTGGGCTTTTCTTTGTAGGAAGTTCTAAAATGACTAATTCAATTTCTTTATTTATTACATATTTATTGAGAGTTTCTATTTCTTCTGCATCTGTGTCAAGCACTGTCTAGGAACTTGTCCATTTCATCCCAGTTATCTAATTTGCTAGGCATATAGTTATTTGTAGTATTCCTTATAACCATTTTTATTTTTCTAATGTAATTTCTGTAACATTTTTGTAATTTGATCTCATTTTTTTAATCAGCAAGTCTACCTAAAGTCTTGTTAATTTTATTGATCTTTTCAACAAAAAGGGTTTTATTGATTTTCTTTATTGTTTTTCTAGTCTCTATTTTATTTATTTTCTCTAATACTTATTATTTCCCTTTCTCTGCTTGATTAAGGTTTGGATTACTCCTCTTTTTCTACCTTCTTTAGGTGGAAAGTAAGATTATTGACTTGAGATACTTCTTCTTTTTAATATAGGCACTTACAGCTATACATTGCCCCCTAATCTTGCTACATCTCATAAAGTTTCCCTTTTCCCCTCTTGCAGCTAAGGCAAGGGCAACATGATTTAGGCTTGGTCATTTGGATGCTCCCACCAAGACTTTTTTTTTTTTTTTTCCCACCAAGACTTTGAATCTTGAACAAATAGTATAAAAACACAGGGGACAGAGTAGAATTCATTTAGGATAGCAGCGGTGAGGGAGGTAGTGGTTCCAGCTGTGGTCTCCTTATCTAAACCATTCCTGTGTTGTGACTTTGGCTGAGATTCCTGGTTCTATTTTCTGAGCTTGATTAGCTAGCCTTCCTATCAAACTGAGGATTACTTGATAACCTCCGATATGTTTATTTCTTTTTTAAGTTGGCAGAATTGGTTTTCATTGATGGAAACTAAGAATCTTGGCATATTGTTGTGATAAGGGTTGGGGAGAAGGAGAAACCATAGGTCTTTCACTTTTCTCTTTGTAAAACTTTCTTTGTAAATTTCTGTGTTGTATTGCTTCTGTTATTTAAAAAGATGCTTTTTAAAATTGATAATCTAAAGCACAAGTGGGTGAAGGAAAGTGGTAGGATATAAAATTTGAAATTTTGGATGAGGCCAGATTGTACAAAGCCTTGAGTATCATTTTGCGGATTCTTAATTTAGCTCAATAAGTATTGTGGAATTCACAAGGCAGAACAATGATGACATGATCAAATCTATGTTTGTTTGTTTATTGCCATGTAGATGAATAAGAACTCAGAGAAGTTAGAGACCAGGAGAATAGTTAGGAGGAGGCCACTGCCATAGTCCACGTACAAGATTGAGAAATTTTCTCAATCGAGAGAGAGAGAAAAAGAAAGGAAGAAAGAAGGAAAGATTGTCAGTCACAGGTTGGGTTTTCCAGAAGCAGATAGACAGTTTGAGGTAGAAGATACTAACTAGGAAAAGGAAGTAGGATTGAATAGAGGGAGAAGTCAAACTGAAATGTACATCTGACAGAGATCCAGCTCGCCTGACAAGGAGCTCTGGAGTGAACACTGCTTATCAGAATTGTCCTGCAGTGGGCCAGAATGGCTGAACCTCTACACCTTTGCTTTCCTCAGTCACCAGATGAGGACAGCCCCAGGAGGAACATGACCTCCCGCAGGACTGTTCCCTGCAGGTGAGGCAGACACTGAAGGAAATGAAGCAGCTGGAGGCTATCTGCTGCCTCAACTCCCTGTAGTAAAATGGCTAGTCTTTCTTTGAAGGTAGAACCTCATGGTACACCCTCATGCCTGCCACAGAGAAAGAGACGAGTGACCATATCTTGAAATAAAGCAAGACTGTGGAAATAGAGTATTCTAAAGATACTATATTTTGTAGGTGGGGATGAAGAAGGAGTAAATGCAGGTTAACACTGAGGTCTCTACACTAATACGATTTGATAGTAATTCTGTTTAACTGATAGTAAACATAGAGGAGAGAGAATAGGTTTGGGGAGAAAGATAAGGAATTTAATTTAGAACATGTTGACTCAGAAATGTCTGCAAAATATTAAGGTGGAGATGATTTTCAAGAATCAATGCAAATGGGGGGGTCTGGAGGTCAGCAGCAGGTGCTATATTTATTGAGCATACATATGTTATATTATTTGTGTATTTTTATTTCATACTCATAATGTCTCTATGAGGTAGGTGCTATTTTTATTATACCATTTTTGTATATTTTATTATACCCTTTGTTTATGAGGAAACTGAGACTTGAGGAAGTTAAATGCCTGACTCAAAGACGTAAAACTCATGTCAGATGACAAAACGCCTGCTTTCAAAGACAGGATTATACTGCTTCCCCATGAAAAACACAGATAGATGGCATATGAAGCCATGGGAATTAGTAGGTCATCCACAAAGGGTACAATTTAAATGGGAACAAGAAAAGCCAAAAAATGGAATTCTAAGGAAGCCACATTTCCAAGGTGAATTGAGTAAGATAACAAAGGCAAAAGGATCTACTGAGTGGCCAGAACAGTTTCTAAAAATTAGAAATATGGTATCTCAGAAGTTAGGGTAAGAAGAGAGTTCTAGTCCACAAAGGGAAATGTTGCATATATCATGTGGGATGAAGAGTTTACAATTGGAGGTCATTGATGATCTTAGAGCAATTTATAGGGAAGTCAGGCTGTAGTGGTTTAGGAGTGAGCTGGAGCTGAGGAAGTAGAAGCAAAAGGTATAGGCTACTTTTCCGGAAGTTTTGCAAAGTAGAGGGGGAAAAATAATGCCATATACATAAGTAAGGAATTTATTAATAATATTATTAAGTAATTGATAATTCTCTGCTCCCATATTATTTCTATTTTACACATTCACCATTTCTCTGGATATCTCTGTCTATCTCTATTATACCAGCATCCCTTTCGAAGTCTGCCATGCCTGGAAGCATTCAATGTTGTTTATTTTGGTTGTGGATGGACTTCTTGTATTTATTAGGTGCGTTGAATGCCTCAGGTGATTCTGCCTTTGAAAGATGGGCCATAGACCTCTTCCACCCCCACCCAACTCCATCGTCTGTTTTCCACAAAGATAAGAATTCGCTTCTCAGACCAATTCAGCAAAGCATGAAACTTCAACTCTGTCTTCCTAGCTTCCTCCCTCTCCTTCCCCGCCCCCAAATTCTTGGTGGGCAGATCAGGGAGAGGAGCTGCCACTCCAAACCTTCTGGGATATAACGTCCCAGATGGGGAATCTCTTTGGTTTTGCAGTAAGCTGAGATCTTTCCTTGCCAGCCTCATCAGTCCAGCTCTTTCTCAGAGGGGGCTGGAGAGTGATCAACACCGCCGTCCACCTGTGCACAGGAAGATGCCTACAGCCACACCAACGATGATGAAACTGCCCACCAGGACACCCAGGACCAGAGAGGTGTAGGAGCGTCCTGTTTGGCTCCCTGCAGAACATGCACAGAGTTAGCCTGAAGAAATACCCCTGAGATTCTTGTCCATGGTTTGAGTCAAACCCTAAAGGATTTCTACCCCAAAGGAAGAGGGCTAGTTCTCTTAAGTGACATAAGCTGTATATACTCTGTATCAAACCCCCAGCCTTGGGCCTCCTGTTGCTCAAGGTATCCATCCTTTAGGTCTATCCATTTGCATGGAACCCACTCAATACACAGGCCCATTCCTGATCCCGTCATACCTTTTGAGTTTTTTGAAGCATTGTGTTCCTGCACGTACTGGACACAGGTGTCTTGCAGGAATTCTCGCAGTTCGTACCGAGTACGATTGTAGGAGTTGAGCTGATGCAGAGTGTAGGTGACCACTTTGGAGGGTACCTGGGGCCCTGCCACCCATAAGGCTTTCTCTGGCTGGAAACTCACAAAGGAGCTCTCATTCACAGCCACTTCAAAGAAGACGTGGGCTGGAGAGCCCTCAGAAGGCAGCTCACAGCCCAGGGAGCAGCGAATGGTCAGAGGAACTGTGGATGGGGGATTCAGGGTGAGAGTGCTGCGTAGGAAGGGCGCCAGGTGTGGGAGGATGTCCACCAGGGGGAACATGAACTTTTGGGGTTTAGGGTGGATCAGGGACAGGGCCTAGCAACAGGTCAACCCCAAGGCCATGCAAGAAGAGGGCCTGACAGAGGGCCCGCAACTAGGACACTCACTCCTCTTCAGGCTCCAAACCTGCGATCAGCGAAGGCAGGTGCCTGACACCTGGGCTCCTCAGAGGGGCCATCCCACGAGGCACCAAGCTATCCAAGAGTCCCTCCTGGAACCCCGCCCCTTACATAAGGCCCCGCCCCGTTTCCCCAAGGCCCGCCCCCATCGAGTCCCTCCCACAGGCCTCCCCGCCCCCTGCCCGGGCCGCCCCCACCCCCTCCGCGCGCGAGCGCCGCTCACAGTTCACGCGCCGCTCCTGGTGCACCAGCCGCACGAGCAGGTTGAACTCGTCCAGGTAGGTCTTCAGGCGGCGCTCTCTGCGCGCCCAGCTCTCGGGCTCCTCCAAGGGCTGCAGCTGGAGGATCGTGACGTTGCTGCCCTGGCCCTCCAGCACGTGCGTCGTTAGTCCCCCCAGCGACGCGTTGCCCCGGTGCCACACTTGATGGGGGTCGCGGAAGTAGGAGATCTGCACCATGTGGAGGTTCCGAGGGCCTGAGGATAGGTGTCAGCGCGTCAGGCCTTGGGCTGGCGTGAAGCTGAGATAATAAACCCCTACCGAAGGCGGGCCGCCCACCTCCTCGGCCATTCATAAACTATAAAGTGTTCTTCCACCCATCCTCCCATAACCCTGTCAGGAGAGCAGGACAGGGATTATTATCTCCGTTTTACAGATAAGGAAACTGAGGCTGGAAAGAGCAGAAGCCATTTGCCCCAGGGTAATCCAGTCAGTGGAAGAGCCACTCCGATCTTTCTCACCCCTAACTACCCCCATTTCCGGTTGGTCAACAAATCCTGACCTACAATAAAATCCCATTCCATCTCCTGTTCTCTCCTGTCCTCCGCCACTGCCTTACTCCAGGCCTCATGGGTTCTCATCTGGCCTGGGGTAGTAACGTCCTTCCTCATCCCTCTGCCCTCATTGTCAGTTTCACTCCTTCCAATCTGACCTCCATCTTCTCCCAGAAATAAGATTATGCCCTTCTCCTACTTAAAATGCTCCAGTGACACACTCCCCTATCACTAGTAATAGTAATAATAGCTACTAAGTACTTATTATGAGCCAAGCACTGTACCTACACACATTATTATCTTATTTGTGCTTTCCTCCCATTAGCTTAATGCAGTGGCTACTGTTATTAACCTCAGTCCGTAAGGGAGCAGGCTAAAATGTTTAGCAGAACCAAGGTTTGAGCACAGGCTGTGTGAGTCCAGCACTTTTAACCACTCAGCCATATTGTCTCCGCATAGGTGAGCTGTCCGCAGAATGACATCCAAAGTCTTTAGCTTGGCATTTGAGGCTGCAGGAGACCAGGTCCCATCCGCCTTCTCTGGCCTCTTCCTGTACTTCGATATAGTAAACTACTTGGAGTTCCTCATGCTGCCTTTTGGTTAAAATCAATAGCACGTCAGGGTTGCTCTGCCTCCAGGCAAACTTCTATTCGTGCTTTAAGACCCCATTCTGTTGCCCTCTCCTTGGAGAAGTTTTCCTAATGCCTCTCCTCTTTAGCTTCCCAGATACAGTGGGTCTGTTTCAATGATTCCAGATTCCACATAACTGTCTCGAAATACACAGACTATTCCAGGCTCCCCTAGGCTATAGAATCATGTCTGATTATCGCTGCCTTCTACCCCTATTAAAGGCCTGGCACAGGATTGATGCCTCGAGAATCCATGAGGGAATGAGTCTGGCGGCGTTGTCAGTCTGTGTGTGCATGTGTGTGTGTGTGTGTATGTGTGTGCCTTGTCCTTTGTTTGCATATGAAAAGTTATGCTCTGTGTCTGCAGATGTGAATAAGCAGATCTGCGTGGCTAACCCTACATAAGGTTCTTAACTGCCCTGTGCCCAATTTCCTCACCTCTAAAATGGAGAGAATCATGCTGCCCACCGTAGTAGAGATATCTTGGGGGTTAGATGAGTCAGTGCATGTATTAATGGTAGTGAGCGCTCCCAGAATACTGGTGAATTGCTCCCTTTCTGAGGGGAAGACTGGAGCTCTGGAGATTGCAGGAAGGGGAAGAGGAGGTGGGTCCCTGTGCCATCACAATACAGGGCAATAATTCCTTTCTTTGCTTATACAGCTACCTGTGAGTTCTCCCATGGACCATGGCTTCTCTTCCCCAGACTTTCCCCCGCTGCCTGCCACCCGGTCTTCCACCTTCTCTGATCTATTTTGCCTTGCTTCCCTCAGCCCTAGCCTCTCGGTGGCTTCCCATTCCTTCCACCTGTCATCTCTTCCCAGAGTCTCTTCCCGTCTTCCCTGGACTCACGCAAATCCACATCACCCTCAGCACTCCCTCTCCAGACTCATCCCCTCTCCGCAGGGCTAATCCTCTTGCCCTTTTTACCTGTCCCTTCCCATTTCTCCAGTCCTGTTTCCCCAGCCTCTTCCATCACCCCCCTCCCCGAGCCAAACTGTATCTCCTCACCTTGGCTTTGGGACACAAATCAGTCCCCAGGACCCTTCCTGCCCTATAGAGAGATCAGGCTGGCTGCAGGCACCAGCACTGCAGAAATATTCCTCTGGTCCTCCCCCTGTACCCAGGCTGCGAGTCTCCAGAACCATCCTGAGGAAGGAGATGTGCCCCTGACTCACCATCTGAGGCTTCCTGGCTACAAAAGGCCCAGCTGGGCAGGAGCAGCAGACACAGCAGTGGCAGCAATGTTGTCAACATCCTGGCGCTGAGGTTCTTACCCCACCTGGGATCCTGACTCGGCAGGCAGGGGGCTCAGGCTGGCTGCAGCCTAGAGGGGAAAGAAGTAAGGACTGTCTGGAAGGGGAGGAGGCTGAAAGGAGGAGGCTGGAAGGTGGCCAGGGGATAGGAGGAGGAAGAGGGCGGCAGGCTTATAAAGTGTTATTCCTACCCTGTCTCATTTCCTACTAGGGGGCTGGCCTCCCTCTTGCCCTTCCCCTGCCCCACCCTGCATCGGCCCTCATGCCCAGACCTGCTTTTCCCTTTTCTCTGGGCCTCTTCCAACAGGGAGCGGAAAAAGGGGGAGTCAAGTTCAGAGAGAAGTTCTGCCCTCGCTGAGTCAGGGGGGTGGGGCATCTGCTTTCAACTTAGAGTGGACTCTGGGGTGTAGATAGAGATCAGCAGGTTACTGATGGGGAAACTGAGGCCCAGAGAGGTGCAGAGACTTTCCCAAAGGAAGTTTATATGTCATGGTGGTAACAGATGGGGATTAGAGTTTAGTTTACCAGCATGCTGGCTACATTTTATCAGGATTTTAAGTAAATAGTAATTACACAATCAGGGATCTTACTCTCAGAAATACATAGTTACAAAATGAGTATAAAACAGCTCACTACAGTGCTGTTTGTAGTAGGAGAGAATTATGAACAATCTAAATCTCATCAGTGGATTTGTCACTTAAAGCAATATTTTTCAAACTGAGGTCACAATCTACTACTGGATAATGAAAACAGTTTAGCGGGGGTTTTGTTTTTGTTTTTATGAAATAGAACAATAAGGATTTTCAGTACCTCGTCTTGGATCAGAGTAAGCATTATTTCATGAAATATTTGTTCAATTGTATACATGTGTGTTTCAGTTTTGTGCTTGTATGTTTCTGTGATGGATTTTGAACAGCAGTTTAAAATGTATTTCTTACTCTGGGAAGCAAGTGGAAAAATTTGGAAGTCACCCCCTGAAACTATGGTAATCCATATTGTGGAATACTATAAAGTAGTTTTAAAAAAAAAAACCCTCCCCTCCCTAATCTCCATTCTATTTTCATATTAATATTACCTGAAATTATATTATTTATTCATGTACATGTTTATTATCTGAATGTCCCAGCAGAATATGAGCCCCAAGAGGTTGTCCATCTTGTTTGCTACTGTGCTTAGAATAGATCACATAATAAATAATAATAAATATAAATAATAATATCAGCTAACAGGTGACTGAATGAGATAGTTAAGATATGCATAAATCTCTAAGAGTAAGTTGCAGGATATTAGGAACATTATGTTTAGAACCATTTATTTGTCAACCACATACATGACAACTAAACAACCTATTTCTTTATGAGAGTAAAAGAATCTGAAAGAAAAAAAAAAAGAATCTGAAAGGATGTACATCAAATATAGCAGTGATTTATCTCTAGTGATTTATTATCAGAGGGGAGCCTGAGGTTAAAAGTATATATGTGTGTATGTGTAGGGGGTGTTTGTGTGTGTGCACATCTGTATATGTGTGTATATGAGTGTGTGTATGCATGTGTATGTGCAAGTATGCATGTATATATGTGCAGTGTGTAAACATGTGTGTGCATACATGCCTAAATGTGTATGTGGGCGTTGTGTGTATGTGTTAGGGATGGCAATTCTGTGGAAGGCCTTTTCAGTCTATTTTGTGAAGGGTTTTATCACTCTATCTGTATTATTTGAAAATTTTGCACCTAAAATGTGATGATATAGCTTATGTTGAATTAAAAATAAAAGTTTAAGTAATAAATTATGGTGGAAGAAGGTGGCATATCATCTGAGTTGATGTACTGACATGAGACATTGATAAGTGAGAAAGGGAAGTGTGGAATGATGCACAAGTATAATTCCATCTAGTTTTGGCTTAAAAGCTTACTTCTGTCCAAGTAATACATATAATTCCTTTTTCATATTTCAAAAAAAATCTATGTGTATATCTGTGTATTGGTATTTACATAGGAAGAATACCGGGGGTGGGGGTGCTCTCAATAGAGATTAGCTTTGGGAAATGGGATTGGATAAAGGGCTGAGGTGGGAGTTTTAACTTCTTTGTTTTATACACTGTTCCTTGGGGGGAGAGTTGATGTCATAGTGGAATCAGGGCAAACCCTAGTCACATATCAGGCTCCCATTCTCTGAACCGAATATATGCAATTGTCCATGCTCACCTCTCGATCATTTTCGACAAGCTTAGAAATAACCAAGTCAGTTTGCCAAAATGGTCTAGTCAAAAGAAGCATGGTGGGCCTTGTTTCCCTGGACTGGGACTCAGGAAAAGTAGACAGCCTTAAAATCACTGCCAATTATACTGTCTTGGCTTTTACTAAAACAATTATTATAAAACATTCCATATTTGAAGAAGTTTTTTCATGCCTAAAGAATTTTATCACAAACATATTTGTCCTCACTACCCAACAGAAGAAATAAAATATTACCAATATAATTGGAGACCCTTATACTCCTCCCTGGTTGTGCCTTTCTCTCACTGCCCCATCACCAAAGAAACCATTAATCAGAATTCACTAATTCTCATTTCCTTATTTCTGGATACTATATTACATGTGCATATATCCTTATACAATATGTAATGGTGGTTTGCATATTTTGAGCTTTGTATAAATAACATTGAAGTGCACTTATTCCTCCGCAACTTTTTTTCACCTAATATATTAATACAATTCATCCAAGTTGTTATATGTAGGTCCATTAATTTTCCCTGCTTTATGATGCCATCTTATGAATATACCACCGTGTATTTATCCATTCTCCTGTTACAGTTTTTTCCCCATTTTTTGCTATTACAAATTGTTGGTAATGACTTTCTTGTACGTTTTTTCTTTTCTTTTCTTTTAAAGATTTTATTTATTCATGAAAGACACAGAGAGAGAGAGGCAGAGACATAAGCAGAGAGAGAAGCAAGCTCCCTGCAGGGAGCCCAATGTGGGACTTGATCTCAGGACTCCAGGATCATGCCCTGGGCTGAAGGCAGGCGCTCAACCGCTGAGCCACCCAGGTGTCCCTTGTGCATGTCTTCTTGTGCATATATGGGAGAGTTTTTGTAGGTGCAAACATGGGAGTAGAATTGCTGAGTCATAGGTATATTCATATTTAATTTTACTAAAAATTGCCAAAATGTTTTACAAAATGGTTGGGCCAATTTACATTCCCAAGAGCGCACAAGGATTTCCCTCACTCCATATCCTTGCCAACCCTTGGTATTGTCATATGGTTGGCTGTAAAATGGCACTTCATTTTGGTTTTACTGTGCTTTATCTGATTCCTAGTGAGTTTGCATATTTTTGCTTCCTTGAGACCCTGGAGGATGCCTTGGGATGGAGAGTAATAAAGTATATGATTGAACCTATTTATTTATTTATTTATTTATTTATTTATTTAATTGAACCAATTTAGAATTGAGTGCTGTCCCTCTGATCTATGCAGGTATGGCCTGCATCACTGGGGTTAACGTGGTCCACACCACCATCCACAGAGCTAATCACAGACAGGTCTTTCCCACCAAGCTCAGATCTGTCACAGACAGAGATGACAACAAAATAGTTACATCCCAAGCACCCTCCATACATACCAGTACCCCAAAAATCAAAGAGCAGAGGTAACGATTATTATTATAGCCAACATTTATAGTGGGCCAGGAACTGTGTTAAGCTCTTTACATAAATAATGTCACTTTATCTATATGCCAGCCCTTCGAAGTGGGTTTCATTAATATCACCATTTTACTAATAAACTGAGGCTCTAAGAGTGTGACTTACCTAAGGTCACGCAGCAAAAACTAAAATATGAACTCATGTTTCTCTGATGCCAAAGTTTGTGAATTCAACCACCACATTAGTGTCTCAAAATTTTGGGGGAATCACTCTCCATCAATACATTTTTTGGGGGGGATCCCTGGGTGGCTCAGTGGTTTAGCGTCAGCCTTCGGCCCAGGGAGTGATCCTGGAGTCCCGGGACTGAGTCCCACATCAGGCTCCCTGCATGGAGCCTGCTTCTCCCTCTGCCTGTGTCTCTGCCTCTTTCTCTGTGTTTCTCTCATGAATAAATAAATAAAATCTTTTAAAAAATACGTTTTAACACGTACTTCCAACACTCCTGAATATTTATGTTATATACAATATAAAACATGCTAAAAATTCATACTGGGTGCTAGGCCTTTATCGTTTTTTCTGGGGCAGATAGCACCAGGTTCATTGTCTCCATGTTGCAGAGGAGATAACTCACGTCCAGAAAGGCTAAGTAACTTGCCCACGGTCACACATCATGAAAGCGCAGAGCAGGGATTTGAACTCCAAAACAAAGAGGTACGGGTTTGGGTACAGGGAATGTGAAGAGAGTGTTGGGGGTGCAGAAGCTGGTGAGTGGGGCCAGCTTGAGGGCGTCCCCCTTTCCCCTTCGACACTCAGGGTTGGGGTGGGGAAGGGAAAAGACAGGTTGTAGAGTCAGAGCCTATGCTAGGCAAGGCCTGGGTAGGCAAGGGGCAGAAAATCACAAAGCAGAGTGGGCATAGGGCCAGCAGCTGGATTTGACTGAGATCTAAAGAATGAAGGTCCTACTGAACAGAGAGAAGTGAAGGAAGCCAGTGGTAGCATTTCCCACTCCGGAGAGTACATGCCACGGGAAGATAAGGGAGACAGGAAACTGAGTGGGGGCCACTGCGGGTGCAGCCCCAGTGGGTGACGAAAGGCTGGGTTGAGCCAGGGACTGGCGGTGTGCCCAGCTTGACCTTAGAAGCCCAGACCTCTCCCTCCCCTGTTAGCTACTGGACACAGGCAGTTTAACCAACCAGACCCAACTGATAACAACAGATCCTTTCAGAGATCACCACCTGCTTAGGATTGGAATAGTAACATGTATTGAGAGCTTACAAATATGCTAGGTGCTGTATGAAGTAAGCAGAATATATACGTTTTGTTTTCACTAGGGCTCTGTGAAAAGTATAAAGAAATAGCCATTATTCGCATGCATTTTATAGATGAGGATACAGAGGCAATGAACGGACCTGTCTGTTAGTTAAAGAAAGCATGTGTGGCTCATGACCCAAACATGCTTTCTTAACTAGTAGACCATCCTATAAGGATAAATGAAGTGACTCATTACCAAGTGCCAGAACACAGTATGTATTCAGTAGGTGGGAGAGATTTGGAAAGGGCTTGGCTTGGGTGGGGCAGCAAGCAGAAGTGACCCTGCAGCAGGAAGTGACCCTGAAGCAGGGCAGTTGACGTTAGGTATAATTCTGAAGGAGAGACAAGGAATAGATATGAATCTTCCTTAAAATTTTCCCCTGTAGACACTGACACACCCCAATTTAGGGAAGATGAAAAGAAGCCTGTAACGTCAGAGTGATTCTAGCTCTTGCTGCCCCAGCAAGTGGTGGGAGCCTGGTATTCCTGGCTCAGCTCCTGTCTATCTTTCCAGCCTTATCTTTCCATGTACTCCAGTCTCAGCCAAATCTGCTCCTCCTGATTTCCTGAACAGAGAGCACACAAATATTTTTTCACTTTTTAAATCTCCTTTTTAGATAAACAGAAGTTCCTAATTTTTAAGATGGTCAATGTTATAAATCTTTTCCATTAGTTCATTTTTTTCTGCCTTGTTTAAGAAATCCTTCTCTAAGGAGGATTTGGGTACAGGGAGTGTGAAGATATTTGAGATATATATATACAAGCAATAATAATACAGTAGGATAAGTACTAAGGGAGGTAGATACTGGGGCTGAGAAGTATTGGCATCATCTAAGTTATGAGAGTAGGGTCCTCTGATTTAGTCTGGGGGTCAGAGATGACTTCTCAGAGGAGACAATACCTAAGCTGGTCCTACAAAACAAGTGAGTGGTGGGAGTGGGGAAAGGGCAGAAAGTATGGGGAAAAGTTGTTTCAGAGAGAGGGAGAATAAGGTGCAAATAATATAATATGAAAGGAGAAATAATATGATAGGCTTGAGACACTGGTACTTAAGGATGGCCAAAACAGAACAAGTGTTGAGGAGGCAGATGTGATGTGAAGAGGTAGGCTAGAGTCTGATGAAGGTCTTTCCTGCTATATTGAGGAACTGAGACTTTAACTTGAGGTGATTCTCATCCCCTTCTTTGTCCCCCCAACACCTGTTAGAGTAGGTGCTACATACTTCCCTAACTTCTGCTCTTCATTGCCCTTAATTATTTCCATAATAATTGTCTGTTTAAGCATCTGTCCTCCACATCAAAACCTGTAGGAGGGCAGGAAATGTGTTTTAACATTACTGCATCACCAGGCTAGCAGAGTAGTTGGCACATAATAAGTCCTCAATAGATGTTTATTGGATAAATGAACAAATAAATAAGACATCCAGGGAAGGAGAGAAAATTGTAACTCGCAAAATGCCTGGCACATAATTGGCCCTTAGAAAATTATCTAATCGGGATCCCTGGGTGGCGTAGCGGTTTAGCGCCTGCCTTTGGCCCAGGGCGTGATCCGGAAGACCTGGGATCGAATCCGCGTCGGGCTCCCGGCGCATGGAGCCTGCTTCTCCCTCTACCCGTGTCTCTGCCTCTCTCTCTTACTGTGTGCCTATCATAAAAAAATTAAAAAAAAGAAAATTATCTGATCTTTTTTGGGGGTGCCTGGGTGGTTCAGTTAGTTGAGTGTCCGACTCTTGATTTCATCTCAGGTCATGATCTCAGGGTCAAGAATCAAGCCCAGCATTAGCTCCCTGACTAGCAGGGAGTCTGCTTGAGGTTCTCTCCCTCTCCCTCTGCCACTCCCCACCCCCATCTTTTTCAAATAAATAAATCTTTAAAAAATGAATAAATATTTTTAAAAAGAAAATTATCTAACCTTTTTTGTGCCTCAGATTTCTCATCTGGAAAATGGGGATAAAATAGAAATTATCTCAAAGGGGTATCATGGGTCTGTGAATTGCTTAATCGCAGATCTTATATTTAGAGTCAAGGATAATTCTCAGTATGTTAAAAATATCATTCTCATACAAATAGTGAGCATGGGTCAAAGTTTCATTTAGCTTATTAATAAAGTGACTAGCAGGTTGACAAACCCAGTTCAAAAGAGAATATAAAAGCTGAAGGTTTTATAGTCAATGAAAAAGAAAAACATTGAAAAAATGAGGTTGCTAAATTATATACAAAATGGATTAATGTCTTATAGGATACTAAAACCATAGCCTATAGGATTGTCTTCACTATAGACAGAAAAGGAAATCATCACAACTTATTGCTTTACAGAATTGTAAAATGTCTGGGCTCTAATCAATTGTGTAAATAATGTTAAACTTCTCTTTAGGAGTGTCTCTAAGTAGACTTCCCAGTCAGTGCTTTATTATGACATTAAAAGGTGACACAAGGCTGCTAGCTGGCCAAGTGGGTAGAGCATGCAACTCTTGAACTCCAGGTTGTGAGTTCAAGCCCCATGTTGGGTATAGAGATTACTTAAAAATAAAATCTTCAGGAATGCTCAGTTGGCTCAGCAGTTGAGCATCTGCCTTTGGCTCAGGGTGTGATCCCGGGTCCCGGGTCCCAAGCCTGCATCAGGCTCCCTGTGAGGAGCCTACTTCTTCCTCTATCTATGTCTCTGTGTCTCTCATGAATACATAAATAAAATCTTAAAAAATTAAAATATTTTTTTAAAAGTCACACAGTCATCTTTTTATTTCAGTAACATGTTTAAGATAGTTTTTCTTAACACTAATAAGTTCAATTTAATAAATACTATTGTCATTAAGATTCTCAATAAATGTTTGCTGAAAAGATTTTCATTTGATTAGACTTTTCCCTTCTCTCCAGAAGCAGAGTTTGGGGCCTATAGAGAAGGTTGGCTGAGGGTGGGAACACTGCAGGATACTTATGCTCTTCCCTCCCTCAACCTGGGGTAGTATCTGAGTAATTCTGTATCATCAAAGGGCAGAGAGAAATGCCTGCTTTGGACATCAGTAGAGGAGATACCTCCCCCCATAAGGACATATTTTATTTGAAAGAACTGGATATTTCCAAAAGGCAGTGAAGTAGACACCACGGAAAAATCAGAAATGTGTTGAACCACTATCCATTTATTTTTCCCATTTTTTTTAGTTTAAAAAATTGTGGTAAAATACATATAACATAAAATCTACTCTTTAACCATTTTAAGGGTACAGTTCAGGAACGTTAAGTGCAGTCACATTGTGCAACCATTACCACCATCCATCTCCAGAACTCTTCATCTTGCAGAACTGAAACTCTGTACCTATTAAACCATAATCCATTCTCCTCGTCCCAAGCCCCTGGCAACTACCCTTCTACTTTCTGTCTATGCATTTGACTACTCTAGGTGCCTCATATAGGTGGTATCATGCTATATTTGTTCTTTTGTAGTTGGCTTATTTAACTTAGCATAGTGTCCTCAAAGTTCATCCATGTTGTAGCATCTGTCAGATTTTCCTTCCTTTTAAAGGGTGAATAACATTCCATTGTATTTATATCACATGTTGTTTATCCATTTGTGGATCAGAGGACACTTGCACCACTTTCACCTTTTGCCTATTGCCTCCGTTAATTTTACAGTGTAGGATTATTTTTGTTTTAAATTGCACATGAAGGATGGATACCATTTTCAAGGCTTGGGATATCGAAGATTATAATCTGGCCCAGGACCTGGGGCTGACCAGATTATGAGACCATCTGCGGTCACTTCTTGATTCTAAACTTTTGTCTAAATACACCCAGGATGGCAAAGTTTCTGTAGGCAAATTTAGCCATAAGCCTGAGTTTACTTGGAACCTGAGCACTGTAAAACATGTTCTGGGGCTCTGACCAAGGAAACACTGTTTTAAATGCATGGGCATGCTGGATAGAGTGGAAATTCAAACATTTCTAAAAAGCAACAGATGGAAAATTTCCCAGGGATAAACCAGTTATTTCTTGGCAGTCCCAAAGTATGTAGTATACAAGCTCTTCCCTGGGAGTCAGGAGAATCTGCTTGAACCGCATGGCCCCCAGATGCTAGAAAATGAATTCCCAGATGTTTCCTTGCTAAAAGTAGTCAAGAGAACTGGGTGCCTTGACTTCCAGCTTCAGGGAATTGAATTTTTTACTCTGACTTTTCAGCAGAAAGAAAGGGAATGTTGAATGTAGAATTATATGAAGCTAAAGCCAGAGGACATTGCCGAAGTCAATCAAATCTCTGTTTTTTATTCTGAATTGGCCTTTTATCTATACATCTGTCATTAATTTCATCATAGACTGGGGCCAAATCTTAGTTCTTCCATTCATTCAATTTTTAAAACCTGTTTCCATTTTTTAAAACCTGTAAATTATGATAATACCACTGTCTCAGAGGATTGCAGTGAGGATTCATGGTATTAATACATGCACAGTACTAAGAACAGTGCCTGGAAGATAGTAAATTGCTATATGAAATAATTCGCCAGAGAACTACTTGCTATTGTCAATATATTTTGGCCATTTTCTTATTAGCATTCTTATGGTTATTATTCAGTTGGAAAATAGTCAAATTTCATTTAGAGTGTTGTCCTATAGTTTTATTCTGCTATGATTATTTCTGGGGGGCAATTCTGCAGTTGATATGTGTGGAATTTTGTCTTCCAATTTGTTTTTGCAATAACTCTGCATGAATCTGTTAATATTTTCCTTGTGTTGAGAGGCAGTTTCATTCTCTCACTTTCCAGATATGGAAACTGAATTGCCACAGGGGAAAACAACTTACCCAAGATCACATAGGAATGTGATCACATATGGATCACATAGGATCACATATGTCTCCTGACATAGGAATAATGGCTAAACCAGTAATAGAACTAAGGGCTTCTGACCACTAATCAAAAGCTCATTCTGCTTGGCACAGAGACCAAGAACATTCACCTTGGGGATTGATACAATCTGAGCATCCTCAAACTCATTCACCCACAGGAAGACTTGAACACTCTATGATTCCAGATATTTTCCAATTGGCATTTTTCCTTTTTATCAAAATTGCAAGCACTTCAAGAGAAAGGACTGTGACCTGACTACTTTGGAATTTTCATTGTATGTCATGCACTGTCCTTCAAACTCCTGAGGACAGAAACTATTGCCTATAATATCTTGGATTAATAAGGGCAGATGCTCTGATACTATATATAGAATACCTGGAAGACTCCAACAAAAGACTGCTAAAACTGATAAATTCAGTAAAGTCGCAGGATACAAAATCAATGTACAGAAATCTGTTGCATTTCTGTCACCAATAATGAAGCAGCAGAAAGAAACATTAAGAAATCAAACCCACTTAAAATTGCACCAAAGACAATAAGATACGTAAGAATAAACCTAACCAAAAAGGTGAAGGACCTGTACTCTGAAAACTATAAAACACTGATGAAAGAAATTGAAGATAACACAAAGAAATGGAAAGACATTTCATGCTTATGGGTTGGAAGAACAAATATTGTTAAACTGTCTATATTACCCAAAGCAATCTACACATTAATGCAATCCCTATCAAAATACCATCAGCATTTTTCACAGAACTAGAACAAACAACCCTAAAATTTGTATGGAACCAGAAAAGACCCTGAATAGCCAAAGCAATCTTGAAAAAGAAATGCAAAGCTGGAGGCATCACAATTCTAGACTTCAAGCTATACTACAAAGCTGTAATAATCAAAACAGTATGGTTCTGGCACAAAAACAGACATGTAGATCAATGGAACAGAATGGAAAACCCAGAAATGGACCTAAAACTATATGGTCAATTAATCTTCAAAAAAGTAGGAGACAATATCCAATGGGTAAAAGAATGTCTCCTTAAGAAACTGGACAGTGACATGCAAAAGAATGAAACTGGACCACTTTCTTATACCTACAGTGTAAGAAATTAAGAGTAAAAAAAATTAAAAGTAAATCAAAATGGATTACAGGCAATAATTCTTTTTAAAGTAGACTGTATGGGAAAACTGGACAACAATATGCAAAAGAATGAAACTGGACCACATTCTTACTTCTATGGTATAAGAAATTAAGATTATATTCAAAATGGAATACAGGCAATAACTTTTTTTTTTTTAAGTAGACTGTATGCCCAGTGTAGGGCTTGAACTCATGACTCCCAGAACAATAAGAATCACATGCTCTACTGACTGAGCCAACCAGGTGCCCCAGGCAGTGACTTCTTTGACATCAGCCATAGATATGTCTCCTGAGGTAAGGGAAACAAAAATAAACAATTGGGACTACATCAAAATAAAAGGCTTCTGTACAGTGTATACATATATATACTATCATATAATATATATGGTATAATATAATAATAAAATGGGATATTACTCAGCTATAACAAAGAATCTTTGTTCTTTGTGAAATCTTGCCACTTGCAACAACATGGATGCAGCTAGAGTATTCTAAGTGAAATAAGGCAGAGAAAGACAAATACCATATGATTTCACTCATATGTAGGATATAAGAAGCAAAACAAATGAGCAAAGGGGGGGAAAGAGAGAGAGAGGGGTTGGTAAACCTAAAAACAGATTCTGAAATATAAAGAACAAACTGATGGTTCCCTTAAGAGAAGTGGGTGAGGGGTTGAGTGAAATAGGTGATGGCGATTAAGAAGAGCACTAGTGATAAGCATCAGGTGTTGTATAGAAGTGTTGAATCACGGGGATCCCATCCCTGGGTGGCGTGGCGGTTTGGCGCCTGCCTTTGGCCCAGGGCGTGATCCTGGAGACCCAGGATCGAATCCCGCGCCGGGCTCCCGGGGCCTGCTTCTCCTGCCTCTCTCTCCATGTGACTATCATAAATAAATTTAAAAAAATAGAAGTGTTGAATCACTATACTGTACAGCCAAAGCTAATATTAAACTGTACATTAACTGTAATTTAAACAGAAACTTAAAAAGAAACACATGGGAAAAATAGGGGCAGTGTTCAATAAATGGAACTAATAAAGATATCCCTCCTCGTTTTTAAAGAGAAATAAAGAGGCAGGGAAGAAATTAATATGTGCCAGTCACTGTCCGGATAAATTTCACTTCTATCCCATTTAATCCCCAAAATCTTTTAAGGCATTGTCAATTTCCATTTTTTGATCAGGAAATTAAGGTTCAGACAAGTTAGGCAACTTACTCTGAATCTCTTCACAATAAATGTTCAAGTTTGACACTTCTCTGGTGGACTACAACCTTCTAGAATCCAGTAAGATAATCACAGAGTAATAGGTAAAGTCAGGAAGGAAGAGTCCTAATGCTTTCCAGAGACGTTTTTTCTCATGAGGGAGAAAATCAGCCACATAAATTGTGATAATATAAGTCATGGTTGTATTTTTCTGTATTTTTCTACAGTGTAGAAAATGCATATTTCATCAAGCTAGAAAAAGAAAGGAAAATTATGAGTAGTTCAAACTTGCTCATAAAAATAAGAACTAGCATTACCAAATCCAGCAACCTGCCCCCCGCAAAAGAAAAAAAACCCCATCTTATCCACACTAGAATTTTGAATAAGAAACAGAAAGATCAGCTATAGGATGTATATGGGGAAGGATGATGAGGCCTGGGTAACTTTTATAGCACGGAAAAGCTCAGACCTAGAAAATGCTTAGTATGTGTGCTAGCCTGGAAAATAACCCCTAAAGATAATTCATTAGGTCCTAATCCCTGGAATTTGTACATGTCATACCATTCGGAAAAGGGGTTTTTGCAGATGTGATTGAGTTAAGGATCTTGAGATGGGGGGCAGTTATCTTGTATTACTCAGGTGGCGCCTAAAGGCAATCACAAGTGTCCTTATGAGAGACAAAGGGAGGGCATAGTGAGACACATCTACAGAGGAGAAGGCAGTGAGTGTTGTGAAGGTGGAGGCAGAGATGGGAGTGCTATGGCTGCAGGCTAAAGAATACAGCAACTTTCTCTTCTCTAGGAGAAGCTGGAGAGAAAAGAAACATTCTCCCCTTGAGCCTCCAGAGGGAATGTAGCCCTGCCAACATCTTGATTTTGGCCCAGTGAAACTGATTTCAGACTTCTGGCCTCCAGAACTGAGAGAAAATCAATTTCTGTTGCTTTAAGCCACCAAGTTTGTGGTAATTTGTTACAGTAGTCACAAGAAATTAACGCAGCGCTCCTGTGCTGTTATCCAAGTCTTAGTTTACTATTGTCTCCTTTCCCTACCATCTGGCACTTCCAAGAAGAGTTTCCAAAAACATCTTTTTTTTTTTTTTTTTAATGTTTCCTCTGCCAGGCCCTATGACAAGCAATTTATATACAATAGCTCACTAAATCCTTAAAATCCTATTAAGGAGGTACTAATATTATTCCTATTTTGCAGATGAGTAAAATGACACTCAGAAGAAAAACTGGTGGGACCATATTCTTAATAGGTTATGGAGCTAGTATTCCAACACAGGTTTGCTCAATATAAAGCCTGCACTTTATTTTTTAAAAAGATTTATTTGTGGGGGATCCCTGGGTGGCTCAGCGGTTTAACACCTACCTTCAGCCCAGGGCGTAGTCCTGGAGTCCGGGGATTGAGTCCCACATAAGGCTCCCTGCATGGAGCCTGCTTCTCCCTCTGCCTGTGTCTCTGCCTCTCTCTCTCTCTGTGTCTCTCATGAATAAATAAATAAATAATTTAAAAAAAAAGATTTATTTGTTTGAGACACAGAGAGATTGTGAAAGAATGGGGAGAGGCAGAGGGAGAGACTGAATCGTCAAGCAGACTCCACACTGAGCACAGACACTGACGCTCAATCTCAGGACTTGATTGTGACCTGACCCACAACCAGGAGTCCGATGCTTAACAGCTGAGCCACCCAGTGCCCCTAAAGCCTGCACTTTAAATATCTATGCTGTACTACCTCAAACTAAGGTTAAGTCAGAGTTTTAATTTTCATATCAATTGATGGTATTTTGGGACGTCTATCTGAGGGATATTTTCACCAAAGGAGATTAAACTCACCTTCATTCCAGTCTGAGGAACTTAGCTGCCATTTCTATCTGACTTTCCAGCAAAAAGGATGGCTAGTCCTATATAGAAAGCTCTAGTTAAAATGATCTCAGATATCCATTTGCCCAAACTCCTCGTTTTTTAGATGAGGAACTCTGGTCCAGATAAGGAGAGGGTCTTGCCCATGGTTACACAGAGAGGCTTAAGTGGTAAAGTTGAAATTAAAGTCCAGATCTCACTTCAAACCCAGGATTGATTCTACTGCACATCACACTGCCCGCAAACTCATGGGTGTTTCTATGAGCTAAAGTGTTGACCAAACTTTGGGAACTTGACAAAAGGAAAATGGAGACATGGGTTTCAAACTTTCCCAAAGCTTTAGTGCTCCAGGGTCTTCATTCTCATCTGGGATACTCTACAGGGCTGCAACCACTGTGATGGTCAAGGGGATTGGGAGGGGGAAACTTCTGCGCTTGGATGGAGACTGAAGGCACCATTATGAGGTGTCCTTATCCCCAATGCGAGGACAGGAAGGGCAAGAATTCATTAATTCCTAGAACTGAAAGGGATTTCTGGAAATCTTTGAGGTAGCAGCTTTGGACAAATAAATGGAAATAAGTTGTACCTCACAGAATCATCAGGGAACTTGCCTTGGGAAATTTCATATGCCTAATAATGGTGAAGTTGGAACATTATTTCATCCAGTTTTTACATAGGGGCACTCAACAAATACTGAGTCCCTGCTGTCCTCTGTCTTTATGCTTACACGGAAAAAAAAAATAATGCATTTAAAGTGTTCAATACAGTCTTAGTACACAATAAGTGCTCAACAAATGCGGTTACTAAAACATTAATTAATAATAGTATCTGTAGTAGCCACTATCTTTCAGCCACGTTAATTTTCCACTTCAGAGACTGTAAGTCCCAAGATGCTCTTTGCCTGGCTTCTGCCTCCCATTATATTCTGGGACTTGTAGTCCGGAAGTGGGTGACTGATTCATCAGCGCGCAGGCGCAGTGGCACGGATTCCCGGAACAGCCGGCAGAGGCTCCCAGGATGAGCGGGTGGCGGTGGCTGCTGCTGCAGCGGCGGCGCTGACAGGACACGAGCTCTATGCCTTTCCGGCTGCTGGTCCCGCTCGGCCTCTTGTGCGCGCTGCTGCCCCTGCACTATGGTGCACCAGGCCCGGATGGCACCGCGCCCGACCCCGCTCACTACAGGTGAAGGGGGTCAGGCTCCTCGCCCTTGCAGAGTTGGGGAAGGGGAAGCGCAGACCCGGTTCCTTTCCTTACTCTCGGTCCCAGGACCCCCACCCTGGTTTGCTCGGACCCCGCCACTGGGCTCAGGTGGTGCTTCCCACTTTCCGCCCTATTTCTTGTCCTTTCCCTTGCCTTATTTCTTGTACCCCGCACCAGGGAGCGAGTCAAGGCCATGTTCTACCACGCCTACGACAGCTACCTGGAGAATGCCTTTCCCTACGACGAGCTGCGACCTCTCACCTGTGACGGGCACGACACCTGGGGCAGGTAGTGCGAGTGGAGGAGCAAGGGGGCGGCTGGGGTGTGGCAGTCCGGTGCTAGGCGGGCGGGTCTGATGGGGCTGGTGGCTTCACGGTCTCCTCGCCAGTTCCGGAAAAGCTCCCAGCGGGGGTGAGGCCGCGTTCCTTCCAATTCAGGCCAGCACCGCCAGGATCCACCCAGCCTCCTGGAAAGTTGGATCCCACCGAGGAAAAAGCCTGGGTTAGGCTGGTGGACTGGACCTCTGGGCTCCAACCACGACAATAACAGGCGCCAGCAGTGGGGACTTGGACAAATGGACAAATCTCTGGAGCCCTAGGCTATCGAGGAAGGGCTCCAAGAAGTCAGAAGACCCAACCCCTTCATTTTATAATTGGGCAGACAGGCCCAGGAGGGGGTGTAACTCTTCCAAAATTGAAACCTAGGAGCATTTGTTGTTAGTGTAACTGAAACACACTCACATTATTGACTGCTTCTTGAGTTTTCAGCTCAAAATGTCACCTGAGCATCAGCTTCCTTAACTACCCACCCCCTACAGGTCACTGTCACAAATCACCTTATTTACTTACTTGCTTATTTATTTTCACTTCGCACTCTATCATTTTCACTTGAGTGCTAGTTTGTCTTTCTCACCTCCCCTAGAATAAAAATTTATGAGATGGAATTCTCTGTCTTGTTCCTTGCTGAGCAAAGAATCATTGCATTTAGCTGAGGCTGACATTGATTAAACACTGTGCCAAACATTTTACTTGTGTCTTCTCATTGAATTCTCTTATCACCCCTAGGAGTTAAGTGCTTAAGTGCTGTTTTTCCCATATAACAAATGCGTATGCTGAGGACTGGAGAAGTTAAAATTTGTGTTGGTTTTCTTTTTTTTAAGCCAAAAAAAAAAAAAAAAAAAGCAAATAGCTAGTTGAAGCAGTACAAAATCATATGCAATAAAGTCTCTCCCATGCTTTAGAATTCTAACCACTGTTGACTTTCTTGTGTATCCTCCCCAAAATATTTTCAGTTTATGCCATCATATAAGTAGGTATATGTGTATTATTTAAATTAACTTTTTAAAGGCATAATTTACATATAATAAAATGAACCCATTTAAAGCATATTGTAACCAGTGTCACAGTCAAGATAGAGTACATTTCTATCATGCTAAAAAGTTCTCTTGTGCCTTTTTACAATTAATCCTTCCGCTACCACTGGCCCAAACTGCTTGTCTGCTGTCTATATGACTCTTTGAAAATGCATTTAGAAACATACCCCAATGCCTATTCTATTTCTTGTCTTTTTCATTTAACTATATAATTTGAATATTTTAACATTAGCCTGTAGAACTCTTGATAACAACTTTTTTGACAACTTCATGATTTTGTACTGTTTAAGTGTACTATAATTTAGATAATCATTCTTCAAAACTGATGTATGTTTGGGTTATTTCTAGCTTTTTGCTATTCTGCACAATACAGCCATGAGGATTCTCAAACATACGGCTCTGTACACATTGTGATAAATTCTTAGATGTGGAAAAACTTGTGTCCTTGGCTATACTCTTATACCGCCTCCCTATGGCAGAGAAGAATGTTAGTGGATATAGGAGATGTGGTTTACCACAGAAGAGGTAGATCAGCCAATCCTCCCAGGTGCATTAAACGGGTCAAAACTTCTTGGCAATTTTCACTATGGCTTCTCTGTTGTGACTGGAAGCTGGGATGGACAGAGGTATCACTGTGCCTCACTTAACTAGTTTTGGGGTACCTGATCTGGGGCAGCCTTAATATCTTGTGTTTGGTTTTCTTACTAAGCAGCTGGGATTTCTGTCCTTTTACAGTTTTTCTCTGACGCTAATTGATGCCCTCGACACTTTGCTGGTAAGTGTCTTGATGATTCCTTTTCCTCATCACCATTGTGTAATCAAGATCCTTCCTCTTTTGGCAGCTTGACTGTGGGTGAAAGACAAATTCTTCACCTAGTCCTTTTATTTTCATCTCAGGATTCTGAACCATGAGTTTCTGGTTGCCCAGACAGACAGAGGAAAAGGATGAGTACATTCCAAATGTACTCAGGGTCATTGACTCAGCAGACATTTATAGAGGACCTGTTATGAACACAGCACTGTGATAGGCCTTTATAACTTGTGGGCAATACAGAGACTTTGAGACCCTCCTTGTTTTCAGAGGCTTATATTCTTTATTTTATTTTTAAACTTTATTTATTTATTCGTGACTGACACACACACACACAGACATAGGCAAAGGGAGAAGCAGACTCCATGCAGAGCCCGATGTGGGACTCGATCCCAGGACCCTGGGATCACACTCTGGGCTGAAAAGGCACTAAAGGTCTGAGCCACCCCGGCATCCCAGAGGCTTACATTCTAATTGGATATGTTCAGTGAAAAAAAATAGTAGCAGTAATTAGTATGTTATGTGGAGGCTTGCGATAAGCACTTTATAAATGTAATCTAGTTTAATCCTTCCAACAATTCCATGAAGTATGTTCCTTTACTCCTTAGCATGGGGAAATCTGATGCTTAGAAATGTAAAATGGGTTGGCCGGGATCCACAGCTATGAAATGGCAGGGCTAAGACTTGAGCTTAATTCTGTATGACTCCAAGTCTTAACTCTCCTCCTTAAAAAGGCCACAAGAGAGAATTGAACAACTTTCTTCCTACTTTACTCTTTCTGGTTGTTTGTCACCCCTTCTCACTTTTATATATTAATAGCACTTACATGATTGTAATCACCTTTGTAGATACAGTTTTGCTTTTTTAAAAAATGTTAATTTGTATGTACTTGTCCATCAGATATTTATTAAGGGCCCCCTGTATGCCAAGCACAGCGCTCAGCCCTGGAGTTATAATGACAAGTTAAAATAGACATGGTCCCTGCTTTCCTGGAGTCTATGACTTTAGTGAGGGATACAAAGAATCAAAGAATAACCCTTAAGGACATACAATTACAAACTGAGGTGAGTGCTCCAAGGGAAGGGAACTCTGTAAGTGGACATATAACAAAAGAAGCGGACCTAGACTGAGGAGGTCAGGGAAGACTTCCCTAAGGCTGTGAAATGACACTTCAAGTTGAGATCCGAAGGAGAAGCCAGTGTCGACTAGGGAGGTGGGAGAGGACAGAGGGTTCCAGGCAGAGAGAACAGCCGGCCTGCACGAGGGCCTCCTGGCAGGAGAGAGTGCATGGCAGACGCAGTGAATTGAAGGAGGGCCAGTGTGTCTGGGATGTGGAGAAGGAAATGCAGGAAGCAAAGTGGAGCTGGGGGCTTTGTGGGGTGCCAGATGATGGAAGCCCTTGTTCACTATATTAAGGGTTTTGATTTCTAATTTGAGAGCAATGGAAAGCCACTGAAACATTTTAAGCAGAGGGCAGGAAATGCAGAGATTTCTATGTTGAGAAGATCACCAAGTGCGGCATGGAGAGATTTGTGTAATCATTCAGTGAGTGTTCAGTTGAGTAATCGCTTCATAGACTGTGCTTGGCACCCTGGGGGAAGGCAGGAATGAGTGAGGCTCCTTCCCAGGCAAAGATTCTCTGAACATGGCAAGCAATTGATGCCCTAAGAGTTGTGGGGGTAAAATTACTGGAGTCTTTTAAAGGATGAAGAGATTCATTTTAGCTGGAGGGACCAAAGGGTTCCTTCCTAGAGAAGTGACATTCGGACAACCAAAGCCAGGTTGGATTTGGAATGGGAAGACATAGGATGGAGGGCTTTCTGGGAGAGGGAGCAGCATGTCTGAAGGCAAGAAATTGGAGAATCATGGTACAGTTTTCCTAAAGTAGATGAGGATAGCTTAGATGAAGATGAACAGTGAGAAACATGGTCAGAAAGGTAGGTTGAGGGGCATCTGAGTGGCTCTGTTGGTTCAGCATCTGCCTTCAGCTCAGGTCATGATCCCAGGGTCCTGGGATCTAGCCCTGTGTCAGGCTCCCTGCTCAGCAGGGAGTCTACTGCTTTCTCTCCCTCTGCCCCTCCCCCTGCTTGTGCTTTCTCTCTCTCTCTCTCTCAAATAAATAAATAAATAAAATCTTTAAAAAAGGAGAAAAAAGAAAAGTAGATTGAGTCCAAATCACTGAGTGGCTTGACTGCTGAGATAGTCAGGATTGTTTGGATCCAAGTGACAGAGACCCAGTTCAAACTGATAGAGACAAGAAGGGAATTTACTGAGTCAGATAACTAAAAAGTCCAGGTAAGGGCTGGCCTCAGACTCAGCTGGATCCAGGCATACCAACAATGTATTCAGGAATTTCTGTCTCTTATCTCTGCCTTCTTTGTTGGCTGTGTTCTCGGGCTCTCCTAATGTTGGCAGAGTAGCCAACTATAGCTCCAGATTTACTTCCCACTCAGTAACCTATGTATGTGGGTAGAATCAGCCCTTTTGCATTAATTCCAGGAACTGAGTCTCACTGATCTGTCTTGGGTCGCACACTTATTCCTGAACCAGTCACAGGCCGACGGGTATAGTACAGTGGTCCAGATCAATTGCCTATTCTCGCAGCTTGAGGGGGTAGGATCAGCCTCTGCCAAATTGCAGGAGCGACTGTGGAAGAAGAGTGATTCCTCAAGGGAGAATTAGGGTGCTATATCAGAGTAAAAGGTGTCAGAATCGCATCTGGCTGATGGTTTAAATGAAAAGAGTTTAGTTTCCTCAAGTGAAAGCAAGTCTAGAGGTAATTTATAGTGTGGGGTTGGCTGTTCAACTGTGCCATCAGAGACCCGAGCTCTTTGTATGTTTCCATTTTACCATCAGTAGAGTATTGGCTTTCATTTTCATGCTTAATACCTCAAGCCCTAAAGTGGTTGCCACAGCTCCAGAAATCAAGTTTGCTTTCAATGTAGAAAGAAGAGTAAACACCATGCCAGCAGTGTCTGTCCCTTTTTATTAGGAAAATAGAAGCTTTCCCAGAAGTGCCCCCACTAGACTTATCAAGGCTTAGCATTGGCTAGTAACACAGTCACCTCTAGCAGCAAAGAAGGCTGAGAAAGCAAGTATTTGGATTTCTAGCCTCTAGAGTGGTAGGCTACCAGGGTAAAGGAGATTGGAAATCAGTGTTGGGCCAACCAACCTGCAGTGTTTTCCACAAGGATGAATGTGATCGGAGAAGTTTAAAAACAACAGATACTACTGCATGTTGAGCTAGGATTTCTTCATGTGGTCTGCAGTCTATATTGTTTCCATTAAATAGGTACATAGTGACTCTTGAATTGGTACCTAAGAATTTAACCAATCTCTTGGTATAGGGTCTCGTGATTTCTAGATCTTAGTGTTTCCTTCTCCTGTCACCGGTTCTAGGACAGAAACTGTAGGTCTTAAGTTGATTAAGTGAGGGCCATACCAGTATAGGATCTCAGACTCTTGGTCCACATCTTTGGTGCCTTCAAGCCTGAGAAAACCTCACTGTCAACTCTCTCTTCCCTTCCAGATTTTGGGGAATGTCTCAGAATTCCAAAGAGTGGTTGAAGTGCTCCAGGACAATGTAGACTTTGATATTGATGTGAATGCCTCTGTGTTTGAAACCAACATCCGAGGTAAGTGTCTTTGGAAGAAGAGAGAGTGTAGAGTTTTGCCTCTTTGTAAATGAAGAGGTGGTAAGTAGGATCTCAAGGGTTGACCCAACCAGGGCATTTGGCCCAACCTGGTGACTGACAGAGATCTTCTTTCCCCCTGCACAGTGGGGTGTAGAGATCTCAGGATCCCCCATCAGTTTTGTACATTGAGCAGGGGACAGAGAATAGACTAGAAAGAAATTTACCAAAGAGACTCCCATATTTAACATATATTGGTGCGAGGCTTATAGCCATTAAAACAAGAAGGATGTAACCCTTGCCTTCTTGGAACTTATTGTTTAAGAAGTGCTATCCAGGGGATCCCTGGGTGGCTCAATGGTTGAGCGCCTGCCTTCCGCCCAGGGCGTGATCCTGGAGTCCCAGGATCGAGTGCCACATCGGGCTCCCTGCATGGAGCCTGCTTCTCCCTCTGCCTGTGTCTCTGCCTCTCTCTCCCTCTCTTTCTCTGTGTCTCTCATGAATAAATAAATAAAATCTAAAAAAACTTAAAAAAAAAAAAGGAAGTGCTATCCAACAGAACTTTCTATGATTCTGGAAATATTTTGTATTCATGTTGTCCAGTGTTGTATCCACTAGCCACAGATGGCTATTGGACGTTTAAAATGTGTATACTGCAACTAAAGAACTGAATTAAAAAAATATATATTTCATTTATTTATTCACAAGAGGCACAGAGAGAAAAGCAGAGACATAGGCAGAGGGAGAAGCAGGCTCCCTGCGGGGAGCCTAATGTGGGACTTGATCCTAGCACTCCAGGATCATGCCCTAAGCTGAAGGCACTCAACCACTGAGCCACCCAGGCATCCCAAGAACTGAATTTTTAATTTCATTTAATCTTAATGAATTTAAATTTAAATAGTGACAAGTGGGGGCTCCTGTGTTAAGCAGTCAGTTAAGCATCTGGCTCAGGTCATATTCTCAAGGTCATGAGATTGAGCCCTACATCATGCTTTGCACTCAGCAGGGAGTCTACCTAAGGCTCGCCCTCGTCCCCTCCCCCACTCTTAAAATAAATAAATCTTTTACAAAAAGAAATAGTGACATGTGGTTCATAATTAGTACATTACACAGTGCAAGTCTCAGGCATTATTTTCCAAAGCTGGCTGTCCATCAGAACCACTGGTGACCTTTTAAAAAGTTGAAATGTCTAGGTTCCACTCTAAACCTAATGAGTTGGGATTTCTGGGTTGGGTCCTAGCATCAATATTTTTAGCAGGTTTCCAGTGACTCTTATGAAGCTAGTACAACCCTTATTTTCAGTGAACCCTGAGACCACCAGTGGCTTAACAAACTGTCACTTCTGGAGGCCAAGTCATATTTTTCTCCTTTATTCTGCATGTGTTTTGCAATGAAACTTGTATTGCAGATATGTGCTAACATTTTTACAAAGATTAGGGAGCAGAAGGACAGCATGATATAAAATCCTGGTTTTAGGATCAGACCTGAGTTCGAGGCTTTGCTCAGTGCTGTGTTTCACAGCTTCTGAGCCCAGTTTATCATCTGTGGGTTAAGATTCCCTTACACTTTTATTGCTGATATGAATAAAATTATACCAGCTTTCTTTTGGTTGGCATTTGACCAGGATCTTTTTCTACTCTTCTGCTTCCAATCTTTCTGTATTTTTATGATCAGATAAATCTTTTGTAAATTGCATATTATATTTGTCTATCCATTCTGACAATCTTTTAACTGAAGTATTTAATCCATTTACATTTATTATAATTAGGTATTTGCATTCATTTCTGTGGTATTGTTTTGTGCTATTTGTCCCATCTTCTCTGTGTTCTTTTTCACTCTCCATTTTTTTGTACCTTCTTCAGATTGATTTTTTTTAATTCCATTTTTCTTTGATTAATGTAGAAATTATGCTCAGTATCTATCTTTTTAAGTAGTTTTCCTGGAAAAATTGACAAACATAACAAAGTCTAGAGTTAATGAAAATTCTTTATTGTCCTGAATAATACCAAATCTGGCTCTGAGGATATTCTGACCTGTATGCTATAGTTATGTATTTTAGTTTTTTGTTTTAAGCCCTTCATACATTATTGCTTTCTATATACAGTTGAGGTTTTGGATTTACTCATGTATTTGCCACTTCTTTGACCATCTTTCCTTCCTGTGTCTCAGACTTTACATCTATGATCCCTTTCCTTCTACCTGAAGTAGTTTCTTTAGAATGTCCTCTAGTGCAGGTGTGCTCTTGGCAGATTTTCTCAGCATTTGTTTGTATGAAATGTCTTTATCTCACTGTCTTTTTGGGGTTTGTATGATTCTAAGTTGATGGGATTTTCTCTTAGCACACCAAAGAAATCTTTCCATTGTCTTCTCATTTTGTTGTCATTTTTAAGAAGTAATCTGTCAATCTAACTGTTACTATCTTGCAGACGACCAGTTTT
This sequence comes from Vulpes lagopus, assembly GCF_018345385.1. Lineage (NCBI taxonomy): Eukaryota > Metazoa > Chordata > Mammalia > Carnivora > Canidae > Vulpes > Vulpes lagopus. Next base: position 23,661,606 of record NC_054841.1, read on the forward strand.
TTTCCTCTTTTTTAAAATTTAAATTCAATTTGCCAACATATAGTGTAACACCCAGTGCTCATCCCATCAAGTGGCCTCCTTAGTGCTTATCACCCAGTTACCCCAACCTGCCATCCACCTCCCCTTCCACAACCCTTTGTTTGTTTCCCACAGTTAGGAGTCTTTCATTGTTTGTCTCCCTCTCAAATTTTTCCCACTCAGTTCTCCTCCTTTCCCTTATAATACATTTCACTATTTCTTATATTCCATGTATGAATGAAACCACATGATGATTGTCCTTCTCCAATTGACTTATTTCACTCAGCATAATACCCTCCAGTTCCATCCATGTCAAAGCAAATGGTGGGTATTCATCTTTTCTGATGGCTGAGTAATATTCCATTGTTTATATATACCACATCTTCTTTATCCATTCATCTGTTGAAGGACATCTTGGCTCCTTCCACAGTTTGACTATTTTGGACATTGCCACCACAAACGTTGGGGTGCAGGTGTCCCGGCGTTTCACTACATCAGTATCTTTGGGGTAAATATACAGTAGTGCAATTGCTGGGTCATAGGGTAGCTCTATTTTTAACTCCTTGAGGAACCTCCACACTGTTTTCCAGAGTGGCTATACCAGTTCACATTTCTACCAACAGTGCAAGAGGGTTCCCCTTTCTCCACATCATCTCCAACATTTGTTGTTTCCTGTCTTGTTAATTTTAGCCATTCTCACTGGTGTGAGTTGGTATCTCATTGTGGTTTTGATCTGTATTTCCCTGATGGCAAGTGATGTGGAGCATTTTTTTATGTACTTGTTGGCTATGTATATGTCTTCTTTGGAGAAATGTCTGTTTATGTCTTTTGCCCATTTCGTGACTGGATTGTTTGTTTCTGGGGTGTTGAGTTTGATAAGTTCTTTATAGATCTTGGATACTAGCTCTTTATCTGATATGTCATTTGCAAATATCTTCTCCCATTCTGTAGGTTGTCTTTTAGTTTTGTTGACTGTTTATTGTTTTTTGTTTTTGTTTTTGTTTGCTGTGCAGAAGCTTTTTATCTTGATTAAGTCCCAATAGTTCATTTTTGTTTTTGTTTCCTTGCCTTCGTAGATGTATCTTGCAAGAAGTTGGTGTGGCCAAGTTCAAAAAGGGTGTTGCCTGTGTTCTCCTCTAGTATTTTGATGGAATCTTGTCTCACATTTAGATCTTTCAACCATTTTGAGTTATCTTTATGTGTAGTGTAAGAGAATGATCCAGTTTCATTCTTTTGCATGTGGCTTCCCAATTTTCCCAACACCATTTATTGAAGAGACTGTCCTTTTTCCAGTGGATATTCTTTCCTTCTTTGTTGAATATTAGTTGACCATAGAGTTGAGGGTCCATTTCTGGGTCCTCTATTCTGTTCCATTGATCTATGTGTCTGTTTTTGTGCCACAACCATACTGTTTTGATCACAGCTTTGTAATACAGTTTGAAATCAGACATTATAATGCCCCCAGCATTGGTTTTCTTTTTCAATATTCTTCTGGCTATTCGGGGTATTTTCTGATTCCATACAAATTTTTTTTTAATTTTTTATTTATTTATTATTTATTATAGTCACAGAGAGAGAGAGAGAGAGGCAGAGACACAGGCAGAGGGAGAAGCAGGCTTCATGCACCGGGAGCCCGACGTGGGATTCAATCCGGGGTCTCCGGGATCGCGCCCTGGGCCAAAGGCAGGCGCCAAACCGCTGCGCCACCCAGGGATCCCTGGACTCTGCTCTTAAGCTCTTTTTTTTACCCTTGGTGTTCTGCAGTTTTACTATGGTATGCACAGATGTGGATTTATTTTTATTATCTTCTTGGGATTCCTGGATCTGAGAATCTGTGTCATTCACTAGTTTTTGAAAGTTCATAGCTATTTTCTTTTTAAGTATTGCCTCCCCCACATTTTCTCCCTCTTCTCTTTTTAGAACTCCTGCCAGATAGATGTTGCACCTTCTTACTGTATCCTTCAAATCTCTTTGGTATATTTTAAAAATAATTTTGTCTCTTTATGTTGCATTTTGAGTAATTGTTTATGGACTCTGTCTTCAAATCCACTAATACTCTCTTCAGATATGTCTTATTTGCTATTAAACTTATCTATGTAATTTTTAATTCCAGTTATTATATTTTTCACTTTTAGAAATTCCATTTGGTTCTTTTATAAATAGGCTTGGTCATTTTTATAATTTCTTGCTACTGACTCATCTATTCCAAGTCTTTTATTTCTTTACATTTCCACATAATTATTTTGTAATCTCTGTCTGATGGTTCCAATATTTGATGTATTGATAAGTCTTGTTCTGCTATCATTTCTGCTGGTTTGTACTCCTAATGCTTTGTTTTTTTCATATGTTTTGTGATTTATGCAGATTTTAATGTACACTCATTACCCAGGCTTTATCTCTGGGCTCCTTTGAGGTCTAGATTGAAGGTGGGTTCTTCCAGGTAGAGTTTTGGCTTACTTTGATTACTGAGTATATTGGGTTCCTTTATTTTTTTTAATTTTATTTATTTGTGATAGTCATACAGAGAGAAAGAGAGAGAAAGGCAGAGACACAGGCAGAGGGAGAAGCAGGCTCCATGCACCGGGAGCCTGATGTGGGATTCGATCCCGGGTCTCCAGGATCGCGCCCTGGGCCAAAGGCAGGTGCCAAACTGCTGCGCCACCCAGGGATCCCCTAGTTTTGGCTTACTTTTGCCATTTGGCTAGAGGCACTACTTACCCAAAACTGCTTTATGCTAAAGGTTTGAGTTTTCCTAGACTACTCAGTGTGAATTCAGGCATAAAACTTAGTATCATCCTATAGTTACTAATTCTTAAGGAAATTTGTTCCCCCCTCCCCCTTCTTTTTACTTGTCATCAGGATTTGAGGCATGTGACTTTCCTTACTATATGCCAGAGGAGGTGTATAGGGTTTATTTTGAATCCTCTTTACACAGATTATATGATTCTTTCAGATCCCAACTTAATGGAGGTATCTTTTATCAGACTTTCCACTTTGGGCCGGTTCTGCCTTTGTTTCTTATTCCCCCTCTGACAGGAGGAAGGAGAAACTGAGGCTCAAGGTCACCAGTTTTTTTCAGTGAGAGGACCCTTCAGGATACCTGTATAGCCATGTTTCCAGATACAGAATATTTATGTCTTTTATAAGTTTTCAATATTGTGTCATATATTCAAAAAGATGCATTAATATAATGAAGAAAATAACTACTCTTCCCTCCAGCCCCCAGGTCTTGGAGGGATTGGGTGACCAAGTGGAGTAACACGGGCTTTGGACTCAGACAGACCTGGCTCTACCACCTACTTGATAGATGACCCAGGGAAAGTCACTTGGCATCTCTGAACCTCAGTATCTTCACTTGAAGAGGGGACAGTAGTACCTAGTGCTTACAATAGGAATGAAAATCAAATGATAGCCATTGTTCTCATGACCCACCAAGAGAAAAAAGTTTTGTAAACTTAACACTGTACCAATATATGGGATTAAGGGACTCTTTCACTAGGTGGCTCTGGCCCCTTCCCAGCAGCCACCCAACAGAGTATGGAGGTTTAATATACACCAGGGAGACTGGTCTTTGGGACTCTGACACTTGTGTTTTGTACTCTCTGTAGTGGTAGGAGGACTTCTGTCGGCCCACTTGCTATCAAAGAGGGCTGGGGTAGAAGTGGAAGCCGGATGGCCCTGCTCTGGACCTCTCCTGAGGATGGCAGAGGAGGCAGCCCGAAAACTCCTCCCAGGTAAAACCCACTCTGACATAGGGGAGAAAGGAAGTGTAGTAGGTTCTGCTTCTCTTGCTGGAGACAAGAGTGGCAGTGCTGAGTTATTTTCAGCTGTTCCTTAGCCAAGCATTTGCTATTTCCACCTCTGGCCACCCACCATAGAAATTAGGAGAGTTCTGGGCATTTTGAAGGCTTGCTGGGACCCTGGCCCAAGATGGATGAGCTGACCTCATTACTGTTGGCAGGGTGCCATTGAAGGCCAGCCTAGTGAGTGGAAGGCTCTTAATCTTACTTGAATAAGCCATTTTGCATCCTCCCAGGCCCACACACTGCTGGAATAAAAGGGTTCCAGAGAAGAGCCTCAATCTGTGCGTTATTAGGAGCCTCTGTTCTGGACTAGCCAATGTCTTGACCAAGCCACTCTTCTCTCCCTGGTTCAATTTCCCTATCTATCAAAAGGGGAATCATGATTCCTGTTTGCCTTGCACATTGGCTTTTGGAGAGGCATAAAATGAGGTCAGAAAGAAGAAAGTGCTTTGGAGAACCTCAAACACAACTGAAAAGCAAGGGACTTGTTTTGTAGCTAAGCAGTGTCCAAGGCTGCAGGCCAAGCCTCAGTGGGTCTGGTGGGGCAGTAGCTGAGCTCAGCTGCATCAGCTGGACGCTGCATTCTCTTCAGGGCGTGGTGGAGACTCTGGGGCTGTTCACACCCAAACACATCACCCTAGGCTTTTTTTTTTTTTTTAAATTCATGAGAGACACAGAGAGAAAGGCAGAGACACAGGCAGAGGGAGAAGCAGGCCACCCACAGGGAGCCTGATATGGGACTCGATCCCAGGACTCTGGGATCACGCGCAGCCACTGAGCTACCCAGGTGCCCTTCACCTGAAGCTTTTACCAACATCTCAGCCATCACAGTTCTCCTTTTCTGGAGGAGAGTGGAGGAAAATGAGTGAGCCAGGTTCAGATCCACTCATGGCTTACGGCTCATAGCCTGAGTATCTCCTTACAAACATCATATCCTGTGTGATTCATCTGTATAGCACACTGCTTGGTTGCTTCCCCCCCTCTTTTTTTTGGTTATTAAAAATCATTTTGTATTGAGAAATATACATATTAGAAAGTACATAATGGAGCAAGCCCCAGTGTGTCTGCCACTCAGGTGAAGAAATAGAGTTTTGTCACTCTCTGTCCTTTTAACACTGTCTGACTTTTCTGAAATATTTCTTTAAGCCCTGTGGTTATGATTTATATTCTCCTTGCTTGTCACTTGTGCCTGCCACATAGCAAGTTTGTCACTGACAATCAAGTGGCTGGACCTTGCAGTTCTTGGAAGTTTTGATAACTTTGTTCACAGTTTGGTGACGCACAGGCTGCTCTGGGGTTATTTGACCTTTTGGCCTAGAGAGGAAATCTCTGCCTCTGGCTATTTGTCTAATTCCTTGCCTTGAATCAGAAGGCACCAGGGTGGAATGGGCAGAGCATAACAGAGTGGGCGCGTGGCAGGCATTCCCGTCCTTGCTCTGTTTGGCTCTCTCTGTATGACCTTTGAGTCACTTCCTTACAGACATGACTTTTCCTACCTATAAATTGGGGATTGGACCACTTCAGTAGTTTAGCGATTTATATCCTTTAAAAATATTATAATAGTTTACCCCCTAAACTATTTAAAGCAGGGATCTCAAACTACCTCTTTTGGGACTGCTTAGGTCTGGAGATAAGTTTCATTTGGTCATAATTGTGTTTGGAAAAGTGTATGAGGGGGATTGGACAAAGGTGGTCAAAGACACAAACTTCCAGTTATAAATAAGTACTGGGGCTGTAACATACAACGTGATGACCATGGCTAACACTGCTATATGATATATTTGAAAGTTGCTGAGAGAGTAGATCCTAAAAGTTCCCATCACAAGGAAAAAAACAATTTTTTTCTCATTCTATCTATATGAGTTTGATGGGTGTTAACTTACCGTGTTCATCATCTCACCATGTAGGTAAGTCAGGTCCTTATGCTATACACCTTAAATTCATGCTGTGCTGTATGTCAGCGATATCTCAGTAAAACTCAAATTAAAAATAGTCACATGTATGAATGGCTTCTAACAGGGCATGCTCTTCGGTGTACTACAAGCCCCACCACTTCCTATGGCTTAAATCCTGTGTGCTTCACACTATTACCTGCCTGGCCTCCGAAGGCATTGTGTAAAATACATAAAAGTGGAGCTTCTGTAGCTAAGGTGGACATGTTAGGTGTGGCAGCCTAGAGCATAGCCCACTGCTTTCCTCCTCATCATGGGCAGGAGCCCGAGGGTCACATTTTGACCAATGCTTGACAACATCTGGGTTAGTTGTCCACTAAGGACCTATAGTCATGGCATCTATCCTTCCCTGGCTCAGTGTCTAGCAGATCACCTAGGAGATAAAGAGGAGAGTGCTAGCTAAGGCCTCAGGTTTGGGCCTGTGTTGAACTATCCCTATATCCCTACTCCTGTGTGTGGGTCATTATTTTATGATTATTCAGCATTTCAGACTCCCACTGGCATGCCATATGGAACGGTGAACTTGCTGCATGGTGTGAACCCAGGAGAAACCCCTGTCACCTGTACAGCAGGCATCGGGACCTTCATTGTGGAATTTGCTACCCTGAGCAGCCTCACGGGTGACCCCGTGTTCGAAGATGTGGCTAGAGTGGCCCTCATGCGCCTCTGGGAGAGCCGGTCGGATATTGGGCTGGTAGGTCGGCTGCCTCCCTTTCTGTCTGAGTCAAGTCAGTTAGCCCCTGCTTGTAAGACTCATAGCTCCTAGCAAGAAGTTGCAGTCCAGCCAAAGGATATTTAGGATGACCTCAGCAGTGGTCCAGGACTTAGCAGCAGGACACTGAAAGTCAACCAAGCCTCCAATTCAAGTTTTGGTACAGGGGAAGAAAGCATGAGAGAGAGCATATTCTCTAGCAGGGAAAGGGGACTCTGGTGAGGTTTGATTCCTTGAGCTTCTCTGATTTCTAGGAAGTAGGTCAAATACTTTTTGCCCATGCCTCAACATGGCAACCTTAGATCACCAGCCCGTCTGGCCCTCACTTTTACTATTTATGTTTGTTAAATTGTGTTTCTTAGAATCCTAATGCTGAGAGGTGTTGAATGGCTGGCTGTTCTATTAAAAAAGTAATTCCTAGTCAATGAAGTTTGAGGAATACTGCATATTGCAGTTGACCCTTGAGAAATGTGGTTTTGAACTGCATGGGTTCACTATACACAAATTTTTTACAATGCAGTAGTATAAACATATTTTCTCTTCTATATGATCTTCATAATAACATTTTCTTTTCTGTGACTTACTTTATTGTAAGAATATACTACATAATACATATAACATACAAATATGTGTTGACTGTTTATGTCATCAATAAAGCTTCCACTCAAGAACAGGCTATTAGTAATTAAGTTTTTGGACAGTCAAAAGTTATCTACAGGGGATCCCTGGGTGGCGCAGTGGTTTGGCGCTTGCCTTTGGCCCAGGGCGCGATCCTGGAGACCTGGGATCGAATCCCACGTCGGGCTCCCGGTGCATGGAGCCTGCTTCTCCCTCTGCCTATGTCTCTGCCTCTCTCTCTGTCTCTCTGTGACTATCATAAATAAATAAAAATTTAAAAAAAAAAAAAAAAGTTATCTACAGATTTTCGACTGTGTGGGGCTCAGCATCCCAGTCCGTCCATTGTGCAAGGGTCAACTGTAGTGTCTTTTTTTGGAGAGTCATAATGAACTTGGATAGGTTAAATGTTATGAAATCCAGTGGTAAATAAATCTATTCAACTTTGCTTGACTCAACATTTTCCAAACTTATTTGACCCCAGAGTTTCCCTTTCTTCTCCAATACTTATTATCCCATGGAAATTGAACACGCTTTGAGCCAGATGATCTCAAAGGTTGGTTTCAGCTCTTAAATCAGATAATCCAGTGAAACTAACAATAATTGAGCCAAAGCTGTCCAGGAAATAGCACTAGATTTAGTCAGAATTGGATTTGACCCCTGGCCTTGCTATATCGAAACTGTGTGACCTTGGACAAGTCACTCAACCTCTCTGATCCTCAGCTACTGGAGCAATGATGTTGATGTATTAATAGTTCCTTTGGTGAGTCATTATGACTTGGAAAGACTGAGTTGTCTGAAAATGATTCAGGCAGGGACATATTTTATGCAAGTCTGCTTCTAAGCTTGAAGAGTAAAACTTGTATGAGGAATCCTTGAAAATCTCTCAATAAGATACCACTCTGGAGATCTATAGTAACTCCCTTGGTAGGTCTAACACAAGTAGATTTTTCTCACTGGAACCGCAGTAGACTCCATATTTTCTCAGCCCTTACCATTTCACTGGCCTGTCTTCTGACAGTGTCTCCTTCCCTCTGGGCCTTCTCTGGTATCTGGAGCCTGCTCTGCTTGCCTTAAGCTGGAAGTTCTAGGACTTTTTTATATATATATTTTTAATTTTTATTTATTTATGATAGTCATCAGAGAGAGAGAGAGGCAGAGACATAGGCAGAGGGAGAAGCAGGCTCCATGCACCGGGAGCCCGATGTGGGATTCGATCCTGGGTCTCCAGGATCGCGCCCTGGGCCAAAGGCAGGCGCCAAACCGCTGCGCCACCCAGGGATCCCAGTTCTAGGACTTAATGCTACTTGGAGCAGTTCTCAATCAGTGACTGATACTGATGAGAATTTGTGGCCTCCCAACCCCACACCCGATAGCTTACATGTCTCCCTTGAGCACTAGGGTGCCTGCCTTGTATTTGACCCCTGGCTAGTCAGGGGTATGAGGAGATCCCTATTTGGTCTTGAGCCCTCTTTTCGGACTGTCTCTCTCTCTCTCTCTCTCTCTGTCTCTCTCTCTCTCTCTCTCTCTCTCCTTCTCCCTCCCAGGTTGGCAATCATATTGATGTACTCACTGGAAAGTGGGTGGCACAGGACTCAGGCATCGGGGCTGGTGTGGACTCCTACTTTGAGTACCTGGTGAAAGGAGCCATTTTGCTTCAGGATAAGAAACTCATGGCCATGTTCCTAGGTAAAAAGGGTGGGGTAAGGAGGCTTTCGCCAAGACTTTTTCTCATTGACATGTGGTTTATTTATAAACTTTCAATTGCTCCCAAGTGCCTACAGAATCAGTTCTGAGTACCTCAGTCTTCATTCAGAGCCAGCATGGACTTGCACTGCCTACTTGATGTTCATTATACCTCTTAAGGCCTTCCTGCAATAACCAAATGAACTATGCTGTGCTCTCTGTGTGTGGCCCTGTATTTCTTATTTCCTGGCCATTGCACATGTGTTTCCTTTGCCTAGAAAACCTCTTTTCCTGTCTTCACGTCTCCGAATTTTATTCACCCTTTATGGCCCAGTAGAATTGTCACCTTGACCACAAAGTAGCTTGATGCCTCCTTAGAATTTAGGGCCTCTGCACCTTTTGTCAGTCAGCTAACATCCACAGTTAACAGCTCTTCCTACTGAATACAGTGTCCATGCCTTATTCATTTTATTCTTCCCATAGTGCTTTGCATGAAGTAGGTAGTTGATTAATGCCTATTGAATAAAAGCATTTTACCCTTCAGGCCCTTGGACACTAACAATAATGAAATTGAGGAATTTCTGCGTACTTAATAATAGTTATTATTATAGATACCATGCATTTATTCAGCAGATGTTTATTGAGTATGTTGATATGTCAAGTGCCATGCCAAGTGCCAAACATGGACTATTTTATTTAATCCTTACAACACTGTTTGAGATTGTCTTATTTATTTGCATGTGTATTTGGTACTTCACTTAGATGATAATTTATTGTGCATGTTTGTTATGCACTATCCTAGTGTTAAGGACTCTGCAATGAACAAAACAAAGTCTTGGCCTTCATGGATTTATAATCTAGGGAGAGGTATAAGTCCAAGTTCCCACTTGAATGGAAGTGCCCTGGGACCTACATTTTGTCTTGTTTGCCACCCTCTAGGTACCTTGTCCCTAGCAGATGTGCAATGAATATTGTTGAGTGAATGGATGAGTGAATAATCCCATGAGGTGTATACCATTACTTTCCCCACTTTAGAGATAATAAGACTGAGGCTTAAAAAGGAAAACCTTACTTAAGGTCACAGCTAGCAAGTCACAGCTGGTAAAGCTGGAGTTGGGATTTGAGTCTGGAAGTTTGGCTCTAGAACCCATGCCCCTTCTTCTGTGCCTTGTTTCTTCCTAGTCTCTTTGAAGCTATACCGTCATATGGTCTTTCAAAAGTTTAAGTCCGTGCTTCTCTTGTCAAGACCTGCCTTTCGTCTTCATAATCACTGATGTGTCTTATTGCATCTCCTCTACAGAATATAACAAAGCCATTCGGAATTACACTCGCTTCGATGACTGGTACCTGTGGGTGCAGATGTACAAGGGAACTGTGTCCATGCCAGTCTTCCAGTCCCTAGAGGCCTACTGGCCTGGTCTTCAGGTAGGAATGATCAGAGGGGTGGACATTCTTCTCTGGAACTGACAAAGCAGGCTCATTCTGATATATAAGTCAAATAAGGTATTTCAATTGCTTGAGTACTTGGGTTGGAGACAAAAGAGAGACAGAGTGAATCAGACAGACTTAAGATTCTGCCAAGCTGAATTTTCCAAAGGGAACTTTAAGGTGTCAGGAACTGAGCTTCCAGTTTGCTGTGAAATGTGATACCAGTTAAAATAAACTAGAAAGTGTCTTTCAAGGCTGGGCAGTAACAGCCATTGGCAACAACTGTTTGTCCACTGGACATTTCTGTCAAATCTCCTCATTCTTGACAGTAGGCCTGAGAAAGGGCCTGAAAGCAGCTGGGGCCACTCTGCAGGCTGTCATTATTGTTTTCCATTACATGATCAGATGGAGTCACAGCTGGGAGGGCGGGATCTTGGAGCCCATCTAACCAGCCCCCTATGTATACCACAATATTTTTATAAGCCAGTTTCTTTTGTTTTTTTATTTTAAGAAAAGGTAATATCGTATAGATGGTGGTAAGTTTTAAAAGCACACAAAGGAATACAGTAAAAAATAAATCTTGGGCCCCCATCCTGAGACACCCCCACCCAGTCCAGCTCCTATTATCATTTTTCTGTATATTTTCTAGAAATCCATGTGCATAAACATATGCATATTTATATCTACATTTTTTTCTTTATGTAGATAGGAATATGTCATGTACTTTTTCACTAAATATGTCTTGGAGATCATTCTTTATTGATACATATAGGTCAGTTTTACTTTTTTAACAGATGCATATATTCCATTAAATTGATATACTGCAATTCATGTAACTAGTCCTACATTGTGTATTTTTAGCCAGCCTACTTATCTTACAGATGGGGAAACAGGCTCAGAGAAAACTTGTTGACAATATTTAAATATTGGTCCAGCTCTTCTAAGATATTCAAGTTTTATTGGTTGAATGCCCACTAAAAGAATTGAAGAACTATGGAGTCCCTTGTGTGTTTTTAATCTTATGAGTTTAAATAGTTGTATACCATTCCTTTTTCTCCTCAAACTCATATTTTCATTCTCCTCCTCCAATAGGATTTTATCCTAATTGTTATATTTTATGCTGGATAAATTTTATTGACACCCTCTTATGTCTGTGTAATAAAATTCCTGTGTACCTAGAAATTTAAAATAACTTTAAATTTTCCTGTGACCGTATGCTCTGAGTATTAAATTTGTTTTCTCCTTGGTTATCATTAGTATGTAAATGATTAAAGCAACATTAATAGCTTATAGTTTTCAATAAATAAGAAACATAAAGGCAATTTAATCAGAAATACATTTCTTAATGAGATTTGGGGAACTTTTTTTTTTTAATATTTTGTAGATTTTATTTTTTTTAATATTTATTTATTTATGATAGTCACACAGAGAGAGAGAGAGGCAGAGACACAGGCAGAGGGAGAAGCAGGCTCCATGCATTGGGAGCCCGACGTGGGATTCGATCCGGGGTCTCCAGGATCGCGCCCTGGGCCAAAGGCAGGCGCCAAACCGCTGCGCCACCCAGGGATCCCCTAGATTTGGGGAACTTTTTTATTTTTAAGTTGTTTGTATATTTGTGTGTGAATAATACATATTGCTAAAATGGGACATGGTTATGTATCAAAAGTTTTATTCTTGTTTTGATTTTTTAGATGTCAGTGCTGAGGAGACTTATGCTCATAAATATGTAGATTTTGATTATTACAGTGTCATTAAGTTTTTTTGTTTTTTTTTTTTAAGAGCATGAGGAAAGGAGAGGGAAGGGAGTAGGGAGAGGGAGAGAGAATCTTAAGCAGGCTCCATGCCTAATGTAGAGCTGGTGGGGTTCCATATCATGACCTGAGCCAAAATCAAGAGTTGGACACTTAACCGACTGAGCTATCCAGGTACCCGTTATTTGGTTCTTTATAATCATTGACTTAATAGATTGAACTATATAAAACTGCCAGTATTCCACTCTTTGACCTACAAAAAATGGCAATACTATACATACAGTTCATTCTTTATGTAATGAAAATCTTGTAATCTGTCATCAGAAATCATTTGTAATGATCCCTTTGCTGGCAATTTATCCAGTTCCTCTTCCAGTTTTTTGAAGGCATAGTATTAGAAACCATCTGATATGCAAAAGAATTTATTATGCAGTGGTTAGAGTCATTCCTTTTTTCCAATAACTACACCTAAATGTAGTTAATTTAAATGTAACCTAGTTAGGTGTTCAGGAAGTCCTTATTCCCCAGAACAGTGTTCCACAGGAAGGTTAGAGATTGCTGGTGGGTACACTTTGCAGGCAATAAAATGGCAGAAGGATAACTGTGAAGGAAACAATGAAAATAGATAGCTTGCCTTTGTGTTACAAGCATTTTTTTCGGGCAGATCCAGTTCAGGAAAGTAGAGGATCTGGAAATCTATTGCCTTGAAACTATTTGTGACTACATTCCTCTTGGGAAACTTTGTACAACTCAGACATATCACTGATCACACCCTTTGACCCTGTGAAATTCCATGTCTGTGCATGTTCCCCAAGAAAATAATTCAAGAGGGAAAGATGTGTCATGTATACAGATATTCCTAGCAGCAAAGTTCTTGACAAAGAAAACCTAGAAATGATCCAAATGCCCACTAACAGAGGAAAAAATGAATGATTGTATTTTAATAGAATTGGTCACTATACAACTTTAATAAAAAAATATGTAAACTCCTGTTACATGAAGAGGTAGTGAATAAGAATTAAGAAAATATGAGTGAATGAAACATACCATTGAACCATAGTGAGAAATTAGAAATGATACTTATTTTTTTTTAAGTTTGATTCTTTAAGTAGATTTAACAATAACAAAAATACACATGAAGACATTATGTGTAAACTGATTACAAAAAAAAAAATAAACTGATTACAACTGTATTGAGTTTGTACATTAAGGAATAGAAGAAGACAAAGAGTTTGGTTTTGTACATCAAGGAATAGAAGACAAAAATGTAAATGGCTGATACTGTAAGATTAAGAAAGAGATTGTCTTCTTATTCCTGTATGTTTTAAAAAAATACTTATATCACTGAATAGAATACAAATTGGAAAGATAGATATCCAAACTATGTTATCTGTGTGGTGAGGTTAAGGTGACTTTTTTATACCTTTATTTTTCAAATTTCCTAAAATGTAAATTAAGAAAATAAAAGAGAGGGTGTGATTAGCAAGTGTTTCATCTCCATTGGTGTGGTACTTTTTCCTGACTTGACCGGGGATCATGGATTCATTCTCTGTGAGAGTATAACACAAATAGGGGCACCTGGGTGACTCAGTCAGTTGAACATCTGCCTTTGGCTCAGGTCATGAACCCAGAGTCCTGGGATCAAGCCCAAGCCCCACGTTGGGCTCCCTGCTTAGCGAGGAGCCTGCTTCTCCCTCTCCCTCTCCCGTCCCCTACTTGTGCTTTCTCTCTGTGTGTCAAATAAATAAATAAAATCCTTAGAAAAAAAATATATATACACACATATAACTAAGTTTATTGCACATCTAGCCAGTGCCTTGTAGTCTGTCTGGCACATAGAGGTGATAAATATTTACCAGAGAATAATTTAGGTGCTAGGCACTTTACACACAATTATCACAACACACTCAGGTGAACATTGCTTTATAGATGAAGAAAGGAGGCTCTGATATGTACAATTTGTTCTTCATTTATTCAACAAATATTTGAATGCCTGCTGTGTTCCAGGCCCTGCCCTTGTGCAGTTTATAGAATGAAACACACACAAAAAAAATTAAGTAGACAAATGCATAAAATAATAAGTTGCCTTGAAGAATACTAAATGAGAGGCTGAAAAAGAGTGTTGGATGGGGACTTAACTTGGGAAGGCCTCTCAGAAGTGTGATACCAAAGCTGGTATCTCACAAATCAGAGATGGGGGATTATGTTCCAGACAGAGGAAATGTCATGTGTGAAGGTCCTGAGACAGGAAAGATTTGGGTGTTTCTCAGAAACAGAGAAGAGTGGTATGGCTGCAGTCTAAAGGAGGGAAGCCCCTGAGAAGCCCTGAGGTCTGGAGTATGTAGTAAGGCAGTCACTCTGGCTGCATCGGGGAGAGTACACTGGAGAGGGACAGGAGGGATGACAAGTGGTTAGAGCAGCGAGAAGACTGTGGGGATGATCCTAACATGAGATGCTGGTGACCAGAGCAGGTAATGGTGCTGGAGGTACAGAGAGAGAAATCTTGCTGTTTTAGAAATGGAATTGACAGGAGTTGCTGATGGAACGGATGGGGGTGGGGGAAAGGAGCTGTCAAAGATGACCACCATTTGCTAAGTGCCATTTACAAAGAAGGGTGAGGTGACACTAGGGAGGCAACTTTGTGGGAAAGTGAGGAAGCCAAGAGCTTTGTTTGGGAAATGTTAAGTTTGTCCTATCCATGAGGCACCTGAAGGAGATGTCAATAAGGTCAGCTATTTCTCTGCAAGCTTATGTTACTATTAATAGCTGTTTAGCAACAGCTGGTAAAATGACAAATGCATATACTTTCCAACCCAGCAATCCTAATTCTGGACATTTGTCTAATAGGTAAATTTTGCACATATCTGAGGTGACATGTGTACAACGTTATTTACTACACTATTGATCTAACGAATAGCAAAACATCAGAACCCATCCAGCTGGCTGTTACTAAGGAACTAGTTAAATTGTGGTCCAAGCAGTGGAATACTGTGCAACTGTATAAATAGGAGGGGGAGCTTTTTATGTACTTACATGGAAAAATCAAAATCTACTGTTTAATGCATAAAAGAAAGTATAGAACCACATATTTAATAAGCTATTTTTTATGTGGGGAAAATAATACAGTCTCATACATATTTCTGTTTACAAACAAATACAAATTGATTCAGGATATAGGGTAGGAGTGAGACTTAGTAAAATCAACCTTTTTCCTATTCTTAAAATTTTGAACCAGATAGCTGACTTACCTGTTTACCGGTTTAGTAGCCGGTCTTGACTGAGCAGGGACTTTGAATACAAACGAAACTCTGCCCCTCACAGTAACTTAGATGCTTCGTGTTTTGCATCGGAGAGATGAGGTTCAGAGAAGGTAAGTGTCTGGCGCAAGGCCACACAATGAATAAATGGCTGACTCAGTTTGATCGCAGGCTTTTGTGATGCCAAAGCCTTTGCTGTCTCTTCCCTGAATTGTATGTGGGGTTTGGTAGGTGGAGTTTTTTTTGTATGTGGGTTTTTATGCCTGGTAACTGCCTGCTTGACAACCACTTCTGTCCTCCAGAGCCTCATTGGGGACATTGACAATGCTATGAGGACCTTCCTCAACTACTACACTGTATGGAAGCAGTTTGGGGGGCTCCCAGAATTCTACAACATTCCTCAGGGATACACAGTAGAGAAGCGAGAGGGCTACCCTCTTCGGCCAGGTAAGCCACATCTCTGGCCCATCACAGCACCTGCAGTCTCTGGTTCTTGGAACCCCAAACCCTCATGTGTCTGTGAGGCTCCATAAATTACAAGTGTTCACAAGCTAATGCTTTTCCCCATCTGATGCTTTCAGTGGCTCTGGATGATTTTATTTATCCATATATTTTCAGATAAGGAAACTGAACCTGGTGGGTTGAACTGGCTTGTCCAAGACTAAGTATAGGAGGTAGGACGGGAACCTGGGCCTCTTAACTAAATCTTAGGCTCCTTCAAACTCGGGCAACTGAGTGCAAAGGGAAGAGCCAGGTTGACTCCTTTTGGGTTCTTGCCATCAGAATTTCAGAAATGTAGACAAACTTCCTAAGTCACTGGGTCAGGTGAGTTAGGCTTTTGGGGTACAGAGTTTTAGAACTCGGGAATAGGCCTTAGGAATGAATCATCTGGTCTCATCCACCTCCCCAAGTGCAGTTCAGGAATCAAAGCACAGAGTAGGAAGGTATTCCACATTTGATAACTGTCTTAAAGTTCCCTTCCAGCTCTGACCCTCTGATTCACTGCAGGGAAGGTAAACACTGCAAGGAGAAGGGGAAGGGGATGGGGAGCAGAGGAAGGAAGCTTAGTCAGCACACATAGTCATCCCCCACTCTGAAATGGGTTACATTCCTATTGTTGGACTCTTCCCCCCTTCCCACCTGAATGCCTCTGAGCTGTGGGACAGGCCTTCTGGCGCCTTCTGCACATTCTGCCCTCCTCTACCCCACTTCCTTCCTCCTCTAGCTCAAGAGATTGTCGTGGGAGTTTTGGAGGGGGATCAGAAGAGGAAGTAAAACAGCAGCTACAAAGAGCGTTAGTCACTTTGATTCCTCAAGGCTACTGTTCTCAGTATTTCTCATGCATTTATTCTCACAGCTTTTTCTTCTCTTTTAAGAGAAAACTCTCAGAGGTGCCATACCCAGTATTACCAATAGATAAAATGAAGACGGTTTGGGACTAAATGTGGGATGTAGGCTTGTACATTCTCAGAGTTAGAGGGAACCTGAGAGGCCTTCTAATTGCAATTCCCGTCATTGCCCTGGCAAGCAGTTATCTGCTCTTGTTCACTTAGCACCAGTGACAGGGAGCTCACTGCTTCCAGAGCACCCTGTTCCATTTGCAGGATAGGCTGGCAGGAGGGCACCAGTGGAAAGTAAGGCAGCACAGCCAGGAATCCAGTAATTCCCTAGTCCAGTCATCCTTCCTACCCCACAGAAATAGTGATTGGGAGGTAAGGTACTGCTCTTTCATTAGATTGGCCAGTGTCCTCCTCTGTATGCTCGCTCTGGTATGTGTATCTGATCAGCAGTATTGAGGCACAGTACTTGGCCAAAGGTCTCTGAGGGCCTTTACCTCCCCACCTAAGTCCAAATCTAAGCCTTGGGCTGCCACCCTGTTCTAGAGAGTTGGCTGATATACAAGAAATTAAAGCAATGACAGCAGACATAGGCCCATATCTGAGGAAGAGAAAACAAGATGGCTGGCCCTGGGTGCACTGAGCCAGCCAGGTGCTAGCAGCAGAACAGGAGGCTTCCCCGGAGGACTCTTTTCTTTCTTTGAACATACACAGTGTTCACTTATCAGTAAATGTGCCCCAATCTGTATCTTTGAATATGAGCAGTTAAATTAGCAATTGTGCAGAGACCCATGAGATAAAGGGAGGGAAAGCTTGGAGAGAACTGGGAGACAGCCATAGATCTTTTTTTCCAAAAGTAAGAAATGGAGTTTGCAGTAATAAATCAACAGGAGAAAAGTGCTGATCGAGGTCCAGGAGGAAGCAGGGGAGGAGATTGGGAGGAAAGATTGGTCTAGGGAGGGGAACGTTCTCTCCTCTCTGAGAAAGACAAATGAAGAAATAGAAAAGTCTGTTGAGCTGTACCCTCCCACCAGTGAGGCCACCCTGGAAGTTATATCTTTCTTTTCCATACTAGCTCTTCAGATATTTGAAAGCAATTAACACATATTTCTGTGTTTTCTTTTCTCCAGAATAAATTTTCTCAGCAGATAGACTCCTGTTGGCTAATATTCATCCAAAAGTGGGCCCCATGTCTGAATGCCAGATTCCAATTGTGGTTGTAGAATCGAACAGGGCTATCACTGTGTTCCGGGCCCAGTGAACTGGTGGCTTTTTCTTTGTTAGATTGAAGATTGACTCTTGAATATCTTAACCGTCTTTTTGTCCATCCCATCTTAGAAAGGGCCTCATAATGACAAGCTCTTACTCTTAAGTTTTAGGATTAGGTTAGGCTGTGAGTGACAGAAAGTGAGTAGTAGCTTAATTAAGACAGACATTATGGGCGCCTGGGTGGCTCAGTCAGTCAAGTATCTGCCTTTGACTCAGGTCGTGATCCCGGAGTCCTGGGATCAAGCCTTATGCAGGGGTCCCTGTTCAAGGAGGAGTCTGTTTCTCCCTTTCCCTCTCCCCCTCCCTTCTGCTTATGCATGCTCTCTCCTTCTCTTTCTTTCTCTCTCAAATAAATAAATAAATAACATCTTTTAAAGAAAAAAGATAGACATTTATTTTTCCTTCACCTCTGGCCATATATGGCTCTTTATGGTGTCAGGGACCTTAATCCCACACCTGGCTGCTGGGAAGAGTTGTCAGTCTGAACAATTGTGTGCTTGGCTATGGTTAAGGATTCTGTTACTAAGGAAGAAGGGGGGCACAAATATTGGGAGACAGAGAGTAGCCTTTGCTACCTCCCTGTCCCAGAACCTGACTGCCTCTCTCTCCATTAGGATGGGAGTCCATAGACAGTTTTAATGCTGATCTCCACTAAGCTTCAGGCTTTGGGGATGTTGGCTCTGGAAACTCAGCATTGAGGAAGCTGTCCCATATTCCTCCTTGTTGGGGCCTGATGGATAAGGTATGGAGGGGAGGAGTCTCTCACTGCCCAAAGTGGGCTTTGGGCCTTCCCTGCTCAGCTCCTGGATGAGAAGGGTCTGCCTCGGACTTTACAGAACTCATTGAGAGCGCAATGTACCTCTACCGTGCCACGGGGGATCCCACCCTCTTGGAACTCGGAAGAGATGCTGTGGAATCCATTGAAAAAATCAGCAAGGTGGAGTGTGGATTTGCTACAGTAAGTGTTTCCATGGGCCCAAGGGCTGAGAAATGTCTCCCCCTGCTGCTAAAAAGCCTCTGGAATGTTAGTACTGAAGGGACCTCCGAGATGGACACATGACTATTTGACAAGGGTAAATTTTGTGAAAAGTTTTGTGGAAAGGCCTATAAGTTGAATTCTGGAAGGGAAACAGAGTCCCATAGCTGTATATTCAAACCTGGAGGTCCTTAATGAAATAGTCCTAGTAGTTTCACAGATGCTTACTGAATGTCTTTTGTGTGCCAGGTACTATGCTAGACTGAGGGTCCTAGCAATGAAAAAGACCAAGCCCCTGAGCTGACAATTTAGTAGGAAAAACAACGAACGTGTATCTGAGAGACAGAAAGAAGGCCAGTATGGTTGGAGTGGAGTGAGCAAGGAGGGAAAGGAAGAGAGAAGTCCCAGAGGGAGGCAATGGGTAAATCATATAGGTATTGCATTTTGTTCTGCTGAAAATGAGAAGCCTTGGTAGGATTGACTGCAGAGCAGTGACATGATCTGCCTTGTGTTTTAGGAAGATCACTCTAGCTGCTCTGTGGAAAAGGGATTGAGAGGGTCAAGGATAAGAGCCATGTCACATCCTTAGAGGGACCCAAGCAGGCAAGCTATAAATAAATCACCATTACAGACATGTAAAAACCAGATGTGTAAGAAAATTGTCTGGAAGAAAATTCACCAAAAAGTGAATTTTTAGGGTATGGTATTAAAAACAGGTCCCCCCCCCCCCCAAAAAAAAAATCCTTTTTCAAAATTTTATAAAGTGGTTATATTCTGTAAGTAGAATATATATACATCTATTTAAAGAAAAGACCTACTTATGTAGAGGAAAAATAAAGCAATGATATGTTTTAGTGTCTAATATGTTGTATTTTGTGAAAAGCCAAAGTGGATAAGTCCACTGGGGACTTTGTAAGAACACTTGACTTATTTCCATGAAAATGAAAGCCCTCTGGAGCTCTTCCAAGGAAAATGATGGGAATAGGCGTCAGACTCCTTAGCCTTTGACAAATAATCACTCTTGGTACATCAAGTCCATATTTTAGTCACATTTTTTGGTGAAAAATAGATGTCCACTGAGTATTCATTTTAAGACCATGTATTTCTAATTCTGAGATGAGAAAATAAGTGTAAGAAGTAAACTTATTCATCCATGACTATAAACTTAACATGAATTTTTCTTCATAAAGACTTCTAATTAGTTGTTACAGTGGCAAAAACTTGATAACCACCTCAATGCCCATCAAGGGAGAGTAGTGAAGTAAATGATGCTACATTTTTTACAATGTCATTAAAGGGGATGAACACATCTGTGTATGTCACAACAAAGGTAGGATAAAGGGGAGAGAAATTGTCATGTGGCCTCGGGAGGTTAGGGAGGACCCTGTGATGAGATAGTATCTGAGCAGAGACCTCAAAGCAGTGAGGGAGCAAGCTGTCTGAAGGACAGAGTGCTCCAGGCCCAAAGAACAAGCAACGTGGAGCACCTGGGGTGGGAGTGCGCAGGCTTGCCGACGAGGGAACAGCAAGGCCATTGGCTGGACTCTCCAGAACAAGGGAGAGAGCATGGAAGAGGGCAGAGAGAGAGCAAGGGACAGGACACGAGGACCTGTAAGGACTTTGATTTTTAGTCTGCATTAAGTGGGATGTCCGCAGAGGGTTTTCACTGGAGGAGTGATAGCTGAGACTTAGTCTGTGACTGTACTTTAGGGTTCCAAGCCCTGGGGTTGGTGCTCAGCTGCTAAGTAGCAGGGCAGGAGTTCCTAACGCAGCCCCCTGGCCCTCCCCTTCCTGGGTGATGCTGGTTCTGACCCGCTTCCCTCTTCCTTGCGGCAGATCAAAGATCTGCGAGACCACAAACTGGACAACCGCATGGAGTCTTTCTTCCTGGCCGAGACTGTGAAATACCTCTACCTTCTGTTTGACCCCACCAACTTCATCCACAATAACGGCTCCACCTTCGATACGGTGATAACCCCCTATGGGGAGTGCATCCTGGGCGCAGGGGGTTACATCTTCAACACAGAGGCACACCCCATTGACCCCGCAGCTCTGCACTGCTGCCAGAGGCTGAAGGAAGAGCAGTGGGAAGTGGAAGACTTGATGAGGGAATTCTACTCTCTCAAGCGGAACAGGTCGAGGTTTCAGAAAAAAACGATGAGCTCGGGGCCATGGCAACCTCCAACAGGGGCAGGCACGTTCTCCTCACCTGAAAGCCAAGACCAGATGAGGGAGAAGAAGCCTGCCAAGCAGAAGGTCCCGCTGCTCAGCTGCCCGAGTCAGCCCTTTACCTCCAAGTTGGCATTACTGGGACAGGTTTTCCTGGACTCCTCATAACCACTGGACGATTTTTTTTCTTTTGTGTTTGAACTATAACAATAAATCTGCTTTTGACAATTGTGTCTTTTTATTTTACATATCAGATTGTCTCAAGAGATTTTGTTAAAAGATTCATGGCTTTAAAAAAAAAATGTGAATCTAATTTCTTTTTCTCATACAGGTGGAGAAACAGCTGAACCCAAAGTCAGTCCACTCCACAGATACCAGGGGTTGATGGTTGGATCTCTCTTCCTTTCAAGGCTCCCCTCTTCCAGTATTTCGGGGGAGGGCCTTGTTATGAATGTGTTTATCATACTCTTACCCCAGCTGGTGTTTCTGCCCTTTACCAAGAACCAGTCTTGTACACACTCACCAGCCCTCGCACCAGCACAGGCATCCAGTGTGGAGGAGGCGAGGTTTTTATTCTTGGGAAAACTAAATTCTAGCAGAGAGAAATAAATTAGTAGATAGTGTAAAATCACATTGTGGCAAGTGCCATAAAGATAATAGGATATATGCTAGAAAATAATGGGGAGAGGTAGTCTCCGTTAGGGTAGGCAAGGATGGCCTCTGTAGAAGTGAGTTTTCAAACATTTAATTATGAAAAATTGACAATAAACAAGTGTGGAGAACAGAATAACCCCTAATCCATGCTAGACCATCTTATCCATAAGTATTTCAGAATGAACCTCCAAAACACACCATAAAAATCAACAATTGTTTCTTAATAATCTCCGAGTCTCTATGTTCAATTTTTTTAATTGTTTTACAGTTTGTTTGAATCAGGATCCAAACAGGATACATGTATTTGCAATCAGATGATCCATTTCTGAATTTTCTTCTGGTCTATAGGTGTTCTCTTATTTTTTAAAAAATGAGTTTTGTTGAGACATAATTTACACATAATAGATTGCACCCAGTTCATACATTTTCATGTTTTGGCAAACTTAGACACCCATGTAATCACGACCACAATCAAGATACAGAGGAGGGCTCTCCCACAGACATTTCTGGGATGATGGAATGTTCTAAAAGAACAATTAGAATTATTTTACTATCCCATAGAGTAGGCACTTCGTGTGCCTGTTGAACTCTAGAAATGTGGCTCTATGACTGAGGAACTGAATTTATTAATTTTTGGCAAACTTTATGTTTTAGAAGTTATAGGCTCACATCAGTCTTAAGCAGAATGTATAGAGATTTCCTATGTACCCATTGCCCCCATGCCTGCATAGCCTCCCCCATTAGGGACATCTCCTACCAGAATGGAAAATTGTTACAATCAATGATCCCACACTGGCACATCATTATCATCCAGAGTCCACAGTTTACCTTAAAGTTCACTCTTGGTGGTGTACATTACTGAGTTTTGACAAATGTGTAATGACATGTATTCACCATTATAGTATACAGAGTAGTTTCCCAACACTAATTTTCTCTGTGCTTTTCCCCTATTCACTCCTTTCTCCCCCAACTCCTCGCAACCACTGATCTTTTTACTGTCTCCGTAGTTTTGCCTTTTCCAAAATATCCTGTAGTAGTATGTAGCCTTTTCAGATTGGCTTCTTTCACTTAGTAACATGCATTTAGGTTTATTCCATGTCTCTTAGTGGTTTGATAGCTTGTTTCTTTTTAGAACATTGTCTGGATGTACCAGTTTATTAAACCATTCACCTACTGAAGCATCCTGGATACTTCCAAGGTTTGGCAAATTATGAATAAGCTGCTGTAAACGTCTGTGTGTAGGTTTTGCATGGATGTAAGTTTTCAACCCCTGTAGATAATTATCAAGGAGCATAATTGTTGGATCATATGGTAAGAGTATGTTTAGTTTTGTAAGAAACCACCAGACTCTTTTCCAAAGGGGCTGTGCTATTTTGCATTCCCTCCAGTAATGTATGACAGCACTTCTGTTTCTCCACATTCATACCAGATTTTGGCATTGTTAGTATTTTGAATTTGATTGAATTCAAATTCATTTGTATTTGATTCTGATTGGTATGTGGTAGTATCTCGTTCTAGTTTGCATTTGCCTAATAACACATGATGTGGAGCTTGTTTTCATATGCTTTTTTTTTTTTTTTTTTTTTTTTTTTGCCAACTATGCATCTTCTTTGGTGAGGTATCTGTTAAGGTCTTTGGCCTGTCTTTTAATCAAGTTTATTATTATTATTCAGCTTTAAGAGTTCTTTGCATATTCTGGATAAAAGTTCTTTATCATATATGTCTTGCAAATACTTTGTCTGTGGCTTGTCCTTTCATTCTCTTGAACTACCTCTTATTTTCATTGAAATTCATTTGTTGAAGGAACTACATTGTTAGTCCTACAGAATTTCTTTCTTTTTTTTTCCCAGAACTTCTGAAATAAAGAGTTTTGCTAATTGCATCCCTGTGGTGGTGTCTGATATGTATCTCTGGGTTTTGTTTTTGTCTTCTTTTCTTTTTCTTTTTTCTTGGTAAATTGATATTAAGACCTAGAGGCTTCATCAGATTCAGATTTTTTAAATTTTGTTTTTATTTTGCAAGAATGGTTCATAAGTGGTGTTGTATACTTCAGTCAGGGGCACATATGTTTGATTGTCTTTATAACAGTTTTTTTTTTTTTACTTTTTTTCTGTTCAAGTATAATTACTATAGAGTGTTATATTAGTTTCATGTGTACAATATGATTCAACAATTCTATACATTTCTCAGTGTTCATCAAAATAAGCATACTCCTATATATTTTTTATAAAGTTTTTAATATTAATAACAGTATAGTTAACAGACAGTGTCATGTTAGTTTCAGGTGTACAATATAGCAATTCAACCATTCTATATATTAGTCAGTGCTTATTAAAGTGCACTCCTTAATTCCCTTCAGCTATTTCACCCATCACCCCACCCACCTCCTCTCTCGTAACCATCAGTTTGTTCTCTATAGTTAAGAGTCTGTTTCCTGGTTTGTCTTTGCCTCTTTCTCTTTCTTTTTTCCTTTGCTCATTTGTTTTGTTTCTTAAATTCCACACATGAGTGAAATCATAATGGTCTTTATCTTTCTCTGACTGACTCATTTTGCTTAGCATTATACTCTCTAGCTCCATATATATTGTTGCAAATGACAACAATCTCATTATTTTTTATAGCTAAATAATATTGTTTTATATACATATATATCTTATATATATCTCACATCTTTATATATTCATCAATCAATGAGCACTTAGCTGCTTCCATATTTGCTATTGCAAATAGTGCTGCAATAAACATTGGGGTGATTTAGTGTTTTTGTATTTTTTTGGGTAAATACCCAGTAGTACAATTACTAGATCATACAGTAGTTCTGTTTTTAACTTCTGAGGAAACTCCATACTGTTTTCCAGAGTGGCTGTACCAGTTTGCATTCCCACCAGCAGTGTAAGAGGGTTCCCCTTTCTCTACATTCTCACCAACATGTTTCCTGTGTTGTTAATTTTAGCCATTCTGAGAGGTGTGAGGTGATATCTCATTTTAGTTTTGATTTGTATTTCCTTGGTGATGAGTAATGTTGAGCATCTTTTCATGTGTCTAGGGGCATCTGTATGTCTTCCTCAGAGAAATGTCTGTTCATGTCTTCTGCCTGTTTTTTAATTGGATTATTTGGGGGTTTTTTGGTGTTGAGTTGTACACGTTCTTTATATATTTTGGATACTAAACCTTTATCAGATATGTTGTTTATGAATACCTTCTCCCATTCCATAGGTTTTCTTTCAGTTTTGTTGATTGTTTTGTTTCCTTTGCTGTGCAGGAGCTTTTTATTTTGATGTAGTCCTAATAATTTCTTTTTGCTTTTGTTTCCCTTGCCTCAGGACACATATCTAGAAAGAAGTTTCTATGGTTGATGTCAGAAAAATTACTGTCTGTGCTCTCTTCTAGGGTTTTTATGGTTTCATGTCTCACATTTAGGTCCTTAATCCATCTTGAGTTTATTTTTGTGTATGGTATAAGAAAGTGGTCCAGTTTCATTCTTTTGCATGTTGCTGTCCAGTTTTCCCAACGTCTTTTGTTGAAGAGACTGTATTTTTCCCAGTGCTTATTATTTCTTCCTTTGTCAAAAATTAATTAACCAGGGCAGCCCGGGTGGCTCGGTTTAGTGTCGCCTTCAGCCCAGAGCATGATCCTGGAGACCCGGGATCAAGTCCCATGTCAGGCTCTTTGTGTGGGGCCTGCTTCTCCCTCTGCCTGTGTCTCTGCCTCTCTCTGTGTCTCTCATGAATAAATAAATAAAATCTTTTAAAAAATTAATTAACCATATAACTGTGGCTTTATTTCTGGGTTTTCTATTCTGTTTCTTGGCCTATGTGTCTATTTTTGTGCCAGTACCATACTGTTTTCATTATTACAGCTTTGTAATATAACTTGAAGTCTGGAATTGTAATACCTCCGTTTTTTTTTTTTTTTTTTTCTTTTTCAAGATTGCTTTGGCTATTCAGGGTCTTTTGTAGTTCCATACAAATTTTAGGATTATTTGTTCTAGTTCCATGAAAAATGCTGTTGGTATTTTGATAGGGATTGCATTAAATGTGTAGATTGCTTTGGGTAGTATAGACATTTTACAATATATTTCTTCCAATCCATGAACAAGGGTTGTGTTTTCATTTCTTTGTGGCATCTTCAATTTCTTTCATCAGTATATAGTTTTCAGAGTACCGGTCTCTCACCTCTTTGGTTAAGTTTATTCCTAGGTATTTTATTTTTGGTGCAGTTGTAAATGGGATTGTTTTCTTAAGTTCTCTTTCTGCTGCTTCTTATTAGTGTATAGAAATGCAACAGATTTCTGTACATTGATTTTGTATCCTGTGACTTTACTGAATTTATCTGTTCTAGTATTTTTTTGGTGGAGTCTTTAGGGTTTTCTATATACTAGTATATCTGCCAATGGTGAAAGTTTTACTTCTTTACCAATTTGAATGCCTTTTATTTCTTCCTGTTGTCTAATTGCTGTGGCTAGGACTTCCAGTACTATATTGAATAAAACTGGTGAGAGTGGACATCCTTATCTTGCTCCTGACCTGAGGGGGAAATGCTCAATGCTTCATTGAGTATGATGTTGGCTGTGTGTTTTTCATATAACACCTTCATTATGTTGAGATATGTTTCCTCTAAACCTACTTTGTTGAGAGTTTTTAATCATGAATGAATCTTGTACTTTGTCAAATGCTTTTTCTGCATCTACTGTGTTCTCCAAGACAATTCTTTTTTTTTTAACTATTTATTTATTTATTTATTTTTTATTTTTATTTTTTATGATAGTCACAGAGAGAGAGAGGCAGAGACATAGGCAGAGGGAGAAGCAGGCTCCATGCACCAGGAGCCCGACATGGGATTCGATCCAGGGTCTCCAGGATCGCGCCCTGGGCCAAAGGCAGGCGCCAAACCGCTGCGCCACCCAGGGATCCCTCCAAGACAATTCTTAATTTGTATAATTTTCTTTCCTCTCCTTTGCTCCACTTGGTTAGTTTCCATTTCCATTACTGTCTTCCAGGTTGTTAATTTGTTCCTCTGCTTTCTCTAGCCTCCTATTTATGCCATCAAATGTATTTTTTTTAGATTTTATTTTTAAGAGAGTGGTCTAGTTTCATTCTTCTGCATGTGGATGTCCAATTTTCCCAGCACCATTTATTGAAGAGACTGTCTCTTCCAGTGGATAGTCTTTCCTTCTTTATCGAATATTAGTTGACCACTCTCTTGCACCATACACAAAGATAAACTCAAAATGGATGAAAGATCTAAATATGAGACAAGATTCCATCAAAATACTAGAGGAGAACACAGGCAACACCCTTTTTGAACTCGGCCACAGTAACTTCTTACAATATACATCCACGAAGGCAAAAGAAACAAAAGCAAAAATGAACTATTGGGACTTCATCAAGATAAGAAGCTTTTGCACAGCAAAGGATACAGTCAACAAAACTAAAAGACAACCTACAGAATGGGAGAAGATATTTGCAAATGACGTATCAGATAAAGGGCTAGTTTCCAAGATCTAAAAAGAACTTATTAAACTCAACACCATAGAAACAAACAATCCAATCATGAAATGGACAAAAGACATGAAGAGAAATCTCACAGAGGAAGACATGGACATGGCCAACACGCACATGAGAAAATGCTCTGCATCACTTGCCATCAGGGAAATACAAATCAAAACCACAATGAGATACCACCTCACACCAGTGAAAATGGGGAAAATTAACAAGGCAGGAAACCAAAAGTGTTGGAGAGGATGCGGAGAAAAGGGAACCCTCTTACACTGTTGATGGGAATGTGAACTGGTGCAGCCACTCTGGAAAACTGTGTGGAGGTTCCTCACAGGGTTAAAAATAGACCTGCCCTACGACCCAGCAATTGCACTGCTGGGGATTTACCCCAAAGATACAGATGCAGTGAAACGCCGGGACACCTGCACCCCGATGTTTCTAGCAGCAATGTCCACAATAGCCAACTGTGGAAGGAGCCTCAGTGTCCATCGAAATATGAATGGATAAAGAAGATGTGGTTTATGTATACAATGGAATATTACTCAGCCATTAGAAATGACAAATACCCACCATTTGCTTCAACGTGGATGGAACTGGAGGGTGTTATGCTGAGTGAAATGAGTCAATCGGAGAAGGACAAACATTATATGTTCTCATTCATTTGGGGAATATAAATAATAGTGAAAGGGAATAGAAGGGAAGGGAGAAGAAATGGGTAGGAAATATCAGGAAGGGAGACAGAACATAAAGACTCCTAACTCTGGGAAGCAAACTAGGGGTGGTGGAAGGGGAGGAGGGCGGGGGGTGGGGGTGAATGGGTGACGGGCACTGATTGGGGCACTTGACGGGATGAGCACTGGGTGTTATTCTGTATGTTGGCAAATTGAACACCAATAAAAAATAAATTTATTATTTAAAAAACAACACTGTTAAATAAACCCTGTATGCAGCAGCCTGGAAAGAAAAACAAAGATTTTATTTTTAAGTAATCTCCACACTCAAAGTGGGCTCAAATTCATAACCCTGAAACCAAGGGTTACATGCTTCACCAACTGAACCAGCCAGGCACCCCCATCATTTATTGTGTTTTTCATCTGTTTTTTTTTCTTTTAATCTCTGTGTTAAGGGTCTCATTGATGTCCTCCACTCTTTTCTCAAGTTTGGTGAGTATCCTTATGATCATTACTTTAAATTCTCTATCAGGCATATTACCTATATTCATTTTGCTTTGGTCTCTTGCTGTGGTTTGGTTCTATTCTTTCATTTGGGAGATATTTCTCTGTCTCCTTACTTTGTCTGACCTTCTGTTAGGAAAGTCCGCTACTTCTCTTGGTCTTAATAGCCTTATAATGAAGTCTTGAAGTACCTGGAGTGCATTGTCCCCTGTTCCCCAGGGCCTGGCACTTCAGGAGTGTCTGCTATATGTGTATGTGCTTACCTGTTAAGTCTTGGCCTCTTTTCCCTTCAATCCAGTTGTCTGCAGAGGCTCTCTTTGCCTATTGTGGGCAGTGTTTGGTCCCCAGCAGGAGTGAGGTGTGTGCAGTGGTCTGCTTGGGAGTTGAGACCTTCCCCCACTGCTGCAGGAACCGCGGTCCCACAATACCTGCATTTTGGGAGATGTGATGTTGGCAAGGTTTGCCTTGGTCTTCAGTGTAGGACTGAGGCAAGCATGACTAGGAAGAGCAGATCCACTGAAGCATTGGCAAGTGGGCTTGGCATAAACAAATTAAGTAGCCAGTGTCTATACTGCACAGGTTCTCACATTGGCTGTTGTTTATGCTGGAGGGTGGGGGAGGGAAACCCACCTGACAGGTTCTTTGTTCATGGAATCGCCTTGTGATCCCTGTCTCTCTGGCTTGCTCTCAGATGAGCAAATCATTCTCCCAGCCATATGCCCCTGGCGTTTTTCAAACTGCTGGTTCCCCACAATATCTGGTTGGGCTGTTTGTCCTCCTATCTCTTTAAGAGAAGAGACTCTGCTCCCTAAGGCCTCTTGGCTCTCCTACAGCCAAGCCTATGGACTTTTAAAATTCCAAGCTTTCAGTTGATTGGGTTCCTCAGGTTTTCAAAGGCAAATGTCTTTTTTTTTTTTTTTTAAGATTTTATTTATTTATTCATAAGAGACAGAGAGAGAAAGAGAAAGAGAGGCAGAGACACAGGCAGAGGGAGAAGCAGGCTCCATGCAGGGAGCCTGATGTGGGACTCGATTCCGGATCTCTAGGATCACGCCTGGAAGTCAGCATTAAACCGCTGAGCCACCCAGGCTGCCATTAGAAATGACAAATACACACCATTTGCTTCGACGTGGATGGAACTGGAGGGTATTATGCTGAGTGAAATAAGTCAATCAGAGAAGGACAAACATTATATGGTCTCATTCATTCGGGGAATATAAAAAATAGTGAAAGGGAATAAAGGGGAAAGGAGAGAAAATGAGTGGGAAGTATCAGAGAGGGAGACAGAACATGAGAGACTCCTAACTCTGGGAAACGAACAAGGGGTGGTGGAAAGGGAGGTGGGTGGGGGGTGAGGGTGACTGGGTGATGGGCACTGAGGGGGGCACTTGATGGGATGAGCACTGGGTGTTATGCTATATGTTGGCAAATTGAACTCCAAAAAAAAAAAAAAAAAGAAGAAGAAGAAGAAAAAAAAACAAAGGCAAATATCATGGGGATTTGTCCTCCACATTGGTGTGGCTCACTGGTGTGACAGTATGTTTTCTGCCCTTCTCCATACCACGGTGGATGACTCCAGTCCGTTTCTTTCTTTTTTTTTTTTTCCAGTCCGTTTCATTCCCAGACTTCATCTTTGCCCTTTCAACCTTCTTAGATGTGGCCTCCTCTCAACCATTTAATTGTGGAGTTTGTTCTGCCAGTCATCAGTTTATTTTCTGGGTTATTTACACTGATGTGAATATTTTTAGTTGTATCCCTGGGACAAGGTGAGTTTAAGGACCTCCTACTCTACCATCTTCTCAGGGGACACTTTTTATTACTCTTTTTTTTGTTTTTTTTTTGTTTTCCAAAACAAATGTTTGCCTTGGTTATTTCTGTCAACTGTATGTTTGTTTTCTGTTGTCCTAATTTGGGCTTTTATTTTATTTCCTCCCTCCTGCTTTTTTCAAGTGATTCTGATTAAGTTGCTTGTTATTCTGGCATAACCTAGTGCATGGGATATCTTCCATTTGCCCCTCTGGATGTACTCTCCCCTCTTCATCCCAAGAGGGTAAATTGTTCTCCATTCCTGCAATCCTTGTATGAACTACATCAATGGGCTGGCTTGCTTGATGTCTGGCTTCCAACCAGAATCACAGTGAGGTGTCCAAGCAGGAGATTGGAGGGAGAGAGTAGAGTGTGGTCAAGACATTTATTCCCCTGTCTCCTTTCTGGCAGGGTTGCTTCAGGCTGGCTAGTTTCTCAGTTGAAGATCACTGTTTTTCTCTCAACTCTTTCTTTTCTTGTTAATGATAACCTTTCTAATTCCCTTGTTCCCTCAAGCTAGGGATGGTAATGACTATGCTATTACTAGCCCCAGATTGCTGAGTTATCCCTTGTGGTTTTCCTATGCTCTACCCATACCTTTGTAAATAGTCTTTTTAGTAAATCCTCCTCTAAACTTCCTAATTTGAATGAGTCATCTGTTTTCTCTTAGGTGCCTGACTAATACACCTAGAAACATTTATGACTGGTATATGTTCTTAATTTAAAGTCTAAAGTTAGGGGTGCCTGAGTGGTTCAGTCAGTTAAGCATCTGCCTTTGGCTCGGGTCATGATCCCAGGATCCTGCTCAGCAGAGGAGTCTGCTTCTCCCTCTCACTCTGCCTTTCCTTGTATTCTCTCTCTTGCTCACTCTCTCAAACAAATTAATAAAATTAAAGTCTAAAGTTAATCATTAACATTATATTTCTCTTAAATAAGAAAAAAAACATTAGATCAGCAAGGTTTCAGGATACAAGATCAATGCACAAAAATCAGTTTATTTCTATACAATTGCAATTAACAGTCCAGAAATGAAATCAAGAAAACAATCTCATTTACACAGCATAAAAAAGGATAAATTACTTGGGAATAATTTAACAAAAGAAGTATGAGAAGATTTACACACTGAATACTATGAAGCGTTGTTAAAACAAATTTTAAGAGACCTAAATAAGTGGAAAAATATTTCCATGTCCATGGGTCAGAAGATGTAATAATATTAAGATGACATTACTATTATAGATTAACTGCAATCTCCATCAAAATCCCAGCTGCCTCTTTTAAGAGAAATCGATAAGCTGATTCTAAAATTCATATGGAAATTCAAAGGCCCAAAATATCTTAAAATAATCTTGACAAAGAAGAACAAAGTTGGAGGATTTACACATCCCGATTTCAAAACTTGTTACAAAGCAGACAGTAATCAAGACAGTGTGGTACTGGCAAAGGATAGACATATAAATTGATGAAATAGAACCAAGAGTCTGGAAATAAACTCTTATATTTATGGTCAGTTCATTTTTGAAAAGGTGCCAAGACAATCTAATGGGGGAACACATCTTAAAAAAGGTTGCGGGGACAACTGGATACCTACCTGCAAAAGAAAGATGTTGGACCCTATTTCACACCATATAAAAAAATTAACTCAATGACTCAAAGCCCTAAATAGGAGCTAAAACTATTCAATTCTTAGAAGAAAACATAGGCATTAATCTTTGTGCCTTTGGGTCAGGCAAGGGCTTCTTAGATGACAATGCAAGCAGCACATGCAAACCAAAAAAACAAAACAGATAGATTAGATTTCCTCAAATTAAAGACGTTTGTGATTCAAAGGACACTATCAATAATGTTAAACTATGGAATGGGAGAAAATATTTACAGATCAAAATACCTGATGAGGGGCAGGTGTCGAGGTGGCTCAGACCTTTAAGCATCAGACTCTTCTTTTTTTTTTTTCTTTTAAAGATTTTATTTATTTATTCATAGAGAGAGAGAGAGAGGCAGAGTCACAGGCAGAGGGAGAAGCAGGCTTCCTGCAGGGAGCCTGACGTGGGACTCGATTCCGGGTCTCCAGGATCACACCCCAGGCTGCAGGCAGCTCCAAACCGCTGTGCCACTGGGGCTGCCCTAAGCATCAGACTCTTGATCTCAGCTCAAGTCTCCATCTCAGGATCATAAGTTAGGGCACCCTGTTGGGCTCCACCCTGGGCATGGAGCCTACTTTAAAAAAAAATCTGATGAAGGTCTAGAATCCAGAATATGTAAAGAGCTCTTACAACCCAATAATAAAAAGACAACCCAATTTAAAAAATGAGCAAAGATGATGGACATTTCTCCAAAGAGGTATGCAGATAGTCCGTAAGCACAGGAAAGGATGCTCAACATAATTAGTAATAAGAGAAATGTAAATCAAGACCAAATGAGGTATCACTTCACTCCCACCAGGATGGCATCTTAGTCTGCTTGACTTTCTATAACAAAATAGCATAAACTGAAGAGCTTATAAACAACGAAATTTATTTCTCACACCTCTAGAATCTGGGAAATCCAAAATCAAGGTGCCAGCAGATTATGTCTGGGGAGAGCCTACTGCCTAAATTGCCATCTTTTCACTGTAATCTCACATGTCAAAAGAGGTAAGAGATCTCTTTGGGGCCTCTTTTATTAGGGCACTTATCCCATTAATGAGGGCTTTGCCCTCATGATCTAATTACTTCCCAAAGGATCTGCCTCTTAATACCATCACCTTAGGGGTTAGGATTTCAACATATGAATTTGGGAGGACATAGACATTCAGTCTGCTGCAGATGGCTATAATAAAAAACATGGACAAACAGATGTTATCAAGGATGTGGAAAATTTGGAACCTTCATACATTGGTGGTGGGAATGTAAAATGGGGCAATTGGTTTGGAAAACAGTTTGGCAGTTCCTCAAAAAGTTAAACATAGAATAACCATGTGACCCACCAATTTCACTCTTGATATATATATATATATATATATATATATATATATATACCCAAGAGAAATGAAAACATATGTCCATACGAAAACTTGTTCACTAATGTTCACAGCAGCATTATTTGTAATAGCCAAAGGTGGAAGAAATTCTATGTCCCTCAACTGATCTGCAGATAAACAAAATGTAGTATATCCATACAATGAAATATTATTCAACCACATAAATAATTGAAGTGCTGATAAATATGGCAACATGAATAAACTTTAAAAATATATTTTAAGTGGAAGAAGCCAGATGCATATTGTGTTGTCCTTTTTTTATGAAGCCTCTAGCATAGACCAATCCATAGATACAGAAAGTTAATTGGTAGTTGCCAGGCACCAGGGGGAGAGGGAATGAGGATTTACTCCTAGTGGGATAGGTAGGGTTTTTTGTTTTGTTTTGTTTTGTTTTGTATTGCTTTGTTTTGTCTACCATAAGTGGACTTTTTTGGAGGGTAATGAAAATATTATAGAATTAGATGGTGATGATTATTACACAGCTTTGTGAATATACTAAAAATCACTGAATGTACACTTTAATGGGGAAAATGTATGCACATGAATATCTTAATTTTTTAAAAGACCAAAAAAAAAAAAAAGGGAAAAGAGAACACAAATCACCTCACAAAGTGGCAGTGGTTTGCAGGCACAATGTGGTCTAAATCCATACTTGGAAAAAAAATTACCAAAAAAAGCCCCTACCCCAAACCATTCTGCATGCAGAAAGCAAGCTATTCTGTTTACATATTTCTGAAAACAAACTTTCTTGCTATATTAACGTGCTGGGGTTTTAGAACAGTGTTCTTGAGACTTGGCTTATGATCCTTAGTAGGTCAAGGAATAAATTTAATGCATCACAACTAACTTTTACAATACTGATATAGAATGAATTAGAAAGTATCAGAGTGTGTCACATAGGTCTTTGGCAAGAACCAAGGACATTGGCACGATACTGAGACTAATTGCTTCATATTGTGGGAGAGAGACAGAGGAGATGTGAAAAATATACCCACTGGCTAAAAACAGACTGTTTTATTCAGCACACTGGCATATAACTTGATTTTCTGGTATATGATTGTCAATATGGCCATCACCTGATAATGGGAGAATTAAGTATTTTAAAATTTTATATCATAATTTGAAATTAGTTGTAAACTGAAGTGTGGGAGAATTTTATTGATTTTTGACAACGTTGTCATGACTTTCTTTTTTTTTTTTTTTAAGATTTTACTTATTTATTCATGAGAGACACACAGAGAGAGGCAGAGACATAGAAATATAAGAGGCTCCCTGGAGGGAACCCAAAGCGGGACTTGACCCCAGGACCCTGGGATCACTATCTGAGCCAAAGGCAGACACTCAACCACTGAGCCACCCAGGCGCCCCACATTGTCATGACTTTCAACTGATTTTGGTTAGGAATTTATAGCGTGGTTTTTCAGAAAGTGCATAATCTGGAAAATGTTGACTGACAAATGTAGTTTTTTATTTTATTTTAT
The DNA here is from genome assembly GCF_018345385.1 of Vulpes lagopus. Lineage (NCBI taxonomy): Eukaryota > Metazoa > Chordata > Mammalia > Carnivora > Canidae > Vulpes > Vulpes lagopus. Next base: position 23,696,212 of record NC_054841.1, read on the forward strand.
TTTATTTTTATTTATTTATGATAGTCACACACAGAGAGAGAGAGAGAGAGAGAGAGAGAGAGAGAGAGAGAGAGAAGCAGAGACACAGGCAGAGGGAGAAGCAGGCTCCATGCACCGGGAGCCCGACGTGGGATTCGATCCTGGGTCTCCAGGATCGCGCCCTGGGCCAAAGACAAGCTTCAAACCACTGTGCCACCCAGGGATCCCTAAGACAGCTTTTAAAAAATAGTTTTATCGGGATCCCTGGGTGGTGCAACGGTTTGGCGCCTGCCTTTGGCCCAGGGCGCGATCCTGGAGACCCCGGATCGAATCCCACATCAGGCTCCCGGTGCATGGAGCCTGCTTCTTCCTCAGCCTGTGTCTCTGCCTCTCTCTCTCTCTCTGTGACTATCATAAATTAAAAAAAAATAATAAAAAATAAAAAATAGTTTTATCAAGTGTGAAAACCAACAAAATGACATATAGTAATGTATTCGTTGTAATAATATTCTTGCAAATGAAAGCTTAATGCCATCAAAATTAAAAAGATACTTGGAAACATGACATACTGAATTAGTCCCTTCAGTATTTTCAAAAAAAGAAAAAATATATATAATGAGATGGGCAAATTTTCTGAGCCACTATAGAGCTGTAAATGAGAAAGCTTTATTATTATTGTATTATTATAAAATATTATTGTATTGTGTTGGGTTACATAATACATGCCAACAGTGAATATTGCTCACAGGGTTCCTGGAAAACAAAAATTATTCTTGTGGCATGTATTTTGGTCTGTTCAGTTTTTATGGTAAAACAATTGATAAGAATATAGCTTAGAAATAATATAATTTCTCCTCGAACCTGTACTGTTGTAGAACTTTAGAAGCAATGCTTATTACGCTTTTACAATCTGGTATTGATTTTGTGATCCAAAAAAAACTTGAGAAAGGTAAGTTGAAAGATAGTTTAGGCCTGTGGTGAATTTGATTAAGGCCATTTTAAGGAGGGTTTTGTTACATTTAGTTAGCCTCCTCACACAAACTAGACTTAAAATATTTGCAGAATTGAAAGGTATAATTTTGGTCATCAAAATTAGTCTGTAAAAAATGAAACTAGGGCAGCCCCGATGGCCCAGTGGTTTAGCGCCACCTGCAGCCCGGGGTATGATCCTGGAGACCCGGAATCGAGTTTGGAGTTGGGCTCCCTGCATGGGGCTTGCTTCTCCTGCCTGCGTCTCTGCCTCTCTCTCTCTCTCTCTCTCTCTCTGTCTGTCATGAATAAATGAATTAAAAAAAAAAGAAAAAAGAAACTATAATAAAGTTATTTAAGAATTATTTAGAAACATCTAAAAACAGTTACTTGGCATACTCTTTTATGTGTTGTAATTCCTTGGATGACAAAGACATTCTGCCGAAATTCTTGTATATATTGGGAAAAAAATCAGTAGAGGTTGTTAATTTTGTTAAAGAAAGCTGAGAAAAATAGCCAGTTCCTTGGAAAAAAAAACAACCACCCACAAAATGTTTTCAGGGATTAGAACTGACCATACCACTTAGTTTGTCATATCAAAGTTAGTTGGTTGTCTTAAAGGAAAGTCTAAAGCAGATTATAAGAATACAGGAGTGAAATTTGTATTTTTCTAACTGAAAAGCAATCTCATTGGACAATCTTTTTGAAGTTGTTTTTTGAGTAACAGTGTTGGGCCCTCATTAACTGATACAATAAAATACAAAATACTTTGTATTTACTTATTTTATATGATATTTTTTAAAACATTCTTAGAGAATTCAGTTAGAATACTCATGAGAAGACTGTTCCAATATTTCAAGGCTTTCTAAGTATTCCAAATGACATTATTTCTGTGGTAAGCAAGATTTTAATATATATGCCACTAGACCCATGGTTCTCAAATGTGGTCCCCAGCAACATGAACATCTCCAGAGAACTTGCTACAAATGCCAACTCTTGGGCTCCACCCACAAACCTTCTGAATCAGAAACTCGGGAGGTGGGAACAGCAATATGTGTTTTTGAAAGCCTTCCAGGTAGGGACATCTGGGTGGCTCAGTTGGTTAAGCATCTGCCTTTGGCTCAGGTCATGATCCTAGGGAGCCTGTTTCTTCCTCTGCCTCTGCCACTCACCCTACTTGTGCTCTCTCTCTCAAATAAATAAGTAAAATCTTTAAAAAAAATTCTTCCAAGTAAAAAAAAAAAGAAGAGAAGAGCCTTCTAGGTAATTCAGATATAAGCTCAAATATGGGAAACTAGGATATGAGATTTTCCCAATATCATTGCAACAAATTGATGAGAACTTATTAATGAAAGCAGGTTGAATTAAGTGAAATAAAATTAAAGATTTTTGTTGCATCTCACCTCCTGTGTTGGTATTCGTGTTCTTTTAGTATCTCCAGTCATTCAGAGAATGTTACTTCTTTTTTCCGGTCTTTAGAAGAAATTGTGTATTGTTGGTATTATTTCTTCCTTAAAGTTTAGTAGATTTCACACCATTTGGGACTGGACTTTTCTTCATAAGAAGATTTCTATATTATAGTTTCAATTTCTTTAATAGTCATAGGATTATTCCAATTTTCAATTACTTCTTGTGTCCTTTTAGGTGTGGGTTGTTTTGTTTTGTTTTGTTTTCTAGAAATTTGTCTATTCCATCTAAATTTTCAAATGTATATACATAGCATTGTTTATATCCTCTTATGCATCTTCTTAATGCTGAAGAATCAGATATGATGTTCCCCTTTTCTACTTTTGATGTTAATTCTTGGTTGGAATCTATTCTTTTTCTTCTTTATACGGTCTGTTCTAATTTGATTGATTGCTTTCGAGGACTGCAGCACAATAGTCAGTCTGCGATTTCTTTTGATGTACTGCAACTTAAAGAAAAAAACCCAAAAACAATGGTTATATAAGATGTTAATATTAAGGAAAGCTGGGTGAGGATGTAAGGGAACTGTACTATCCTGGCAACTCTTCTATTAACCTAAAATTATTCCAAATAAAAATTTATTTAAATAAAAAACAGAAAAATGGTATCAATCATCCACTTATTCATCAAGTTCCACTCAGAAGGGTTTTGGGTTGTTTGTAAGACTCAATCCACCAGAGAATTAGAATTTGTTGCCTCGGAGGAGGTGCCAAAGAATTGTCCTAAAGGCTCTGAGCCAGTGGCTTTTACTTAGGTGTTTCTTTTTAAAAAGACATTCTTTTGGGTTGTTTCCAAAGAAAGATTTCAAAAAGAGATGGAGCCTTTGCAACTTTATTGGAGTAATTATACAATTCAAGGAAACAAGGCTTTGAATGTGTTTTGAACAGTATTTATGTTCAGAGGGGGAAAATAGTAATGATTGTTTTATCCTTCTATCAGATGCAATCTGCCTAGGAAGGAAAGAAACCACTAGGACTAATAACAGAAAAATTACTACAAAGGTTTGTAAGCAAGGGTTAAATCGTGAGAGCCTGACAAGAAATCCTCCAGAGTTCTGAAAAGGGCAGCAACTTAGTCTTAAGGAAAATGTGGGATTTGCTGAGTGGGGGGATCCTACCCTTAGCATGACAGGGGGCTCTAAGGATCCTAGTCTTCCTGGAAGATGGAGGGCATGTGGAGGAACCATGGGATCTGGGGTTGAATGCTAAAAATGCCAGTTGGAAGCTGCTGAAATTTACATAATTACGGACAGAAATTTTACGTGATAAAAATAACGTAATAATAATATTTGGGGGGCTTATTTTGTGCAGGGCCCATATTTTGCAACTTAGAACAATCCATTGAGGTATTTTCTCCATATGCACATAAGCAAATTGAAGCTTCAGAACGTCAAGTACAGTAGTTCCCTTCTATCCTGGGTTTCACTTTTTGTGCCGGCTTAGTTACTGGTGGTCAACTATGATCTGGAAGCAGGTGATCATCCTTCTGAGTATTGTTAGAAGGTCAATAGTGGCCTGACAATATGTGACAGTGCTTCACTTCATCTCAATATGTAGGCATTTTATCATCTCACATCATCACAAAGAAGGGTGAGTACAGCACAATATAACATGTTGAGAGAAAGACCACATTTATGTAACTTTTATTACAGAATGTTGTAATAATTGTTCTATTTTATTACTTGGTATTGTTAATCTCTTAATATGCTTAATTTATAAGCTAAGTTTGTGACCACATACATTTATTTATAATTGCATATATTTCATTTGCTGTGAAAATTTGTTTATGGATCCCGTTTCATGACTCTTTGTCGACAAATTCTTGACAGTGTCTGGAAGCACACATACTAGGTCTTTCTTAATGTTATTTGTTTTTCTTTCTTCCCTTTGCATTTCTATAGTTTCTGATACATAGTAGTTGTTAAGTAAACTAACTTGGAGGCCAATCCAAGAATCCTGGGGCAGAATTTGTGTGTGTGTGTGTGTGTGTGTGCGCGCGTGCGCGCGCACACATTTTTTTGGGAAGAAACCATTCAAGCTTTTATCATAAAAGGGTCCTAAGCTTCTAAAAAGCTAAGAGCCACTGTTGTAGATTAAGGAATGACTGGCTGTGGAAATGAGGGGAAAATCTACACCTATGGGTATTGAAGCAGAGGTCTCAAGAGACTGTATTTAATGAGCTCAGATCAGATTACATAGCTGGACAAGTTCAAGTCTCACAGAGGCTATTTAAAATTAGGATTGTCCCAGAGGATATCAAAAGGACACAAGAACTGGCTTGAAAGGACCACCACTAGTGAAATTTGAGGCAATTTGAGCATTAAAAAGAATAATGAAAGAGAAATCAAAACATACATCCCCCAAACTTGTATAAGAATGTTCAAACTTGTATAAATTTGTATAAAGATTAGCTTTACTCATAATAGCCCCAACTAGAAATAACCCAAATATCCACCAACAAGAGAGTGGATAAACAAATTGTGTGTTTTCATACAATGAAATACTTCCCAGAAGTAAAAAGGACTGGACCACTGATACAATAGAATATGGATGAATCTCAAAAACATGCCAAGTGAAAGAAGCTAAATACAAAGACTGTATGTTTCTATTGACATGAAGTTCTGGAACAGTCATAGTGAACCTATGATGAAAATCAGAAGAGTGGTTGTCTGGAGGGCAGGAGTTGTCTGGCAAGGAGCATGATGAAACTTAATGGAGTGATAGAAATGTTCTACGACCATTGAGGTGTTGGTTACACGGGTATACACATTTGTCAAAATTCATCAAATCAAGCACTTAATACTGTGCATTTCACCATATGTAAATGATAAGGAAAATAAACTAACAAGAGTAAAGGACTGTAACACATTACAAAAAAAAAAAAAAAAAGGCAGCCCCGGTGGCGCAGCGGTTTAGCGCCGCCTGCAGCCTGGGGTGTGATCCTGGAGACCCGGGCAAGTCCCACGTCAGGCTCTCAGGCTCCCTGCATGGAGCCTGCTTCTCCCTCTGCCTGTGTCTCTGCCTCTCTGCCTGCCTCTCTCTCTCTCCGCCTCTGAATAAAAACAAAACAAAAACCAAAAACCAAAAAACACATTACACTGTGAGTTCACAGTGATACCCCAGATAAGAAATGGAAGAGCTTCTTTTCTTAGGAGAATACGATCTAATAAAAGGGAAAGAAATAATAAAATTACAAAATCACAATTTTGCCACCGCTAGCATGTAATCCAGGCAAGATTGCCAAAAGATGATAAAAACTACTGAGTGAAAGTTGGGGAACAGAATATTCTCAGTCTTGAAGGGCAGTTACTTATTAATTACAAAGTAGGAAATGTACCTTTTTTGTTTTTGTTTTTAGATTTTTTTAAAGTAATCTCTACTCCCAACGTGGAACTCACAACTTGCCACCCTGAGATCAAGAGTTGCATGCTTTACTGACTGAGCTGGCCAGGTGCCCTGAAAATGTAAAGACATTTGGTAGATAACCACATAAGCGAAGAGATCAAACTTGGCATTATCCATAATAGGATAAACTTATGTTATTTCCTCCCGATGTGAAGCAATAGGAGACATGTCATCACCTTTGTAGTATTCTTTCTAAAAAGTTGAGCCCTAATCTAATCATGGGAAAATAGCCAAGAAGATCCAGATGGTAGGACATTCAGCAAAGTTGGACTCTTAAGAATTTTCAATGCTATGAAGGACAGAAAAGATGGGGGACTCTCCTAGATTGAAGGACACTAAAGAGACAAGGCGTTCAAAAATCATGATCCTTGATTGAATCCTGGATTGAGGGGGGAGAGACTGTAAGGGAACATTCTGGGGGCAATTGCAGACATTCGAATATTAAATATAGGGTAATGTTATATCAACATTAACTTTATTGGGTATGATGATGTCATGGTTATTAAGAGCATGGCCTTGTTCTTGGAGATATATGCTAAAATATATGTATATATATGTATATGTATGCAGATTGATAGGGAAAGAGAGAAAGAGTAGATACAATAAAACACAATGTTAACAATTGTTGAGTCTAAGCAAAGAAAATGTATGTGCATTGTATCACCCTTTCAACTTTCTGTAGATCTGAAAATTTTCCCCTAAAAAGCTGCAGGAAAATAAGAGAGTGCAAATAAAGTACTTGGCCAATGATAAATGCTCCAGAAAAGGGTAGGTCTTACACAAAATATAAGCTCCATAAAAGCAGAGACTTTGGTTTTTTATTTAGTACAGTATTCCTAGCACCTACATCAGTGCCTGGCACTTACGATGGTACTCAATTAAAAAAAAAAAAAAAAAGATGGTACTTGATAAATAGTTTTTAAACAAATCACTGAGAGATTGTACATTAGAAATGTTAAGATTAAAAAAATATGACTGAAATACCACTCCAGGACAACGTAACTACATGGGACAGCTGTTTCTGTGGTCTGAGTATAGCTGTGTCAGTTGTTTTGATTAAAATGACTTTCCCATGATTAAAAAATATTTTAAAAAATTGCCCCAGAAAAGCTTTCTGCCAAACTGAGTTTGGTAACTCATTTACAAGAAGTAATAGTCTCTGAGTAACATCAGCATGTTTGGTTAAACCATTTGGGATTACTATAAGAAAAAAAAAAAAGTACCAGTTTAAGACCTTCATTTTTTTTTAAGGCTGACCCAAATTGACATCAACTGGCTTCTTATAAGAGGGGTACTATGCCCTCTGGTGGTAAGAGATACACATCTAGTTTCTCCGAGAAAAGCCTGCAGAACAGAGATGAAGTGGAAAAAATGCCTTTACTCAGAGATTTCTGAAAACTTATCTCCTGACTTCCTAGACACATGGTGACCTTAAAGACTGAATTTAATGTGATAATTTTTGACTCCATGAATAGCCAGCTTTGGGGAATGCCTGGGCCGGGCTGGACCGAACAAGGTACAAATTTAGGAATGGCAGAGGTGACTTTTGGTAGTTGAGTCGAAGCTTAGGTGGAAAGACTTGTTCCCAGCATGATGAGTGTCAAGAGAAACCTGAAGGGCCATTTGAACTGTGAAATTGGTCAGGATTCTATTTCCTCATTCATTCTGACAAGGATGAGCGTATACTCCACCACATACCTTGGGAAGAACTCTAGGCAGAACCCTGGGCTGTGATTGTCCAGGGAAGACTGGGCTCCTGCCCAGACAGCTCACCAATGCCCAGCATGTATCCCTGGAAATGCCTTTTCTTTTTTCTTTCTGACATTAAAAAATTATTTTTCCTGAGTGTAAAAATAATTCATGGCTGATAAAGAATAAGTAAGTGGCATACATATGCAGTGGAATATTACTCAGCCACGGAAAAGAATGAAATCTTGCCATTTGCAACGACATGGATGGAGCTAGAAAGTATTATGCTAAGTGAAATAAGTCAGTCAGGAAAGACAAATACCATATTATATCACTTATATGCAGAATTTAAGAGACAAAACAAAGGGGAAAAAAGAGAGAGAGAGAAAGTGAGAGAGAGAGAAAGAAATCAAGAAAAAGGCTCTTAATTACAGAAAACTAATGGTTACCACAGGGGAGGAGGTGAGGGATGGGTTAAATAGATGATGTGGATTATGGGGAGTGCACTTGTGACAAGCACAGAGTGATGTACAGAAGTGCCGATTCACTGTATTGCACACCTGAAACTGTTACACTATATGTTAACTGGAATTTTTTTTTTGCTTTTTTTTGTTTGTTTGTTTTTACAAGATTTTTATTTGAGAATGAGAGCAAGGGTGAGAGCGAGAGCAAGAGAGGGAGAACATGAGCAGGACAGATAAAGAAGCAGACTCACCACTGAGCAGGGAGCCTGAGGCAGGGCTCGATCCCAGAGTCCTGGGATTATGACTTGAGCTGAAGGCCCAACTAACTGGAATTTAAATAAAAACTCTAAAAAATTACACATGGTCTATGTACAAAATAATAAAAAATATTAATAAAGTAAAAATCACCGGAAATCTGTCTGCATTGTGAAAAACATCATTGGCATTTTTACTTTTTATTTATTTATTTATTTATTTATTTATTTATTTATTTATTTATTTATTATTTATTTTTTAAGATTTTATTTATTTATTCATGATAGTCACACACACACAGAGAGAGAGAGAGGCAGAGACACAGGCAGAGGGAGAAGCAGGCTCCATGCAGGGAGCCCGACGTGGGATTCGATCCTGGGTCTCCAGGATCGAGCCCTGGGCCAAAGGCAGGCGCCAAACCGCTGCACCACCCAGGGATCCCCATCATTGGCATTAAAAAAAAATTTTATTTATTTATTTAGAGTGAGCAGGAGAAAGAGGGAGAATCTGAAGCAGACTCCTCGCTAAGCCCAGAGCCCAACTCGGGGCTCAATGTCATGACTGGGAAATCATGACCTGAGCCAAAACCAAAAGTCAGACACTTAACTGACTGAGCCACCCACACACATCCCCCCCACACACATCCACCCACACCTGATATTTTTGATGTTTCTTTTAGGTAATTCTGTGCATATAAGCACACAGAGTAGGAATGTTGACTATTGACTTATACATTAATGGGATCATAATATGCCTATTCCTTTATAACTTGCTTTGTTTTTCTTTCAGTGGTGAGCATTTTCCTATCCAGTTATAAATATATACTCTTAAAAGTTTTTAAATGTTAAATTATGAAAGTTATATATACTCATAATAAAATGCAAATAACAATATAAAAATTAGGAAAATGAACATTCTTCCCCCACCTTCTAATCCCATTCCTCAGTGATAACTACTTTTAACTATTTTGTGCACAGTCTTCTAAATTTTGCAATATATACGTAAGTTATATAAGTAGATAATTTTTGACATAAATGGGATCACATGATACATGTTGGTCTTCAATGGGTTTTTTCATTTCATGACTGTGTCTTGAACATCTTCCCATGTCCATGTGTATGTAATAGCTGCAGAGTATTCTGTATATATACGTTTTGTCACCTTCTGATGATATTTAGATTGTTCTCAATATGTTGATATAACTGCCTGAGTATTCTTTTATTCATTTTTATTCTTTTTTTTTCATTTTTATTTTATTTTTTTAAGCCTAATATACGGCTTGATCTCATGACCCTGAGATCAAGACTTGAGCTGAGATCAAGAGTCAGATGCTTAACTGACTCTTAAGCCACCCAAGTTCCTCATCACTGGCTATTCTAGTAATATATCTTGGTATACCTCTTTCATTGTTGCTAGAACATAAATTCCTGGAAGCAGATCAAAGGATATGCATGCTTAATATTATTTGAAATCTTAGTATTTTATTTTGTAAACAATGATATTCAATGACGCTACTATATTTCAATTATATTGAAATATTAGAATCTATTTAAACATGCTATTTTATGGTGACGTTTCTGTTTTTACAATCAAACACAATAAGCATTTTTGTATGTGATCATCATATCAAATACTATTAGAAGAGATGCCTAAAGGAGTAATTACTGAGTCAAAAAGTTTGAATTTCTTTTTTTTTTAAAGATTTTATTTATTCATGAAAGACACAGAGAGAAAAGCATAGATATAAGCAAAGGGAGAAGCAGGCCCTCTGGGGAGCCTGATGTGGGACTCTATCCCAGGACCCCGGGGATCATGACCTGAACCAAAGGCAGATGCTCAACCACGGAGCCACTGAGGTGCCCCCAAAAGATTGGACTTCCTTTAACTTAATTCACACTCCTAAAAATTGTTTTCCAGAAAGATATAGCAATTTATGTTCTGACCATCAACATTCTACTATTAGTAAAATTGAGGATGGGCATCTTTTTGCACATTTACTAGTCATTGACTTTTCTTCTGTGAATTGCCTGTTCATTTCTATTTTTCTATTGGGTTGTTAATTCATTGACCCAATAAACAAATATTTGATCACCTGTTGTGTTAAGTACTATTCTAGGTGCTGGAGATGAATGTGACCATAAACAAAACAGACCAAAAATATACTCTAGTCAGAAGTAGGAGTGCAAAAAATAAACAACTGTATGTCAGGAGGAGATGGTGCAAGCCAATAAAGCAGGTAATAAGATTAAGAGTGTAAGAAATGCTATTTTATATGGGTGGTCAGGGAAGGTCTCCCCTTGAACAGAAGCCTGGAGTACATGAGGAAGCAAGCTATTCAGAGCTTCCTGGGAATAAAAACTTATGGCAGAGGGCACAGTATGTTCTTTGTAAATTCTGGATATTAACTCTTTCCAAGAATATCTCTTGCCTTTCATGGTTGTTTATAATGTCCTGTATGGAAGTTTTAATATTGTTGAGCTCAAACTTGTCAAACTTTTCATATTCATATTTCTGGGTTTTATGATTAAGAAGAACTTTTCTACCCCCAAATAATAAAAGTATTTTCACAGATTCACTTCTATTATTTTTATGCTTTGATTTTTAACAGCTTTGTTGAGGTATAATTCATGTATCATAACATTCACCCATTTTGAGTTCACAATCCAATGATTTTTAGTAAATTTAGAGTTGAATAATCATCACCACTATAGTTTTAGAACTGTACTTTCATTTCACTTTATATATAGCTTTTATCTATTTATTTGAGAGAGAGAGAGAGAGAATGAGAGTGTGCACACACACATGCACATGTGTGGGGAGAGGGGTAGAGAGAGAGAATCTTCAAGCCGACTCCTTGCTGAGTTCTGAACTGACTTCAGGCTCAATCTCATGATCCTGAGATCATGACCTGAGCCAAAATCATCAGTCAGGTGCTTAACCAAGTGAGCCACCCAGGTGCCCTCGTTATATATAGCTTTTTATATGTCTGAGATTCATTTTAGAATGTGGTGTGAAGCGAAAGACCTAACCTTTTCTTTCTTTCCCTATTGATTTGAAATATCCTCTTTAACACATGCTCAACTTCCATGTATCCGTGGACCAGTTTCTGGTCTCCCTGTTCCAGTGGTCAAAAAGAGACAGGGTTTTATTTGGTCCGTGGAGTTTTCAAAATTTGGGAACTTCACATAAAAACCCAGATATTTGGCTTTTCTGGAAAAACCAGAAGCTCCAGCAACTATCTGCTGGAAGCCAGTAGAGACCAATCATTTTAGATGGACATTGTTGCCTGCCCCTTTCCTTTCCTGGGAGGGGTCTTGCAACATAAACAGCAGGCATGTATGGGGCAAACTGGGATAATGGTCACCATGCCTGCTGTCCCAGCATAATTATTAATTGTGTCTCTTTTCTTTTAAAAGTGTTCTGGTTTGGGTGATAAATAAGACACAATCTCCACCATTCCTCATTGCATTCCACCGAGGCACTCTTTCATTAATGGTACAAGACCCCTTTCAGGAAAGGAAAAGGGGAGGCAACAATACAATCCTGACACAGAGGCTTGCCAAAAGAATGATTACATGGGCTCAGAGTAGAGAGAACATATTGTCTGGTGGGGAGAAATTAGGACAAGTTTCCTCTAACAAAGGATAAGAGGTCATAATTTACCGATCCCTTTCCATTATTTCACTTAACTTCACAACCTACCCACTTACACAACTTCGTCAATTTATTTCTGCATGGATTTGTTGTCTTCTGCTGTAGCCTGCATTCCAAAACAGGGACCTAGTTAGTCTGTTTTGCTCACCACTGTATTCACAGTGACCGGTTCTGGCAGAGCACAGAGCAGGCCCCTAGGAAGTACTTACCGGCTGAACACGTTCCCAGGAGCTATTGATCGAAGGAACTAAAAGAAAATTAAGGGGCAGAGAGCCGAGGTCCCTCTGTACCGAGTCAGAGGCAGAGAGAGGCAGGCAGGAATCAGGCTAGGCAGCTTGATTCCTGGACTGGAGCCCAGGATTTTTCCTAGCCAATTGGCTGTAACCTCCCAAAACAGGCAAGAAATGGGAGAATGCGCACGCAGAGCTTGTCTTTGACCTCGGGGCACCTCGCTGAAATGCTGGACCGAGCGGCTCCAAAAGCAAGTGCTCAGAAAATGCCACATCTGTCTTTCTCACCTGCCCCGCCTGCGAGCAAGACTACATTTCCCAGTAGGCCCCGCGGCGCGCACGGCCCCTGCCACGCGGCTTGCGCCTCCGCCGTCGGCCCGCTGGGGGCGCTGCGGCGACCCCTCCGCCGTCCCGTAGAAATCTCCGCGGTCCCGGGGCCGCTTGCTTCCTGTTTGTCGGACGAGGAGACATGGCGGCGGCGCCGGCGGCTGCTGGGTCTGGGGCCGGCCGAGGGCGACGGGCAGCGGCAACGGTAGCGGCTTGGGGCGGATGGGGCGGCCGGCCGCGGCCTGGCAACATTCTACTGCAGCTGCGGCAAGGCCAGCTGACCGGCCGGGGCCTGGTCCGGGCCGTGCAGGTACGAAGCCGGCCCGGAGGGGCGGGGCGGGGCGGACCGGGCGGGAGCTGGCGGGGGGCCGGAGAAGAGGCCTTTCCAGGCCGCCACAGTATGGGCCCGACCCCTCTTGGCTGGCCGCGGGGCCTTCCTGCAGGCTGTCCGGATGCTGTCAGCCGCCGCGGGGCGGAGGGCAGCAGCCGGCTGGAGGGCCCGGTTAGGGGCCGTGCGGCACTGGGCTGCATCGGGCATCGATGGCGTGTACCAGCCCTGGGCCGGGCTCCTGGATCCTCCCAACCCTGCGCCACGTCTACACATCTGGGAGACCCTGGACGAGTTTGCTTTAGCTTCTAAGGGCCTCGAGTTTCTCCCCCGTGAATTGGGCGGTGGGTCATTATTGCAGCCCCCGAACGGTTCTCAAGCCTATCATAAATGTCATTCTCTCAGAGAGGCCTTTGCTTGACACTACTCCCCACCCTGGTTCCAAAATAGGTCCCCATTGTTATTCGGTCACAGCCCTGAATTCGTTTCGCTCACATTACTTTCTTAGTCTGTAATTACATATTTCTTTGTTGTCTACCCTTTTCTCGCCTGTATCCCATGTTAGGCTGAGCTCCAAAGGGTGCAGGGACTGTATCTGTTTTGCCGACGTCGAACGTCACGGTTAAGAGCGAGGACTTTGGAGTCAGGCCTGGATTCAGAGCCTTGCTTGAACAAGTTACCTTTTGGTGCCTCAGTTTTCTCATTTGTAAAGTGGAGCTGATAATTAGTAACCTGCCTCTTAAGGTGCAATGAGGATCAATGGAGACATTTGTGTAAAGCGTTAAGTGCATTTTTGTTGCTTAGTAAGACTTGAAGGATGATCAGTTAATGCTGTACTTGGTATCTGGCTTATAATAGGGGCCCAGTATATGATTAGTACTTTTTGAATGAATGAAGGACACTGCTTTAGGGTAAGGCAGGATGAAAAGACCTAGGGTCTTCGCTTCCCCCCCCCCCTTCATTCCCAGAACTTAGGTTGCAAACACACCTGTAAAAAACTTAATTTAAAGATAGCTTTTGCATATAAAAACTAATAAAGTGATTGGTGGAGTGGGTGGCAATTGAGTAGATGGGGGAGGGATTGGGAGTGAGATTTTTCACACTATATAGCCATTTCAATATTACTCATATCATTAACAGGACAAAATAAAGATAAAAACTAGGTGGTCTCTGTGTTAGTGGGTTACAGATGAAGAACCAGTTCTGGGTGAGCAGTATTTTCCTGAACATCAGATAATCATAGTTGAGCAACTTTTTCCCCCTTGCGTTCTTCTCTATCTGCCTTCACATCCTGGAAAGACTTGCTCTTTAAACCAGAATGCTTTACCTAGCTGGGTCGTAGAGACAGGCAGAAAGGGAGCTAACTCACCTTCACTGAGTACCTACTTCAGATCAAAGATTGTGCAAGTATACAATGTCTTCATTTAATCTTCAGTCTTTTGAATGAGGTGTCAGGACTCCTCTCAACACAGATGAGGCTCAGAAAATTTAGGTGATCTACTAAACACCCCCCTTTTTTTTTTTTTTTAAAGATTTTATTTATTCATGAAAGATGCAGAGAAAGAAGCAGGCTCCTCATAGGGAGCCCAACTCGGGACTCGATCCCCAGACTGGAATCGCGCCCTGAGCGGAAGGCAGATGCTCAATTCCTGAGCCACCAGGTCCTACTCAACATGCGTCTTGCAAATCCTTTACATTCTGAGGGCAGTAGGGAGCCACAGAAGTCATTTGCCGTAATAAATGAGGCAATTTAGGACACTTAATTTGTTTCCAGTGCTGGAAATTGAAATACTGTTTGTGAGAGCTCAGTCTTCTTCCTCCTCAATCCTGTCTCTGCTCCTAAACTCATGGTTTTAAAGAGTTTTTAGAGTCAGTTAGACTTGGAATGGGAGAAGATTGGAGAAGCTCACCAGATAGAAGGGTGCTAGAATATTCTTGAGCCTGGTTTAGGCTGATTATTGTGGTAATCAGTAGTTGTATGCAGGTGTGAAAGCTCTTTTAGAGGTAGGATGGAGAGATCTTCCTAAAACTCTCCTGATGATAAAGTGGGGAATTTCATCTTTCAGATGTATCCTTTCTTGGTAACTTTATCTCTTCCTTGCCCCCTACACTCCCTTTCCCCACATTAGAGGTAAATTCTTTCCTCAAAGGCATTTCCATATCACAGTAAGCATGCCCATTATGGCATATAGTATACTGGGAAAGACCAGATTGGAAAAAAACCTTAAGTTATGATGAACAAATAACATGAAGTTTCTCATTTTACCCATTTTTAAAAAGATTTTATTTATTTATTCATGAAAGACAGAGAGAGAGAGAGAGAGAGAGAGGGGCAGAAACAGGCAGAGGTAGAAGCAGGTTCTATGCAGGAAGCCCAGTGCAGGACTCGATTCTGGGATCACACCCTGAGTCAAAGGCAGACACTCAACCACTGAACCCCATCTTACACATTTTTTACTTGTACAATTCAGTATTGTTAAGCATATTCACATTGTTGTGAATCAGATCTCCAGGATTTTTTCACTTTCTTAGTCTGAAACTCTTCCCATTAAAAAAACTCCCCTCCCACCCCCTGGCAACTACTATTCTACTTTTTGTTTCTAGGAATTTGATGACTTTCTGTACTTCATAGAAGTGGAATCAAACAGTATTTGTCTTTTTATGACTAACTTATTCCAATTAGCTTAATGTCCTTCATCCATATTGTGGCATGTAACAGGATTTCCTTGAAGAAGACCAGACTTTGAAGAAAGCTGGACCTGGATTGAACCCTAGTTCCATTACTTACTAGTTGAGTGACCTAGGTTATGTTATTTAAACTTCCTGAATCTCTGTTTCCTTATTTCTAAAAAGGGAATCTGATGTTCATAGGGGTGTTCAGAAGAGTAAGTGACATCATATGTCTAAAAAGCTTGGCCAGCGTGAGGCAGATAGTAGATGTTAAGTAATAGTTGCCGTCAACTTGTAGCTATTAGACTGGGCTTCTTAAGGGATTTTGTGTCTGCAGAGCCTGAAACAGTGTTAGGCCCTTGATATCCAGGACTCAGAAAATTGTTTGAATTGAAATACTGTTTGTGAGAGCTCAGTCTTCTTCCTCCTCAATCCTGTCTCTGCTCCTAAACTCATGGCTTTAAAGAGTTTTTAGAGTCAGATAGCCTAGGTTTGAATTCCAGCTCTGGTACATACTTGCTGTCTGTGTTTGGGCAAGTTACTTAATCTCTTTATGCCTTAGTTTCTTCATTTGTAAAGTAGGGCTAATTATGAGACCTAGTCTGTAAGATTGTAGTAAGGATCAAGTGAGTTTATACATATAAAGCACTTAAAATAGTGTTTTAAAACATAGTAAGCATGCTATAAAGGTTAGCGAATATTGTTTAACAAATACTCTATATCCTGATGGATCCTAAATCTGATTTCCATCCAGATTTCTCTCGTTAGCTCCAGATGGGTATATTTAAATATCTTCTCAGCACCTCCAC
The DNA here is from genome assembly GCF_018345385.1 of Vulpes lagopus. Classification (NCBI taxonomy): domain Eukaryota; kingdom Metazoa; phylum Chordata; class Mammalia; order Carnivora; family Canidae; genus Vulpes; species Vulpes lagopus. The sequence goes on from NC_054841.1 coordinate 23,712,457, forward strand.
TTAAATGTCTAGTGGGCATCTCAAACATAGTATGTCAAAATTCTTGATTCCTCTTCCACCAAACCTGATTCTCCCCAAGGCTTCCCCATTTCCTTAAATGGTTCTTAAGTCTGGGAGAAGACTGCAGACCACATGATTTAGAACAGACCTGTGCTGGGTGGATTTTAGTGTGTCTTACTTTTTCTCCCATTTAATTTGTCCTCTGTCAAGGTAATAAAGTAATGCTGGTGTAATGCTTTAGTACTTATGGATCCTTTGTACATTTATCAGCACATTTGATCCTTTCAGTAAATTAGATCTTACAAATCCCTTGCTTGAGGTGCCTGGGTGGCTCAGTCAGTTAAGCGTCTGCCTTTGCCTTAGGTCATGATCCCAGAGTCCTGGGATCTAGCCCCACAGTGGGTTTCCTGCTCAGCGGGGAGTCTGCTTCTCCTTCTGCCCCTCCCTCTGGTGGTGTGCATGCGCTCTTTCTCTCTCAAATGAATGAATGAATGAATGAATGAATGAATAAAATCAATCTTAAAACCCCGACAAATGCCTTGCTTAAAGCCTCCAGTGGCATCCCACACAGTTAGAATCAAATCCATGTTCCTTACAGTGGGTGCACCAGACCTGCATAATCAGTAGGAATCGAGGGAAAGGGATACAATAGGCAAACCTTGGGCTCAATGCAGAGTAACTCACACAGGTCATGACCCACCACCCCTAGAGCTAGTGCTTTTGTTTGGCAGTATGATGACAAACTAAATTATGGCATCCTCATTCTCTTTCCCAAATCTCAGTCATTGCTTTCTTTATGATTACTGGCATATCTAAATTCTACATGAGTGTTCATGCTTTTTCTTGAGATTGATGCCTTCTTTTTTTTTCTTTTTCAGTAGGCACAGCTTGTTTTAGCCTCAGCCTATGCATTAGTATTTGTGAAACCTAAGGGTTTAAGTTAATATAGTCTTGCCTGTCAAGGGTAATTTGGGATTGAAAAACCCCAGGATAGGATAAATTCTCATAAATTAAAAATAATAAATACTATTCATTTTAACAGGAAGTTTTTATATTTACAAGCCATAAAATTCACTCCTAACTATATTGAAACAAAACAAATCCCATTAAAGTGGACACAGGTATTCCTTAGTTAATATTTGTTATTAGAATAATGTAACCAAGAATTTCATCTTTGTGAATTATTTTTTAAGACAGGTATTTATTTGCACTTAATATTATAAGACATAAGATATTTTACACTTAGGACTAAACAAATAAGATAAACATTTATGTTTATGGAATTCAGCCATTATTTATTTATTTATTTTAAAATATTTTATTTATTTATTCATGAGAAACACACAGAAAGAGAGAGAGGCAGAGACACGGCAGAGGGAGAAGCAGGCTCCATGCAGGGAGCCTGACATGGGACTCAATCCCAGGTCTCCAGGATCACGCCCTGGGCTGAAGGCAGCGATAAACCGCTGAGCCACCTGGGCTGCCCCAGCTATTAATTATTTAAAAAGAAAAGCAGTAAAGAAAAAATAAGTCAATGAAAATTAAGTGGCTGGAAATGTCACATCCACTGAGCTGGTTGACAGCTTAGGCAGCATGATGTAAGAGATTATCACTGCTATAAACTGTCAAACCACAAGTACTCCAAGAGAAGAAACCCATACAACACCTGCCAGTAATTCAGCTTTGAAGATGACTGGCTTGGTGGTTCTTTCATCACAGTACTCAGCTGTTCACAATGAAAACATCCAAATGATTATTTTTAAATTGGAGTAAATACCTTGTAAGACAGTATAGAAGTGGTAAAAGAAATTCCTTGTGTAGTTGAATATTTGGAATACGATAGGAAGGCACTTGGGTGGCTAAGTTAAGCGTCTGCTTTCTGCTCATGTCATGATCCCTGGGTCCTGGGATCAAGCCCCATGTCATGCTCCCTGCTCAGCGGGGAGCCTGCTTCTCCCTCTCCCTCTGCCCCTTCCCCCTGCTTGTGTGTGTGTGCACTCTCTCTCTCTCAAAAAAACAAATAAAACGTTTTTTTTTTTTGTTTTTTTTTTTTTAAAAAAAAGGAATATGAGGGCAGCCCGGGTGGCTCAGCGGTTTAGTGCCACCTTCGGCCCAAGGCGTGATCCTGGAGGCCTGGGATCGAGTTCCATGTCGGGCTCCCTGCATGGAGCCTGCTTCTCCCTCTGCCTGTGTCTCTGCCTCTCTCTCTCTCTCTCTTTCTCTCATGAACTAAAAAAAAAGGGGGGGGGGAAGCTCTCTGGCTGTCATGAGCCTTGTAACTAAAAATGGCCATGACTTGCCCCACTTTTCACCCCCAAATTCTACCCTCCCCACACAACCAATGTCCACACTGTAGCTATTTGTTTTGCAGGGGAAGGGTCCTACAGGAAACAAGATAGCCAGTATTTCTAAGTAACATGCTTTTAAGGCTATTTCTTGACTTTCTAATTTTAGACATTATTTGTTAGACATTATCTGTTTTCTTCCCTTGTAAAACTAGGATTTAATTCACAACACCTATGACACATATTTCTTTTCATTCTACTAATGTATATATCACAATTTGGGCTGTTGGTGTTAAGTATTTATATGATGATCGCGATGATAACATTGTCTACAGTGGAGCCATAGAGTATAGTGTTTGCTTTGTATGTTATTTTGTTTCTCTTTGAGTTAAAAGCCACCATCCACCCCCCATTTTTTGAATTGAGATCTAAATATAGTAAAATGCATCCTTTTTAGTGTATACAGGCATACTTTTTGTTGTGCTTTGTCTACTGCACTTCAAGAATACTGTATTTTTACAAAATAGAAGATATTGGTGCCATTCTCCAACAGCATTTACTTGGTGTCTCTGTCACATTTTGGTAATGTTCACAATATTTCAGACTTTCATCATTATTATAATCTGTGATCAGTGATTAAGACTGAAAGATCAGATAATGGTTAGCATTTTTTAGCAATAAAGCATTCTGTAATAAAGGCATGTACATTTTTTAGACAATGCTATCTCACATTTAATTGACTACAGTATAATGTAAGCATAACTTTTATATGCACTGGAAAACCAAAGAATCCATTTGATTATTCTATTGCAGTGGTCTGGAACTGAACCCACAATGTTTCTGAGGTATGCCTGTAGTTCTATGAGTTTTGATGAACCCAGTTGTGTGACCACCACTACAGTTAGGCCTTTTATAGACTGTAAATTGCAATGGAACTGTACTGTAGGTAGCCTTTGAGTCTGGCTTCTTTCAGTAGAATAATCTCGTTCTTTTAAAATTTGCTTGCTTTTGTGTACTTATAGTTTAGTACCAAATTCTAAAGCTTTCTTTTTGAAAAAAGAGATCCTTCTTGGAATTCTCCATCTTCCTCCAGTTTGGACTAGTTCCTTGCTAGGACAGCTATACATCTGAATTCTTGGGATTTCCCTTCACCAAATTCAAAGTGTTTTATTTTTTTCATGTTTTTTTTTAAATTTTTATTTATTTATGATAGTTAGAGAGAGAGAGGCAGAGACACAGGCAGAGGGAGAAGCAGGCTCCATGCACCAGGAGCCCAATGTGGGATTCGATCCCGGGTCTCCAGGATCACGCCCTGGGCCAAAGGCAGGCACTAAACCACTGCGCCACCCAGGGATCCCTTTTTTTCATGTTTTAGATCTTTCATGAATCCTGTCTTGGGGGAGTGCATTCTCTAGTAGCCTCCTAAGAAAATGTACATGAGAGGTGGTTTTTTTTTAAAGCTTGCATGTTTGAAAATGTCTTTTATTTTTATACTTGTATATTAAGTTTAGCTGGGTATAAAATTCTAAGTTGGAAGTTATTTTTCCCTTAAAATTTTAATGGTGTTATTCCATTGTCTTTAAGCATTTGGTGTAACTGTTCTGTTTCCCATTCCTTCATATATGACCTATTTTCCCACCTCTCACCCCTTGAAAGGATCATCTCTTTCTCTGGCATTTTGAAATTTAGTCATGGTGACAGTCTTTCTTTTTATTCATTGTGCTGGACATTTTGTGTAGATATACATTAAAATATGTAACAACTAAAAAATATATAACAACTGTATAAAAGTCATGCCTATCACCTGACATTAATTTCCTCTACAAAATGCACTAAATGGGGATGCCTGGGTGGCTCAGCAGTTTGGCTCCTGCCTTTGGCCCCGGGTGTGATCCTGGAGTACTGGGATCGAGTGCCCCATCGGGCTCCCTGCATGGAGCCTATTTCTCCTTCTGCCTGTGTCTCTGCCTCTCTCTCTATCTCTCTCTCTCACTCTGTCTCTCATGAATAAATAAAATCTTTTTTTAAAAATGCACTAAATGTTTTCTTGGGGGGTCATCCTGTTTTTATTCTTTAATTAAAAAAATTTTTTAGGGTCTTCCTATTTTTAAAAGCCATTTTCTTTCCTGTGATTATGTTGGGCTATGATTGTTTTGGAAAACTTTATGGAATAGGGGAGAGTTGAGTTGGTTCTAAAGAATGAGTAGAATTTGCACAGAGTGGTGGAGATATTTCTGGCACTAAGAACAGCACTGAGAAAGTCCTCCCAATTGGCCATTAGAAGACAGGGAAGAGACAGTGAAATGTTTGTATGGGAGATAGTGCAAGATAAGTATAGATATGTTGGGAATGGAATGGGGAAGGTAATATTTTTTGAGCATCTGCTGATGCCATTGTTCAGAGATTTGTTTATTAAATATTTGACCTACAAAAACCTTTATAGTAAGTAATACCACAATACCCACATACCTACTACCAAATTTATGATAGTACCAATATATTTAATGTCCCTTTCATCTCATTCCCTCCCTACCAGAAGTAATATATGTTTTGAATAGATAACATATGCACATACACATACAGGTTACAGAGAAAAGTAAGTCTCCCTTGCAAATAGCCCACCACCCCCTCTGCTAGCACTTTCCAGTTTTGCCTCCAGAGGCAGCTATGGTTACTGATTTCTTGTGTATCTATATAGAGACATGTTAAATTTAGAAAAGTAAATGTCTCTATATATCTTTTTTTTTATACAAGTGGTATCATACTGTATATACTATTGTGCATTTATCTTTTTTTGCTTGAAAATGTATCATAGAGATCCTTCCATAATCAGTACATACAAATCTATTTTGTTTCAGGCATTTAAAAAACTTCTTGTGTTGAAATATAACATAAAAGTGCACAAAAAATGTGTACAGCTCAATGAATAATAAAATCAAATATGTAGCAATCGACCACATGACCTCTGTACCTCTAGTCTACTGCTCTACTTTTCTTTCTCTTCAAATGAAGTTAGTAGCCTGACTTCTAACATGTATTTAGGTATAGTTTTTATGCTTTATATAAATATTTGTTAGATTCATTCATGATAATAAAGCTGTAGTTCAATAATTTTTATTGCTGTATGATATTCTATTAACACACCACAGTTCATTCCACCTTTGATGAGTATCTGAGATCTTTCCAGTTTGGGGCTTTTATGAGTACCACTTATATGTGTATTCTTGTACATATCTCCTGACGCATATATGTGCAATTTCTTTTGGGTCTATACTTAGAAGTAGAATTGCTGGATTATAGGATATGCATGGGTTCAGCACCAGCAGCTATTACTGAACACTTTCCCAAGCAATTGTACTAGTTTATATTCTCACCAGCAATGTATGAGAGTTCATCATTGTTTCATGTTCTCACTAATTCAAGCATGATGTTGCCAGTCTTTTTAAATTTGGCCATTTTACTGTTGTGTGTTGGTATCTCCTTATAGTTTTGGTTTATGTTTCCCTAATGACTAATGAAGTTAAGCAGAGGTCTGTTGGCCATTTGGACATCCTCTTTTGTGGATGGCCTGTTTAGATCTTTTGCACATTATTTTCTTTTTATTGATTTGAAATTCTTTTCATTTCCTGGATATGAGTCTTTATAGTGATGTTTTATAAATATTTCTCTCATTTGGTGGCTTGCCTTTTTAGTCTCTAAAAAGATATTTTGATGAACAGAAGTGCTTAATTTTAATATAGCTCATTGTATCACTGTTTTCCTTTATGGTTAGCACTTTTTTTTTAAGTTTTATTTACTTTTTTAATTTTTATTTTTATTTATGATAGTCACACACACAGAGAGAGACAGAGACATAGGCAGAGGGAGAAGCAGGCTCCATGCACCAGGAGCCCGACGTGGGATTCGATCCCGGGTCTCCAGGATCGCGCCCTGGGCCAAAGGCAGGCGCTAAACCGTTGCGCCACCCAGGGATCCCTTTGTATTCTATTTAAGAAGTCTTTGTCTACCCTATAAAGATCACGAAGAAATTCTGTTTATTTTCTAGAAGCTTTATTGTTTTGCTTTTTACACTTAAATATACGCTCCATTTGGAATTTATTTTTGGATGTGGTGTAAGCTTGTCCATAAAGATATCCAGTTGAGCTTTGTGCAGTGGCGGTATTGTAGCCAATGAGGTTTATCTGAGGCACTATTATTGCTAATTGAAAGATATCCAGTTGACCCCACGTTATTTATTCAAAAGTTGCTTATTCCACCAGTGCCCTGTGGTGTCTGTTTTCATGTGTTTCCTTTTTTTTTTTCCACCAGTCTATTTATCCTTGTGCTAATACCACTTTGCCTTAATTTTTGTAACTTTATTCGTGTTGATTTTGGCTATAGTATATTGAATAGGAGTAACTTCTACTTATCTTCAAGAGTTCCTTAGCTCTTAAGCCTTTTGCCATTTCTGTATACGTCTTAGAATGAGTTTGTACATTTTTACAACAAAATTTTGTTTGGGATTGCATTCAATCTATTGAATACAATACAGTCATTTTCTCCCTTTCCCTCTTCTCCTCTCCTTTCCCCCCTCTTCACTCCTCTTTAACTGTAGATGTAGTATCAAAACAAGATAGATTTTTAAAAATATATTTATTTGAGAAGGTGAGAGAGAAAGCAGAGCAAGGGAATGAGAACAAGAGTAGGGGGAAAGGGACAGAGGGAGAATGGAGCAGCAGACTCCCCACTGAGCAGGGAGCCCAACATGGGGCTTGATCCCAGGACCCTGAGATCATGATCTGAGCTGAAGGCAGATGCATAATCCACTGAGCCACCCAGGCACCCCACAAGATTGATTTTTTTTTTTTCACAAGATTGATTTTTATATCATTTTTGTATTTATATGGCCCTTATATTTTAATACATTACCTTTAGATTCTTTTGGATTGTATATGTGTACAGTCATTTGCAAATTTATCTGCAAATGAAGGTTTTATTTTGACCTTTCCAATCTTAAATTTTTTCTTTTTCTTGCCTAACTGTGCTGCCTGAGTTGAAGGGACATGTTCCTAATCTAAGAGGGAAAGCCTTAAACAATTCACCATTAAGTATGTTTGTTAAAGTTTTCTGTAGATATTATTTGTTCACTTCTTTTTTCAGTTTATGATGTTGAGTTATACAAAGTGCTTTTTCTTCATCAATTGAGATGTTCATATAATTGTTCTTTGTTTTCAGTGTGATGAATTACCTATTTTCCTTTACTTATGTTTTAGATGTCATATCTAAGAAACCATTGCCTAATCTAAAGTTATGAAATTCATGCAGATGTTTTCCTCTAAACGTTTTATAGTTTTAGCTCTTACATTTTAGTTTTTGATCCATTTTGAGTAAATTTCTGTATATGGTATGTGTAAAGCAGTTCATCTTTATTCTTTTGCTTATGGATACCAGTTGTCCTAGCAACATTTGTTGAAAAGACTTTTTTCCCCCTTATTGAATTGTGTTGACATTGTTGTCAAAAATCAGTTGACCATAAATGTAAGGATTTAATTTTGGAACCTCAGTACTATTCCCTTGATCTAGTTGGCTGTCCTTAGGCCAAAGGCTTGATTATTATAGCCTGTAATAAACTTGGACATCAGAAAGTGTGATTCTTCCAATTTTTCAAGACTCTTTCCAATTTTTTCAAGATTATTTTGGCCATCCTGGGTCTCTTGCATTTCCATATGAATTTTAGTATCAGGTTGTCAATTTCTTCAGTGAAGCACCTGAGATTGTTATAGAAACTGCATTGAATCAATATAGGGAGTATTGCCATTTTAGCAATATTAAGTCTTCTAATCTATGAATATGGATAGCTTTCCATTTATGTAGGCTTCTTTTAATTTCTTTTAATGATATTTTGTAGTTTCATTTTACGAGCCTTGTATTCCTTTGTTAAATTTATTCGTAAATGTTTTATTATTTTGGTTTCATTATAAATGGGACTGTTCTTAATTTCATTTTTTGATTGTTTATTGTGTGTATATAGAAATTAGCTAATTTTTGCCTGTCGGGTTTTTTAAAAGATTTTATTTATTTATTCTTGAGAGACAGAGAGAGGCAGAGACATAGGCCAAGGGAGAAGCAGGCTCCCTGTAGGGAGCCTGAGGTGGGACTCCATCCCAGGACTCTAGGATCACGCCCTGAGCCAAAGGCAGACACTCAACCACAGAGCCACCCAGGTGTCCCTGCATATCAGTTTTTTTTTTAATTTTTATTTATTTATGATAGTCACACACACAGAGAGAGAGAGGCAGAGACATAGGCAGAGGGAGAAGCAGGCTCCATGCACCGGGAGCCCGACATGGGATTCGATCCTGGGTCTCCAGGATCGCACCCTGGGCCAAAGGCAGGCGCCAAACCGCTGTGCCACCCAGGGATCCCTGCATATCAGTTTTTATCCTGCAACGTTGCTGAACTCCTTTATTTGCTCTAATAGGTTTTTAAAAAATATTTATTTATCTATTATTTATGATAGACAGAGAGAAAGAGAGAGAGAGAGAGAGGGGGGCAGAGACACAGGAGGAGGGAGAAGCAGGCTCCATGCCAGGAGCCAGATGCGGGACTCAATCCCGGGACTCCAGGATCGCGCCCTGGGCCAAAGGCAGGCGCCAAACCCCTAAGCCACCCAGGGATCCCCTCTAATAAGTTTTTTTTAATGTGGGTTCCATAATATATTCTATATACAAGATCATAGGATGGCAAATACAGTTTTATTTCTTTTCCATCTGGATGCCTTTGTTTCTTTTTCTTACCTAATTGCTCTGGTCTGAATCACTAGTGCAGTGTTAAATAGAAGTGATGAGGATCAGCATCCTTGTCTTTTTTTCTGATCTTAGTGGGAAAGCATTCAGGCTTTCACTGTTCATCATGATGATAGCTGTGGATTTTTGGTAAATACCCTTTATCAGATTGATTACACTGATTAATTTTCATACGTTGAACCAACCTGTATTCCTGCAATATACCTAGCTTGGCATAGTGTATAATCCTTTTTATATGTTCATTTGGTTTGGTAGTGTTTTGCTGGGGATTTTTGTATCTATATCCATCAGAGATATTGGTCTATAGTTTTATTGTGTCATCTTTGTCTAGTTTGAATATCAGGGTAATAGAATGAGTTAGGAAGTGTTTTATGGAAGAGTCTGTGAAGAATTTTTAGTCTCTCTTTAAATGTTTTGTAGAATTTACCGGTGAAAGATCTAGACCTGGGCTTTTCTTTGTGGGTAGTTTTCTTTCCCTTTTTCTTGTTAAATCACTGATTCAGCTCTTAGGTCAGTTTCAGTTGTTTTTGTCTTTCTAGATGTTTGTCCATTTCATCTAGGTTATGTAATTTGTTGGCATATAATTGTTCCTAGTACTTCTTTATGAATGTTTTTATTCTCATATGGTTGGTAGTAATGTCCCCTCTTTCATTCCTGAATTATTTCAGTCAGTATTGAGTTGGTCATTATAACTAAAGTTTTGATTTTATTGATTTTTTTTTTCAAAGAACCAACTTTTGGTTTTGTTGATTTTTCTTGATAATTTGTTTTCCATATCATTTATTTTTGCAATAGTATTTTTTCCCTTTGTTTCCTTATGCTTGTTTGGAGTTTGATTTATTCTTTTTTAGTTTCTCATGGTGGAAGTACAGATTATCTGAAATCTTTTTCTTTCCTTCTTTCTTTCTTTTCCTTTTTTTTTTTTTTAAGAGATTTTATTTATTTGTTTGTGAGAGACACAGAGAGAGGCAGAGATGGGAGAAGCAGGCTCCCTGCAGGGAGCCCAATGCGGACTCGATCCCCAGACCCCAGGATCACACCCTGAGCCGAAGGCAGATGGTCAACTGCTGAGCCACCCAAGCATCCCTCTTTTTCATTTTTAATGTAAATGTCTATACCTGTAAAATTGTAAACACTGCTTTTACTGAGTCCCATGAAACCATGTTTTTTTCTTTTTTTTCCTTTCCAGGAAAGGAAAGATGGTTTCCCATTGTTTTTGTTGCCTTGATTTGAACTAGCTTGAATGATAGGAAATTGCTGATATTCAGTCACTCTTTTACCTACAGAAATGATAATGCCCTTGATTCACTCACACTAATTACTCTCACAAACATTTCATTATCTCTCTATTACTTCTGTATTTTATTTTTACAATCTGAGAAAACAGGCTCAGGAAGGATGATAGTATTTGTCCCAAATCATAGGACTGATGTGCATCAGGATAGACTTAAGATATTATTGAAGACCTGTGTGTCTTGTAATAACAGTCATAAGGTGCTTTTGATGTGATTGAGAGTGTATATGAAAATAATTCACATCCGGCCCCTGGTTAATGATAAGTCCTAAGAGTGTTAGTGGAACTGCCATAATTGATTAATGAACCTGTTATTAGACTAGAAGGTTATTGCTCATACTGAGTCTCTGTTCTCTGCCTGGCATTCTTTGAGAGAGAGAAGGTGGGCATGATAATTACAGCCTGGTACCTACTCTGAAGGAGCTTGTGGTCTATAGGAGAAGGGGGATAAATCAATCAGTAGTTATGATACAGAAGAAAAATGTTAGACAAGGCCCCAGAGGAGGGGCACTTATTCACTTAGGAGAGAGGAGAGGGGTTCCTAGGTGGCTCAGTCAGTTGAGGATTCAGCTCAGCCCTGATCTCGGGGCTCTCAGGTCATGATCTCAGGATCATGGGATTGAACTCCGTGTTGGGCTTCTCTCTCAGCATGGAGTCTGCTTGAGATTTTTTCCCCTTCCCTCCCCTTCTGCTCCTAGTGTGCATACGTGTATGCATGCACTCTCTCTCTCAAATAAAATTAAAAAAAAAAGAAAAAAGATGGGAGGGGGAGAGGAGAAGACCCAACAAGGAAAATTTCTGGTTATGTGGCTTACACTTTGAAGAAGGAGCTTTCCAGGTAAAGACAGGGAGAGGACATTTTAGGCAAGGGAGAACACATGCAGAGAGACATAGAGAATAGGTGCATTTGGAGCCTGGAGTGTGCATGGGAAAGAGATTAAACAAGAGGAGAGTAGGTGATAGAATATAAAGGCTGCTGTGTCACCAGGCAAGGAGTTGGGCTTTTAGCTTATAGGCTGTTGAGCTTTTGAAAGTTTCTAGAAAGAGACCTTTGAATTTTTTGTCCTGGGTGTGTTTAGGAGGCAGCTGCTTTCCTTTGCCATGCATGCTAGTAGTTCTTTTGTCACCGGTAAAATGTTCCTTTTTCTTTTTTTCTTTTGACTCACAGTTCACGGAGACATTTTTGGCAGAGAGGGACAAACAATCCAAATGGAGTGGAATTCCTCAGCTGCTTCTGAAGCTGTATGCAGCAAGCCACCTTCACAGTGACTTCATTGAGTGCCAAAACATCCTCAAGGTAATTCTTAGGAGCCTTGGAAGGGCTGCATTCAAAGCCTCCAGGTGACACAGATATCTTATTTTTTTCCTTTAGTCTACTTTGTAAAATAGTCTGTTTTTAATGTGTAAGCTATAGAAAATTTGGGAAGTTCAGGAAAAGTACAAAGAAGAAAACAAAAGTCCACTATAATCCTGCCACTCAGAGATAATCACCATTAAGTTCTCTGTGTATATCCTTCTGGACTTTATTACACTTATTTTGTGGCAGTGCTTGCTTAATTTGGGAGGCCAACACTAGGTGCTGGGATTGGGATGACATTCTTTTTTGAGCAGGATTTTAAAAACCCCGTATTGCTAAAGGTTTAAGGAAGTGGCCTTGTGGTTGTTGATTGATTATGAACAGGATAAGAAGATAAAGGAACTGGGATTGATAGTTGCGAGAGAAATGGAAGAGTGCAGAGAGACATGCCAAGGCACTTGGTCTCAAAATTTGAGTGTGGGCAAATTGAACACCAATAAAAAATAAATTTATTATTAAAAAAAAATTTGAGTGTGTATCACCTGGAAGGCTTGATAAAACGGAGTGCTGGGCCCCATGCACCCACCTGGGGTATCTGGTTCAGTAGGTCTAGAGTTACTGTATCCAGACTTTAGCTTTGGGGGGGTGAGTCCAAATTTGAATTAGATCACCAGTTCTAGCTACAGTTAAAACCCATACAAATTATAGTTGATTATAATGAAACTTCATAGAATGTTCATCAGAGGTAAAGTTTTGATTATTATACCATGTAAGTCATTCTAAAATATAGTAGGCAGCAAATAAGCTTTACCTTTAAGAAGAGATGTTTTGTCTGTACAACTTTTCTATAAATTGAAAATCATTTCCTTTTTTTTGAAGATCATTTACAAATAAAAGTTTAATTAAAAAAAGATGTTTTGTATTCTTATAAGTCTGAATGGGATAGAAATAATTATAGTCTTTTACATTTCTTTGAAAACACTTTGCAAGGAATTATAAATTATTACACTTGATTCCTGCAAAATTTCTGAAATATGGGGTAGAAGAGAAATGAACATTTGTGAGTGCTTGCAGTGTGGTCACTATTCCTTTATTCATCCAGCACTTACTTATTTGAAGTCCGTGGACTAGGCATATTTAATTCTTGATATTTAAGTCTCTATGACATGCATTATATATTTGTTTTAGTCCAGAATACTTTTGATTGCAAGTGACAGTAACCCACTCAGACTAGCAAAAACGATCCTTTATTGTTCACATAACTGGAAAGCATAGGTGTGAATTCAGGGGCTCAACAGGATTAAGCTGTTCATTTCTTATTTTGACATCATGTGTGGCCTCATGTTCCTCTACATGATTATAGTTCTAGGGTGACGTTTCTACAACTTGGGTCAGCCACCAAAGGTGAGGGGGACGAGAGACTATTGACTAGGCCTGATCACCTGCTCCTGGGGCTAGCACTGAGGTGCTTGGTGGCAGCCCTCACACAACTCTGTGGAAAGTGGGGAGAGGCCTCTTCTCCCAAGGAAATGGGACTTTTACTTGGAGAAAAAGAGAGAGTGGACAGGCAAATTCAGAAGTCTTCTACAGTTCCCTTTTCCAGTTGAAAGAACAGTTTCAGTAATAACTCACTCGAAGCCTGTGGCTGTTACATGATGAGCCCAGATTTGTCTTACTCCTAAGACCAGCCTCCACTGTACCATGTTGCTAGCAGGAATTAAATCCCAGTTTTTTTTTTTAAGATTATTTATTTATTTGAGATAACACGTGTACAAGCAGGGGGGAAGGCAGAGGGAAAGGGAAAAGCAGACTCCTTGCCAAGCAGGGAGTGCAACACAGGGCTCAATCCCAGGACCCTGAGATCATGACCTGAGCTGAAGGCCGACACTTAACTGACTGGGCCACCCAGACGCCCTACATCCTAGTTTTATAGTTGAGAAAAATGAGACCCAGAGGAAGTGGTTCAATCTTTAGTAAGTAGTTCAGTCACTAATTACGTGAGCCTGGGCAACTTTGTGATTTTACTTGTCACCTATAAAATAGGTAAAACTATACTCACATCATTGAATTACTTTAAGGATTAGATGGGCTAATGTATAAAAGCCCAGTGCCCAACATATAACAGGTTGTCTGCAAGAGTTCTGCTTTTTTTTTTTTTTTTTAATTTTATTTATTTATTCATGAAAGACACACAGAGAGAGAAAGAGGCAGAGACACAGGCAGAAGGAGAAGCAGGCTCCACTCAGGGAGCCCGATGTGGGACTTGATCCCAGGTCCGTCCCCAGGATCACACCCTAGGCTGAAGGCGGCACTAAACCGCTGAGCTACCCGGGCTGCCCTAGTTCTGCTTTTCTTGATGTGTGGTACCTAGACCAGCAGTATCAGGATCACTTGGGAGTTGTTATAAATGCCCCACTCCAGACCTATTAAATCAGAAATGCTGCAGGGGGTACTTAGCAGTTTGGGTTTTAACAAGTCCCTCAAGTGATTCTGATGTTCACCACTGTGTGAGATCCGCTGCTCTAGCCCATTGTGTTCCATCTTCCCTCAAGGTCCCTGAAGAGAGAGCATGATGACTAGCGTCCTGGATTCTTCCCACACTCTAGCTCCTATTTCACTCCATATAATTATTTTTTTCTTCAAACTCAAGCTTTTTTCTTTTCTTTTTCTTTTTCTTTTTTTTTTTTCTTTTTTCTTTTCTCTCTTTCTCTCTTTCTGATTATTTATTCATGAGAGACACAGACTGAGAGAGAGAGGGAGAGACACAGGCAGAGGCAGAAGCAAGCTCCTTGCGGGGAGCCTGATGCAGGACCGGATCCTGGATCCCAGGATCACCACCTGAGCCGAAGGCAGGGGCCCAACCGCTGAACCACCCAGGCGTCCCTGGAGCCAGATTTCTTAGATTTAAATCCTAACTCTGTCACTTACCAGCTGTGTGACCTTGACAGCTTTTTATTTCAGTTTGCTTATCTGTAAAATTAGGATGATAAATTACTGTTATCTTATAGGTTTGTGAGGATTAAAAGAGATCATACATGAAGTACTTAGAACCATACCTGGTACATAATAAGTATTAAATTATTGTTACTATTAAAATTAAAATTTTGACCATCATAGTAGCTTTTTTGTAAGATTATTTTTTTCTACAGTGGTTCATTGGGGGCTGTCTTTGGGCTCGTGGGCATTCAGGTTGTGACTAAAATGCAAACCAACGTTTTGGTGTGTGGTTCCTCTTGAATACTAAAACTGAAAGTCTCTTTGTATACTTTTTTTGAACTAGGAAATTTCTCCTCTTCTCTCCATGGAGGCTATGGCATTTGTTACTGAAGAGAGGAAACTTACCCAAGAAACCACTTATCCAAATACTTATATTTTTGACCTGTTTGGAGGTGTTGATGTAAGTAGTTCATTATTACTACTGTTTAATGACTTGAGTATTTAACTCTTGAAATTAGAGAAAGGAGACATTGCAGAATTTATAGCAAACACTTCAGAATTTTAATCTTTAGATGCTCAGGGACACTCGCTTGTGTTGAAGCACCATAGCTTATACATTAGAAGAATGATTTATTTGAGTTGATAATATATCCACCTTTTTTCTTTTTTTAAGGCACAAAGTAAAAAGTGTGTCTCCTACTTCTCCCACCCCTTCTTCAGAGGCAGCTACGATTTCAAGTTTTTCTGTGTCCCTCCAGAGATGTTCTGTTTTAGCGTGCGTGCGTGTGTGTGTATGTGTGTGTGTGTAAATAACCCCCACTGTCCTCACCTTATATTTTTCTACCCACATAAAGGTGTCGTTCCCTATATACAGATATACTACTCTGTACCTTGCTCTTTCTGTGTAGTTCTCTAGCTTGGGGATAGATTCAGTATTTATAAATCTGCCTCATTATTTTAAATAGCTGTATAGTATTCTCTGGCATAATTATACTGTAGTCTATTTACCCAGGCCCCAATTGATGGGCATTTAGAGTTTTCTCACACCTTTCCTTTTACAACGAGGTTGCAGTAAATGTTTTTGTGCATGGGACCTATGGGATCAAAATATATGTGTGCTTTATTGTTTATAAACTCGTTGATTATATACCTGGGAAGTTTTATTGGCTTATATCTCCAGTAACAAAGTGTAATAGTGTCTGTTAATCCACATCATCACCAACACCATGTATATATGTGTGTTTTTATGGACTGTATTATCTAAGTCTTGCTTACCAGAAGAGTACACCAGTAATTATCTCCAAATAAATTCATCTTTGTCACTACCACTCAAATCATGAAATGGAACATTACCAGCCCCCAGCAGCTTTCTTTACCAAATAGTACATTTTAAGTAAATTTTAAATATTAATTAAGTAGATATGAGGAAAAAGTGTATTTCTAGAGTTTCTTAAGCTTTATTGAGATATGGTTCACATACTGTACAATCCACCCAGTTAAAGTTTACAGTCCAGTGGTTTTTGGTGTATTCATAGATACACACAAGCATTACCACAATCAATTTTAGGATATTTTTATCACCCCAGGAAAAACTGTATGTTTTACCTATCACTCCCCTACACATCTCTATCATAGGCAGCTTTTATTCTACTTCCATCTCTATAGATTTCTCTATTCTGGACGTTTCATCTGAATGGAATCATGTAATATGTGGTCTTCTGTTACTGACTCCTTTTACTTAGCTTACTGTTTTCAAGTTCATCTATGTTGTAGCATGTATCAGTGTTTTGTTCCTTTTATGGCTGAAGAATATTCCATTGTATGGATATACCACATTTTGTATATCTGTTTATCAGGTGATGGACTTTTGGACTTTTGTGCTTCTGTCCTTTAGCTGTTAAGAATAATGTTGCTCTTGGAATGCCTGCGTGGTTCAGTGGTTGAGCATCTGCCTTCAGCTCAGGACATGATCCTAGGATCCTGGGATTGAGTCCTGCATCAGGCTCCTGGCAGGGAGCCTGCTTCTCCCTCTGCCTATATCTCTGTCTCTCTTTCTGTGTCTCTCATGAATAAATAAAATAAAATCTTTAAAAAAAAAATAATGCTTTTCTTAACATTTGCATCCTACTTCTGTGTGGACACATGTTTTTATTAATTTGGGGTGTATACCTGGAAGTGGGTTTGCGGGGGCACATGGTAACTCTTAAGTTTAATCTTTTTGAGGACCTTTTAGACTGTTTTCCAAAACAGCTGCACCATTTTACATGCCCACTTATGGTGTATGAGGGTTCTAACTTTTCCATATCCTTGTCAACATCTGTTATCTGTTTTTTATTATAGCCATCCTGATGGGTGTGAAGTGGTATCTCACTGTTCTTTTTTTTTTTTTTTTTTTAAGATTATTTATTCATGAGAGACACACAGAGAGGCAGAGATATAGACAGAGGGAGAAGCATGCTCCCTGCAGGGAGCCTGAGGCAGGGCTCGATCCCAGGACCCCGGGATTACACCCTGAGCCGAAGGCAGGCGCTCAGCCACTGAGCCACTCAGGCGTCCCTCTCACTGTTCTTTTGATATGGATTGTCTTGATGGTTAATGCTGTTGAGCATCTTTTTATGTGCTTATAAGTCATCTGTATGTCTTCCTTGGAAAATATCTATCTCATTTTCCCATTTTCCTTTAAAAAGATTTGTTTATTTTAGAGAGTGCTTGTACCATGTACCATGTGGTAGGCGGGGAGGGGCAGAGGGAGAGACTTAAAGCAGACCCCTGCTGAGCGCGGGGCCTGACACAGAGCTTGATTTCACAACCCTGAGATCATGCATGACCTGAGCCAAAAATCAAGAGTCAGTCATTAAACCCACTTAACTGAATGAGCCACTCAGGTGACTCTCCTTTTCCCATTTTTTAGTTGGATTGTCTTATTCATTCTAAGAGTACTTTATATAGTTTGTTCATAGTTTTTAAAATTTGCATTCTTCTGTGAGTGGGATTGAATATCTTTTCATGTGTTTATAACTTGTTCTTTTTATGCCAGTTATCTCTTAGTAGCTTTTATATCCTTTTCTGTTTCATTATTGGGTCTTTCTTTTACTGATTTTCTTAGTTGTTTGGGCTGCCAAAACAGGCTGTCATAGACTGGGTAACTTATAAGCAATAAAAATCTATTTCTTATAGTTCTGGAGGCTGGGAATCCATGATCATGACACTGGCAGATTTGGTGTCTAGTGAAGGCCTTCTTCCAGGTTGCAGATTGCCAGCCTCTCCCTGTGTCCTCAGTGTAGTGGGAGGGGCTAGGAATCTCTCAGCCTCTTTTAGAAGGACATAATCCATTTATATGGGCACTGCCCTCCTAACCTAATCAGTTCCCAAAGACCCCCACCTCC
Organism: Vulpes lagopus; assembly: GCF_018345385.1. Classification (NCBI taxonomy): domain Eukaryota; kingdom Metazoa; phylum Chordata; class Mammalia; order Carnivora; family Canidae; genus Vulpes; species Vulpes lagopus. The sequence continues at coordinate 23,730,441 of NC_054841.1, forward strand.
TAACGATATCACATTTGGCATTAGAATTTAACATGAATTTTGGGAGGACACAAACACTTAGATGGTAGCACTTTGTAATTACTCATTCTTAAAGGTCCTTTGTTATATGTGTTGTATTTTTCTCCCCAAATTTGAGAAATGAAATTAACCTATGGTTATGAATTTAACTTATGGTACTTATAAATGTAGAGGGATTTACTTTTTAAGTTATCAGATTGCTTGGTCTTTCCTTTTATGGCTTCAAAGCTTTTCTTGCTTTTCCCTCTGTTGGATTATAAACTGTGTCTGTATTTCTTTGTAATATATTTAAAGTTTTAATCACATACGTTTAAATTTTTGCACCATGTAATGAATGAGGGCCTGGGATCCTACATTTTCCCCCCAGATATCTGTCCTTACTCCTTGGGTGTTAATGGTTATTTTGTATCTTGATCTGGGTGGTGACTGTACAGGAATGATCACTTGTAAAACCTGGAGTTGTGCTTATTGTTTATACTCTGCGGTGTCATGTTTTATTGCAATTTAAAAACCATTTCCTGGGCAGCCCCGGTGGTGCGCAGCAGTTTAGCGCCGCCTGCAGCCCAGGGCGTGATCCTGGAGACCCTGGATCGAGTCCCATGTCGGGCTCTTTGCATGGAGCCTGCTTCTCCCTCTGCCTGTGTCTCTGCCTCTCTCTCTCTGTGTCTCTATGAATAAATAAATAAAATTTTAATAAATAAATAAAAACCATTTCCTTAAGATGCCATTTGTTGTGAAAGTAAAGATTGTTACACATTTGCACCCAGAGCATCAGCCTTAGCCTTTAGTCCCTAATTGTTGCTCAGCATTGCCTCTCCTCAACAGCTCTAGTGGTCCTGTAGTGCATACTTAATGGCCAACTTGAGGGACCCTTCACCTCTGAATGGCTCATCAGGGAAGTTATTTAATAGAAACCAGTATATTTATGGGAGGAAAAAAGAATAATGTGGGTCTCAGGCCTGATGTCTATAGGCAGTGAAAATGTGGCTTTCTGTTGCAGATGACTGTCATGGACATCTTTGCATCAAAGCTTCTGATTTTGTGAAGTTTTGGTCTGCTTTGGAGAAGATTAGCTTCTCTAGGAACTTCAGTCTGTTCATAACTAGGAGCTTTTGCTTCGGTCTTTTTGCCCTTCACTTACCTTAATTTGGGTGCATTTGTTCTTGTTGAACTCCCTTGTCATCTTGCTCCTGAAAGTATTTTTGAGACAGGGCTCTTTATTTCTTCCTCCATCAGTCACTAGCAAGGCCCCAAAGTAACCTTCTCTTCAGTATGCTGCCCAAAGCTCAGCTGAATTGGAATAATTGGGCGTGCTGCTGGTTAGGCCACTCCTTTGTCAACCCTGACCTAACAATGAAAAGTGTATCTGAGAGTTTATAAAGTCAGGTGCGTTATAGGGTCAAGTAGGTAACTTAATGGAGCGAGGGAGGCCCAAGTAAGATGATCAGATCAAATGCCTGCGGGGACTGTGGAGAAGTGGAGAGTGTGGCTCTGTTTATGGAGAAATGACTCTTTCATGACTATGGATTGCTGTTGCCCTGGGGAATGTGGGAAATCTAGATTCTTGAGTAAAATCTCCCAGCTTTTCAGTAGGTGTAGACCAAATGAAATGTCTGGGCCAGGTGTAATCCATAGCTTGGAGTTCAAGGACTTTTAATGTATTCCTTGACATAGTTCATCTTTCACTTGAAGTGAATTTATATTCTATACAGTTGAGCATCTTACACCTTTTGATGATTGTGAGAAGTGGGGCATCTCTTGAAAACTGTGTAGTATGCCTTAAACCTTAAAGATTATTACCCATTTTGCCTCGTTTACCTTTCTATAAATCTCTCGTAAAGACGTAAGTCAAAATGAGATGAAACTTTGTATACGAAGATGCTTAGTGTGGCTTCATATATGTAGTAGTTAAAAGTGTCCCATCAGAAGGAAGATAATTTTCTCTATAAGGTCGGTGGTGATATAGTTGATTTTCTCTTTTCTTTTCTTTTTTTTTTTTTTTAAGATTTTATTTATTTATTCATGAGAGACACACACACAGAAAGGGGGGGGCGCAGAGGGAGAAGCAGGCTCCATGCAGGGAGCCCAACACGGGATTCGATCCCAGGTCTCCAGGATCACGCCTGGGCCAAAGGTGGCCCTAAACCGCTGAGCCACCTGGACTGCCCCTATTTTCTATTCTTTACTAAATTAGTTTTTACTCAAATCCTTATTTTTTCTTCTTCTGCTTGCTTTGGGTTTGTACATTTTTTTCCAGTGTCTTGATGTGGATGATTAGGTTATTGGTTTGAGATAATTCTTGTTTTTTATTTTTTTAAAAAAATAGGTACTTACAACTATAAATTTCCCTCTAAACACTGCCTTAGCTCTAAGTTCTACTGTATTCATCTCTCTCAAACTATTCTCCAATTTCTTTGTGATTTCTCCTTTGACTCATTAATTAGGATCTTTTTAAATTTTCCACATTGGTAAATTTCCCAAGTTTCTTTCTGTTATTTTTAATTTGATTTCATTGCGGTCAGAGAATATGCTTTGGTAATTTCAGTCCTTTTAACTTATTGAGGCTTGTATTTTGATCTAATATAGGATTTATTCTGGAGAATGTTCCACGTGTGCTTGAGTTGAATATGTATTCTGTTACGAGGCAAAATGTCCTACAGATGTCTGTTAGAGTTTGTTGGTTTATAATGTTCAAGTCTTCCTATTTCTTTGGTGATGTGTAATTGTCCATTGTTGTAGGTGGGATATTAAAGTGTTCTGTTATTTTTAAATTGTCTGTTTACTTTAGTTCTGTCAGCTTTGCTTCATGTATTTTGAGGCTCTCTTGTTAGATGTGTATATTTATCATTGTTCCTACTGGATTGATCTTCGTAATAAATTATCCTTGTCTCAACAGAATGGGTTTTTAAGTGTATGCTTATTTTAAGAGTTTAAGCAGCAAAAACTATGTGTTGTGTTAAAAGTATATAAAATGAAAAATGAATGCATATCAGCCCCATCCCCCATAGAAATTCGTATTAACAGTTTATGGTATATTTTTTGAAATTCTGTTTTATTAACCTGTGTCTGTAAAAGAACACAAATGTTCTTTAAGCAAAAGAGGGATCATAGTGATAATGTTCTATAGTTTTTAAAACTTAAAGCCACATTGGATCCCAGAAATTACCTAGTTTAACGTGCTTATTTTTTAAAATGAGAAAGCTGAGGCCATGGAGGGACATTGACTTTCTCAAGATGACATGAGGACTAGGTGGCTGAGCTGTGACTGGTTTCCTGACCCTTGGTATAGTGCTCATTCCCACGAGCCTCACTGCCTTCTGGCCATGTTGGGAACAAGAGGGTCTTTTAGCATTGTGACAGATACTTGGGCTATCGGTCATCATGGCAAAGGTTGTTTCATAAGTTGTGCTTGGACTTAATTTTGCAGATTTTTACTGAAATTTTTTTTTTCTTTTTCAAATATGTAGCTCCTTGTAGAAATTCTTATGAGGCCTACAATCTCTATCCGGGGACAGAAACTGAAAAGTAAGTATACTTGTGAGCCACTGGTCCTCACTTCCCAGCTTGCAGATGTGATGTGGTTCCGGGGGCTTTCCCCTCCTAGCTCTACAGTGGTGGTCTGCTTTTTGTTCAGTGGCAGTATGTGCTCTCCACCCCCAACTAAGCAGCTCGCTTTCTTCATTTTGTACTAGGTAGTGATATAGATCTGGGACTTTAAATGAAAAAGTGTGAAAGCCACTGGGCTAAAAGAATTGCATGTTTGTAGTTCCTAATAGTCTGTGGGCCCAGCTTTTGTGTTTTCTCTGGAAATTCTTATTTTTCCTATTTAGTTAATTGAGAGAGTAAAGAATAATCTGGTAAGATCATTTGTTTTATTTTCAAAAGTATATATATATATTTTTTGTTGTGGTAAAGGTGATATGTGTTCTTGGTAAAAAGTTTAGTCATTACCAAAAATGGTAGAGATTAGAAAGTCAAAGTGTTTTGGTAGCATGTTATTTCTTAAGCTGGGTGACGGTTCTATGGGCATTATTCTTTCATTCCTTTTTATAATTTATACTTGTTACAGTTATTATTTTTAGGTATTCAGTATTTAAAGAAGAAAAAAAAGTAAGAGCACTCTGGCACAAGCCAGAGATCACAAAAAATGCATACATACAGGCCAGAGATCACTTTTAACATTTGATGAATACCCTTCTACAAACATCAATACATATTTTTTTAATTGAAGTATTTTTATGTAAATATAAGGAGTTAGCATGAAGGTAGGTATCCTGGGTATCTGCAGGTAAGGTAGGTATCTTGGATGACCTATTCAAAGAAGTTCACTTAATCCAACTCAATGAAGCCTATGGCCTTCGAGTACTGACAGAAACACGAAACACTGGTGGCCCATACTAAGGCTGTTTCCCAATCAGACTGTCGGTTTGAGCAGATGCAGCAAGAAAGAGAACCCTGGCCAGACTTCCTATGATAGGTCCAGGAGAGCTGCTGGGGACCTACCTTGGTCCCTTGGGTATAACGAGGCAAAAGGAAAAATACATATTTTTGTTTAATTTAAAAAATTCCTGCCTTAACTCAAAACATATTATGTAAGACCTCGTTTGTATGTGCAGCACTGGTTAAGAAGATTCATATTTGTCTTTGATGTCTCAGCTTAGTACTCTATCTAAATTGGTTCTTCATGTTCCCTGTCTACCCTGATAGCAAGTAGCATCTTGTAAATACTTGTTGGTGTACTTACTCTCTCTGTCTCCTATTATGTTTAGAGACTTTTTTTCTTTTGCTAACCACTGTGTATTCTTCATTTGCTCTAGAGTAGGTGCTGAATAAATATTTGATGAATGAGTAAATTGCAGTTACCTTTGAAAATGAAAGGTCTAGAAATGCAGAGATACACTGATCTGGTATTCCAACCTGCTCTGAAGTCAAGAGATAAACCAAAAAGCCCCCACAGGTTGAAAGGTAGTGATAAGGGATATGGACATCTGCATTGTCTCCAGATTATGTCAGATAACCCTTCTGGTCAAGCTGGCTTGGCAGGGCTGCCCATTGACCTCTCAGAGGGAGACCTAACATTTTAGAGTTTGTGGTAGTGTTGGAATGAATGGAAACAACTTTTAAAAGTAAAACTAATGCCGAGCAAAAACACTCTTTTGATGATTCATACTCAGTTTTATTCTCTTCAGGCTTAGGGGTCATAAAAATTACTTCCTTTTTGTTGTATTCCCCTGTTCCTGCTCACAGAAAAGTAGCTAGTTCTTTGTTGGAGTTAGTAGATCAGGCATTAAAAGCCATTTCCCCAACAGAAATAACAAAAAAGAAAACAAAAAGACACTTGTGAGTCTTTAGTAAAAGTGATACCCTTGTTTGCTGCTAATAGAACCACCAGTGGAAATTTATAACGTGCAATCAGGAAGTTTATATTTTGGATTCTAACATTTCTGCTTTTGGAAATGTATCATGGCTATTAAAAGATGACACCACAGTAGGTTCAAAGTATGAAGACTATGGGGCTTAAGAAGAAAATGGCTACTGCATCAAACCCAAAGTCAGTATACAAATTGGTTTGTAGGTTGTGATAGGCATCCTGAAAATCTTTGGTAAACAAGATTTAGTACACCTCTTTGAAAGAAGTATACTAAAAAGGAAGATAATCATCTTGGAGGAGATTGTGAGGAACAGTTCTTAGGTTCAAAAATTTAAATACCATCTTTTCAGTGAGAAAAATAACCAATTATTCCCCTTTCACTTTCAGTAAGTGATGAAATGTCCAAGGATTGTTTGAGCATCCTGTATAATACGTGTGTCTGTGTAAGTACGCCTATTCTTGGGGCCTCCTTTTTTGTCCCCACCACATTTGCAGTGCTTGAGAGGGGAAAGTTCAAGGGGGGGCGGGTGGACATGAGAGCTATCCTCAGACATGCAAGAATTGGACTTACTTACGTGGGCCTAAGAACCAGGACCAACAGGTAGAAATTGTAGGGAGGCAGAATTTCGTAGAAATTGTTAAGAGTTAGGGCTGCTTCAGCAGGTAGTGATCTCCTTTAGCCCTGGAGGTGTCCAAGCAGAGACTGAACAATCCTTTACCAAGTCGATACATACACTGGAAGAGTATGTGTAACCTTTAAGGTTCCTTTTAATTCCATTATTTATTTCCATTCCTTCATTTTCCTTGTTACAAAACAAAACCAGAACTAGAAGCCCCACCAGTGTATTAAGCAGGAGACTGCTTGTTTGACCCCTGAGAAGGAAAGAATGGTGAATGAAAGAAGCCATTTGGTAGAAAGGAAAAAGCCTAGCACTTAGTGCTAGAACTGGGTTTGGAGTTCTGGCTCCTGTCTCAGTACTTATTAATTCACCTCTCTGAGCTTTAGTTTCTTATCTGTAGAATGCAGTTAGTAATCTTATTAACATTGTAGGCTTGTTGTGAGGACTAAGTGGGACGATAGATGTGACAGCACTTTGTAAAGCAATATACAGGTGCTAGTTTTTGTAAGACACAGTACCTGTCTTTTAGGAACTTATGTGGTAACGTGTAAGCAGTGAATCATAATACACGCCAGAATGAAACAAGTGATCCTATAGAAGTGAAACCTGTATGTTATAAAAATACAGTGGAACATTTAATTCCATGTCCTTTCTTGCATCATTCAGAAAGAGATTTCAGGCGTTCTTGTAGTAATATGTAAAATCTACCAATATCATAAATCATAAATTTAGAAGTAGAAGAAAGAAAAGTGTAGAACAAGGTGAGGGTATAACATGTATGCAGGAATTGGGCTGACCATAAAATCATCTGTAGTATGAATGGGGCACAAATTTGGGTTTAAACTTATTGGCCAACACAAATAGGGAAATAAGTTTCAACACTTAACGCAATTCAACATCTTTTAACAGCACCGCACAACAGAAATACAGCATGACCCTACTTAGATTAGTTTAAATTTTCTTATAGCCACATTTTTTTTAGAAAGAAAAGAAGTAGGAAGAAATGTTAATTTTAATAATATATTTTATTTAGTATATCAAGGCTATTCCAACATGTGAACAACGTAATTATTAATGGGATATTTACCTTACTTTTTTGTACTAAGCTTTCAAAATCCACTCTGTTTCTTACATGTGGAGCACATCTCAGTTCAGACTAGCCACAATTCAGGTGCTCAGTAGCCACGGGTAGCTAGTTGGCAGATAGGCATGGACAGACCTAGAAGATAAAAGTAAACTAATTGTTCAGCTAACACACAACTATTTTTGCAACTAAGGTCAGTAAGAACTTGTCCTTCTTTTAAAAGATGACCTATGTATGATATAAATATTCCCATCATTGGCAACTTCCATATAGTCATTAGTTTATGAGGCTGTTTGTTAATGGTACCTAATGTAAATTAGCAATATTCCATCAAAACACAGTTCATTTAAAAAAAAACAGTAAAGGAAACAAAAATTGGAAGAACATAGAATAATATGGTTCAACTCTGTGCTGATCTGGCTTAATTCCAGGGAGTAGGCAGAAACCAAGAAATGCCTGATGGTGCCTGTTTGGGGGCGGAAACTTGTGCAAATTGTGGCTAACCTGGAGTAGGCATGACCTGCCTGAAGACATTTACATTCCAAATTTAAAACGTACTGCTGACCAAATAAAACTTGGCCTACTGGGTGCTAGTTTGTAGCTTCTCATTTAGTTACTAGGCAGACATTAGGTCAAGAACCTATGATGAACCAACCATGACCCCCCCCCCCCATTCATTTGCACACAATGTTTTAGTGATTTAAGGCCTCTGCCAAGAATTCCTGTTGTAGCTTGGACTTGCTTTTCCAATGTCTAGAAGGGGGAATACCTTGCTTTTCATGTTTTATTTTGTGATTATAACCTATTCTGCCTTTTCTCTCCTTTTCTCTTGTGATAGACGGAAGGAGTTACAAAGCGTTTGGCAGAGAAGAATGACTTTGTAATCTTCCTGTTTACACTGATGACGAGTAAGAAAACGTTCTTACAAACAGCAACCCTCATTGAAGATATTTTGGGTGTTAAAAAGGTGAGCTATGTTTTCCAGCAGGTGGATGACCAGACAGGGGAGGATGTCTCAGACAATTGGGATTCTCAAACCTGAATGATCTACAGAGGTCTTTTATTTTTTTTTTTAATTTTTTATTTATTTATGATAGTCACACACAGAGAGAGAGAGGCAGAGATACAGGCAGAGGGAAAAGCAGGCTCCATGCACCGGGAGCCTGGAGCCTGACGTGGGATTCGATCCCGGGTCTCCAGGATCGCGCCCTGGGCCAAAGGCAGGCGCCAAACCGCTGCGCCACCCAGGGATCCCTACAGAGGTCTTTTAAAACAAAATTCTTCCATGTTCCTAGAATTAACTTTTTTCTATTTACTTAATATATTCAAGTACAAAACTAGGTTATATTCCTCCTTCTAATGGGTTTTAAATGACAATAAAACCTAAACCAGTATGTAAATTGAAATCAAAATAATAAGACTTAAAAGCTCAGATTGACTTTGTGAATTTAATGTGATGACTAACATTACTTTGCCAAAATCAGATTGCCCCTCACTAATGATTTTGATGCAGGATCTTTGTAGCATACTTAAATTGTTATATGCTATGTGATGACTCCATTTTCCTACCAGTTTTCAATACTTGAATGCTGTGAAACGTTCATTCTTTAGGATATGTTTTCCTGGGTGGTGATGTTTGACTTTCACTTATTAAGTCCACTTCTGTTTATTCTCATTAGTCTTCAACAGTTACAGTTTAATTGATACCAGAATAGAGGACGCAGATGTGAACACTGACATCCTGCCATTTGGTTGTAAGGTGGACATTCAAAAGATCCATAATATGCTTTAAAAACAACAACAACAAAAACACAAAGGGCACCTGGCTGGCTTAGCAGAGCATGTGATTCTTGATCTTAGGGTCCTGAGTTCAAGCCCCATGTTGGGTGAAGAGCTTACTTACAAAAGAAAAAAAGAAAAAAATGAAAAACAAAACAAAAAACTGTGATTGAAATGAAACACTAAATTAAAAAATTATCATCAAGAACTTACCCCGAAAAACCACATCTATAGACCTCTGTTAGATAATCACTAAATTAGATTTTTGAGCAATGCTTGTGAAGATGTGGAGCTTACTTTACTTCCCCAGTCTCTGTTCCACTGCTTTATGTTGGTTGCAGGCTGGCAGATTTCTTCCTCTTACTACTGAGGAGGCAGGAGCAGCCTCTTAAGAGTTGCTGTTGCAGGGAAAAGGCTACCGACGTGCATTGTGGTTATCCCAGCTTTCATTTCTGTCTATCTGCTGCGTTTTCCCCAGGCCCTGCCTGTCATGCACAAGCCGAAGATGCACAAGTGGCCCATTGTCTATAGGAACACACTGGAGATGTGTGCAGGTCCCAGACAGACCCTTTGTACCCTCTGATGAAAAGGCTTTGTTATTTTTCCAATAATTGTATGTTCCAGCCAGTGTGTGAAAGGGAGCTTCCAGGGTGGAAACACCAGACTCCCTGGCAGTCTGAGCATGAGAGTCTAGGATTGCTCCTTCATAACTTTAGCCACTTGTTCCTCATGACCTGACATTCATTTCTCTGTGTGTTACCAAAAATAGTGAGGAGTTCTGCTAGACATGGTTAACCTTGGTGCAGTTTGAAAGAGGGATAGACACGGTAAAGAAAATGGGAACCTAAGCCACAAACTGGGAAAAGATATATGTAACTCATTAATAAAGGATTGGTATTCAGAATTTATCAAGAGTTCTTACAAATCAACAAGAAAAAGACAAATAGCTCAGTAAAGAAAAAGGAGGGCAATGATATAAATGAGCATTTCACAAAAGAGATACGAATAATCCATAAACAGAATGTGCTTAACTTCATTGATGCTCAGGGAAATGCAAATTAAGATTACAGTGAGAGAGAAAGAGCAAGTGTTGGTGAGAATGTATATCATTGACCTTTCCTTCTTTGGCTGGCTGGCTTTCTTTCCTTTTTTTTTTTTTTTTTTTTAAGATTTTATTTATTTATTCATGAGAGACATACACACACACACACACACACACACACATAGAGGCAGAGACACAGGCAGAGGGAGAAGCAGGCTCCATGCAGGGAGCCCGATGTGGGACCCGATCCCAGGACTCTGATCCCTGAGTCCTGAGCCAAAGGCAGATGCTCAACCACTGAGCCACCCAGGTGTCCCCTTTCTTTTTTCTTTCTTTTCTTTCTTTCTCCAAGACCAATGTGGGGCTTGAGTTCACAGTCCTGTGCTCAAGGCCTAAACTGAGATCAAGAGTCGGTTGCTTAACTGACAGAGCCATCCAGGCACCCCGAGAAGGTGTATCTTTGGAATCACTTATATACTGCTGATACCTTTTTGTTTCTGCAGAATCTCTTTATTTTTCCTTGTTTTCTGCTTGAATATGTGCATACCCTGTGACCCAGCACCTAGGGAAGCACTACCCTGAGGGCTGATGTGTCATTCTTGTGCCTGGGTCACCTGTGCCCAGGCATGTTTGTGGATAAACTCAATCCCAGCACAGTAGTTTTTAGAAATGAACATACTACATCAAAGCCAAGAGGTCACGAAATCAGTTTATTCATTGGGTCTACCAGCTAAAAAGAAAAGATCAAAGTGTGTCATGTAAGGGTATTGTTTCAGTTTTTGTTACATTATTTATATATTTACCTATGTATGTTTTATTGAGTTAAATAGAAATTTTTTCTTATTCTTGGACATTGTCAATGTAATTTGGAAGCCACTGCCCCAGAAAAACTTCTGCACATGTACATCAAGAAATGCACAAGAATGCTTATAATATTATTGTTTCAGAGTTAAAAACTGAAACCAAGTCCATGATCCATCAATAGGAGAATGGATAAATGTTTTCTAATCATACAGTGGATATTAGAGAGTAGTGGAAGTCAATAAACTGTTACTATAGGCAACAACATAGCTAAATCATAGAAATTGATAGAAGTCAGTTGCTATATAGTTGTTTGTTTTGTTTTTTTAGAGACTGTAAGCAGGGGAGGGACGGAGGGAGAGGGAGAAAGAATCTTAAGGCTCCACAATCAGCATGGAGGTACCAGTGCAGGGCTTGATCTCATGACCCTGAGATCATGACCTGAGCCAAAATCAAGAGTTGGATGCTTAACTGACTGAGCTACCCAGGCGCCTCTAGTATATCATTTTTATTAAGCTCTGAAATAAGCAAACTCATATAAGGCTAAATAAAATTCAGGACTGTGGTTACCTCTGGCAGAGAGACAGGAAGATGTGATAGGAAAGACACACACAGCTATTCACTTGGTTATACTTCTTAATATATATGTTGTATGTATTAAGTGTTAAAATATAACACAAAGGGGTTAGAGGGCTGTTGGACCTGGTTTGTGACCCATACACTAAGACAGGACTAGAGGAACAAGGCTGAAAGTTACAGTTTCTTCTAATAACAATAACTAACATTTGTTGTGTCCTGGTGAAGGAGAAGGCAAAGGTGGAAGAAGCTATACCCCCTCCATAGCAAGCGCCTTGTTCTTCATTACCAGAAATAAGAGTGGAGGCCGTGGAGGCTTCTAGGAATAATTCACTTATTCAGCACACATATACTGAGACCCTTACTATACCAAGTCTTATGTGCTGAGGCTCTGGAAAGAAAGTAAGACATACCTGTCCCTCAAGGCAATGTGAGTTTATTTGGAAATAGATGGAGGTAATTACAAGGTCCTGTGATAAGTGCAGTGATAAATACCTAGTCCAGTGAAAGTGAATTACTGAGATGTAGGGTAGTAGGTTTTATCTGAGGAATATAAGAATGTTTCAAAAGCAGAGAGGCTCATGTAATGCACATTTGCAGATTTTAAAGAAGAAAAAAAAAAGATATAACCAAGTAACAGAAAGCATTTTGTAGAATCCAGTAGTTATTCATGACAAAAGCTAGGAATAGAAGGAAAGTTCCTTAATATGATAACAAAACTTACAGCAAATATTAAACTTAATATTGAAACTTCGGAAATACTCTTCTTAAAGTAAAAAAAAAAAAAATAATAACACCTGCTATTGCTTACTCTAGATAATTGGTTACCTGTGCACATACACAGTAATTGAGAGAATTACACAGTAATTCCTATAAGAATGTTTATTAATGTTTAATAATTAATGTTTATTAATGTTTAATAGTGAAAATTATAGTCTACCTAAACATACATATATACACATATATGTTCTTTTATGTATATATATATGTATATATAAATTTAAAAGAATCGTTAAATTCATTGTGGAGTAAAACAGTGAAGAATGAATGAATTAGCTACTTCTATCAGAGTAGTTAAATCCCAGTGTTAAGGGGCACATGCTGGCTCAGTCGATATGGCATGTGACTCTTGATCTTGGGGTCATGAGTTCAAGCTTCATATTGAGCCTAGAGCCTACTTAAAAATAAATACATGTTTTAGAAAAAACAAAAAAACAAAAAACTTGTCTGAAGTGACCTAAATTAAAAAAAAAAAAATTCCAGTGTTGACTAAAAAGTAAGGTATGGTTCACACTGTGCATACAGAACGATAGCATATGTTTTAAATTTTGTAGTTTATTTTTTATTGGAGTATAGTTGACATGCAATGTTATATTAGTTTCAGGTATACACAGTGATTCAATGATTTTATACATTATGGTATGCTCACTACCATATCACCATACAATGTTATTACAATGTTATTAACTATATTCCCCATGCTGTACTTTTCATCCCCAGGACTTAATTATTTTATAACTGGAAGTTTGTACCTCTTCATCCCCTTGACCTATTTTGCCCATTTCCCCCAGTCTGCTTCATTCTGACAATCACCAGTTTGTTCTCTGTATTTGGGTCTTTCTCTGTTTTGTTTGTTCATTTGTTTTGTAGATTCCACATATGAGTGAAATCATATAGTATTTGTCTCTCTCTGACTGATTTCACTTAATATTATACTCTCTAGATCCATCCATGTTGTGGGGCACCTAGGTGGCTCAGTGGTTGAGCATTTGCCTTTGGCTCAGGTCATGATCCCAGATCCTGGGATTGAGTCCTGCATTGGGCTCCCTGCAAGGAGCCTGCTTCTCCCTCTGCCTATGTCTTTGCCTCTCTCTATGTGTCTCTCATGAGTTTAAAAAAAAAAAAAGAGAGAGAGAGAGAGAGAGAGATCTCCAACCATGTTGCAAATGGCAAGATCTCATCTATGGCTAAATAATATTCCATTGTATATGTAAAACCATGTCTTTTTTATCCATCATGTATCAGTGAACACTTGGGTTGCTTCTGTATCTTGGCTTATTATAAATAGTGCTGCAATAAACATAGGAGTGCATATATCTTTTCAAATTGTTTTTGTTTGCTTTGGGTAAATACCCAGTAGTGGAATATCTGAATCATACAGTATTTCTATTTTTAATTTTTAGAGGAGCCTCCATACTGTTTTCCATAGAGAGTACATAGAGAGTGGTACATTGTGCCAGCAGTGCACAAGGGTCCCTTTTTTTCCATATCCTAACACTTTTTATTTCCTGTCATTTAAATATTAGTCATTCTGACAGATGTGAGGTGGTATCGCTGTGGTTTTGATTTGCATTTCCCTGATGATCAGTGATGTTTAATATCTTTTCATGTGTCTGTTGGCCTTCTGTATGTTTTCATTGGAAGAGTGTCTATTCAGGTTCTCTGTCCATTTTTAATCAGATTATTTTTGATGTTGAATTGTGTGAGTTCTTTATATATATTTTGAATATTAGCCCATCATCAGATATATCATTTGCAAATATCTTCTCCCATTCAGTTGGTTGCCTTTTTGTTTTATTGGTGGCTTCCTTTGCTTTAATACCGTGTATATATATATATTTTTTTTTTTAAGATTTTCTTTATTTATTCATAGAGATGCAGAGAGAGAGAGAGGCAGAGACACAGGCAGAGGGAGAAGCAGGCTCCATGCAGAGAGCCTGACGTGGGACTTGATCCAGGGTCTCCAGGATCATGCCCTGGGCTGCAGGTGGCACTAAACCACTGCGCCACCGGGGCTGCCCAATACCGTATATTTTTATGGAAATATTTATAAGAGCATGTATGGGAATAATAAATACAGTTCAAAATAATGATTACCTCTGGTGGGAGAGATGGGACTGCAACTGAGTAGGAACATACAAGGGCCTTCAGTTATATTTTAAATATTTTATTTCTTAAAAAGAAAACATCTGTAGGAAGAGTGGCAGTTTATGAGTGATAAAACTTGTGTGGTAGGCATTTCTTTTCTTTTTTAGATAGGCAGAATGACCCATATGAGCAAAGGTAGAGAAATAAGAACAGTGGTATTCAAAGGGGTTAACCCTCAACCAGTCCTAAAGGGTATGTTAGTCCCATTTGGCAGTTGAGCAAAGACTTAGAGAAGTTTCATAATTTACCTATGTTTGCACAGCTGTAGTTTGCAGAGCTGGGATTTGGACCTAAGTGGTTTGGCACCAAGTCCCATTCTTAGGGGAATGCAAAGGGAAGGACACATCCAGTCTCAAATGAACTGAACATGCGGATTGTTTTATTTGTGTCTCTTGTAGGAAATGATCCGACTAGATGAAGTCCCCAATCTGAGTTCTTTAGTATCTAATTTTGATCAGCAGCAGCTTGCTAATTTCTGCCGGATTCTAGCTGTTACCATTTCAGAGATGGATACAGGGAATGATGACAAGCACACCCTACTTGCCAAAAATGCTCAGCAGAAGAAGAGCTTGAGCTTGGGGCCTTCTGCAGCTGAAATCAACCAAGGTAAAGTCTCTTAAGTTTTCAGAATTTTGAGATTGTGGCTCTGAGACCCTTTCATAAATTATCTGCTCTTTCAGTATCCCGAGAGATTGATTTATGTGAGGGCTCCTAGGGTCCACTTAGAGTATGTAAATTTTGTGTATATCTGTTCATTATTTTAGGAAGCTAAGTCATAACCTTTATCAGATTTTTGAATGGATTCAGAATCACAAGAAACTTAAGAACCAGGAGCACCTGGGTGACTCAGTTGGTTAAGCGTCTGACTCTTGATTTCAGCTCAGGTCATTATCTCAGGATCATGAGATCAAGTTCCATGTCTGGCTCTGCACTGGGCATGGAGTGTGCTTAAGATTCTCTCTTTCCCTCTCCTCCCCACCATCTCTCTCTCTCTAAAAACAAACAAACAAACAAAAAAAACATTGTTTATCAGAATTACAAATACACATACCTTTTGATCACTAAGCCTTTTCTGGGCCTTTATCCTATAGGTATATAGGATGTGATATGTACAAGGTCATTTATTGCAAAATTGTAGTAACAAAAGACCAGAAACAAGACAACTTAATTTCTAGAATATTTATATAATGGGAAATTTTATAATTTTTAAGAAAAAAGAATGAATATCTGTGTACTGATACAGGAAAATATCTCCAAGATATATTACTGTTAAAAAGGGAAATGCAAAGCTGTGTGTATAGTATGATACTTGGTGTGGTAAGCAGAGACGGGGGAATATTTGTTCACATACAGTATGCATAAACTGAAAGCAGGCACAAGAAACTGAAAATAGTTACCCGTTGGGGGTGGCTGGAAATGAGGTAGATGACAGCAGTGGAAGTAAGACTTCTTAATGTATTATTTTATATATTGTTTGATTTTAGAACCCTGTGAGTATGTTAATTACTTCCCTACCTATTGCTTTTTGGTAGCAAAAGAACTTTTTCTATTTCTATACTGGTCTAAGCAGATTTGGGGGAAATTTGGCATATATCTGTTTTGGTTGTAAGAGTATAGATGATCCACATTTGAACTAAAATATTTATGTGCTTAAAAGCTCGTTCTTGAACATGAACAGCCTGCAACATATAGCTTTGTGCTATATGTTGGGTTAACTGAATAACCAAGGTGAAATAATGAAAACTTAGCATTAAAAAGCAGTAATAGAGAGTGATGATCATCATCCTGTGGCAGCCCTGAGGATGCTTTGAAAACAAATACTTCGTTTCTGAAGTCCAGTTGACTGGATATGTGATTTCTCGGGCTTAGCTCTGTAGAATTGCTAAGTGCTACACAGCAGCCTCCCTTCTAAATACTGAATATGAGTCCTCTGTTAACTTGGTGAACATTCTGGTTTTAGTTATGAACACTAAATGGTCATGACTGTATTTCTAGGTTATTAATAAAATTTTACATGTTTTAGTCATATGTAAAAACAGAAATATATGAACTCTGTGGACCCAGGTTGGTGGTTCCCTCCAGGCTGGTTTTCCTTCCTGAATCCATAGATCCAAGGCCTACCTTGGTCTGTGTAGGCTTTTCTTCCCCTCCCTCCTTACTTATGACTTTTAAGGAGTACTCATTTTAGTAAATCATAAAATATACATTCTTAAAAACGTGTGAATTTTGTTATGACTAAATTATACCTTAAAGCTGATTTAAACACACTGACAGGGATGCCTAGGTGGCTCAGCAGTTTGATGTCTGCCTTTGGCTCAGGGTGCGGTCCTGGGATCGAGTCCCACATCGGGCTCCCTGCATGGAACCTGCTTCTCCTCTGTCTGCTTCTGTCTACACCTCTCTCTCTCTCTGTCTCTCATGAATAAATAATATCTTTAAAAAATAAAAAATAGACACACTGACAAAAGCTCACATTTGTAGCAAACATTGAGCTAACTGCATTACCTAGAAATTATTTTATTTACTCCTCCAAGCAGCCCTATGAAAAAGAGATTACCATCACCATTGCATAGCTTGGGAAGCTGAGGGTCATAAAGGTTCGTCATTAGATACTTGTGTGTGCTGGGGGCACTGAGTCATTGTCATCTTAAGGAATCTGTTCTGGAAGATTATTTTTATCCTGTTGGTATCGATTACCTTCACATACCTGTTTGTAAGCTGCCTTAAGTGAAACTAGCATTGCCCATCATTCTTGGAGGTTTTTTAGCTAGTTGGTTTTTTAGTTCACGGAGAGTTAACCCCAAACTCAGATTTCTTTAATTTGGGCATTTAAAAAAAAAAAAGTCTTCATAAAATGTCTAGGTTCACTTGTATACCTATGTGGCTAACCCATGAGATAATCTATATGTGATATCTGCTTGTAACTTTTGGGTTAAAGCTTTAATAAATGTATTTTAGCACATGATGTACAGGGTCTGATCTTTCCCAGCTTTCTGACCATAACTTCTGTTTCCCTGCCCCCCACCTCACACACATTTTTCTCTAGCCACATGCCCTGGGAAGATCAAGGTGAACATAATTAAATCACAAGTACAGTGAGAAAAGATCTTAGTTCTCAGTGTTGTCATGCCTTAATTGAACTCCAGTACTAAATAGTTTTAAATAGAGGCATGTGTAATAATCATCCCAGGCTGCTATAACAAGATACTGTAGACTGGGTGGCTTAAAAAACAGAAGTTCATTTTTTCACTATTCTGGATGCTAGAGGTTCGAGATCAAGATGCTGTTGGCATTGGTTTCCAGTGAGGCCTTTCTTTCTAGCTTGCAGTGGACTGGCCTTCCCACTGTGTCCTCAGGTGGTCTTTCCTCTGTATGTACAAAGAGAAAGAGACGCCTGGTGTCTCTTCCTCTTTTATAAAGACACCAGTCCTATTGGATTAGGGCCCACTGTTATGACCCCATTTAATTACCTCCCTAAAGGCCCTGCCTGTATCCAGATGCAGTCATATTATGAATTAGGGCTTCAACATAGGAATTTGAGAGAGGGGACACAATTTGGTCCATATTAGTATGGAAAGTGGACATGTTTTTGTTTTTTGAATAAACATGTTGATGTCTGCCTTTGGCTCAGGGTGCGGTCCTGGGATTGAGTCCCACATCGGGCTCCCTGCATGGAGCCTGCTTCTCCCTCTGATTCTGTCTACACCTCTCTCTCTCTGTCTCTCATGAATAAATAAACAAAACATGTTTTTGTTTTTGAATAAACTGTGGCTGTTTTCCAGCAAAATAATGATGTATATTGTCTTCCTGGAGCTCCTATAATAGTGAAAATGTTTGAGCCCTTTTTGGATTTCTCAGAATTACCAGTTGTTCTTCTTTCCGTTCCGATGGGAACGGATGGTTTCATTGGGGGGGAAAATCATTCAAAAATTTAGTCAGAGATGTAGATGAAGTCACAGGCCAGATAATTACCAATTTATAGGTGACCCTAAGCTAAGAGTTGCTTATTTTTGTAACACGTGAGCTAGGACAGAATTCAGAATCCTCTCAGCTGGAAAGTAGGGCCAAAACTGAAGAGGAAAGTTTACGGGAATATTTCAAAATACTGATGTTTTTACAAATATGAGGAGAGAAAGGTTTGCTTTTGCAGAAATTCTCAGAAGTTGTAGGTGTTTCAGTTGTCAACCAGTATAACATTAACCATAGTGTGTGATCACTGTCAGTAAGGCTGTGCGAGTTACAAGGACACTGTGACACTGGGTACCAGTTCCCTGAGGTTGTGTATAATTTGATGAGCATAATTGGGCCAATGATTTTTTTTTTCCTGGGGAGAGATCCCCTAGCTTTTCATCACTTTTTCAAGAGATGAATGATTCACAAAGGTGCAGGAATTTCCAGGGTGGGGGTGGGAATCCCAGAACCCTGAATGCTGGGGAGTTCACATCTGAGGGGCTGTGTTGAGTGTGCAGGGTAGGAAGACTAGGTCTTAGGAACTGTCTTGTGAGGAATAGAGAAACTGCAGCTATTTATCCTTGCAGAAAAGAGTTTGAGAGCAAAAATCCAGCTTTGGAAAGATTTTCATATAGAATCCACTCTTTATTTTTGGGAAAAAGTACTATGTATCTAAAGTTTCTTAAATATATGTGGGTCTATAGTAGAAAGTTTGTTCTCTTCCTTGTGGCACCCTCTTATATTTTCTCACATGTCCCTCCAGAGAAATTCTGTACATGTCCAGTCAGGGGGATGGAGGAGGGAAAGAGATTGGCTTCTCCCTATCTGTATAGATGATAGTATAAAATAGGCACCATTCTGCCCTTTGTTTACATTATCTTGCACAGCATTCTATTCCAGTACATATAGAATTATGTGATTCCTTTTTACAGCTAGAGTATTCTAATATTTGGGCATACCACAATTTATTTAACCAATCCCTGATAGATGGAAATTTGGCTTATTTTTAAATCTTTGTTCCTACAGATAACAGCCTTGTGTTTGGAGTATGATGTGCTAGATAAATATTTCCCTTTTAAGCTTTGATAGATGTTCACAGGTTAACCTTCTGAAGAACTTACTGGTTCATCTTACCCCACTCTATATGCTGTTCCCAGTACAACACCTTTCTTAAACTTCTCAAGCCAATAAGTGAAAAATGATATCTCAAAACAAAAAAGCTATCTCCATGTATTTTTTCTAAATTGAAGTGAATGTCACATAACCAAATAAACTGAACAATTCAGTGGCATTTAGTATGTCTACAGTTTGTGAAAGCACATCTCCATCTATTTTGAGAAATTTTCATTACCCCAAAAGGAAACTGTGTACACATTAAACAGCTGAAATTCACCATTCTCCCCAACCCTGGCAACTGCCTGCTTTCTTGTTGTCTAGATATTTTAGAAATGGAATCCTACAGTATGTGACTTTTGGTATCATGCTGCTTTCACTGAGCATGATGTTTTTTAAGTTCATCCATGCTGTAGCACATCAATGTTTCATTTCTTTTTATGGCTGAATAATATCCATTATTTGTATATACCACAATTTGTTTATTCATTCATCTGGTGATGGACATTTGAGTTGTTTCCCCATTTTGGCAATTGTGGATTGGCTGTGAATATGTGTGTATTTCCCCATTTTGGCAATTGTGGATTGGCTGTGAATATGTGTGTATTCCCCCATTTTGGCAATTGTGGATTCACATGGCTGTGAATATGTGTGTATATACCACAATTTGTTTATTCATTCATCTGGTGATGGACATTTGAGTTGTTTCCCCATTTTGGCAATTGTGGATTGGCTGTGAATATGTGTGTATTTCTCCATTTTGGCAATTGTGGATTCACATGGCTGTGAATATGTGTGCATGTGTATGTATTTGAGCACCTGTTTTCAGTGATTTGGGGGATATACTTAGGAGTAGAATTGCTGGGTCATGTGGTAATTCTATTTTCAACTTTTTTAAAAAAGGATTTTATTTATTTATTAGCGTGCAGGAGCAGAAGCAGAGGGGAGGGGCAGAGGGAGAAGCAGACTCCCCACTGAGCAGGGAGCCAGACATGGGGATTGTTCCCAGGACATTGTTCTCAGGATCATGACCTGGGCTGAAGGCAGACACTTAACTGACTGAGCCACCCAGGCGCCCTTGTGTCCAACTTTTTGAGGAAAAGCTAATTTTAATATAGTTTTAATTAGCTTTTTTAAAAAAAATGAGGTCAGACATGATAGTCACTAATTTATAGAGGATGGAAAGGGGGTTAAGATTATTTGCTGAGCTCTGTGCTGGAACTGAATTTATATGACTTCGTATAATCATAACTAATTAGTTTGTTGTAATTGTAGTTTTATTTTTGAAAAATTTTCTTTAATATTCTTTTGAATATTACTTAAATTTTTTTCATTTAAATTCTTCACACAGAGACATGAGTATGACACATATGACATTATAATAATACCTGTTTGGGCAGCCTGGGTGGCTCAGCGGTTTAGCGCCGCCTCCAGTCCAGGGTGTGATCCTGGAGACCTGGGATTGAGTCCCACATCGGGCTCCCCGCAGGGAGCCTGCTTCTCCCTCTGCCTGTGTCTCTGCCTCTCTCTCTGTGTGTGTCTCTATGAATAAATTAAAAAAAAATCTTAAAAAAATAACCAAAACATTTAAAAAATAATAATAATACCTATTTACCCATCACCTAGCTTCACCTGTCAGTATCTCTTTATCTGTATCCTCATTCACTCTTCCCTACTCTACTTTGAATTATTTTGAAGTAAATCTCAGATATCATGAAATTTAACCTGCATATATTGCAGTGTTTACACAAGATAGTGACTCTTGTTAAAAATAACCCTGACACCATACTATACCCCCCAAATTAATAGTAAAATCTTGCTGTTAATGAAGTACCTATTAATTTAGTTAGATAATGCTGTCACATGGTTAAAAAAAAAATCTACGGATTCGAAAAGGCATTCATTGAAAAGTTTCTCCATCACACTCTTATTTCCAGTGGCCTAATTCTCTTTGCCTTTGAAAACCACTGGTGTTTTCCATCATTCCAGGAAAATTTAATACATGTATAAGCAAATACATAGAGATGCTAGTCCTTATTTTTAAAGAAGGTTAAATGATAGATCAAAGATCTACCACCTGCATTCCCCTGCCTCCTCAGTTTATTATGTTCTCTTACGCTGATCAGAATTTCCATTTTACTGTTGTGACCAAAATGGGATTAGGGAAAATAAGAGTTGGGTGATTATTCAGTTTCGTTCTTTACCTTAAAAAAAACAAACAAACAAACAAACAAAAAAACCCTCCTTTCTTCCTGCTAGTACATGTTTGTTACAGGAAAATCAAACTAGAGAGAAGTGGTTTTAATAGCCTTTATATCCTCTCTTACTCAGGAATGGCCACATAAACATCTTGTTGTAAAACCTTCATTGTTTATATGTATATTCTATGCATATTTTAAAGAAGCAAATTTTTAAAGAAAATGGGTTTAAGCCAATATTGTTTAGTAATTTTTTCTCTAGCAAGTAAGTTTAAACATTTTTTTGAGTCACTCTATGTAAAGATATATGTCTTTGTTCTTAGTGTTTGTCGTATTCTATTGTAGTGGAATTTATTGTGTTTAACAGATATGCTGTTGATGATCATCTTTACCGTTTTGCTGTTGCAGAAACCACATCAGTGAATATCTTTGTACATATGATTGGTTATTTCTTTGCAGGAAATCCCCAGAAACGAACCTCCTGGCTCAAAGACATACAGGTTTAAGAAATTAAAGTGATTCCAATTTATATTTCCTCCAGTAGATGTAAGAGAGCCTATTTCCCTGCACCTGCTATTGAACTTGTTTCTGTAACTTAAGTACTATTTTACCTTGGCTTAACATTTCATTTTGAAAGGAAACTCTTGACTAGCTACTGTCAGATTAAAAATCATTCCTATCATGCAGGTAAGGAACAGGCCCTTTATTCAGAGCTTTAGAGCTGGTTTCTGTTTTGAAAATGCACTATTTTATTCTCTCTTTGGCAGCGGCCCTTCTCAGCATCCCTGGCTTTGTTGAGCGGCTTTGCAAGCTTGCAACTCGAAAGGTATCAGAGTCAACAGGCACAGCTAGTTTCCTTCAGGAGTTGGAGGAGTGGTACACATGGCTAGACAATGCTTTGGTGCTGGATGCCCTGATGCGAGTGGCTAATGAGGAATCCGAGCACAATCAAGGTACTTGGGGTCCGTTTTCTATGAGGTGGGGACCTTTCCCTTAGACTCCTTGGAGCCATTCTTGACCTCTTTTCCAAGGAGGATTAATTAAAATTTGCTCAAAGAAATTTCTTTAGGGAAGTCCTAGATCATAACTGTTAAGATACTTTTGAAAGCTGGTGACAGAAACCTCTTTGAACTCTCTCAGTGGATATGAAAGCAGAGAGAAGGGACTGGCTGAATCCAATAACCAGACCATTTTTAGGAACTCAGAGAGTCCTTTCCATGTCTCCTCTTCATTCTCCATGGTTCTTTGGTGTTCTCTTCTCACTGTTCTGATGAGTAGGCTCTTAGTTTCAGCGATAGCTTCGTGGTAAAGGGCTCTGGCCCATCTTGGGTCTGTTGCTCAACCCTGAAGCATTTGATCCTAGCAAGCAGGATGGGGTCAGATTGTACAAACCCAGGAATTCTCACTGTAAAAGGGAAAAGGAGTTCTATTTCCAGGGTGGCAGGGTGTGAAGCTCTGTGGACCTGCTCCCCATTGCGCAACTATAAACAAAACCTATAAACAACAGGGATCCCTGGGTGGCGCAGCGGTTTGGCGCCTGCCTTTGGCCCAGGGCGCGATCCTGGAGACCCGGGATCGAATCCCACATCGGGCTCCCAGTGCATGGAGCCTGCTTCTCCCTCTGCCTATGTCTCTGCCTCTCTCTCTCTCTCTCTCTCTCTGTGTGACTGTCATAAATAAATAAAAATTTAAAAACAAAACAAAACAAAACAAAACAAAAAAACCTATAAACAACAACAAAAACCATCCATGTAGGGCAGCCCAGGTGGCTTAGCAGTTTAGCCCTGCCTTCGGCCCAGGGTGTGATCTTGGAAATCTGGGATTGAGTCCCACGTCGGGGTCCCTGCATGGAGCCTGCTTCTCCCTCTGCCTATGTCTCTGCCTCTCTCTTTCTCTGTGTCTCTCATGAATAAATAAATAAAATCTTAAAAAAAATCCATTTAAATTCTATGGAAGTTGTTCTAAGAGCATACAGTAAACGAGGAAATCTTTAAGATAATCTGCTAAAATTTAGAACACTGAGAGTCTGTGACATTTGAAGTTTTGCTTGTTGGAGGTTCCACTATAGGCAGATGTGGCCAAAAAGATAACCCTCAACAGGACATGATTCCCAAATAAAGAATATGATATTTCACTGTTGAGGAGGAGGGCAGACCTACCACCTTTTCTCATCCCCTCCAATTCCAAGTTGAAGAGGCTGAATTCTTGATGACTGTACCCTTCAGGTCAGGGGCTCCCCAATGCAGCTTTATTAAGATATAATAGATTTATAACATTGTATAAGTTTAAGTGTATAGCATGTTAATTTGATATATTTATATATTACAAAATAATTATGGTTATAGCATTAGCACCTTATCCCATCACATAATTATCATTCTTTTTTGTGGTGAGAACATTAAGATCCACTTTATTAGCATCATTCAGATATTATTAGCTATAATGACTGTACTGTACATTGGATGCCCAGAACTTGTTAATCTTATAACTGAATGTTTGTACCCTTTGACCACTATCGTCCTATTTCTCCCAGCCTCTGATAACCAGCGTTCTATTGTTTCTCTAAGGTAGCTTTTTTAGATTCCACATATAAGTGATATTATTATACTCTCCGACTTATTTCATTTAAATCACTTATTTCACATAATGCCAGGGGCTCCTTTCCCTTGCCCGCCCTCCCACCTCTGTGCTACACTCAGTACACAAGGTATGTTCTAGGCCTGGCAAGCAAGAATTTTCTGACCCTTTTGCCCTTGCCCCAACTCACTATAGGACAGAGATTCCATGCAGGGAGAAAGGGAAGTTGAGAAGACTAAGTGTCTGTTGACCCTCTCAGAGTAGTGGTGCCAAGATTTTGCCAAGAGGAGAGTTAATAGGCAAGAACAGAAGGTAGGGAAGTTCAAACCTAAGAGTGTTCTCAGTAACAGTCTAGATTTTGGTGGCAAGCAAATAAAAGTAGGCTGTTCACTCTTAAATGAGAACAAAGTTAAACCATAGGCTGGGTAGTTTACCAGCAAGAACCAGACATACAGCTTAGCAGAGCTCTTCTGAGGTCAAAATAAACCTCAGATTAAAAAACTACCTTTGCCCAATTTTAATTGGATTAGACTTTGGAGTACTTTATGCCCCAATGCATTGTCAAAAGTAGAGCATTCAGCCAGGAATAGTGGAGTCTGACAGCTGGGTTCCATACCAGATGAGGTAGAAATCTTAACAGAGAGATCAAGGAAAGCGCCATAAAAAGCCCTGCTAAAACACTGATCCAGGGAGACTGTAAACATACCATACCACAGCTGCACATTCTGAGGCAAAACACCAAAGACCTGACTAGTCCATCAAGAAATAGGTTTTATTGAAATAGGCTAGCCAGGTCACTGAACAAAGAAATAACAAGCCCTGAACAGAAGGAAGGGTAATCAGTATCCAGAGTTGCTGCATTGTTTACCTAAAATGTCAATTTTTAATAAAGTTTATGAAATATGCAAAGAAACAAAAAAGCATGGCCCAGACACAGGAGAAAGCAGGCAACAGAAGTTGGCTGTGGGAGGGTCCAGATACCAGATTTAACAGAGACTTCAAAGCACCCGGTGTAAGGATGGTCAAAGAACTAAAGGAAGCTATGCTTAAAGAAGTAGGAGCAGCTTGAGAATCTGTGACAACATCAAATAGAGAATATCAGTAAAGAGATATAAAGGAGAGCTAAACGGAAGTTCTGTGGTTATTAAACTATAAATAACTAGAATGAAAACTTTGCTGAAAAGAGCAGGAAGAATATCTGAAGAAATAGTGGCTGAAAATTCCCCAAACTTGGAAAGCATTAATGTGTCTATCTGAAAAGCCCAAAGAACCGCAAGTAGCCTAAACTCAAAAGATTTACACCCAGACACATCATTATAAAAATACTGAAAGACAAAGAGAAAATCTTGATAGTAACCAGAGAAAAACAACTCTTCATTTTCAAGAATGTCTCATAAGATTTATAGCTGACTTCCTGGAAATAGTAGAGGTCAGAAGGCCGTGGGATGCCATGTTCAGAGTGCTGAAGGAAAAACTCTCAACAGCAGAACTTCGTTTCACAAACACAGGTGAAATAAAGAAATTGCTAGATAAAAACTTAGAGAATTGGTTACTAATAGATTCACCTTATGAGAAATACCAGGGGAAATTCTTCAGACTGAAAGCAGTAACCTCAGACAGTAATTTAAATATACACAAAACGGTAAAGAGCATTAGTAAAGGTAATTTACATAATCATCAAAGACAGTATAAATACGTATTTCTTCTCCTTTCCTTAACAAATTAAAAAAAGTGTTTATGTAAAAACCATATGTTTATAATGTTGAATCTGTGACATAACAGAGTAATACACTTGATAGTAACAGCACAGAGAAACTCTGTGGAACCAAAGTTGTGGGAGCTTGGGTGGGACTAAAGTTGTATTGCAATAAGGAAATTATACAAGATGGTAACTTGAATTAATAGGAATCAATGAAGAGAACCAAAATGGTAAATAAGAGGGTCAGTATAACAAATTCTATTAATATTTACTTTCTTTTCTCAGCTTCGTGGACAGACATGAAATTATATAAAGTAATAATTACAACACTGTTGTGTAACAATGTATGCAGTGTATGATACAATATGTTGTTGAATGGTTATGTCTGTAGATGTAGTATGCATGAACAGTAATAGCACAAAAGGGGAGAAGGAATAGAGCTGTAGAGGAACTCAATATAAATCTGAAAAGATTTATCAAGTTAAGATGTATGTGGCAAACCCTATAGAAGCTGCAAAGAAAGTAACTTTAAAATACAGTGAGAAAGTCATTAAAGGAATTACAATGTTTATACCAGAAGATATTCACTTACTACAAAAGAAAGTGTTACAGGAGAAATAGAGGAATTAAAAACACATGAGATAGGTGGAAAACAAAAAGCAGAAAGGTAGAAGTAAATTCAACTGTTGTTAATAACCTTAAATATGAATGGAGAAAAGCAGTTCATCCCAAAAGCAGATTGCCATATTGGATTTTACAAAAAGATCCAATTGTACGCAGCCTATAGGAGGCATACTTTTTCTTTTCTTTTTTTCCCTTTTTTTCTTTTTTCTTCTTTTTAAGTAGGCTCCACACTCAATGTGGGGCTTAAACTCAAAACCTTGAGATCAGGAATTGCATGTTCTACTGACTGAGCCAGCCCCCACAAGGCATACTTTTTATTCAAAGATAAAAATAGGTTGAAAGTAAGGGATAGAAAAAGATGCATCCTGCAAAGAGCAACCATAAGAAAGCTGGAGTGGCTAATACTAAAAGAGACTTTAAAACAAAAAAAATGTCATCAGAGATAAAAAGGCTATTTTATAACAATAAAAGGGTGAGTCTGTTAAGATATAGCAGTTATAAACATAAAACATGTATCTAACAGCAGAGCCAAAAATAAATAAATGAAGCAAAAACTAACATTTAAGAGAGCAATAATGAGTTAAACAGTAATAGTTGGAGACTAGAATGCCCACTTTCAGTAATGGAGCAAACAGCTAGACAGAAGATCAAGAAGGAAATAGAAGACTTGAGCAGCACTGTAAACCACCTAGACTTACTAGATGCATATAGAACATGCCACCCAACCCCTGCAGAATGCATATTCTGCTCATGTGCATATGGAACATTCCCCAGCAAAGACCATACACAAGGCCATCTAAAAGCCTCAGCAAAGGGAATGGGATTAAGATTCTACAGACCATGGGGCAGCCCAGGTGGCTCAACGGTTTAGCGCCACCTTCAGCCCAGGGTGTGATCCTGGAGACCCGGGATCAAGTCCCATGTCGGGCTCTCTGCATGGAGCCTGCTTCTCCCTCTGCCTGTGTGTCTCTCTGCCTCTCTGTCTGTCTGTCTCTCTCTCTCTCTCTCTCCTCTCTGTGTATTCTCATGAATAAATAAATCTTAAAAAAAAAAAAAAAAAGATTCTACAGACCATGTATTTCAACCCCAGTGGAGTGATATTAGCAATCAGATGTTAGAAACATGCGGAAATGCAGTGATAAACTTCTAAATACCAATGGTTCTGAGACAAAATCACAAAGAACATTAAAAGGTATTTTAAGACAAATGAAAATGAGGACACAACATACTGAACTTAAGGAATGCAACTAAAACCTGCTAAGGGAGAAATATATAGCTATAAATGCCTACATTTTAAAAAGCTGAAAAAATAAAATCCCAAATCAGTGGCCTAATTTTTCTCAAGTTATTGAAAAAAAGAATAGGCAAGCTATATTCTAAAAGCAAGCAGATAGAAGTGATAGAATTGGAGTAGAAATTAATGAAATAGAGACTAGAAAAACAATAGAAAAAAGCTACAAAACCAGAAATTGGTTCTTTGCAGAGGTCCACAAAATTAACCTTTAACTTCACTGATGATGATGATGATGATGATGATGATGAATTAGAAGAAGAAAAGAAGAAGAAGAAGGAAGGAAGGAAGGAAGAAAAGAAAAGAAAGAAAAGAAAAAAGAAAAAAAGAAAAGAATCCAAACCACTAAAACCAGGAATTGAAGAGAGGGTACATGACAACCTTACAAAGATAGAAGGGACTTAGGAAATACTGTACACAACTGTGTGCCAACAAATTAACAGCCTGGATGAAATGGACAGTGATGAGAAAGACGAAAACTCCTGCAGCTGACTTGAGAAGAAATAGAAAATCTGAACAGAAGAAATAGAAAATCTGAACAGAACTATGACAAGAGATTGAATTAGTAATGAGAAAGCTACCCCCCCCCCCAAAAAAAGCCCTAGCCTACATGGCATCCCTGGTGATTCTACCAACCATTTAAAGAATTAACACCAGTATGTCACAGACTTCCACAAAATAGAAGAGGAGGAGACACTTCCTAACTCATTTTATGAAGTCATTATTAGCCTGATACCCAAACACGGCAAGAAAATCACAGACCAATATCTCTTATGAATATAGATGTAGAAATCCTCAAGAATATACTAGTAAACCAAATATAGCAACATACAAGGATTATACACTTGACCACATATATATACACACACATGAGTAAGGAGGATTTATGCAGGGTTGATTCAGTATATGAAAATCAGTTGATGTATATACCATATCAGTAGACAAAGGACAAAAACTTTGATCATTTCAGTAGATGCAGAAAAGCATCAGACAAAATCCCAACACCCGTTCATAATAAAAGCACTCGAGCTAGGAATAGAAAGGAACTGCCTCAACCTGTTAAAGGGCATCTACAAAAACCTGCAGCCAGTATACTTCATGCCTAGACAATGAAACCTTCTCCCCTACTAAGATCAGGCACAAGGGAAAGATACCTGTTCCTGCCACTGCAGCTCAGTGTTGTTTTGGGGGCTCTGGCTAGACAGGCAAAAAAGAGACATGGAAGACATTGGATAAGGAAGAAGTTAAGCTGTCTCTTCACAGATGACATGATCTTACATAGAAAAAAAACTAAGGGGGGATCCCTGGGTGGCTCAGCGGTTTGGTGCCTGCCTTCAGCCCAGGGCATGATCCTGGAGTCCCAGGATCAAGTCCCACGTTGGGCTCCCTGCATGGAGCCTGCTTTTCCCTCTGCCTGTGTCCCTGCTTCTCTCTCTCTCTCTCTCTGTCTCTCTCTCTGTCTCTCTATGTGTGTGTCTCATGAATAAATGAATAAAATCTTTAAAAAAACAAAACAAAAACCCTAAG
This sequence comes from Vulpes lagopus, assembly GCF_018345385.1. Taxonomy (NCBI): domain Eukaryota; kingdom Metazoa; phylum Chordata; class Mammalia; order Carnivora; family Canidae; genus Vulpes; species Vulpes lagopus. The sequence goes on from NC_054841.1 coordinate 23,759,640, forward strand.
GAATCCAGTAAAAAAAACTCCACTAAACTAATAAGTGAGTTCAACAGAGTTTCAGAATACAGTCAATATACAGAATTCAGTTGTATTTGTGTACAGTAGCAATGAACACACCAAAATGAAAATTAAGAAAACATTTATAAGAGCATCAAAAAATAAATAAGGATAAACTTAACAAATGCAAAACTTACTCTGAAAATTACAAAACATTTTTAGTACTAAATTAAAGGGGACCTAAATAAATATAAAGTATCTCATGTAAATGGATAAGAAGACTTGGTATTGTTAAGGTAGCAGTACTCCATGTGTTGGCCTATTCTTCAGTCTACAGATTCAACATAGTCCCTCTCAAAATCCCAACTGGCTTCTTTGCAAAAATGGACTAGGCTGCAGACCATATATCTAATAATAGTAATAAGGGACTTGGGAAAGAACTCCTCTAGCTCAGTGGTAAAAAGACAGTACATTTCTAATGTGGGCAAAGGACCTGAATGGGTATTTCTCCCAAGCAAATGTCCAGATAGCCAATAAATACATGTGAAAAGATGCTCAAAATCATTAACCATCAGGGAGATGCAAATTCAAACCGTAATCAAATAGTATTTCATACCTCTAGGATGTCTGTCATTGAAAAGACAGATGATAACAAGTGTTGGCAAGGATATTGAGAAATCAGAACCCTCATTCTCTGTCGGTGGGCATGTAAAATGATACAGCCACTTTGGAAACAGTCTGACAATTTTCAATCAGTTACTCAAAAGGCTAAACAGAGTTACCATAGACCCAGAAATTCCAGTCCTAGTTATATTTTCAAGAGAAATGAAAAATGTTGACATAAAAACTTATACATGAATACTCACAGCTGCAGAATATGGAAACAACCCAAATGTCCATCAGCTGTTAAATGGGTAACAGAATGTGGTCCGTTCATACACTAAAATGTTACTCAACAATTTAAAAAATGAAGTACTAATACGTGCTACAACCTGAATGAATCTTGAAATCATTGTGCTAAGTGAAAGAAGCCAGACACAAAAGGTCATGTACTAAATGATTCCGTTCCTATGAAATGTCCTAAATAGGCAGTTCCGTAGGAGACAAAATACTTTATTTATTTATTTAATAATTTTATTTTTTATTGGTGTTCAATTTACCAACATACAAAATAACACCCGGTGCTCATCCTGTCAAGTGCACCCCCCCCCAGTGCCCGTCACCCATTCACCCCCACCCCCGCCCTCCTCCCCTTCCACCACCCCTAGTTCGTTTCCGAGAGTTAGGAGTCTTTATGTTCTGTCTCCCTTTCTGATATTTCCCACGCATTTCTTCTCCCTTCCCTTATATTCCCTTTCACTATTATTTATATTCCCCAAATGAATGAGAACATATGTTTGTCCATCTCCAATTGACTTACTTCACTCAGCATAATACCCTCCAGTTCCATCCACGTTGAAGCAAATGGTGGGTATTTGTCATTTCTAATGGCTGAGTAATATTCCATTGTATACATAGACCACATCTTCTTTATCCATTCATCTTTTGATGGACACCGAGGCTCCTTCCACAGTTTGGCTATTGTGGACATTGCTGCTAGAAACATCGGGGTGTCCCGGTGTTTCATTGTATCTGTATCTTTGGGGTAAATCCCCAGCAGTGCAATTGCTGGGTCGTAGGGCAGGTCTATTTTTAACTCTGTGAGGAACCTCTACACAGTTTTCCAGAGTGGCTGCACCAGTTCACATTCCTACCAACAGTGTAAGAGGGTTCCCTTTTCTCCGCATCCTCTCCAACAAAATACTTTTTTTTTTTAATAAATTAATTTTTATTGGTGTTCAATTTACCAACATACAGAATAACACCCAGTGCTCATCCCGTCAAGTGTCCCCCTCAGTGCCCGTCACCCATTCACCCCCACCCCCCGCCCTCCTCCCCTTCCACCACCCCTAGTTCATTTCCCAGAGTTAGGAGTCTTTATGTTCTGTCTCCCTTCCTGATATTTCCCACACATTTCTTCTCCCTTCCTTTATATTCCCTTTCACTATTATTTATATTCTCCAAATGAATGAGAACATGCACTGTCCTTCTCCGATTGACTTACTTCACTCAGCATAATACCCTCCAGTTCCATCCACGTTGAAGCAAATGGTGGGTATTTGTCGTTTCTAATGGCTGAGTAATATTCCATTGTATACATAAACCACATCTTCTTTATCCATTTATCTTTCGATGGACACCGAGGCTCCTTCCACAGTTTGGCTATTGTGGACATTGCTGCTAGAAACATCGGGGTGCAGGTGTCCCGGCGTTTCATTGCATCTGAATCTTTGGGGTAAATCCCCAGCAGTGCAATTGCTGGGTCGTAGGGCAGGTCTATTTTTAACCCTGTGAGGAACCTCCACACAGTTTTCCAGAGTGGCTGCACCAGTTCACATTCCCACCAACAGTGTAAGAGGGTTCCCTTTTCTCCGCATCCTCTCCAACATTTGTGGTTTCCTGCCTTTCCAACAAAATACTTTAATGGATGTCTGGGAATGAGAGGTTTGGAGGCAAGTGGGTAGTCTGCCAGTGAGTATAGGATTTCTTTTTGGGGTGACAGAAATGCTCTAAAATAAGTTGTGGTGATGGCTGCATAACTGTGAATATGCTAAAAACCACTGAATTGTACACTTCAAGTGGGTGAGTTGTATATGAATTATAGCTCAAAGCTGTTTAGGGGGAAAAAATGAGGGATGCTTGGGTGGCTCAGTGGCTGAGCATCTGCCTTTGGCTCGGGGCTTGATCCCGGGGTCCTGGGATGGAGTCCTTCATCGAGCTCCCCACAGGGAGCCTGCTTCTCCCTCTGCCTATGTCTCTGCCTCTCTGTGTCTTTCATGAATAAGTAAATAAAGTCTTAAAAAAAAAAATGAGTGCATGTGCCCCAGAGTGCAGTATAGACACACAGAGGGTGGAGACCCCTTGAATCAGTTTTGCGGAGCTGAAGACATGTGGAGGGAAGCACAGGCCTCTCAAAGTAGTTTGCCCATCCTCGACCTTGGGAGTTAACCTTGTTGTTAAGCTGTGGCCATTGCTTTAAGAACTGCATTTTTTTTTTTTTTTTTTTGAAAATACTTATCCCAGAGACTTTCTCGTCAGGCCTGTGCAAAACCAGGCATGAAAGACGGGCAATGCCTCGGGGAAGAGTCCGAGCTGCCTGTGTTTCTCTTTCTCCACAGACGTTTATTACTGAGGAGGGCTTGTGTGCCATTCGCTGCGCCTGCTCCTCCCGTAGGCATCCTGTCCTGCAGTCGGCCCTGAGCCCCCTGAGCTAGGTGATGAGGACGCCGAGGCTCTCGAGGCCATGCAGCAAGTGTGCAGCGGAGGCAGGATCTACATGATAGCTCTTCAGATTCTCTCCACAAATCAGTTGACTCTTAAACTGTTCTGGGAGCTGGGCCAAGGAGTCCCAACATGGAAATTGAGTAATTATGATTTTTCTCCCAACATGCAGGAAAATATGTGTTTTTTGAGATAAAATTTTCTCAGCTTGGTTTTCTCCAGTAGATTCTTCTTCAATCTTTGCCCACTGCCACTTTTAGTTGCAGATTAAAAAGAAAAAAAAAAAAAACAAGTAGCAAGCAAGCATTCACAGAAAAACTCAAGTGTTTTACTTCCATTTAACGTATACTTATGTATTCTTTACACATGCCAGGCATTGTTTTCAGCACTTTGAATATATTAAATCCTTTCATCTTTGTGACATGGGTAAGAGATCGGTACTGTTGCTATTTTCCCAGTTTTACAGGTGAGGATGGATACTGAAGCATGGTGACATCCTCCAGTTTACCCAAGGCCACTCAGCTGGTGAACAGTAGAGCTGGAGTTCAGACCCAGCCTATGCTCTTCATGCCTGGGCTGCGCTGCCCTTCAGTCTGACTTTACTCAACAGCTGGTCGTCTCCTTGAGTTTATATTAGTGACATAATATGGCTGGAAAAAATAATTCCATATCTGTAGGGCAGAGTAGCTTGGGTTCTTGTGTCATGGTATCACCCTGCAGAAGTCACCAGACTTTTTGCATGCACCTTGCCCAAATATTATTTGATAATCTCTGCTCTGTTCCATATAGTTTTTCTGGCCCTTTGCAAAAGGCCTCTAGGGCAGCAGTTCCAGTGGGAGCTTGGAAGGATCTTAGTAGTTACTGCTGCTTCATCCTTTCACTGTAAAGATGAGGAAAACTGAGGGGAAGTAAACCCTAAGGTCTCCTGACTCTGGCTAGTGCTCTGTTAAAATAATAGGGACCTAAGAGGAAGGCTTCCCCCAAGAACCAGGTGCTGGGTGTTTCTTGTGTTCTCATTTACTCCACACAGCTACCCTGTAGACAGACACCCTGGCTGTCCATGGTGGTACTACTGTTACTTCCCTTCTGCAGGGCAGTCTGAGGCCTCATGAGGAGATGACTTGCCCAGTGTCACTTGGCCAGCAAGTTGAAACTTCAGAGCCCTCAGTCCTCACACTTTGCTCTGCCACCTTCCCATGAATACACCTCACCGGCATGTGCATGGCTCATTGAGACTTGTTTGTTAACTAGGTAGTAGAATAAATGTGATGGTTTACTGCTGCCCAAAACACGATGCCTGGCACATTGCAAGTGTCCCAGAAATATTACTTTGCTGCTGCCATTGTTATTAATAATGAAACTGAGTAAAATGAAAGTCTGCTGGTAGATAATGCGTTCATTTGTATCACTGATAGCAATTGTAGTGCCAACTCTGCCCTAGAAAGTTGAACCTTAGATGGTTCTTTGAAAAAAGAGAAGAGTCTTGGAAAATGGTCCTTCTCAGTCTTTCGGTGCCTCCTCATAGAATCTAGGCAGAGGAACCAAGTACTTAGAGTCATTTGTGGCCTGAAGAGAGTTTGGCACAGTTTGCTGTTTAGGTAACTGTCTGGGCACTTAGGTGGGGGGCACTCTCTGATGGTGGTGGGAGAAGGGATAGATCGCATTACTGTGTTGGCTGTATCACAGCATTTTGCTGCGTTAAAGTTGATGAAATAGAATGAAACTGCAGAGTTAGTTTTTCCCCTTTTTTGTTGAGGTATAATTGACATACAACATTACATTAGCTTCCAATGTACAACGTAATGATTTGATATTTGTATATAATGCCAAATGATCACTGTAGTAAGTCTAGTTAACATGTCACCATACATACTGAATTATTTTTCTTGTGATATACGAAGTCAGTTTTTCTAAGTTTCTAAGCTCACCTGACCCCTGTCGGCCTGGAGGGGTTTTTGTGGCTTTCAAAGTCTCTATCATGGGTTCAGGGGCCAGCCTGATGGCTCTGTTACTTCAACTCTGTCCAGAGTGGTTTTGAGGGGGTAGAAACATGTTTCTTAACAAGCGGTGACTCAATCCTCTCTCTCGGTGGCTGTCTCAGCCTCCATTGTGTTCCCTCCCCCAGGGGCTTCTGAGGAGAATGGCCTCCCTCACACTTCCACCAGGACCCAGCTGCCACAGTCAATGAAGATTATGCATGAAATCATGTACAAACTGGAAGTGCTCTATGTTCTCTGCGTGCTGCTGATGGGACGTCAGCGAAACCAGGTGGGCCCCTCCCACCATACCTCAGAACAGGGGGAATGGGGAGCAAATGCGTTCTGGGCACTTGTGGCATGCCAAGTACTCCATTAGGCCACCTCTCAGGACGGCTGTCTCTAGTCCAGCAAAACATAGGGCTCGTTTTCCTTCTCTCTGTTTTACACATCAGGAAACTAGTCTCATTCCAGAGTCCGCAGTCTTTTCCACTGTACCTTGCTGTGGACAGCATTTCTGGGCAGAACATTGGTGCCCAGGGCAGCAGCTGGTGACTTGGCCATATTACCTACCTTGTTAATGTGAAGAATAAAGGGTCATGGTAGCAAGATTACCACCCTGTAGATGCACTAGAAGAGTTGCCAATCTGATGGGGGTTTAGGGTGATGGACCAGAGCCCAGAGCTGGGGCAGGTTATAAAAACTAGGCAAGGATGGGGGGCTCCAAATGTGCTGGGGTTCCCTGAGCCTTGAAACAGTTCCAAGAGGGAGGAGCAAGGACCTATAATCTACAAAAAGAGAAAGGGCTCTGGAAGTATATAGTGCTCCTCTTCAAGATAAGGGAGAAATAGCTTTCTCCACTAGCTAATTGTCCTGTGGATGAAGAAATGGTGGTGGCTGGTGGTGGTGGTGGGGCGCTCAACAGTTCTTAAGCTCCTTTTTGAGTCAGACTCTGGACCATCACAATAGTTCTGTGAGACAGAGGCAGTTACTGCCATTTTGGTTAGGATAGCCAGGGAGAAGACTCACTGAAAAGATGATATCCCGTAGGGGGATGTTCTGAAGAACATGAGGGTGCTGGGCATGCTGGTCCCCAAGGCAGCCTGCCAGGTAGAGGGAGCAAGCCCTGAAGTGAGAGCGTGCCTGGTGGGTTGGTGGAACAGTAGGGAAGAGGGGTCATGGACTGGAATAAGCAGCAAGGGGGGCAGGGAAGGACTGCCGGGGCCAGATTGTGTCAGGCTTTCATAAGCTGTTTTAAGGACATTAGTGTTTACTCTGAGTGATGAGGAAGTCATCCCTCTGGCTGCTGTGTGAAAGAGATGATAGTAGCCAGGACCAGCATGTTGGTGGAGGGGAGTGGTGAGAGGTGCTTACATTCTGAATATATTCTGAAAGTAGAACAAGTAGAATTTGCCAAGTTTGGATGTGGGCATGAGAAAGGGGTTACGGGTAACTTTTTTAACTCCTTCTAAGGTTTTTGGCCCAAGCAGATGGGATGGATGTCCCATTTATTGAGATGGTTAAGATTGTGAGTTAGGGAGTTGGGATAGGGGACAGAGGTGTAGAGAGAAAGAAAGGCAAGGAATACTGTTTGAACAAGTTAGGTTTGAAGTATTTGTTAGAATCGGCACCTGGATTACCCATACCTGGAGTTAGGAGAGAGTTCTGGCCTGGAGATAGAACTTGGGGTTGTCAAGTTGCAGCTGGTATTTAAAACCAGGACCCTGGATGAGATCCCACCCTAACCTCCACAGTATCAAAGCACCTTCCTTCAGTATAGAATATATTTGTTATAAAAAAAAATAATAGTCACTGTGCTTTACATGTGTTGAGTGCTTTTACCTTTTTTGAGGCACTTCACAGTTATTCATATTGGAATTTTCAGGTATTTGGTAAGTTCTGAAACAGATGGTGACTCTCTTCTCTCTTGATGCTTGAAAAAACCAAGGTACTAAAAGGACTGTGCTCTCAGGCTCCAGGCATCGGTAGAACCAAGATTTAAACTCCGTCACCCTGACTCTGCTTTCTGTACTCTACCCCATGACTGTCCCCTACTCCCTGAGCTTTCCTGTTCCAAGTCTTTATGAATTAGTCACTGTGGTCTGTAGTTAAACTGTATGATTACAGCCACTGCTTCCTTGGAAGGACTGTAGGCTGGGCTCAGGATCCTGTCCACCTGAGAACCAGTGTAAAGCTGGCACAGCCGCCTTTGCACAGTCAGCATTAACTCATTCCTGCTGTGTGACCGGCACTGTGGGGATATGGTTTCATGGACCTCGCTGAGATGGGGACAGCAAGGGGAAGGGTTTCCCTGGCCAGGTCTCCCAGAAGGCTCCTTCTTAGAGTGTTTATTATTGTGCATTCAGACCAACTTCTCTGACCAGTCTTGGTATGGTTGAAATCCCTATACTGGAAACTCTCCCTAGAAGTCAGAGGCTCCATTTCTCTGGTGCTAAAGTAAATAATCCATGCAGTACTTCCTATACATCAGGCCCTGAGCTTCCCACGGCCCAGGATTCCCTCATTGAATCCTTTCAGCAGCTTTGTTATCCCTCATCTTTTGTCAAGGGACTCAGGCTCAAAGAAGAACGCTACCCAGAATCCCATCTTTTTAAAGTTCTGGTCTCTTGAGATATATGCATACCTGTGGTGGGTCTGAAAAAGTCAGGCTTTAGGATTAGAATACCTGAATTAGGGTGACATTTCCACCACTTGCCCGAGCTGGTCCTGCTCAACTTCCCCTTCACCTTGTAAAATGGGAATTAATAAGCGCTGGCGCTGTGCTCAGGACTTTACATACCTTTTCTGACCTTATCCTTACAGTAGCCCTGAGAAGTAGTAATAGCTTTGTTTTCTGTAAAAAAATATTTTTGATAGGTAAATAATTCATAGTTCTATATTAAAATGTATAAATAGGTATCAAGCCTTTCTCTCCTCTGATCCTGAAAATTTTGGTTCTCCTGGGAAGCATCTAATTTTACCAGTTATTCATGTATCCTTCTAGAGACATATTATGCTTATAACAGCAAATATATTCCTCTTTTTTTTTTTAATGCAGTCATGTACTTATTATACATATTTGCTTTCTTAATGTTGAATCTTGGTAAATGTTCACTACGTGTGAAAAAAACCGCAATTCTTTTTTTACTGGTACCTTATACCCCTCTGAATGGATATACCATAATTTATGCAACTAATCCCCATTAATGTGAGTATAGGTTATATCTATTTTGTATTGCAAGTAATGCTGCCATAAGCAACTTTGTGTATATGTCATTTAGTACATATATGGATCTGCTTGAGAATAAATTCCTAAAAGTAGAATCACTCATCAAAGGGAATATGCATTTGTAATTTTTAGAGGTATTACTGAAATGTCCTCCTCCTTCTAGTGTTACCTCCAATATGCCCCCTCACCAGCTGTGTATGAGCATGCCTGAGGCCCAGCTCACCAACACAGTAGTATTATCTTTGCTAATCTGAAAAAGTGGTTGTGATTCGAATTTCTCTTAGTGTTTTAAGTGCAGCTGAGCACTTACCATATATTGAAGAATATCTTGTATTTTCCGGTCAGTGTCTTTTGCCCGCTTTTTCCTAAGGGTAGTCTTTTTGTTTCAGAGATTTGTAGGATTCCTTATGGAGGAAATTCGCTTTTTACCTGTGATGTCAGATTGCCAGTATCTTCTCCATTTTCCTATTTGACTTAGGACTTGACTTACTGTGAATTTTGCCATAGAGAATTTTTAAAGTTTTATATGGTTGAATTGAATGGTTTTCTGTCTTGACTTCTAGATTTACCTAATGTACTTAATACTTTAAAAAGTCTTTCTCAAAAAAAAAAAAAAAAAAAGTCTTTCTCAAGTGTGATCTTTTTTTTTTTTTTTTTTTTTTAGTCTTTGCATAGATTTTCCTAGGCTATTGAGCATTTAAATTTTTAAAATATGTTTATCTTGCCTCCAGTTGAAATTTATCCTACTCTGAAGCATGAGAGGGTTATTTTTATTTTTTTAATGATAGGAGGGAACAAGCTAGGATTAAGAAATTTGATTGAGGTTACAAATTTTGTATGTGCTAGAGCTGGGAGTCAAACCTAGGGCTTTCTGAATCCAAACTTGTGTTCTTAAGAAAGGACCCATTGTATAGGAGTATTGTGGGGATCCATGAGCAGAGAATAAAAGTGTATCTGTGCATAGTGGGAGTGTGGTGAGAGAGGGGTAGGCTCAGTGGGGTATTTTCTTTAAATCTCAACAGTCCCTACTGATCATTTTCTTTCCTAAAGATTATTTTGTACATGCCAAGCATAAGGCTTTGATGGATCTTGGCAGCACATTTGTCATAATGCTTTTGCCTTCCCACTCCATCCAGGTTCACAGAATGATTGCAGAGTTCAAGCTGATCCCTGGGCTCAATAATTTGTTCGACAAGCTGATTTGGAGGAAGCACTCAGCATCTGCCCTTGTCCTCCATGGTCACAACCAGAACTGTGACTGTAGCCCGGTGAGCAGGGGAATGACAACAGATGGGCTTTACTTGCCAGGGGTAGTTGTTTCAAGATCTGCTGTTGACCCTTTGAAATCTCATTTTCTGAAAGAGCAGAAACTGAAAGTTTATATAAAGTCTGTATAATTTTATTTTTATATATTTGTTTATAATTTATTTCTGAAGTCTGTATAATCCTGTAAGTGGAAGCTGCTTGGAGAAGGGTCTGACCCACCCCTCTACCTGTGCAGAAATCCCTTCTGAGGCCCTTGGGCCAGCTTACTCTTGTACACCTCTGGAATGGGGTGCTCACTTTCCTCCAGGCAGGGCCCTGCCACCCCATGACCTAGTAGCAAGTTTCCTTCATTCTGTACTCTACCCCATTAATATCATCCATCCACCGGTAGTAGTTTTGCCCTCTGAAACCATGCACCACCAATGTCCTGTAGCCAGAAAGGGCTTTAGGATGCTTTGTGTGTGTGTTGGGGGGGTGGGGGGTAGTTAGGGGCTCACTGCAAGCTGCTCTGCTAGTGCCATGGGGAGAGCACAGAATAGAGTCAGGAGGCCTCTGTGCTGCTTGGCTTGTTGGGAAAGTTTAAACAAGTCACTGAATCTCTGAGCCTGTTTCTTTTTTCTTTTCTTTTCTTTTTTTTAAGATTTTATTTATTTATTAATGAGAGAGAGAGAGCACAGCAGAGACACAGGTAGAGGGAGAAGCAGGCTCCATGCAGGGAGCCCGATGTGGCACTCGATCCCAGGTCTCCAGGATCATGCCCTGGGCTGAAGGCGGCACTAAGCTGCTGAGCCACCTGGGCTGCCCTCTGAACCTGTTTCTTGCAAAAGGAAGGTCCCACTTCCTTGCCTGCTGTCCTCATAGGCCGTGTGGAGGCTCAGTAACCACCCCAAAAAAGGGACAGTATCCTGGGGGTTTATAGTGCGGCACAGCCTTCAGTGCTGTGGAGCCTCCCTGGTTCCCTGGTCTCTGGGGCATGTCCTGTGAACTTTCTGCAGTGCCCTGTCTGCCAGCTTACTGTCTTCCTCTTTAGCCTTGTTAGATTTTGCTTCTCAGCCCCTCCATCTGAGTTGTTAATTTCAAGTGAACATATTCTGCATTTTGAAACATCTGGCTCTTTGTCAAAAACTACTTGGTGTTATTCATTATGTTAATGTTCTGTTGCATTCTATCTCTTTCATTACTTGTAACATCTTTTTTATGGTCTCAGATTGCTCATGGGGTGCTAATACTTGTATTTGAGTCATCAGACTCAACTCAGGGTGGAATGTGGCCTCATGTTCTGTAATGTAGCCTGGGTCCTGGAAGTATTTCTTTAGAGCGCTTGGCTTTTGTCTGCCTGGTACTTTAGGGGTAAGTCCCAGGGCAAGTGTTCATCATGTTGAGTGCCTTGGCCCTGGAGATGTGAGCCCAGAATCCTTTTCCTGGAGCCTCCCTTCCACCACCACCAGCACCCTGGCAAAGACAGGTGTCCTTGCTAGCTCCCTGGGCTGGTAAGAGTGGGAGTTTCTTAAACCTTCTTTCACTGAGTGTATATACTTCCTGGACTTTACATGGGCTCAGGTTTTCTTTTTTTTTTTTTTTAATTTTTTTTAAATTTTTATTTATTTATGATAGTCACAGAGAGAGAGAGAGAGAGAGAGAGGCAGAGACATAGGCAGAGGGAGAAGCAGGCTCCATGCACTGGGAGCCTGATGTGGGATTCGATCCTGGGTCTCCAGGATCACGCCCTGGGCCAAAGGCAGGCGCCAAACCACTGCGCCACCCAGGGATCCCTCAGGTTTTCTTTCTAGTCCCTGCACAGCATTAAAACTCAAACCCTGGATGAGTGAGTGTCATTTCCACTTCTCCATCCTACCCAGAGCTGCCAGCCATCAACCATCTGCTCTCGTGCTTCTAGCTCTGGGCTCAGTCCTTTCTTCAATTCTGATTCCTGTGCATTTTCCTTTGTTATGAACTTAACCTCACATGTAAAAGAATTACATGATTTTTTTACCCAAGATGTCAGCAGAGTAGGGGTTAGCAGGAAGGATCCACATTAGCTTAATCTGCCGTTGGCCAGATGTGGAAGTCAGCAGAGGGTTTCTGACTAGAAAAGTCCTCCTTGTACATGAGGACACAGGCTCAGAGAAGCAAAGCCACACACCCAGGCTCTCACTGTAGTGTTTTGGTTTCTATTGTGATGATTTTAACAATGATGCACATATGTTTTAGGACATTACCTTGAAGATACAGTTCTTGAGGCTTCTCCAGAGTTTCAGCGACCACCATGAGTAAGTACAAGCTGTTCCTGGAAGGACGGTTGTTGCGCCAGCTCCTCTCATCTCTGTGTCCCGTTGACCTCCACTCCGGAGGACCTGGGAGCCACAGGAGCTGCTGCCACTGCGGTTACCGCGTGTGGCCACACTTGCACAATGCTGTACCAAGAGCTGCTGTTGGCGCAGCTCTCCCCGTGTGCCGGGCTCCATGCTGAGCTTCCTCCAAGCCCTCATGGCCACACGAGGAAGTGAGTATGGGTGTTGCTGGCCCCTTGTGACCCTGGGAGTCAATACATCTCTCAACTGTCTGCCCTCCTGAACCGGGAGCGGACAGCTTGGCTCTTCACAGGGACCTCAGGTGGGCAGAGTGGGCTGAGTGTTTGCTTATCGGACAGGTGGACTGTTCTTCACCCACACAGGGAGATGTACCCTCTCTCATTTTTTAGAAACACATTCTGCCCTCTCATGTTGTATTTTTCAGCCTTCAGTGGTGAATGTACAGGAGAATGATTCTCTGGTATAGGGGGAATAGTGTAGGGGAGGAGTGCATAGCAGCTGACCCTTGATCTTGACACTGGGGAGACAGCATGGTGGGGACTTTGGTGAGCTGGAACACACAGGCAGTTACTGCTCAGCTCTTGCCAACTGTTGGTATACAGGAAACTGGGCTCACTATTGCACAGCTTCTGAGTTTTTCCCCCAAAGGAAGCTAGAAATTAAGATTTACGTGAAAGGTCCTGATTTTAAACATTGGCTTAAATTCTTTTGAAACATTGTATAAACTACCAGAACGTGGGTGCCTGAGGACAAATATGGCCAGGCGCCTCTACTTTGCTACTTCCATCTGGATCATGTTGACCTTCCTCTTTCAGAGGTTCTCTGTCTGAAGGACTTAAGCTCCAGGAAGTAATGTGAACCCTCTGAAAAATGGCACCAGTATGTTCTGAATGTGGACTTTTTTTCTGAGGAAGTGGGTCCCTAACTTTCATCAGACTCTTGAATCTGAGCACTTGTAAGTGCTGGGCATATGTGCTAGCATTTGTATGGGCTAGGCTCTGGGGAGACAGTGATGGGTGAAAGCCATGACCCCCACTCTAATGAAGGGTACAGTCCTGGAAGGGAGAAGGATAGTTATCAGAGAATTATACCACTGAATGTATAGTGACAGATAGGGATAGTATTCTGGTGGAGGGAGCTTGGTTCTGTGAGAGAACATTTGACAGGGGTCATGAACTGGCCAGAGTGTGGTTAGGAGCTCTCTCTGCAGAAGTAACTTGTTGGCTGAGACCTTGAGGGTTGGTAGTGAAACTGGGTGAAAAGGAAGAATGAGAGGCTGACTGTTCCAGAAGAATCCCCAGTAGGAGGGAGTGCCATGTGTTCAGGAAGGCCAGTGTGGCAGGTGATGTGAATGAAGGCGGGCTTGGCTCAGAGTGAGACTGCAATGGTGGTTGGTTTCAGCCAGAGGGCCTTGTGGGTCATGTTTGTGTCATGTTTGTGGGCCCGGATTGTGTGTGTTATAAGGCTTGTGAAATTGTGGGGGCATTTTGACTTGAGAGTAACATGGTCAAGGGGTCCTTTTTCTAAAGATCTCTCTGAGTGCTATGTGTTGAGAGACCGTTTAGGAAGCTTGTTCTGTCCACGTGGCTGGAGTGATGCGAGGCCTAGAGGTGAGGGAGGCAGGCCCCCTGGTGGCAGTGCTGTAATAGGGCCAGGTGTGAGCAAAATGATGAGTTGGATTTGGATTTCATGGAGTTGGAAGTGCCTTTGAGAAGTCAAATAGAAATGTTCAGTGGCAAACAAAAGGCCCGGAAATGTTGAGGGAAAGGATCTTGTTAGTGAGAGGGGCAGAGGATGGAGCCAGGGAGGCTCCCTGAGCCTGAGCCTCAGAGGCAGGTGGGATCAGGGGAGGGCACTTGGGAGAGAGACTCTGATTCTCACCACAGGAAATGGGAAGGTGGCTGGCCCAGTGCCTGTCCTTTATCCCTTTCAACCCATTTGTTTCAGGAACAAGTACCTGCTGCTCAATAACCAGGAGCTGAACGAACTCAGTGCCATCTCTCTCAAAGCCAACATCCCTGAGGTGGAAGCCGTCCTTAACACTGACAGGTAGGTGAAGTGCAGCTCTGGCCCACAGCCTACCCTGGCTGCATGCCTGCAGGTGTGGTACTTGTCCTTTCTCACTCACATGTAGCTGTATCCTGAGGGTTCCTGTGTGTCAGGCACTGTCCTCACATCACCTGCATTACCTCATTGGGTCCCACGGCAGCCCCAGGAAGGAAGCGCCATCATTACCTCAACTTTACAGAACGGGGAGCAGGGCCGTGTAGAGGTCACCTGCCAGAGGTTATGTGTGCTCTGCCCACTCCTTTGTCAGCCACCTTTGCTGATACGCTTCTTCCTTGTCCGGTACCAAGTCCCATTAGCTGGGTTATGTCACCTGAACAGCAGAGAGGTCACAGGCTCACAGGGGTCAGGGCAGGGAAGGGCTGTATCCAGCAACAGAAGTCATAATTCTCAGCCTCTTTTTTTTTTTTTTTAAAGCAGGAGAAATCTGTTCAGATGAAACTGTGCACAGTCCATAATGTCTATAGAGGATAAACGTAGAGCTATTCTATTGAAGAGGGAACTTAAGGGCCCAGACTCCTGCCTGCTTGGCCCTCTTCCCCCCATGATGCAGCCCGAGTCATTTCCTCATCAAATGTCTTTATCAGACCAGGAAGCTGAGGCCCAGGGGCACAGGGGCTTGTTGGAAGCCAGCTGGAGCTGAACGTGGGGCCTGTGGTACTCCATCTCACCCTGCTGGCACAGACTTTATTTACCCTATCTGGTAGACTCTGCTTTGGTGTTTAAGACTCCCTTTGGTGTAACCAGCCCCCTTCCAGCAGTTCTGAGCACTGACTTTGGGTTTTTCTGGCCTCTCATCGCTTGCTAGTGGGTCTGGGAGGGAAAGCTGGCCTAAGATGTGTGAATCCACTTGGCTCTTCACTTCTAAGACTGCAGGCGTCTTTGGGGTGCTCTGGGCCCAGACAGAGGTGGGGGAGGATATCCTGCCGGCTTGGAAATGTCCCTAGGCTTTTGTACCCATTTAAAGCAGCAGAGAAACCCAACCCCAGGACAACAGTCCTTCGGCCAAGTGGGACTGGGCCCTGTCAGCCTCAGGTCTGCCACCAATGTCCCTGTTTTGTTCCAGGAGTTTGGTGTGTGATGGGAAGAGGGGCTTATTAACTCGTCTGCTGCAGGTCATGAAGAAGGAGCCAGCTGAGTCCTCTTTCAGGTAGGTCTGGGGACAGGCACCTGCCACTCCTGAGGGGCCCAGAAACTAAGTGTTTCTCAGGTGATTAGAAATACCTCATTTAGTTACCAGCTTCCGCCCTGGACATCTGACTACTATGGGGGAAAGGGGGTCTGACTCAGTAGGTATGTGAGCTGCTGCTGCATACCAACAACGTATTTCAAGAACTGACCAGGCATTCACCAAGTGTTCCTCTGTGCTGGCATTGGACAGGTGGTAGGAAGCTACAGCCCCTGCCCATGGGAGTTCCCTGGGTTGTGGCAAACAAGCATGAAAAGAAACCTGTTTGAATGCACTGTGAAAAGGAGCAGAGCTGGGATCTGCCCTAGGAGCTGAGGGTGCAAAGGAAATCCCCTTTCCCAGCTGGAGGCTGGTGGGGTAGGCATGGATAGGAGGGCTTCTCAGAGCTCCTCCAGCTCACCTAAGAGGAGTCGTGAAGGCTATGGACAGAAGCAGTGGGTAAGGAAGGCATTCTCTCAGGCCTGGGGTGTGATGCATCAGTAGGCTCCGTGCCCTCATAGGACCCCTGTCACCTCAGCCTGACTTGTGCAGACTTCCCCTCACTGATCCCAGCCTTACCCTCTATGGGCACTTCTTCCCATCCGAAGTCAGTTTGGTGTCCCATCTACATATGTCTGTCTGGTTCCCTCAGGCATTTCCAGCCTCGCTTTCCATTGTCCCTCTCTCCTTCTGAAGGGTCAAAGCCTAGAGTGACTTACTGTAGCCAGCCCTTTGATCCTAGATCCACCTTCTCTGAGACACATCTTCTTCCACACAGAACCAAATAGAGGACTGTTCCCCACTGAACTGTCCGCCCTGTGAGGACCTATCCTTGCTGTGTCCCTGATGCCTAGTATGAGGCCTGCCACCTAGATGTTCAGTAAATGTTGAATAAGTCCAAAGGCAGCAGACATCTCCCAGCCCCAGGGGTCAACATTTGGGTCGCAGGTTTTGGCAAGCCCGGGCTGTGGAGAGTTTCCTCCGAGGGACCACCTCCTATGCAGACCAGATGTTCCTGCTGAAGCGAGGCCTTCTGGAGGTAATGGCCTGGAGGAGCCAGGGTGTTGGGTGTCCCATTCCCCCCGCAGCCCCATGCATTGCTCTCCTTCTTGAGACCTAGACAGGTGGTCAGGCACAGACCAAATCTCTTTATTTTAAAATGCTAATCCAGATTGCCCTAGGACTTCCCCTGAGTTTCCAGCTGTGGGTCCTGTAGGTGCTTAAAACGGGTGATGAAGCTGAGGGTGGCCATGGAAGAGGGGGAAGAGTCTGTTGTTACCCAATAAGGCCTTTTGACCCTGAGGATATTTTGCTGTTGACCAAAAGTTAATTTCCCTTTTGTAAAATGGCCTTCAGAAAGAGCAAAATTTGCTAAAGACAGGGAGCAAAAGGGCCAAAGATATAATTGGTTTTAAAAAAAATTAAGGATACAAACAAACTGACCCATGAATTGTAAATGGAATTGATCCAAATTAGCATAACTGCAGGAAAATGAAAATAAAAAATGGAAACAGTTGAACTGTTACAGAAAACTTTATTAAGAAGTTAAATTGGCTTTATGTTCCTGACAAAAATTCATTGATTTTAGTATAAACTTTTTTATTCATAAATATGCAGACAAACCATGGGGTCAAAATGTGTCCTCTGCCCTTAAACCCTGTGCTTCAGTTATTCGAATGGCCTCAGTCCTTAGGCAGTGGCCTGTGTTATATCTGGAGACAGCTCCCCTCGCCTGCAAGCGGGAGAGCCCTGGGCAAGCAGGAGAGGTCCTGACTGCCTACCCCAGCCCGCCCCAACCTCCTAGTGAGGTGCCATAGGCCTGCCCTCGCAGCTCCCAGCATCCCCAGATGAGACTCTGGACAGGGGAACAAGTTCCATCAACTGACGCGGATGCCTACTGGATGCAGGTGTCATGGATCCATCTGCTCCGTGCCCGGCCTTGGTGGGAGGCAGGCAGTGGGCATCTTGGATGAGCACAGCCTGGGGGTAGCAGCCACATCTGCCTGTTGGCCCCAGGGCTCAGCCACCTTCCTGCCTTGATCCTGTCCTCTCCCACCCCCAGCACATCCTGTACTGCATTGTGGACAGTGAGTGCAAATCGAGGGATGTGCTCCAGAGTTACTTTGACCTTCTTGGGGAGCTAATGAAGTTCAACGTTGATGCATTCAAGAGATTCAACAAATATATCAACACTGATGCAAAGGTAAGACTAACCCAGACTCCATGGGGTTTGCTGTGTTGTTCAGAAGTTATCTTGGAGGGATGCCTGGGTGGTTCAGTCGGTTAAGGGGCTGCTGGCTCCTGGGATCCAGCTTCAAGTCAGGCTCCCTGCTCAGCAGGGAGCTTGCTTCTCCCTCCCCTCCACACCCCACCTGCTCGTGCTCACTCACTCCCTCTCTCAAATGAATGAATACTTTAAATAGTAGTAGCAATAGTAATCTTAGAGGCCTGGCCCTTGCCTGTCTTCAGGTGCTGGTTTTAAATTGGAAAATACTGGTGAGTCAGTGGGCAGTCTTCATCAAATAGCCATTCACCCCTGCTCTGTGCCGTGACTACGCTAGACCCTGGGTGTACAGGGGTGACTGTCACAGTTGCTGTGGGCCAGTGAGATGGTGCAAGCAGGCATGTGATGTGGTGGGTGCCAGGACTGGGCCTGGTGTGTTAGCTTTATGGAGCATTTGACAGAAACCCAGCTCGGACCAGTTGAAGTGAAAATGAGAGGAATCCAGTCCCCATCAGTGCAGAAAACACTGCACTTGGTGTCCCATGGGGCTGGAGGGCAGCCTACCCAGGTTGTCTGGGCCTTGGTCTTATCAGAAGCAACTGGGCCTGGTAAATGGGGGCCCCTCGAGACAAGTGCACAGCCTGGGCCACAGCTGCCTGCAGCGGGACCCCCCCCACCGCCCATCTGAGGCTCGGGCTCCGCTCCAGTTCCAGGTGTTCCTGAAGCAGATCAACAGCTCACTGGTGGACTCCAACATGCTGGTGCGCTGTGTCACTCTGTCGCTGGACCGATTCGAAAACCAGGTGGACATGAAAGGTAAGAAAAAGCCCTAACGCCAGGGCGAATCAACCCAAGGTGGCCCCACTGGTGTCAAACACTCAGCATCTGGCAAGGAGACAGAAATGGCTAGAGGCAGCTGCCCCAAATGCCCACGTGGCCAAGGTCAAGGTTGTGGCTCCCTGGGAGATTTTCCTGGCTTTTGACTTTTCTCTGTCTTCTGTGCTTCCTTTCATGAGACGTACATTTTAATAAAAGTGAAGAAACTATTTTTGCAGGTAAAATGAAAACACCTCCCACCCACCCCCCACACCACCCCATCCTGCCTGGAATCTTCTGGGGTGAGAGGCCTAGGTGGTGAGCTGAGGGGAGGGCAGGCCTCATGAGGCAGCCCTTGCACTGACTGTGGGAAGAGGTGGCGGTCAGCTCCTAGTGGGACTTCCTGAGACCATGGGCTCAGCCTGGGAGGCAGCACAGCTGGAGACACGTGTTCCCGCTGCAGCTACCCTCTCCTGTGGTCTCTTTCACAGTGGGGGCTCCCAGCTCCAGAGTCTGGGCCCCAGCAGTGGGAGGGGGCCTGGCTGGAAGCCTGAATGGCAGATCGCTGGGCCTGAGCCATAGACCAGCTCCCGAGCCTGCTAGCACACCTCTGCTTCTCTGTCCCCAGTTGCCGAGGTCCTGTCTGAGTGCCGCCTGCTTGCCTACATATCCCAGGTGCCCACGCAGATGTCCTTCCTCTTCCGCCTCATCAACATCATCCATGTGCAGACTCTGACCCAGGTGAGATGCTCTGTGGCCCCACAGTGGGAAAGAGAGATTGGAGACCGTTTCCCTCATCCCAGAGCCCAACTATTGATCTCTCCCACCTTCACCCTAGAAGCATATCTTGATCCATCTGTTGGTTCCTGGGAAACCCTGCCAGCTATTCTGACGACTTTTTCCTGACAGGGATCAGTGCCCCATTTTATAGACAGGGCCTGAGAAGGGAACAAGTCTCCGGGGTCACAGATGGGTCAGGATTGGCACTGCATTCTTGACTCCCAATCCAGTGCTCTTGGTGCCCCTTCCAGGCTTTGGAGTTGGACTTGATATTGCCTCCCACCCCCTCCCTAACTAACCATGGCTATCCCTTCTGTGTCTTCACTCTTTTCTAAAATGGGGGTGATGCTGTAGGCTCAGAGGTGGTTCTCTGTTCCTTCAGCTAACATACACTGAGGCTGGGCACTGGGCTGGGGCTGTAGTGAACCAGAGAGCGCGAGACCCTTCCCTTGAGCCGCCCCCAGCCTAGTTCTGAGTGCTAGTTAGGGAGTGAGGTAGCCGCACCTAAGGCAGGCACCCCGCCCTACCCTGGGGATCGAAGCTCCAGGAACCAGAGCTCCCAGGAGGAAGCAATGCCCGAGCTGACTCTGGAAGAGGAGCGGCCTCTCACTGGACCAACGACGATGGCCCCACCAACGTGGGGATGGGTGGTGGGTGGCAGAGGGACAGGAAGGTGGTCAGGGCAGCCCGCTGGCGGCCTTCCTTCCCCCGTCCTCTCAGGTGTGTGCCGGGGCAGCTTGGGGCGTGCGTGGCCTGTGGGCTCTGCCAGGGCCCCACAGGGTTGGGGCGTGGGCCACCCTTCTCCCTGCCGCGTGACACCCCAGGTCCACTGGGGGCCACTGGGGCTGCCCACCCGCATCTAACCTGGATGGCCCGGTGCCCTGCAGGAGAATGTCAGCTGCCTCAACACCAGCCTGGTGATCCTGATGCTGGCCCGCCGGAAAGAGCGGCTGCCCCTGTACCTGCGGCTGCTGCAGCGGATGGAACACAGCAAGAAGTACCCCGGCTTCCTGCTTAACAACTTCCACAACCTGCTGCGCTTCTGGCAGCAGCATTACCTGCACAAGGACAAGGACAGCACCTGCCTGGAGAACGTGAGTTCTCCCTCAGCCCTAGCAATTGGTGGGTGTGCTGTGGGCACACAGCCCCAGGGCCCCTCCGAGGGGCATCCAGGGTGCGTGGTCCCCGCCTGGGCCTTGTTGTGAGCAGCTCTTTGTCCCCTTACCAAGGCCCTCCCCACGGGGTGCTGGGTTCAACCTGGGTCCTCCAGGTGCCCCCCCACCAGCCCCACTCTCTTTGCGCAGAGCTCCTGCATCAGCTTCTCATACTGGAAAGAGACCGTGTCCATCCTGTTGAACCCAGACCGCCAGTCACCCTCTGCCCTTGTCAGCTACATTGAGGAGCCCTACATGGACATAGACAGGGACTTCACCGAGGAGTGACCTTAGGCCAGGCCTCGGGAGGCTGCCGGGCCAGGGCCAGGGCCAGTGTGGGTGAGCGTGGGTACGTGTGCCACACGCCGTGCCCTGTCCACGCCCCCACCCCCCTCTCGCCTCCCCGCTACTCTGCCTGCCCCAGGTCTTCAGGTCCAGGCTTGGTGGGAGGGAGCATCTAGAAGCCCCAGGTCCTTGGGGAGCCTCGGTTCCCTCATGATCGCCATAAGGACAGGGACGCTGCGCCCACCCTTTCTTCAGAACCCTGGGGCCCTGGCCCACCCAGAGGTAAGGGAACTTTTAAAAATAGCTCTGTCTGAGCTCTTGCCCAGTCTCTTGGCTGTCAGTCCTGGGGTGGGGAGGGAGATATGGGCACCCTCCTCCAATCTGTGAGCCAAGCTTGCTCCAGCCTTTGGACCCAGGCAAAGGCTTCTGAGCCCCTCCGCCCCACCAGGCAGGGGTGGGGGCTACCAGAGGACGCTGCCTTCCCCCACCTCTGCCCATTTGTCCCTCCCTCCCTTGTTTTCCTTTAGCACCTCTGGTTCTGTTTGCTCACTGGCCGCTGTGTTCATCCCAGGGGGTTCCCCTAGAAGTGGGGGCCTTTTTCTTCCATCCCTTGCGGCACAGGGTGGCTGTGCCCTGCCCCAGAACAGCGTCTCCTGCCTGAGCCCACACACACAGGAGCCTGGCTAGGAGCACACCCTCGGCCCCTCCTTGTGTTGCCAATTTATTAACAACAAATAAACCGATTAAATGGAGACTATTAAAGAACTTTATTTTAAATGACTGATGTGGCCCTGACTTTTGTCCAAGGACCATGTGTTCCTTTCTTCTCCTGAACCTCAAAGAAGGAGAAGGCAGCCAGCTGGAGCTGCAGATGCAAGCATTTATTCTGGGGACAGCGGGGCTCGGGGCTGACTGCGTGAAGAGGCGGTGTCTGCAGAGCCCAGGAACTCAGGCATCACTCCTTGTGCTGAGGGGATAGGAGTGGCTGAGCTGCACACCCCCCCTTCCCCCCAGGCAGACGGCAGGGGTGCCCATGCAGCCCCTCACCTTGGGCCCCAGGGCGTCCCGGGTCCGCGCCCGCAGCTTGTTGGCCTGGGTTTCTGCCATGTCTGCCCGCTCCTCTGCATCATCCAGCTCATGCTGGGCCTTGCGGTACTTGGCCAGGTTGGTACTGGCCTGCTGTTCCTGGGGGCACAGGCAGGCCCAGTCACCCTTCGGTAACTGAGACAGGTTCAGTCTGGTCCCCCCGAACCACCAGAGGGGGCTGGCTTCTCCTGGTCCTCAACTGCTACCGCCACCACCTCCTGCTCCCGTTTTCCCCCTTCACCAGTACCCATGGCAGGAAGGAGGGGGTATGAGTGCTTCTTCCAAAGGTGCACAGAGGGAAGGCATGGTGGGGGGGGGGGGGGGGTCGCCCCAGAGACAGAGCTGGGTCCTGTCTCCAGCCAAAGCGGTTAGTGAATTGTCCCTCTTCACACTGGGTCAGGTCACTGTCCTTTAGGGGCAGCCTGCCTACACACAGAGCCACCCATGGCCGAGAGACAGAGTGGGGCTGGCCACCGCTGCCATCTCTGGCTATGGAGCCTGGGAGTGACACTGCAGTTGAGTCACAAACTTCCAGACTCCGGCTGCCCAGATTCCAGGCCACTCACCGCCTCCTCAAACTGCCGTTTGTAGCTCTTGACTTTGCTCTGCAGCTTCTCCACTAGGTCCTGCATGCGGGCCAGGTTCTTCCTGTCCTCCTCAGCCTAGGCAGGCAAGAGCGATTCAGGCCTCACACCGACCATGCCGGCTCTGGGGTCACCCCTTGAGCTGGACCTAGCCACCCACCTGGTACACGAGCTCCTTGACCCGGCGCTCATGTTTCCGCACCCCTTTGAGGGCCTCAGCATGCTTCTTCTGCTCTGCATCAAGCTCAGCCTCCAGCTCCCTCACCTATGAGCACTAGAGATGGGCCCACTGCCCGGAGCCTGGGCTGGCCCACCCTGCAAGGGAAAGGACTGGAAGGAAAGCACACACCTTGGCCTCCAGCTTCTGCACCTGCTTCTTCCCACCACGGAGGGCAGCTTGTTCCGCCTCCTCAAGCCGGGCCTGTAGCTCCCGTACCGTCTGCTCCAGGGTCTTCTTCATCCGTTCCAGGTGTGCGCTCGTGTCCTGCTCCTTCTTCAGTTCCTCCGCCATCATGGCCGCCTGTGGGTGGAGCGCGAGTTGGGGGGGTGGGTGGCATGGTCAGGAGGTGAAAGTCTAGGTGAACTCCACTCCAGCACCCCATGGTCCCAGCTCGGACTCACATCGGTGATGGCCTTTTTGGCCTTCTCCTCGGCTTCTCGCCTCTCCTGGGCAGCCTCCTCCACCTCCCCACTCAGCTGGGTCAGATCCACCTCTAGCTTCTTTTTCTGGTTCAGGAGGCCTGTGTTCTGGGGGGGAAGCAGGGCCTCAGAGTCGGCCTGCTGCCCTGAGTCAGCCCTCAGCCTCCCTGTACCCTTCTGGGCCCCACCTGCGAGTGCAGGAGGTTAAGGCGCTCGGTGGCCTCTAGCAGCTCCTGCTCAGCCAGCCGCCGGCTGCGCTCGCCCTGCTCCAGCGCAGCCCGCAGCTCCTCCAGCTCTGCAGCCAGCAGTGCCGCCCGCCGCTCCAGGGCCTGCGCCTGTTCCCGGAGCTCAGCCACCAGCCGCTGCTCCTCATCCCGCCCCGCCTGTTCCTCCTTGAGTTGGGCCTGCAGCAGCCGCGTGGCTGCCTGGGCCTCCATGGCCTGGCGGGTGGCATGGCCCAGCTGCAGCTCCAGGTCGTTGAGGTCACCCTCCATCTTCTTCTTGAGCCGCAGCGCCTCATTGCGGGCCCTGGTCTCTGCATCCAGGGAGGCCTGCAGGGACTCCACTGCCCGCTGGTGGTTGCGCCTGTGGGAAGGAGGAAGGGCAGGAAGGGTCTCGGCCTAGGAGAAGGGGGCAGGTACAGGCACTGAACCTGCTCTTACAGATGCCCAAGGAATGCTCCAGACGGGAACCCATTGTGGAAGTGACCTGTCCCCACCCCATACCGGCACCCCCAAGTAAGTTCATTGACAAAAGTGAAACTCCAGCCAGATGCAGGCTGAACCTGGGATCTACCTGCATTATGGAACCTTGAGCAAGTCCTTTAGCTTCTGAAGTTCACTCTAGACTGGGGACGATAGTCTTGCCCTTGACAGGCCCAGGGGAAGGGCAAACTTTTAAGTGTCGGCAGGCACAGAGGGGCCTGGCAAACACTGCTAGCCTGCCTTTCTCCTGCCCTCAGACAGCTGGGATGGGAGAGGTGTCCACCCCCAGAGGAGGAGTGGAGCCCCGAGTGTGGTGGATAGGGAGGACTCTAGCCAAACCTCAAGTTAGTGCATTCCTCATCTTTCTCGGCCAGTTTCCTGTCCACCTCAGCCTTGACCTGGGATAGCTCCAGCTGGATCCTCAGAGTCTTGGTCTCCTCCAGCTCTAGAGCTCCCTGGCGTGCAGAACAGGGAGGATTGCAGGGAGGGGTTGCAGAGCATGTGTCACAGAAGAACAGAGGCCTGGGGAGCAGGTCATTGGCTACCCCAACCCTCTGGTCAGCCCCTAACCTCCGCCTCCTCCAGTGCGGCCTGGAGTTCACTCTTCTCCCCTTCCAGAGCCTTTTTGGCTTTCTCCAGTTCCTGGATGCTCTTCCCGCTGAGGCTGACTTGGTCTGTGAGGTCACTGATCTCCTCTGCAGAATGAACAGCACAATGAGGTGTGATGCCCCAGCCTTCAGCTCCAACCCAGGTCATTTCATTCACTCCTTTTTCCAGGGGAACCCCGCTGGGGCACTTCTGCCGACCCCAGCAACACAGCTCTCTGACCCAAAGCAGGGGCAGGGGAGGAGGGCATCGTACCCTGCAGGTTCTTGTTCTCCCGCTTGAGCGTCTCCAGGGCCTCCAGCGCCTCCTCATGGCTGTGCCGCAGCCGGAAAAGCTCAGTGCCCAGGCCGCGGGCCTCCCTCTGGGCAGCCTCCAGCTCCCGCTGCGTCTCCTCCTCCTGCCTCCGCCGCTCCTCCAGTGCCCGCTCCAAGTGCCGCTGCTTCTTGTCTAGCGCAGCAGCCGCTGAGGTGGCCCGCTCCAGCTCAAGGGTCACGTCCTCTGACTCCGTCTGCAGTCGCAGCTTGGCCTTCTCCAGGGAGGAGCACTTGGCATGAGCAGCCTCCACTCCCTCCTCTGCTTCCTGCAGCCTCAGTGCCAGCTTCTTTCTAGGCCACGGGAGCCGATGGTGGGAGGCTGGCAGCAGTCCCCAGATCTGCACCCCGCCTGCCCCCTGATGGCTCCGAGGCTCGGGCACCACCCCTTTGTGGTGTCGGGCCTGTGGGCAAGACACTCACTTGGCCTCCTCCAGCTCCTCGGTCCTCTGGATGGCGTCTGCCTCATACTTGCTCCGCCACTGGGCCACCTCGGCATTGGCCTTGGACAGTAGCCGCTGCAGCTCAGCTTGGGCCTCTGCCTCCTCCTCATGCTGCTCTCGCAAGAGGTCACAGTCGTGCCGCAGAGCCTGGACAGCATGGGCCAGCGCGCTCTTGGCCTGCAGGGACCTTGGGAACCTCAGCACGGGGCCGGGCCAGTGGCCCTAGTGCCCACCCTGCCTGCTTGGGGGCAGCCCGTGGCTGGCCCACCTTGCTCTCCTCTTCCAGCTGCCGCCGCAGTTCCTCTAGGCTCTGGGTGGCAGAGGCCTTCCCCCGGCTCAGCTGGCTAATCAGAGACTCCTTCTCCTCCAGCAGGCGGCTCAGCTCCCCTGCACACGAAGGAGTGAGCCCGCAGGTCATTTGGCCCCTGAGAGGGGTGGCCCCAAGGCCCTGGGGTGGCCCAGCTGAGCCCCTGGCCTCACCACTCTCGGTCTGCAGCCGCCCCCGCTGAGTGCTGGCATCCACCAGCTGCCGCTGCAGCTCTTCCACCTTGACCTTGGCCTCGCTCAGCTGATCCTCATAGGTCCGGCACAGCTTCTCCGCACTGGCCTGGGACCCAGGATCAGAAGTCAGAACACATTTGCCCATCACCAGCAGTGTCCCAGGCTGCCAGTCGGAGGCTGGGACCCTGGGGTTGGGAACTAGGAGGCTAGACACGGGCCCGGTAAGCAAATGGAAAAGCAGAACCCCCAATTAAGGGTCAGAGAGTCTGCTGGACCGCTGTTTAAAAAGATGGGTGTCAGAAGTGAGAGGGCCAGGGTGAGTCTGGGATCCTAGAGTCAGAGTTCAGCTGTCAGAACTGGTGGTACAAAGGTCAGGGGTCAAGATTGGGTGCTGGGTTTGCGACAAGATAGAGATCAAGGACTGAGACATTAAAATTAGATGCTAGGTCACAAATGACCTGGAGTCAGGGCACAGGGTTTATTAGGAGTTAGGGTTTGAGGTCAGGACTGGCGTGGGGCTAGGGCTGCAAGACAGGTGAGTAGGTCAGGGGACAGGGTCAGGTCCAGGGTCAGCGCTGGCAAGGGGTGGTCAATGGGTGGGTCACCACCGGAGTAGAATCAGCTCAGAGTCAAGCTGGGTATGGGATGGGAGCTCAGCAGGCAGGGTCAGAGGCTGGGTCAGGAAGGGGGCGGACACCTTGCCACGGGCCAGAGTCTCCACGTTGGCACCCAGATCATCCACCTCCATGCGGAGCTCACTCTTCTCCTTTTCCAGCTTCTGCCGCACCCGCTGCAAACTGTCCACCTGCTCGCCCAGCTCGGCCGCACTCTCGGCCTGCTTGCGGCGCAGGGCAGCCACGGTGGCCTCGTGCCGCAGTGCTGCCTCCTCCAGCTCCCGCCGCAGCCGGCCCAGCTCGGCCTCCCGCTTGCGGCACCCCTCCCGCTGCCCCGCTGATGCCCCGCCAGCCTCCTCCAGCCGCTCGCTCAGCTCCTCCAGCTCCCGGGCCACTTCGGCCCTCTGCTTCTCCACGCGGGCCCGGGCTGCCCGCTCGGCCTCCAGCTCCTCTTCCAGCTCCTCTGCCCTAGCCTGGGGATGGGCAGATGGCAGCAGTCACCTCCATGGGCCTCTGGCCCTGGCCATTCCCACCCCCATGCCCCATACACACCTGCAGTTCCTTGATCTTCTTCTGTAGCTGCGCCCCAAGGAGCTGCTCATCCTCCACCCGCAGGTTCAGCTGACTTAACTCCGAGTCCTTCCTGGAGGTCGTGCAAGGTGTGAGCCAGGGCAGCGCCGACCTTCCATCAACCTCCCTGGACGTTCCCCCGCCTCCCAGCCCTCCCACCTCCCTGCTCCCTGCCTGGGACACCAAGCCCTAAGGGACCTCACCCCACCCCAACCATCCCTCTCAAATCCCCAGCCTGGAGCCTGCTGCCTACACCCTAGTGATCCCCGCCTCCATCCTCCATATTCAACTTCCACAGGGATGCAGAAGTGACCATAGAGTCCAGAGGGAGAAATGGGGCACAGGCTTCGGAGACTGCCTGCAGGCCAGGGGGTCAGGTCTGCTGCCCCCCCCCCCCAACCCCATCCCTACTTCTTGAGCTTCTCCTCCAGCTGCTGCTTGTCCTGGGCAGCGTCTGTCACCGACTCCTGCGTCAGTTTCAGGTCACCCTCAAGCTTGCGCTTCGCCCGCTCTGTGTCCATGCGCAGCTTCTTCTCTTGCTCCAGGGAGCACTCCAGCTGTGAAGCCAGAGGGGTGGGCAGGCTCAGCCACCAGGCATGGCAAGCCATCGTCCCAACTGCTCCAGCCCCACTACACAGGCCTCTGCTGTGGCCGGGACTCACATCTTCCACTTGCTGCTCCAGCCGGAGCTTGGCCTTGGCCAGTGCGCTCACACGGTCCTCCTCGGCCTGCAGGTCACCCAGGGCCTGCTGGTGGGCCTCCTGCAATGCCTTCTTTTCCTTGGTCAGTCGGGCCACTGACTCGTCCAGGGCCGCCATCTCCTCTGTCAGGTTCTTCACCTGTGCCAGGGTCACCGTGAGGATGCCCCTCCCACACTGTGGTCCGAGAAGCCACCACACCAGGTCACAGTATCCGCCCCTTCCAACTAGAGGGCCTAGAGCAAGTCACTTCACCCTGAACTTCAATTATCAATAGATGCCAGTTTCCTTCAGTGTAACATGTTCTAGACAGTTCTGGCTTCCCCTGGGAGCACCTGAGCAAGCAGCCCACTCCCAGCCTCCTTTCCCCTCCCAGTGCCCCAGCAGCACATGGCATCAGAGGCCTCTAGGGGCTGCAGAGCTGGGAAAGCAGCTTCCTACCCCTTAAGAGGCTTGTTGGCCAGGATGGATGACAAATGCCAGCATCTGTGGAGCACTGCCATGTGCAAAGCCCGGGGTGAGTGCTAGCAGAAGCTGGTTACACACTGAATTCCCTCACCACTCTAAGGAGGTAAGTACTGCTATGAACCCCATTGGGCAGATGAGCAAACTGAGGCCCACAGAGAGGAAGCAAGCTGCCCAAGGCCACCCAGCAGGCATGCCTTCGAGCCGGGAGAGAGAGAGAAGTCTCAGCCAGGCCCACACCTTGTTCTCTGTGGCTTGTTTCTCCTTCTCTGCCTTGGCCAGCGTCAGCTCCAGGTCATCAATGTCCTTCTTGAGCTCCGTGCACTCGTCCTCCAGCTTGCGCCGGCGGGCAGCCAGGTCGGCGTTCACCTCCTCCTCATCCTCCAGCCGCTCACTCAGCTCCTTCACCTTTGCCTCCAGCTGCACCTTGGACTTGATCAGCAAGTGGCAGCGCTCTTCCGCGTCTGCCAAGTTGTCCTGCTCCTGGAGAGGGACATGGGGAATGAGCCAGCCAAGGGACCCCAGGCTAGGCCCTGGAGCAGGAGGTTCATGTATCTGGGCAGAGGTCTGACAGCCATGCGAACTGGGCTCTGGGGACCAGGAATGCCTGTGACCTTCCTGCTTGTGGCCCCAGGGGTCTCAAGGGTGGTAGAATGAGGGTGGGCTTGAGGAGATGGGAGGGCAGGGGCAGAAGTGGTACCCTGGAGAGGGGAACCTCCATCACACAGGCTGGGGGCAACCCAGAGGGACATCCCAACAAAGGCTCTAGGGGAGAAGCTCTGGGCTGAGGCCTTCTCTCCCACCTCAACCCATTTCCTCACCACCTGGCTGCCTCACACTCCCCTGCACTAGCAGCTGAATTTGGTGACCACACCCCGCCTTCCCACCACCATGTCTCCAGAGCCACCGTGAGCCTGGCACACAGGTGAGACTCAAGGTTTGCGGCAGGAAGGAATGGCTCTGTGGCTTGGGGAGATTCCAGACCCCAGGTCCCTGCCACCTGGGTTCCCGCAAGCAGGGAGCATGGGTGTGTCTCAGGAAGGGCAGGGGAGAGGGGGCTCCACCGTGGCTCCAGCAGGGAGCCCAGAGAGCACTGGTTCAGGAGCATCAGGACACGTGGACAGACTCTGGGGGGGGGTGGGTCGCTAAGCATGGATGTGAGCACACCAGCCACATCTCCCAGCACATCTGGGACTGGGAAGAAAGATCCAGATCCAGAGCACCCACGGTGTACCAGGTCCCCCCTGGCCGGGGAGGGGCTGATTATGTATTTCCTCAATGCAGCCTGGGGTTCTCTGGGGTGCCAGGGGGCACAGGTCACCAGGGGAAACCCCTCTCTTCCCTTCTCCCACTCACTGCCTGCAGCTGCAGGGCCAGGTCGTTCTTCTCCTGGGTGACACTGACGTGTGTCTCCTCTAGCTCCTGGCGCTTGGCCTCCGCAGTGGCCAGCGCCCCTCGCAGTCCCCGCAGCTCTGCCCGCAGGGCTGCCAGCTCCTCCTCCGCCTGTGCTGAGCGCAGCAATGGCTTCATCTTGAAAAAGAGCTTCATCCATGACCAGTTCTTGACAGCGTTGAAGGCACGGATATTCCACTGGATGGTAAACAGCGCGTCCCTGGGGAGGGAAAGCCACAGGTGGCTGGGAGGCTTGGGGCTGTCCCCTCAGAGGGCACCTGCCCTGGGCGAGGCTCCTACTCAACACTTAAGCATGTGATCTCTTTTCATCTTCCCAGCAGACCTTCCAAGGGGGTCTAATGCCTCTGCTTTATAGGTGAGGTCGAGAGAGAAAGAGGCTGAAGGGCAGATGGCCTGCCTCCAGGCCAAGGGCTCACAAACCCTAAATGTCCTGGTGCCCTTGCAAGTGTCCTGAAGATACCAGGAATGTACCCAGATACACTGTGGGCCCTGGGGCATTCTTAGTTGGTCTCAGACTCACACGGCCCTTCTGCTGCTGCTGGAGATAATCACAGTGCCCACCTCCATGGGAGCATTGTGCACTTTAACCAACATAATGCAAATAAAGCCTCTTGCCTGGGACCTGGCACTTAGAGTCTTGGAAAACATTGCGGGTCATTATTATCGTTCGGGCCACACTCTGGGTAGCCTACAGTGGAGAGAAAGGTGCTCTTGCCCCACTTTTTGAGGGGAGGAAATGCAAACTGGCCCGTGAGGGGCATAAAACAGAACCTTGCCCTTCAGAGCCACCTGGCCAGCCCGGGGGATAAGCTGACCCAGATGACAGAGAAGGTGAGTGTGGCGAGCCTGGGGGTCCTGCCCCCATTCCTGGCCCCTGCTCCCATCCCACACACACCTGCCCCCAAGCAGGCGCTGGTACTCGAGGCGCATGAGGCGGCCCCGGCTCCGTGCCTGCAGCAGTGTCAAAACCTTGGCCAGACGCTGGTCACGAAGCTCCTCCAGAACACCAAGGAGCCCAGCTTTGAAGAACACCTGGGGTTAGGAGATGTACCAGGTGTAAATCCCAACTGCCTGCATGGCTCCTGTCCACTGTGACCACCCACACCTCGGCCAGCCCTCAGTCCCATGTGTCCTGACCTTGGTGTGGCCAAACTGGTACTGGGTATGGTCAATGTCCAGGGAACCCAGGAGCTTCTCTGTGGCCTTCCTGCTGTCCACGAAGGTGTCATCCGGGATGGCACTGGGGTTCAGGATGCGGTACCTGGGAGAGCAGGGAAACACTGGTGAGGAGGAGGCCAGACAGGGAAGCTTAGCAGAGGCTAGACAGAGGCTCCAGGGGGGTCCCAGCTGAACAAGCCAGCAGGGGAGCATGGTGGCAACGGTGGGGGAAGAGGTTGTGTGTGAGCACATTCTGCTTAAAAACTATGGGTTGCATTTAAATGCATTCTTTAAGTTCTCTAAGAGATTATGTTTACAACAGGCATGCCGCACTTTCAAGAATATAAAGGTGATACAGTATGGTGTATCAAAGCTCAAGGAACATTTGAGGAGAATCTGAAACAAGAACAAGGGTTCCTAGCATGCCCACGGCCAGGGGTCTGGGTGGTGGCCACACTATGAAGGCCAGAGAAATACGAAGAGCCCTCCTGAGGGGGCTGGTGAACAAAGCACAGCTCACTAGGCTATGGGCTATTTCACAGCCATAACACAATGAGTGATGCTACATGTCCCTATACATTTGTCCAAACCCACACAATGTCCACCACCATGAGCAAACTCTAAACTACAGACTTTGAGTGGTTATGGTGTGTCATCAGCTGTAACAAATGTCCCACTCTGGTGGAGGATGCTGATCCTGGGGGAGGCTATGCATGTGGGGCAGGGGTTACAGGTACATCGGAAATCTAGGTACTTCCCCCTTCATTTTGCTATGAACCTAAAATTGCTCTAAAAAAATCAATTAAAAGAAGAAAAAGGTGATGGTTCAGACTTATGTCTGCTGACAAGGAGCATTCTCTTTCTCTTACATGAGAAAAACTCAC
This sequence comes from Vulpes lagopus, assembly GCF_018345385.1. Classification (NCBI taxonomy): domain Eukaryota; kingdom Metazoa; phylum Chordata; class Mammalia; order Carnivora; family Canidae; genus Vulpes; species Vulpes lagopus. Next base: position 23,790,905 of record NC_054841.1, read on the forward strand.
AAAACAAGGGTTGGAGGAGAGAGGTTGACAGCGTGCACACACACGAGAAAGTACGTGTGGAAGCATGCCCGCCACACTTGTGTCTGTGTGTAGGGGTCGGTCAGTGTGGATAAGCATAGGGACTTCAGGAGAGGGAGGGAACTGTTGGCGCCTAGAACCTAACAAAATCAAACTTGGGGAGGGGAGGGAGCGCACTGGCTGGTATCACATGAAGTCTAGTCTATGGGGGCCCCTCACTCAACTCCCAAATCCACACTCAGCTCGGTGTGCCCCTCTTCAACTTCTCTTCTCGACATCTGCTGAAGACATTTCAAACTTGACTTGTTCAAAGTGGAACTCAATCCACTATCCCTCTACCCCAAAAAATATATTAAAAAAACAAACAAACAAAAAAAAAAGTCTTGGTATCTCAGTAAATCTACCACCAACTCCCCAGTTGCTCAGGCTCAAAACCTGGGATCATCCTTGTCTTTTTCTTATTCCCTATCCAATCTACCAACATGGCCTATTGGCTACACCTCAAACACTTACCCCAAGCCACCCAGTATGCTCCCATCTCCGCTGTCACCATCTCCCCCTGAGAAGCCTGCCCAGTCATTTCCCTGGTCCCGGTGTTCCCCTCAGGAACTGAATCTCAGTCCTGGGACCCTGGACCCATTTGGCGTGGTGTGTGCCCTTCCCATTCCCTCAGACCGCTGCCTCTACCTAGGGAGGAGCAAGGGGGCTTTGGGTAACAGGGAGGTATGGGCAGGGAGACACCCACCGCTGCCTGAAGTCGGCATAGAGCAGCCTATTGGGGAATCCTTGGCGACAGATCCGGATCCCCTCCAGAACCCCATTGCAGCGCAGCTGGTGTAGCACTAAGAAGGCATCCATGACCCCTGGACATGGGGATGGTTAGAGGGTAAGGTTAGAGGGCCATGAACACCCCACCATGCCCCAGAGACAGACCACCAGCCCACACATGGGCTTCCTATGAGACTGGTGTGGGCCGGAGGAGAGGGAAGACCCAGCTTCTAAGTCTGCCCTATCTCCTCCCTCTGATGCCCCCGCACCACCCACCCAGCCTTGGGGTGACTACCTGGGGTCTTGTTCTCATTGGGGACAATGCAACGGACAAAGTGGGGCTGTGTGGCCCGCAGGTTGGTCATCAGCTTGTTGAGGTTCTCCTGGGGGTGGGAGGAGAAGGCACAAGAGGGGCAAGAAGCAGAATTGGAAACCATAGCGGATCAGCCTGCTAAGGACTGGAGAGCCAGGCGTCTGAGCATGCCTCTGCACACCTGTCCTTTCACTCAGTTCCTTGTGCCCCTCTTCCCTCTTCTGCTTGACTGGGTCCCTCTCACTGTCACCGAAGCCTTCACTCCCCCCACCCCATCTCCATTCTCTCCCATCAGTCCCCCCACCCAGTGGCCCCACAGCTCCCTGCCCAGGCAGCATGGGGACGGGAAGCAGCACAGACTTGCTGTGATGTTCACGTGGAGAGGAGTTAAACATCACTGCAAGTCTTAACGGCCGCCCGCCCAGGGTGCAAGGGACAGAGCAGGGTCAGGGATGGAGCCCAGCGGGGGAGGGCCTGCTTGGGTCAGCCTGGGCCTCACCTTGTGCAGCTGGGACACGGTCTGGAAAGACGCTGCCTTCTTACGCTTCTCCTTCACCCCAGACTTGGGGGGCTCGGCTAGGAGAGAGAGGGGACCCGGTCACTCCAGGGGACGTCACTCTGGGAGTACCCGACAGGATGGCGACATTGTCCTTCTGTACTCACTGGAGCAGGAGCCTGCGTAGTTCTCATAGAGGGTAGCCAAGAGCTTGTTCTGCGACTTTTGGAAGATAGGGACCACCGTCTCATTCAGCGGGTCCTTGTTTTTCTCCAGCCAGCCCACGATGCTGTAAGGCACCTTGCAGAGACCAGACAGGTGCTGAGCAGGGAAGGGGGGGTGTGCACCAAGAGCAGGGAGGAGGGCTGGGATTCTGACAGGCACCTACCACGCCTGCATAGTGGACCACCTCAAAGTGGGCCTGGTATTTGCGCTTCTTGTCAGGCCGTGGCTGCTGGAAATTAGGTGATTTCCCCGCGTGATTGTCATACAGCTTTGCCCGAAAGCTGGCGTCTGAGGCCTTGGGGAACATGCACTCCTCCTCCAGGATGGACAGGATGCCCAGTGGCTGGGGACAGGGAACAAGCCTGAAAGGCTGCCCTGAGGCCAGCCCCATCCTGGCTGGGCCAGATCCCCATATCCTAGAGCCCCTTCTTCTGGAAGCCTCCCCATACCCCTAACCCCCTGCTGGGAGGAACAGAAACCAGACAGGTACCCAGGAGTCCTGTCTTCTAAAAGAGAAGTTTGTGGTTTGGCTGCCAGGCCCCTTCTCCAGCTCTGGGCTGTCCTCTGTGCTCCCAGGGGCCCAAACCCAAACTGGCACCTGTTGCCACTCACGTCATCTGTGCTCGTTCTCTCTCTCTCTCTCTCTCTCTCTCTCTCTCTCTCACACACACACACACACACACACACACACACACACAGTATAATTTAAAAAAAAAAAAAAGCAGTTTAAATTTTGGCTTCCTCACTTACTAGCAGGGGGCCCTTATGCCTCAACTCCCTAACCTGCAAAGTGACAAAATGAATACTTTCAGTGATTCAGTGATTCACAGCAAAAAACTACTAAGCACCCAAATGTGCAGATAACAGAAATGCATAAAAATCACCTGCTGCATGAACTATTGCTGCTTATTCAACAACGTTCAAAATTCAAAACACATTTTCGGAGAAAAACTAAGATGAGAAACAAATGTGGGTCTATGGAAAAAAATGTACGCCCAGGATAAAGGGTTTGGAGACTCACCAAGGTGCCCAGATACAGGCTGTACGAGGCACAGATTTAGTGGGAAACATTTTTTTCCCTCTTCTGATTTTTCAAATTTTCTTTGATTTCTTTCTTCTCATCTTTGTACAATGGGGACATAGGTGTGACCAATCAAATAAAGAAGCCAGTGGACCCAGTCCTGCTGCCCCCAGGGCAGTTCTGAAGGTCCTAGGAAACTGTGGCTGCAGTGGAGCCTTAGGAACTGCAGTCGTGCGTGCCCATGGGGCTGCTGTCAACAGTGCTGGGGTGCACGCTCACACAAACTCACCAACACACATTCACACCACCTCCAACAAACCTCACATCCATGCACACTGCCATTCACACACACAAACGGAAATACAGAGTCATAGCCACACTCAGATACACAAGCTCACATCAAAGCACAATCACACACGCACATGTAAGCTTGCACACATTCACTCACCAGCCAGCACACATTTCCTCCTGCCCCCTCACCACACCCACACTCCACTTTCCTTGCAGTGACTTTGGCCCAGGCCTCACCTTCTCGATGAGGTCAATGCAGGGCTGCAGGTCCAGGCCAAAGTCGATGAAGACCCAGTCGATGCCCTCCCGTTTGTACTCCTCCTGCTCCAGCACAAACATATGCTGGTTGAAGAACTGCTGTAGCTTCTCGTTGGTGAAGTTGATGCACAGCTGCTCGAAGCTGTTAAACTGCAAAGGGAGGCGCTGGGCTCAGCGGTCGGGGACAGGGAGACCCACAGAAGATCGGCGATGTGCATGACTTCACCCCCACCTCCAGGCAGAAGCCCAGGGCTCCTACCCCTCCCCACCCGTGGTCCTCCACCCTGGGAGGAACAGAGCCCAGGGGCGTAAGCCTGCTCTCACCTCAAAGATCTCAAAACCAGCGATGTCCAGGACTCCGATGAAGAACTGACGGGGCAGCTTGGTGTCCAGGGTCTGGTTGATCCGAGACACCAGCCACCGGAACAGTCGGTCATAGGTGGCCTTGGCCAGAGCCCCCACGGCAAACACCACCTGGAGGTGTGGAGAGGCTGGGCTGGGACCTGACAGGGAGGGGTCCCTGCCCCAGCTGTCTCCAGGTGGGCTTGGCCCACAAGTAGCTCACCTGCTCCACACTCTGGCCCTTGGTCACATATTCATTCCCCACACGCACTCGGGGGTGCAGAAGGCCTTTGAGGAGGTCCCCACTGCTGACCCCCATGAGGTAGGCAGCCTTGTCAGCACCTGGCAGGGCACACGACTGGGTTGAGGAGGAAGAGGCTAAGAATAGGCGCACTTGGGGGCTCTATGGGCCTCTGCCTGGGGTCAGGAGACGGAGGCTGGGAGAGTTGAGTTCAGGGCAGGCAAAAGATATGGCTGGGGAGGGTGGTGAGGGTCTGGGGTTGAAAAGTCAGGGGTTACAATCAGAGCCAGGTAAGACTGAGGCCAAAGGCTGTGGACAAGGGTTAGGGGTAATGGTCATGGACAAGGCACGGGAATCAGGGTCAAGGTGATGACCAGGTCAGACCAGGGTCAGGACCCCTCACTTTCAGTGCCGTCGGCCTCAGCCTGTTCCTCCCGCTGTTTCTGCTTGAACTTCATGTTGCCAAAGTGCAGGAGGGCCCCCACGATCTTATAGCAGGCACCCTTCTCATCTCCACTGAAGCCCAGGATGTCCATGGCATGCTGTGGCAAGGGAAGAAGCATTAGAGAGGTCCAGGGGCCGGCCAAGGGAAGGGCACGGGAGCCACTCCGATCTCTACCCAGCCTCACACATCCCTGCGCCATAGGCACCCGCTCGGCCCCTCTCCTACCACAGACATACATCAGTGGCCATGAGCTCTTCCCCATCGTCCATGTTGTCCACGGTGATGACACCCTGGCTGCAGAAGTGGTAGTCATAGGGGTTCATAGACAGAAGCAGCATATCTGGGGGGTACGGAGGAGCAGAGTGGGTTTGTCTGTGTTCACTCAGCTGTTGTCCCAGCCCCCATTCCAGCACAGTAGGTCCTGGGGCCACCCTGCAGGAGACTCTAGGGCCCTCCCAGGACTCCCCATAGCTGAGTTTCTCACCCCCTCCCCCATGCTCGTGGCTTTTTTTCTTTGTGGTTCTCTGAGGAATGAGCCCAGGCCCCATGCCGGGTAACAGGGCACAGGGAGGACCACACTCTGCCCTTTTAGGGCTTGCAAGAGAGGGGAACTGCTGGGCCGAGACAGAGCCAGTGCTTCCCCCTTGGTGCTGGATGAGGCCTCTCCAGACCCAGGACACCAGAAGGGACAACCTTGCCAGGGCAGTGACACCAAGGGGCCTGTTCTCCAGTACAAGGAGAGAGCTCAACAATAACCAGAAGTCCCGCCTAATGAGCAAGGGGAGAGTCCCAGTCCCCCCGCGGGCTCTGACTCCCACTCTATCCATCCCTGACCCTCACCCTGTAGCTCTGGCTTCTTCCCCGAAAGGATCTGGTAGTAGACGTGGTAACCACGCTCACCAGGCAGCTGGAAGATCACTCGGGACTTCTCCAGGAGATCTGGGATAAAGAGGGGCACTGGCCTACCATCCCCTGTACCTCCCCAGAGTGGGTCACCCCATCTAGGGCTGAGGGGGCAGGGAGGAGGTACCCATGAGGGCCAAGGGTGTGGAGAGAGGCACCGTGTCCACACAAGTGCCAGCACATACTGAAGGGTGTGTCTCTATCAGCGTATACGCAGTCGTGGGAATGTGTGTCTGTAGATCTGTGTGCCTGTTTGGGGGGGGTGGTGTCCTTTTCTCATCTGTGTTTTCATTCCTTCACCCACAGAACACGCTCCTTCCCTCCAGAGCAGACCTGGTATGTTGGTGTGTGTGTTTGCAAAGGAGTCAGTAAGGGAGTGAATTAAAAGGCTCCCTGGTCACACACCTGCACTTATCATCAAGGTCTGGCCATGCATCCCAAGGTGGGGAATGGTCAGTGTGGGGCCTCTCTGCACATGCAGCCTGGGACCTGGTGTCTGAACAGTGCAGCTCAGTCAGGTGGGATGGGCAACAATCCCCAAGAGACAGGAGGGTAGGCTTCCAGGAAGGACGGAGACTCTATGTGTACATGAGTCTGGGGCCAGGGGGCAGAGAAAGGACTGAGGTGGGGTAAGGACTGAATCACAAAGCTCCTGACTGGCCCAATAAGGATCTGTGTCTCCATTTTAAGGTAACAGAATCTAGAAAAGGTTTTTAAGCAGAAACATAATGTGATCATATTAGTGTCTGAGAAAATATTGCTCTGGTTATAAGATCAAGCAGAAGAACAGAGGCTGGGAGGCCATGTGGAGGCTGGTGGAACGTTACAGGTGAGAGTAAGGTGGCAGAGGCTGGGCAGTGGCCAGGTGATGGAGAGAAACAGGTGAGAGCCCCAGGGACTTGAGGATAGATCCTCAATCCAAACAGAAAAACCCAGGTCTCTGTCCCCCATCCCCACCTTTTCCCACCTTCCCCTATACTCACAGCTGTCGATATCTGCAGATGCCAGCTTCCCAGAGGGACCGAAGTGAATGCGGATGAACTTGCCCTATGGGCAAAGGAGTACACTCAGCTGAAGTCCAGCCACCCAGGGGGTACTAGTTGCTGAAAGCTCCCACCACCTCCAACTCCCTGCTGCTAACCCCCACCCACCTCTCCCATGGTGGACACTCACAAAGCGGGATGAGTTGTCATTCCGCAGGGTCTTGGCATTGCCAAAAGCCTCCATAGCAGGGTTAGCCTCAATGATTTGATCCTCGAGGGTGCCCTGGTAACAGCAGGGTGAAGGGCCCATCAGCCCTGGTGCCACTGAGGGGGGGACCAAGGTGCCCAGTGGTCCTGGATATCAGCCTATCTTGGACCTCTGGTGGGGAAAAGGAAAGGGGGCTCCCCAGGGCTTCATTATCATTGCTTGCCCTACTCACATTGACTTACCCCATAATTACTTACCCCAGTCTTCGTAGCCAGAAATTGCTGGAGAGAGAAGGAAGACAATGTTAGAAAATATGAGGTCTCACGAGGCCGGCGGATGGGGTGGCAGTGGTTAGCAGGACAGTGAATGTTAGTCACCCAAATGTGTAGCCCCCAACCCCACTCCCAGACCCTGTCAGCACTGTTAGGAGAAATGCTAGAAAGTGGGAGAAGACCTGGCCCTAGTCAGGAGTCTGAGGCAAGGGACTATGTCTCGGGATCTCCTCCTTGCAGCCTTTCCCCTCCCCCAGTTGTCTCTGGCCTCTTCTATATCCCTTCATTTTCCAAACTCCAAGAAGTGGCCCCTGCCCCAAAGCCCTAGATCTTCCTGACTAAAATCTACTCCCCTTCAGAGCCCAGCTCAAATGCCCACTTCTAAGGAAGGTTTCCCTGTGCTCTGATGCTAGAAGAGCCCTCTTGCTGTTCAAAACTTCTCACCCCTCACTTCCCCCGGTGAGAGTCCTTCACCCTTTTCCTTTGTATTGTATGAGCTACACCTGTGTACTATTAGACATGATGGCCCTGCCAGGTGCAGATTATTGGTCCTAATTTGCAAATGAGGACAGTATGACTCAGAGCAGGGGCATGATCTCCAGGCCGTGTGGTGAGTGAGGGGCAGGGTGGGCACTGGGCCCAGGCATCCTGCCTCCTATGCCACCATAGCCACTGCAGGTCTCGTCTAGAGGGACTTGCTGGATGGTGAGGATCTCCCTCCCCTCCTCTCTTGGACTCATCCTTGTTTTCTGTCCATGTCCCCTTCCTTCCCCACCCTGGCTCCCTACAGCCTGGGGAGGAAGGGAGACAAAGGAAGGAATGGATTCTGGAATGCCCAGTGCCAGGCCACCAGAGTACTAAGGTTATTCACTCACCTCCAGGGAGCCCAAGACTTAAAAATTCCCCCAGAGACATGGCTGGAGGGACAGAGGCCGGGGGGAAATGGCAAGAGCCCTCCTCCTGAGCTCTGCCCCACACACTCATGTCCAGGCCTTTTGGACAGGGCTCTCTATGGCACATGTAGTCAAATTTGGGGCTGAGAGAAGGGGGGCGGCTGATGAGGCTTTTAAGTCCCAGCATCCAGGGACCCTGTGAGCCAGCCTTTCTTTCCACCTCCCTTGCCTGACACCCCCATGCTCCACTGTGCAGGTTTCCTTTCTGCCCCACCCTTCCCAGCTGCACCCCTGCCAGCTCTGACCTCTCCCATTACTGGACCAAGCCCCAACTTTCTGCAGCATCCTCAGAGGCACTGTGGGGGGTTCCAAAATGGGGTGAGGGAGGGAGGGAGCAAAGAGCACCAAAAAGTCAACAGCAAAAACAAAACAACAAAAACAACCACCACAACAACAAAAAAACAAAACTGAAGGGAAAAACAAAAACAAAAGCAAGAAAATCAAATGGGGAAAAAGGAAAAAGCAAAAAGAAAAACAACTTTAAAATGGAAAAAAGCAACGAAAAAGAAGAAAGAAAAATGCCCCAGAATAAAGCAAGGCTTAACAGGACCAGGAGTGGGGGCTGGGTGGGAGGTGGCCTTGGGCTTCTGGAAAGAAAAAGCAGCCCATTTTGGGGTGGAGGGGCACACCCAGAACTCTGAAGAGCTGGCTTTGGGGGTTAGGAATGAATGTTATACCTGGAAAACAAAAATAAAACAAAATATTGGTTCCCCATTATTTCAGAAATTTCAAAAATCCGTACAGAAATCACAGGGTGAGAAATTTCCCCCTGACCCTGGCTGTTGGGAGTGCCAAGTGCCCTTGGCTCTGGTTAGATTCCAATAAGACTGCTTTTTGATTGACAGGTAATTGTGTCTTTAGAGCATGAAAACCAAGAAAATAATCACTTCATAGTAAAAGCAGCCTATTTGGTAAACTTTTTGAAAATACAAAAGTCAGGATGGAAGGCAAAATTACAGAAGAAGTTTAGGAACAACTATGGTCCAGCCCCTCTGTGTTACAGATGGGGCCATTGAGGCAGGCCCAGAATTGGGTCCCATGGTATGGACGAGGCGGTCACAACCTCTCTCCTGGTCAAGTCTTGCTCAGGCCAGAGTCCACCACCAGGGTGGGAGGCTCAGGCAGGGCTAGAGGCTCTGGGGAATCAATTTTTAAAAAAAGAATTTAAAAAGAAAAAAGAGAGAGAAAGAAAAAAATAAATAGTGAGAAGCAGTGGGAAGAGTGGGGAGTGGCGCCCGTGTGGGCGAGTCTTACGGCCTTCTTGCCCGGCCCGTCTCCCAGGGCAGCGACGATGGCAAAGTACTGAATGACCCGCTTGGTGTTAACCGTCTTACCGGCCCCCGACTCTCCGCTTAGACGACACAAACAGGAGTCACCAAAGCCCATCTGGCCACTCTAATCGCCCCCACTCCCCAACACCCCACCCCTCAAGCAGGGCCACTCTTTCCCCCCACCCAGCTCCCAACTCATGACCCCCAACTCAAAACCCTCCAGAGACAGATCAACCCTCAGAGGTATGGAGTTGTTTACAAAGCAAGCCAGGACAGAACATCCGTGTGAGATGAGAACACACGTGATGACGCCACTGTCTACTGAGCACTAACTTCCTACCAGACACTGGGCCAATTGCTTTACCTGTTCTGGCTCATTTAAGCCCTTAGAATCCTTGTAAGGCAGGCACCATTATCACCCCTATTTTATGGGTAAGGAAATGCGACTCAGGGAAGTTACATAAATGTCCCTGCTGTGTGCCAGGCACATACATTAACTCACTGAATCCTTACAGCTCTGCATGGTAGGTAGGTAGGATTGTTCTGCTCTATGAGACTCAGGGGCCCAAGGGTACCAGCAGGAAGTAGACATGTGAGAATTTGAACCCAGATCTTTCTGATTTTACAGGCCTTGCTTTTAACCACCCGGCTGCACACACACACACACACACACACACACACACTCACACACAATGTCCACACTGACTTGGCTGGACATGAAACTGGCATGTAAGAATTCCACCACTTTCTCATGGGGGCAAATGAAAAATCAAAGCAAGATTCAGAGACAAGGAGATTGTAAGGAGGAAAGGGAGAGTAATCTCCTCCCTCCCAATGAGCCAGAATCATAATTCCCCAAAGATCAAGGGGACTAGGGGAGTATCACAGCTGGTTATCACCCTGGTGCTCCAGTATCCCTTCCCTGGTCACCGGGACACAATGCATCTCCCCCGCCTGGGGGCAGAGAAAACGGTCTAATTTAGCTTCAGCAGGATGCCAGCTCCAGGCGGTAAAATAAAAGCCCTGCCCTAAGCATTTCGGGGAAATTATTTTAGTTGCACTCCCCTCCTGCCAGGTGGCCAGCACTTCCCACCACACCCCCAGAGCCCCACACTCACGTGATCAGCATGGACTGGTTCTCTCGGTCTGGAGGAAAGGGGAGGAGACAGAGAAGTTAGCCAAGGTGAGGAACCAGCCACAGGTGGAACACTGTGAGTATCCATGGCACTGGGGCAGCCCCTCCACCACCCAGGGCCAGAAACCAGAAGGACCAGGTGGGATCGTCCAGACTGGCCAGCTCCCACTTGGAAAGATGGGTCGCTATGCTGGACACTCCAGCAGGATCAAAAGGAAAGCAGTACACGTGGAGGGAAAGGGGTCCTTTACAGAGGCCTCACTGGAGCAGGAGAAGAGGTCTTGGGTGAGGGGAGAGGAATCAAGGCGGCTCTTACTGCGCAGCATGTCATTGTAGGCGTTATCTGCCACTGCATATATGTGGGGTGGGGCCTCCGAGCGGCGCTTTCCCTTGTAAGCAGCCACCACGGAGGCCGTGTAGACCGGGAGCCATTTGTAGGGGTTGATGGTGACACAGAAGAGGCCCGAGTACGTCTGAGGAGAGAATGTAAAGTGGATTATTGAAGGCCAAGTTCCCATCCTCTGGCCCCAGCCCTCACGAAACCGTGACCCTTGCCACATGCGCCAAGGAATCACTTAAAGTGCCCCGCCACACCCTCTGTGGCTCTCCTAGCCCGCCCAGCCCTGACTCCGGCCCCCCGCAGCCCGGGGCCCCACCTCCACATTGCCACGCCAAGCCTCCCAGCTGCAGCTCCACCCCTACACTCCTGGAGCCGAACCGCCCCCAGCCCCGCCCCAGCGCCGGGCCCCGCCTTCCCAGGGCCATGACATCACCCTACCCCCGCTGGCCCCGCCCCTTCCCCGGGCCCAGGGCCCTAGCGCAGGGGCTCTTCCCCTAGCCCCGCCCCTACCTCTATGGCCCCACCCCCGCCACACACAGCCTGGCCCGCGGCTCACGTAGATCATCCAGCGAGCGTAACGCTGGCGCAAGTTGTGCAGTACTGATGCCTCGTTGAGGTGAGTCATCATGGCCATGTCCTCCAGCAAGTCAAAGCGCGGAGGGTTCATGGGCTGCAGCTCTGCTTCGCGCACCATCAGCATCTGTCCGGGAGACCATATCGTGGGAGACCTTACCGTGGGGTGGGGTAGTAGGCGGGCAGGAACCTACTGACCTCAGCCTCTTACTCCTGTGCCCTCCCAGACCCCCTTTCATTCCGCGCCCGCTAGCGAGGAGCTGCACCCCCGGGGACAGAGAAGTTAGTCTCAAAAGAGGGGAGCCAAACCTTCTGGTCTTTGGTCTCCACGTTGACTCTGCCCCCAGTAGCCTCCGACTTGATCTCGGCCTCCACATAGGCATCCTGTTCATCAGGTACCCAGACCCTCTTCCTCCCTGGTTAGGGGAGAACATTGGGATTTGAGAAGGGCTGAGGCACATCCAGGGGTGGGGGGCCAAGCTAGGTAGGGTTCTCAAGCCATGTCCATAGAGCTGTTCCCCTCCCATGAGCCCCTTGGTCAGGATGCAGAGAATACTGAGAAGATCCTTCCAAATCTAGGATCCTGGAAGAGCAGAGCTGGGAGAGTCCACAGGGATCTCTTCAGAGGATTCCCTGACTGAGGTAACAGTCCCTCACCACCCTGGATTAGCACTTGGGTTCAGATTCCTGCCTTTGCCATATCTACCCTGCGACCTTGGGAAAATCCCTCATTCTCTCCGTCAAAGGCAAAATATTATGGGCATCTCCTGACATCCCACATGGAGCAGCCCACAAAACCAGGCACACAGTCCTGGGCGGGCGGGGGGAGGGGAGTGTTTGCCTCCCCCCATTTGGCTGCAGACTCAAACCTACTGCTCCTACTTCTGTCTTGTGTGCATTCCTGCCTGGCCAGTTGGCCCCCAAACTTCAGGGAGCCCATGTTTCATGGTGGCTAAAGGCACAGACTCAGATTGCAGACCGCCAGATTCCGTTCCCTATCCTGCTACCACCACCAAGTATCTTAGTCAGGACCAGCTACATAACTTGTAGGCCCTGGGGTTAAAGTGCAGGCCCCTGGTTAAAAAAAATTATTACAAATTTCAAGATGGTGATAGCAGAGTGTTAAATCAAACATGAGGCCCTTCTGAGGATGATGCCCTGTGCAACTGCAGAGGGTGCATGCCCATGAAACTGGCCTTGGCCTTGGTCCCCACCTCCCCAGGTTACTGAGATGGCACATGGAAAGTCATCCACTCTGGGCCTGGCACAAAATAAGCACTTGATACACATTGCCTATTGTTATTATTGTCCTATGAGCAAGCCAGGTCATAAATAGTAGTCTTTATTCCTGTCTTTGGCTTTGGCTCTATGGAAAGCACTAAAAATAACTCTAGAACAGGTTTTATGGACACTAGCCTACATACATACCAATCACTCCCACCTTAGGGGCCTCAGGCTCCAGCCACAGACACTGCTCCAGCAGACAAGGAATACTGTCCCATTTTACAGAGGAGCAAACTGAGGCTTGCTCGCAAACATGCAGTGATGTGCTCAGGGTCTCTGAGAATGTACTGTTAGGACCCCAGACTCTGAGGGAAAGGGCCAGGACTAAGGCTGTCAGGCCAGAGTGCTCCCTCAGCCCCGAGCTCAGTGCCAGCCCTCCCCAGTCCCGGTCTGAGTCCATAAGGGCCACACTGTGGCTGGACCATTCTGTCTTCACTTACCATCCCACGGGACAGTGTGCACCTTCATCAGGTCCTGATAGCCCTGGCGGAGGTAGCGGGCAGACTCCCCAAGTTCACTCACATCCATCATGGCAGTGGCACTGAGAGGTGGAGGACGAGGGACTAAAAATCTTGGAGGTTCAAGGCAGTCCAAGGCATCAGGCACTGGAAGACGGCAGTGATGGAGGAACTGAGGGACCAGGGGCCCCAAACTGGGACATGATTCATATGGCCTAATACTCAGTTGAGTCCCCATCTCAGCCTCCCTGATGAGCCCCCAACACACACACACACACACACACACACACACACACACACACACACACACACCAGTGCATCCTTTCCCACAGATACAGAGACTCGTGCCCACCCATGGGGACCCTCACCCTTTGGTTCCAACCTCAACCCTGATCACCCACCTCAGCACCACGGTGAGGGCTGGGAGCTGGGCTACCCCTTTTATTGCCACAGTCAAGGTCAGCGGAGGAGAGCTATGTCAGCAATCTCCACGTGTCACAGCCCCCCCAGCCTGGCCACAGGACACAAAAGGCAAATTCCCTTTTATCTCTACCAGCACAGCCCCTGGGCTATTTTTACCTCCCATTGTCATGGGATCACAAAGGCGGAGAGAGACTCTCTTACTAAGAGATAGGGAGGCTGGGATTCAGAGACCAAGGGGGCAGGGACAAAGCCATGAGAGATCTGGGAAGACTGAGGAGCTCAGAGAGAGAAACTGAGTCACAGGGAGTCTGATCCACCCAGAAAAACACTCACACCCTCAGAAACAGAGAGCAAGGAGACTCAGAGAGAGGAAACTATGGAATGCCTTCTGGGACTATTTGGCACAATTCTCTTCATACATCCAGGGAAACTGAGGCCCAGAGAGAAGAAAGCACTGGCAGGTCTCACAGATAAGCAGTAGCAGAGATCAGATCAAAAAGAGAAGCACAGAAAGTGAGACATCCCTCTCCAGTACTTGCATTGCGTCTCTTTCCTCCCTACCTCTGTCCCCATCTCCCCAGGGTCCCCTGGGGAAATCAAACATGAAGAAAACTAGAGCAGGGACCACAGGCTTAAAGGAATAATTTGGCTGAAGAGAAAGCAAATGAGGAAATTCAGAACACCTAGAAGACATTCAAGATTCACAGGAAACCAACTTCTCACTGTTAGCCCCATCCTGCACCCCACTCTTAACAGGGGTTGGATGTGCTGGCATTCAGTCTGTCTGGTATGGGCTTCGGAATACATCAGGGCGCTTCCAGGCTCTCCTGTCCATCACCCCATTCAGGCCTTTGTGATACCACAGAATTTCAGAGTCAGAGAATCCAAGGATCCTGGAACCTGAGACAGTGGACGTGTAGAAGTACGCAGGTCCAGAGCCAGGATGCCAGCTAGATGTCAGGCTGAGCTCACGCAGAGAAATCCTCTGTACCAACTGACTACCAATTCCAAATACGCAGATATATCTATATTCTATAAAAGATATAGAAATAATTTCAAAGATACATTTCAACTGTATATAGTTCAAAACAGGTAAAACTAATGTAGGAGGATAAAAGTGGTAGTCCTTTGAGGGAGAGTAATGAATGGATGAGGCACGAGAGAAGCTTCTGGAATGCAGGAAACACTATATACTGAGCACAGCAGTAGCTACACAAGTGTGTTCACTCTGTAAAACTAAATGAGCTGTACATTTAAGATGTCCATACTTCAGTGCATGTATGTGACACAAATTTTGCAAAAAGTGCATGGCCAAATTTGGCAATGTCTATTAAAATTACATATGCTCTGATCCTTTTAGGAATCAATCCTACAGATACTTCTCCATGTTATGAAATGATACAGGTCTCCTTTGGGTGACATTTAGGTTGTTCCCAGTCTTTTTGCCATTATAATCAGGGCTACAGTGAATATTGTCACATACAGTCTGAGTTTTTGCAAAATAAACACACCCAATTCAAGAAACAAATTACCGACACCTGCTCCTTTTTTTTTTTTTTTAAGATTTTATTTATTCATGAGAGACGCACAGAGAGAGAGGCAGAGACACAAGCAGAGGGAGAAGCAGATTCCCTGTGGGGAGCCCTGATGTAGGACTCGATCCTAGGACTCCGGGATCACTTCCTGAGCCAAAGGCAGACATCTGCTCAACTACTGAGACACCCAGGTGCCCCTATTTTACAAAATTTCTATGAATGAAATCCTATATTATGCATTCCTTTCTTCTTTCTTCTTCTCCTTCTTCTTCTTCTTCTTCTTCTTCTTCTTCTTCTTCTTCTTCTTCTTCTTCTTCTTCTTCTTCTTCTTCTTCTTCTTTTTGTGAGGACATCACTCTGTTTTAATTCTCTTCATAGAACTTAGGTTGTTTCTTGCCTGCCTCCCCACAACTAATGGGCAAGAGCTTGGTCTATACCCCAGCACCTCACAGAGCACCTGCACATAGTAGAAAGTCAATAAATCTGTGCTGAGTAAGAGTATGAACCAAACTTGATAGTTTAAGATGATAGGGTTTTGATCTCCTTATGGGGTCAGAGACTAAGGGACTATGCCTGAGCAATTTATAGAAAGTCCAGAGGGTGGGAAAAACCCTGCTCACTGTTTGAAGATGCTCAGAAGGAAGGGCTTCTTTCCTAATACTTGAGCAATAGAATTAGCCCAGAGAATCAGAACCTCTAACGAGCCTAGCTTATACCAAACATGATGTGAGTCTGAATTCTAGATACCAGCATACCAGCAGGGCAGGTATGCTCAGTGTCTAAACCTGGGGCTAAGAAACCAACCAAAAGAGGGGCACCTAGGTGGCTTAGCAGTTGAGTGTCTGTGTTCGGCTCAGGTTGTGATCCTGGGGTTCTGGAATCAAGTCCTGCATCGGGCTCCCTGCATGGAGCCTGCTTCTCCCTCTGCCTATGTATGTCTCCGCCTCTCTTCCTGTGTCTCTCATGAATAAATAAAGATAATCTTTAAAAAAAGAAATTAAAAAAAAAACAACCAAAAGAAATGGGTTTTGTTTTTTGTTTTTTTTTAAACAATCTTTTTTTTTAATTTTTATTTTTATTTTTTTTTATTTATGATAGTCACAGAGAGAGAGAGAGAGGCAGAGACACAGGCGGAGGGAGAAGCAGGCTCCATGCACCGGGAGCCCGACGTGGGATTCGATCCTGGGTCTCCAGGATCACGCCCTGGGCCAAAGGCAGGCGCCAAACTGCTGCGCCACCCAGGGATCCCAAGAAATGGGTTTTGAATTGCACTCTAAGTTTGCTTCTACTGAACAGGGCACACCATCCTGCTGCAGTGAGCTTACAGACAAAAATGACAAAACACCGGGGAGACCCAAGACACACCTGAGAGAGGCACCAACTGCCACAGTCTGCAAGGACTTAAATTTGGGACCAACCTTACATATGTGAAGAGCCATCCTGGAGCAGAGGAAGCCCATGTGATTTGTGGTGGCCTCAAGAGCAGGCCAATGGGGTGGTTACAAGGGAGCAGTTTGGATATACACACAGAAAAAGGGGCTTTCTCACCCTCAGAGCCAGTCAGCCATGGAAGAGGCTGCCTGGAAGAAAATGAGCAACAGCATTCCTGCCAACAGCAATGGGGAATCATGCAGGGCTTGAAGCTTTGGACTGGGTAATCTCAGAGATCTGCTCCAACTTCAGGACCCTAGGATTCTAGAACCTCCAGAAGCTTCATTTCTTCATAACCACCCTCACATCCCAACTAACCCACCCACTGAGTAGCCAGTGTAGACAGTCCAAAGTCCTTCTTCCTGCCTCTTCTTCCCAGGATTACGAGTACAGAGCCAAGACATGGGTGCACCTCAGTTTGTAATCCAGAGTATTAGAATCCAGGTGCAGAAGACTTGAGGCAAATATGACAAAATGTACACAATGCTTTGTTAATTGTTCTCTGTACTTTCCTGTATCTTTTATTACCTTCCCCCTTTTTCATCTCCAATTAGACAGCAGGGCATAAGAAATTAGGAGTATCAGGGCTGAAAGGGAAATCATCTCATCTAGACCTTCAGGTGAGCTGAGGGCACAGAGGCCCTGATAGGGACAGAGGGAGCCCAGGCCAGACTCTGGGATTCCACTCCCAAGGTTAGCTCTCTAGCCCGGCACATGGAAACCCATAAAGGAAAAAGCAGCTATGGTGAGGACTGGCATGAGGACAGCTAGGTCACCTGCAGCCTGGCCTACAGTGTGTCTACCTTCCTGGGCTGCAAGGCCTTTGACTGGAAATCGCTCTGAGAACTGCAATCTTCAAGGGATTTAATGAAGGTGCTGATGGTGCAAGAAAGTTCAGCCTCAGTGCTCCCAGGCCCCTAGACCCTGAAGAGGAAGGGCAGGATCCAGGGTAGACAGTAAAGTGGCCAAAGACAGAGACAGGCAGTCTTAGGATATAGGGGCATGGGGGCCAAACTGGGCATCAGGGTCGAGGTGCTCCCAGTTTCTATCAAAGGCCTCAGATCAGCAGTTGCCAGCAGTCCTGGAGCTCACAGCTTAGTAGCAGCCAGAACTGGAGGCAGCTACTGAGCCAGGGATATTTGGGGGAGACTCCCATGAGCAATGAGCTGATAGGACAAAGCCCAAAAGGGACATCATACCTCCAGCCTCTCTTCTTCTAGCCCAAAATGCCACTGGAGGAGCTGAGTGTTAGAAAAAGCAAGGGCAGACAGGGAGACAGAGAAGATGTGATTTGGGAGCCATACCTGGCCAGAAATGTATCGGTCACCAGTGCACCTCAGTGCCTGGAAGTCCTTCTTTGATAAAGATGCTGAAGGACTCTTCAAATGTTACTTCATCTGGGAGAGACGCATGAATCCAATTCGACAGGCATCTGGCAGCTTCTGTGTCCAGGATGGGAACACAATACTCCTTGTCCAGGAAAGGAGAGACACCCAAAAGAGGTGTCAGAGTGGAGACATCTGAAGGACAATAAGCAAGTCTGACACCTAGATGGGCCAGGAGAGGGGCATGACGACCAGACCCCTTCCCTCACAGAGCAGCAGTCAATAAACCAGCAAATGTTTTCCAGGGTAATTAAAGATGGTGGCATGGGCTCTGAAGGTACTATAGTAATGCAGTGGAGGGTCATGGGGGTGTATACTACTCAGATTGGTCAGGAAGGGCCTCTCTGAAGAGGTGACGCTTCACAGTGAGACATGAAGGATGGGAAGGAGCCATGCAAAGAGCCAGAGGAAGAATATTCTGAGCAGAAGGAACAGTTAATACAAAAGCTGTGAGGCAGAAAATAGCTTGGTGTGTTTGAGGCCCTGTCACAAGGCTAGTGCAGCTGGAGCGGGGAGCAGAGATGGGGGGAGGGTTTTACAAGGTGAGGTGACAGAGGTAGGCAGGGGCTGGGTCACCAAGAGTCTTGTAGGACTTGGAAGGGACCCTGGACCTCACAGCAAGTACAGCGGAAAGCTGTCAGGGCAGGAGAGTACGTGGTTCAAGTGTGAATGCTGACCGCCCCGGCTGCCATCTAGAGAATGGGCTGGAAGCAGCAAGGAGGCCCTGGTCATCCAGATGGGAGGAGGGCACCGAAGGCAGAGGGGAGGGGACGCAGAACAGGAGCCCAAACTCCAAAGCTGGAACAGCCCCCCAGGGAGGCCAGGCCGACCAGAGCAGTTGAGACTAGACTGTGAAGGGCTTCAGAAGCCAGATCAGGGTTTGGCGCTTTCTCCTACAGGAGCTGGGGAACCATCAAAGGCATTTGTACTTTATGTTTCTCATCAAAGAGCTCTGAG
The DNA here is from genome assembly GCF_018345385.1 of Vulpes lagopus. NCBI lineage: Eukaryota > Metazoa > Chordata > Mammalia > Carnivora > Canidae > Vulpes > Vulpes lagopus. The sequence goes on from NC_054841.1 coordinate 23,809,434, forward strand.
CAAGGACATCTGACAGCGTGGTCAGATTTATGTGTTCACAAGATCCCTGTGGCAGCTGGTGCGGAGGAAGGACCTAAGGGATGACACCGGTGGCAGGAAGACTGGCTTAGGAGGCGGCTGCCATAACGGTCCAGACGAAAAGCAGTGAGGCCCCAAAGACCTGGGGGCTGCCCTGCTTGTCCAAGGCTTGTCCCCCTCCTGGGGCCCTGGCAGCTGCAGAGGCCCCGAGTGGGCCCCAGCTCTGATGCTTGCGCAGAATATAGGATAAGGGCTGCCAAGAGGCATCAGGGCTGTTTATCCGGAGGAGAGATGCCTCAGCGTGGATTTAGGGCTAAAAGGTTACTGGGGGGGGGGGGGGGGAGAGTGGAGGGGACCAGCTGTCCCCCATCTTCACAAAGGACACACAAGGGAGGGGACTGTGGCTTCTGCTGCAGCAACAGGGAGGGAGGTTAGACACGTGAGGGGAAATGTCCTGACAGGCATCAGAGGACGAAAGGACCCTTCAGAGATCATGCAAACCAACTCTCGCACTGAACAGCTAGGGAAACTGAGGCACAGAGGAAGAGACAGATCCTTGTCTGAGGCCACATAGTGAATGAGACCTATGGCTAGAGCCAACAGCACAAACTCCCCCTTCCAGAGACCCCAGGGGCCTCCCAGATCCCTCCCAAGCATACCTCAGACTGCTCTAGAAGAATCTGGGATGTGTTTGCCCCCAGAGAGAAGTATACGTGGAAAGCCCTCCTGGAGATAAAGGGATGGACAGAAAGACTTGTGCTGGACTCAAGCAGTCTGGAGCTCTGGTTTGCTGCATCCTTGAGTTCAATCTCTGCCCTAGGCCCTCACTGTCTCTGCCCACACCCCACCACCCCCACCAGTCTCAGTGTTGTCTGCATTTGGTGGGGGTCTCTTGTAATTCTCACAGCCTTGGTCCTTCTGGGTCACCCTGTCTTTCTCTGCCCTCTGAGACTCCGTATTTCTTTGTCTTGGCCTCTGACTCAGTGTCCCTAGGGCTGAGCTGGACTGGACCAAACTCCCACCCACTCTACCTCACTGGTAGAGTGCCCCCATGTAGACAATGCTCGGGCTCAGTGCCCAGGCTGGAACAGGTGACAGCAGCTGTGGATCTATCTATAGCTCCCTTGCCCTTCAATTGTTCCCAACTTCAAACAAGGGCTGGGGCCTGGATTATACAGGCACCCCCCACCAGCCTTGCTGAAATAGATCCCAGGGGGCCGGGGATGAGTGAGGCTCATGGGGGCCATGTCATGATCTCTTGTAAGTATCTACCTCTGTTTGGACCCCCATGTTCGACCTGTAGCTCTAGGCTGTGGGGCTTTTCAGCTCAGAGGCTGTGTGAGGAGAGGACCAGTAGCTAAGGGAGCAGAGTGTGTGCAAACAGCAGACCTGTACGTGGGTAGGTGAGCATGTGTGACAAGTGTGTTCCCCTCCTCCTGCTTTGGGTGAAAAACACCCAGGAGCACAGGATGCCAGTTCCACAAAGGCAGAGACCTAATCTTTTCCACTTTCTGCTGTATTCCAGCCTGAACTGGGTCATGGCGAGTGTTCAACATATATTTCTTACCTTGGCCTTTACGGAGAGGGACAGCATGCTATGTAATGAGAGGACCCACGTATGAGAGGCAGTGTAGGGTAGTGATGAAATTACCAATTACCAGCTATGAAATCTTGGGAAATTAACCTCTTAACAATGGAGATTTGTTAAAAAAAAAAAAAAGTACCTACCAACCACACAGGATTCTGATGAGTATTATGAGTTATAACATCTGAAGTGCTTAGAATAGTGCATGCCACAGAGGAGAGACTCAGTAAGTTACTGCTATTTCCAAGATACATCATTAAGTGAAAGAAGTGAGGAAAAGAATGGATGGATATGGTATCACTCTGTAAAAATGGGGGGAGAGAAGAATCATATATTTGTGTGCCCACCTATGAAGGGACCACCTTTGCTGGTAAGAGTGGTTGCCTGTGGAGAGCAGAATAAGTGGCTGAGGGCTAGGGAAGGGAGGGACACCATTTTTTTTCCTTATTTACCCTTTTATACCTTTGAATTTTGAATCATGGGTATTAATTACCTATTTCTTAAGGATTTGCTAAGTGAATATGGGTCACTTCCTTGAACACGATCCTTGAAAAAGCAAGCTCCTATTCTGTGCCAGTGGGGAAGGCCTGGGTGAGGGCTGGGCTTCAGGGTGCAGGCTCATTGCCCTCACCCCTAGGTCTGAGTCTCTGGGACACCCTCTTACCCCCAGCCCAATAGCAGGCAAGGTGTATCCATGCAAAACCATCCCAGAGGGGTGCCTAGGTGGCTCAGGGGCTGAGTGTTTGCCTTCAGTTCAGAGCATGATCCCAGGGTTCTAGGACTGAGTCCCACATTGGGCTCCCCATGGGAAGCCTGCTTCTCCCTCTGCCTATGTCTCTACCTCTCTCTGTGTGTCTCTCATGAGTAAATAAATTAAATTTTTAAAAAATAGCAAAAAGTAGACCAGGGGGAGGTTTCCCAGTTTCTAGACCAAGCAGCAGCAGAGGTGGAAGGGGCAGTGGAAACAGGCTTCTGCCCTCTTCCCTGGCCCCAGCCCCCAACTCTTAAGGCAAGCTATTCTTGGAGGCCAGATAATGCCAGCAGTTGTTGCTGCCCATATCAGCTTCCAGAACCACCAGCACTGAGAGGCCCAGTGCTCCCCCCCACCCCTGGTGTGTTGGCCTCCCTGTCAGGTGTGGGCCTCTTGCCGCTTTATCCCCTGCACCACATAGGCCGCACATGTTCTGGCCACCACAGGTAAGGAAGGGGACTGGGTAGTAGGCTCCTCCAAGACTCCTGTTGCCCAGCAGAGTGCAGGGTATCCCCCTAGGAGTCACAGTGCAGATAGACACTCTGGCCCAAACCCCTGGTCTAAACTATGCTTAGACTATGAATGAAAGGGGTGGGGTCTATGGACACAGGCTAGACAGGAGAGCTAGGGTGAGGGGAGGGCGGAAATGGTAGCAGGGAGAGAGCCTGGGAGGGCCAGTATATGGAGGAGGGAAAAAGCCAAAAATAGGTCTGGGGAAGAGATGCCAGAAGAGGGTCTGATAGCACTGGCTCTGGAATCAGACTGTCCAGGTCTGCTTCTGCTTGTTATGTGTCTACTTACTTTTCTTCTTGGAGCTTTTATCAATTCCCATGATAAAATGGGCATAACCTTATTTCTTGTTGTTGTTATGCAGAGTCAACGATAGAATACATGTAAAAAGCTTAGCCTGTGACTGACATAGCTAAGCACATCTAGATGTCTGGTGATTTTATCCTTAGCAGGATAAAAAGAGCAGGAATGCTTCTTTTTTCAGCTCTGCACCTGCAGGGACTAGACTGGCACACATTAGGACTGCCTCCTCAAGTCCTTGCTCTGCCATTCACAAGCTAAGTGACCCAAAGAAAGTTACTTAACCTCTCTGAGCTTTGGGTTCCTTCTCTGCAAAATGAATAGGTGAAGAATACCTGCCCTATAATGTTGCTGAGAGAAACAATAAACTGAAATGCTTATCCCATGGTAAGAGGTCAATAATGTGAACATAGGAACCCTGTGACTATGGGTATGTTAGGGTAGTATGGTGGACAAGCCTTGGTGTGCCACTCTGGGGATGGAATTTGAAGCAGTGCCCATGGCAGCCAACATTCTGGAGGAGACATTCTAGTGGGACCACCATGTGGGAACAAAGTCCCAGAATCTCCTAAGACCATAGCCATACTACCTCCAAAATCTTGTGCCACAGCCCAGGCTTTCCCTAAGAATCTTAGGATCAGAACAGGCTTATTCCAGCCAGGGTCAGCTTCCCACTTAGTTGAGTACAACAAACACTCTCTGATGTCCCCCAGATCGGGACTGGTTCTGGTCTTGCTCCTAATGCCCAGGGGTCTGTCTAGTAGAAGAGACAGAAATGGAGGAGGCACGTTAATAACAATAAGCACAGGGCCTCTTAAGGGAGGGGCACTTAGCCCAACCTGGTAGAGCAGAGAACAAGGGAAGAACATCTGTCCTTCTCCAAAGGCCAATTAGAGGTGGAGTGGGAGGTTAGGGTGGGGTGAGTGCACCTCTATCCTTACCCTTACAATCATCATCAGTCAGCTCAGGAAGTAAAGGATAGAGAGAAGCTCAAAGAGTGAAATTCAGAATCCAACCCAGTGGGTCTGCCCCGGATCTTCTGAGGTATTATGGTAACTCCACATTCCTCCACATCTTAGAGTGTACTGCCCACCTCTCTGTGGAGCTGGATTGCAAACTTAAGGGCAAGAGGCCTCCTTGTACATAGCCCTCAGATTTTTTTTTTTATATGGGTTGAAAATGCTGTTGTTACAAATATCTCTACTTGTCCTGCCACTGAGGACCTTAAATTTGGGCCTTAAATTTCATTTTTTAATGGAAATTCTTTTAGGTAACTATATATTCACAAGCAATTATAAGAAATAATACAGAAAGATCGCCTCTATTGATACTGATACAATCCCCAAGCTTATTCAGGTTTTCCCAGCTTTACATATATGTGTGTGTGTATGTGTGTATGTGTATTCAGTTCTATATGATTTTATCACCTGTGTAGGTTCACAGATTCACCACCACAGTCTATATTCTGAACAGTTTCAACAACAAAAAGGTGTTACCCTTTTATAACTACACTTTCCTCCTTCCCATTGTTAACCCTGCAACCTCCAATCTGTTCTCCATTTCTAAAACTGTCAATTCATAAATGTTATATAAGTGAAATCATACAGTATGTAACTTTTAAGATTGGCTTTTTTCCACTCAGCATAATTCCCTAGAGATTAATCTACATCAATAGATTGATGTCGCCTACATCAATAATTTGTTTCTTTTTGTTACTGAGTAGTATTCCATATCACAGATGTACCACAGTTTGTTTAAACTTTTACCTGTCGAGGGATATCTGGACGCCCCTCCTGGACAGCCCTCAGTTGGAGGAGCTGTCTCATCACCTGTCTCCTATGGGGCTAAGGGCACCCATATCCTCCAAATTCTTGTTCCATCTGTCTAGGAGCTTCTTGACACCCGGAAATGGGCAGATTCCATTCTGCATCCCCAGCAGCTAGCATAGGACTTTGTACAGAAGAGGTGCCCATATGTGTGTGCCAAATGGGCTGTGTCCACCGGGATGGGGACACCTGCCTCTCAAGAACCACCTTCTCCAGGGCCTCTCACTTTGCTTCCTGCTGTCCCCTTCACACCAGGCCCAGTGGATACCATGACTTGTGTTTCTCATTCACCCAAGCTTGGGCTTTGCTCTCCTGGGTTTATCTGAGCCAGGCTAATAATACGTTACAGTGCTTACAAGTTCTGGAGCCAGACTGAGTGAAAACTCTCAGTTGCTTTGTCTCTTTGGTTCCCTGTTTGTCATCTATAAGGCAAGAATAATAACAGCACCTACTCCATTGGAATTAAATGAGATAATAATCATTTAAAAAGGCACAAGGCCTCACATAGGAAGCATTTAATACACAATCATGACTATTCTTTTTATTATCCTATCATCACCCCCAAACTCAGGACTATAAACAAGAGAAATACATACCACCAATATAAACACAATGAGAAGGTTCCCAAAAAAGGTCATTCCTAAGGCTGTGGGACCCCATTCTCATCCTTACAAAATTCCCTCCTGGCTTCTCTCTCTCTCTCTGCAGCTCCTTCCCTTCTTGGTGAAAGTTCAGGGAGATGGAAGGGCAAGACTATAGCCTCTTCCTGAAGAAAGGGTCCCATCAATGATGTCAAGGTGAAAAACGCCTTCTCTCATATATATATGGCGTTGTCAGGCTCACCCAGCACTTCCCAGCTCCAGAGTCTCCCTATAAACAGCCAGGACAGTGTAGGCCCAGAACCCTGCCGCCATCTAGCCACAAGCAGAATCACAAGGGTAATTCCTTAAAGCCCTGCATCCATTTTGCTTTAATACACCTATGCATTCAACTATGTACATATTTACTGAAAAATAAACTTTGCTATTAATCTGGGAAACTTCAAAGAAATACCATGTCATACCCACTAGACTGGAAAAAACAAAAAAGCCTGACAATACTGAGTCTTAGTGAAGATGTAATTCCAATCCAACAATCTAGCAATTCTAATATATTACTGGCAAGAGTGCAAATTTATAAAACCACTTAAAAGAGATATTTTGTGTTATCTAGGAAATCTGAATATGCTCATGACCTTTACACACTGTACAAGGAGGCAGTGTGTTAAAGGCATATTAGACGGTTTACCATTTGTAATAATAAAATACAAGAGACAAACCAATAGACCATTCACAGGGGAGAAGGTAAACGAAATGTGGCTTTTATGCAGTGAACCTATGGAGCAGTGAAAATGAATGAACTAGTCACCCTTATCAACATGGATGAGTTTCCGAACACAAGGCTGAATGAGAAAACAAGCTGAATGATAATATATACAATGTTACCAGTTAAAGTCCAAAAAACAGGAAAAATAGCATCAAGTATTTAAAAACACATATACCTAGTATAAGGATTAAAAATGCATTGGATCTACCTCACACCATATATAAAAATTAATTAAAAATTAACCAAAGATGTACATGTAAGAGTGAAAACTGTAAAACTCTAGGAAGACATAGATATAAATCCTCATGATTTCTGATTAGGCAATGGTTTTTTAGATATGACAGAGCACAAGCAACCAAAGAAAAAACAGATGAATTGGACTTCTTCAAAATTAAAAAAAAAATGTTTTTCAAAGGACACTATCAAGAACTTGAAAAGACAACCTACGGAATGGGAGAAACTACTCCTGATAAGAGACTAATGTCCAGAATATATAAAGAATTCTTACAACTCAACAATAAAAATATGACCTAATTTCAAAATAGAAACTCTCTTTTATTAAGTGAAAGAGAAACTGAGGCAAAGAGTAGTCTAGGAGTAGAATGGTGGTTACCAAGGGTTGGTTGGGAGTGGAGAAAGGGGAATTATTGTTTAATGGGTACAGTTTGGAGATGCTAAGACATTCCAGAGATGGATGACGGTGATACCTGCACAACAATGTGAATATACTTGATGCCACTGAACCATACTTAAGTGGTTAAAATGGAAAATTTTAAATACCTTTCATTATAATAAATTTTTTAAGTTAAAAACAATAGGTAAAAGATGGGAATAGATAAAGGAGATATAAAAACGGCCGAGAAGCACTGCTCAATATCATCAGTCATTAGGGAAATGCAAACTGAAACCACAATATGACACTACCTCACACCCACTGGGATGGTCATCATCAGACAGATAAGAACGAGAGGTAAGGATGTAAAAATTGGAAGTCTCAGACACTGCTGGTGGGAGTGCAAAATAGTGTAGCTATTTTGAAAAATGCTCTGGCAGTTCCTCAAGAAGTTAAACATAGAGCTACCCTGTGAACTAGCAAGTCCATGCCCAGGTCTATTCCCAAGAGAATTAAATACAGCTGCATAAAAACTTGTATATGAATGTTCATAATAGCATTATTTATAATAACAAAAAGGAGAAACGACCAAAATGCTCCCCAACTGACAGCCGAACTAAATGTGGTATCTCCACACAATGGAATACTAATCAGGCATAAAAGGAATAAGATATTGGTATAAGCTACAGCATGGATAAACCTTGAAAACATAACGGTAGGGCACCTGGGTGGCTCAGTGGTTGAGCGTCTGCCTTGGGCTCAGGTCATGATCCTGGGGTCCTGGGATCAGCCCTTCATCAGGCTCCAACCTCAGCAGGGAGTCTGCTTCTCCTTCTCTCTTTGCCCCTCCCACCACTAGTGCTCTGTCTCAAATAAATGAAAAAAAATCTTAAAAAAAAAAAAAAAGTGATCTCTATACCCATTGCGGGGCTTGAACTCACAACCCTGAAATCAAGAGGCACATTCTCTACTGACCAAGCCAGCCAAGCACCACTCCCCATGGGTGAAATGAGAGCTGGATTAGAAGCTTGTTAGTAGAAAATGTCTAAGTGTCCTGGGGCAATGGGAAGGAGTGTGCCTTCCCTTTATCAGCCCACAGTTTCAAGAATTCCTTATGCACAATGAGAGCACAGACCTGGAGTCAGCCCTGGTGCCATCAATCATCACAAGTGGGCCTAAAGTAAAGTAAAGCCCAGCTGAGTCTCTATTTCTTCTCAGTAAAATAGGGACAGTAACTTCTCCCTCCCAGGTTTATGGTGGGGGGTGTAAATGAGATAACACATATAAGGTGTCCAAGATAGGCCTGGCACACAGTAAATCCTCACTGTGATTCCACAGGCATTTCCTGAGCAGCACTGCTGGGCCAGACCTGTGCTAGGGGGCTAGAAGACAGAGGAATTCCACTGAGTGACCAAGTGATGGCCCCCAGCCAGGTGGGGAGACAGCCTTATGAACAATACCAGGCAGGGTGATGTTATTGCTAAAAAGAGGCAGCAGCCACGTGCACACATGCAGACCATGTGCACTGTAAGCCCCAGGGCGACAGATATGTTCCAATCAAGAGGCCCAATACAGGCTTGGTGAGAGGCCCTCATGAGGTGGGGGAGGTGGGATGAAAGACACATACAAAGTGAAGGGACTGGACTCCCTTCACACTGCAGTGTAGCCCTCCTGGTCTTGTTTCACCTAATTCAGACTCAAATGTTCCCACAAGCCCCGAGAGCAGAAACTCAAAAGTCAGCTTTGGGAAGCCTGAGCTCATGGTACACACCTAGGTGCATGTGTGGGGGCACAGTGGCTAACAGTGGGAAGCTGCATGATCTCTGGCAAGTCAGGACACTTCTGCAAGCCTGCAAGTCCCCAGCTATAACATGGAGATAATAGTACTGATCTCACAGGGTTGTGGTAAAAAGTGAGACAACAACTGTGAAGCCATTAACCAGGTACCTGGCACTTGGTGAACAGATTATTTAATAAAGATTTGCTATAGTTAAAAAAAAAAAAAGATTTGTTATAGTTAGGGGAAAAAATAGATTCCATTTTCAATGGGAGGGCAATGGGATTCAGGGCAGTGAGAACCCTTGCTCATAGTTACATGGCCAGTTTAGGAGTCAAGATTTGAACCCACATCTGACACATCAAAGGCTCACTGCATCATAATCTCCCTCTGCTCCAGAATCTTCAGCAGGCCCGCTGCAGTCCACTAAATGGAATCTATCCTTGCCATGGAGTGGGGAACTAGCAAAGGCTTGAGGCTAGAGAGACCTCAGGAAAAACTCCCCAACCCTGGGTTCCTTGATCTGGAACCCCCAAGTGGGCCCAAGGAGACCTGTGAATTCCTCCACATGGTTTGCAAAAAGTTTGTGTCTAGGAACACCTGGGTGGCTCAGCGGTTGAGCATCTATCTGCCTTTGGCTCAGGGCATGATTCTGGGGTTGGGGATTGAGTCCCACATTGGGCTGCTCTCAGGAAGCCTGCTTCTCCCTCTGCCTGTGTCTCTGCCTCTCTCTGTGTGTCTCTTCTGAATAAACAAATGAAATCTTAAAAAAAAGCTTGTGTCTAATGGAGATTCTCGAAGGAGTGTATCACCTCAAAAGTAACAAACTTCTGACTTGACCTCACGTGGCACATTTTCTTATCTACCCAAAGAAGATGCAGTACCTACCTTGAAAGGCTATGAAGGGATTAAAGAAAGTAGTTTATGAAAAGTATGTGAAACGTCCTAAGTTTTCACCTAATGTTGGTTACCCTGCCTTCCTCTCCCCAGCTTATTGCTATCATTTAACAAATGTCATTGAGCATCTACTATGTGGCAGATACCACTCCAGGTGGTAAAGTGGTAAACAAGACAGATGTGCCTGTTCTCGTGGAGCTCACATGATGGAGAGCATCAGACTAAATTAATAATTTCAGACACTAGTAAGTGCAATAAAGAAAATCATAGAATAATGTGATAGAGATTGATGGGGCAGGGGTGGCATCTGCAAAGGAAACATGGGAATGACAAGAAGGAACCAATTATGCCAAGATTCAAGGGCAAAGCATCAGGGCAGAAGGAGCAGGAAAGACAGTCTCACTTGAAAGACCCTTGGCTGGGCAGCCCGGGTGGCTCAGTGGTTTAGTGCCGCCTTTAGCCCAGGGAGTGATCCTGGAGACCCACATCGGGCTCTCTGCCTGTCTCTCTCTCTCTCTCTCTCTCTCTCTCTCCCTCTGTCTCTCATGAATAGATAAATAAAATCTTTAAAAAAAGAAAGATCCTTGGCCAAGAGCCCCTAACTCCCAATTGCACCACAAACTGAATAAGTCACGTAACTTCTGAGGCTCAGCTGCCACGTCTACAAAATGGGAAGAAATGCACCTTACCTGCCACAATGTGGGGGGACTCCACCAAAGGGCTGTTAAGGTCTGGGATCTTCCCCAACTTTCACCAATAGACACCTGATATTCATCATTTTGGCACCCATCTTGGAGGTGGGGACCTGCACAGAGAACCCTGGGTCATGATTTTTAATTTTTAAATTTCATGCTGCACAAATAGTTTCCTTGGTTCCTGGTTAACATGGTGGACTTTACCTGCACCTGGGGCCTAGTATCATAACTGCTGCTTTAGACTCTCCCTCAGTTATAAAGGCAAACAAGGGAAGGGCATCATGGAAACACTGTTATGCCCATAATCAGACCAGCTATTGCATCCCTCCCACCAACAAGATTGGAGGACTCAGTTTGTCCTGTAGACAGAGAATATACAAGCTTTATTTAAGGAGCTGGAAACATCATGGCCCCTGGGTTGGGCTTCTGATTTATGATCATTTGTAGTTCTCCCTCCTAAATGTCTCTTTAGCATGTCCCCTTCTTTCCATTTCCTGAGCCACTACCTCACACCTTAATACCCTCTGAGCATGCTCTCTGGCCTTAGTATCCCCTCTTACAAACCATTTGCCACACTGTAGCCAGCACCTAAAGACCAGGTCTTTCCTCTGCTCAAAATCTTTAGATAGCTCCCCATCACTCCCTGGACAAATGCCAAACTCCTTAACCTGGCATTCAAGGTTCCCTCTCCAAGGCTGAGCTCCTAACAGTCTGCTCAACCCCCAGGCCCTCCTCAGTATCTATACCAAACTCCTCACTGTCTCTAAAAAGAGCATAGCCACACTCAGAATTATTTGCCTTTGCTGTTTCTGTCCCTGCTACTTGGAACACTGTCCTCCTTCCTGCCTCTAACCTCCACCCTTACTTCTTTCACTGCTTATGCATTCCTACCTACTCCTCAAGACCCCCAAAGCCTTCCCTGATTCCCCAGAAAAGTACTGTGTTTACCAGTCTACCTTCTTAGTCAGATGTGAAAAGTTGGGGTTCTTAGTTATGATTAATTTCCCAGAGCCTAGACAGGAATTCAGGTTAAACTTAAAATTCCTATGAAGTGCTTCACATTGAGAAGATCCTATTATAACCCAGAAAGAAGGAACAATTAAAAGAACTGGAGGGCTGCCAAGAGGCAAGGTGGGAATAGGAATCAAGAATCTGCCTTCTCAAAAAAATCGCCCCAGATACTGATGCAAATGATTTGGACATTTTGAGACAGTATGTTATCCTCAAACATTCCCAACCTAAAAACAGCTGGAAAAGGGGCACCTAGATGGCTCAGTCAGTGGAGCCAGTGACTTTTGATCTTAGTTTTGCGGGTTCCGACCCCACGTTGGATGTATACTTAAAAATAAAATCTTAAAAAATAAAATAAAATCTTTTTTAAAAAGTTGCCGGAAAGAGGAAAATCCTTTCTTTGGCCTCTATAGCTTTTCCAGCAGTTTCCCTCGAAGTTAGGTGGTCTTTTCTGGGTGGAAAACAGAAGCCTGGGTTCCAACATTGGCTCAGCCCGGAACGTGCTAAGGTACCCTGCCTGCGTTGGTCTCGGCCCCTTTCTGGACCTCCCTTATCACACTTGTCCCCATAGTGTGTCCCCGAGGTAGTGACTGTCCCATTCTGGGTATCAGTTTCCCCATCTTACAATGGACGTCACCAGTTCTGACGCCCTACAAGTTCTGCAAACCCTGAACTCCGAGCGGACACAGCCTGACTCCTCCCCTCCTTCCCAAGGTTCTGTCCATCTGGGACCAGACGACGAACCCCTATTGACAAGGCTGCCCTTACACGGACTGACCCTTCCCAGCCGCCGTCCAGCTCCACAGGCACCGCTCTCCTCCCCGCCCCGCTCTTTAGCCCCCACTGGCGCGGTCTGCGCAAGCGCATTGGGTCACATCGAGGCCCCGCCCCCTGGACCTCGGGTAACAGCGCGAGGGGCTTGAGTACCGCGGAAGGCAGGACGACGAACTAGTAGGTTGGGGAGCGGCAACGGCGGCCGGCAAGGGCCACGTTTCCTCGGGAGGACAGATGTGAGGGAGGGGTCTGGCCAGTGATTGGAACCCTGAAGGCGGAGAGATGTTGCAAGTCAAACTCCTCGTAGAGAAGGGGAAACTGGTGTCCACCGAGGGGGTTGGGCTGGTGCCTGTGGATCCCAGATTTCCCAGATCTCCGTACTCCAGAGCAGGCCGGTGTCGGGGACAGGGTGCTGGTAAGCCAGAGCCCGAGTTAAGAAAAAAAAAAAAAGAGAAACTGGGAACGATTAGAACCAAACTTTGTCTAGAGTGAGAGCGAACGGCCCGTGACGTGGGGCAAGCCTGAGCAGGAGACGAGCGTCGCTGCCCCAGGCCTCGCGCAGGCACTGGCCTCGCCCTTGGGATAAAGTCCGCCCAGGTTTTCTAGCGGGCTTTTTAAGACTTTTGTTGATCTGGCCACAGTCTGTCATTCATTCGTCATTCATTCATTTAACATTCACTGAACACAGTAGTAGGCGCTGGAAGGAGAGAAGTGATCAAGACACACAACTATTCCTACGGTATGGAGGGTTGGGGTGGTGGGGAGGACTAATGGTCTGTAGAAGCCCTGGGCGGAGAGCAGGGACAGCTTCTGACACTCAGTCATGAAGGCTAGTCAGGAGTGATGGGGAGTGTTCCAAAAAGAGAAGCCTCCAGCGCGTGCCTAGCCTGGGAGCCGTAGAGAGGCAGGTGTGTCCTGGGCACTGAAGATTACCTCTCTCTCAGTCTATTTAGTGCCCAGGGAAGAGATGATGGTAGCCAGAACTAAGCTGGTGCCAGTGGAGGTAGAGAGAAATCAAGGAATTCAAAGCATTCTATATTTCATAGAAAACTACAGAATTTGGGGAGACAGGGATGTTGGAGAGAAGTATGTACAAGGCTTGAGTGCTTGGGTGGGATTCATCAGAGGAGCAGATTTGTGGGGGAGCCAACAAATTCTATACTGGTTCTGCAGAGACCCCCCCCCCCCGCCTGTAAGCAGTTGGTTATTACAGTTTGGAGGTCAGGAAAGTACCACTGTGAAGGTATAGATTCGAGTGCCCTCAGCAAGACAAAGCCACAAGGTTGAGACTGTAGAATGAGAAAAACAAAGGGCTCAATCAGCACTTAACATAGTGATTATGTCTTCTCTGTGTGTGTGTGTCCTCAGTACCTAGTCTAGGGCCTGACATTAGATAAGAGCCCTAAGATAAGAGCCATTCAGTAGATAAGAGCCCAGCAGCAGGCAGGGATATTGGAATCCCAGAACTGGGAAGAGATAGGGGCTAATGGAGGCTTCCGTTGCTCTAATGACACAATCGTAGATTCGTGTCCCGGCTTTGCCACCCAGCTGCTGTGTGACCTCCTGATAAGTCTTCCACCTGTAATGTGGGTATAGCCAAAAAAGAAGTCCCTATGTTTAGAGTTCCAAACTCTGCTAAGAAACTACACACAGACTTTTCTCATTTAATCCACAAGGCAACCTTATTTATGAAGGAAGTAATATTATAAGCTCAAACCCAGATCTGACTGATCTCAGAGCTTTATTATGACCCTGTGACTGCTGTTATCTATGTTGTCAGGACCCTCTTGAACTCACATAGTCATTTTCTTTTGAAACGTTGTGCTGAGGCCAACAGACTTTCATGATTGGTTTGGCACCAGTTCTGTTATAGGGAGAGGGAGGTGGAGCTAAATGTGATGGAGGTTACTTGTTGTTCTCTAGCTCCCTTTTTGGGGTGAAATGGATAGCCATGTTCTTTTCCTAAAATCAAGTAACAAAAGGACAAAACAAAATGAATGATTAGGGCATCCAGATTTTTATTCAGATCTTCTTAAATCCCTGAGGCCTGCTGCAAAATCAGTGAGTAAAAAGGTGTGAGTTGGTTCAAACTTGTGTGTCTCCAGACAGCCAGTTGGACTCCTCCTCCTATTACACTGGGCATTTGTGTTTGGTTGTTTCTATCCTGCCAGTGTAATTTCTTAAAATATTTTGTCTTGGTGCGGTGACCATAGATGTCCGTACAAGTAAAGTAATTATGTCCTGCTAGTGAGTTTGCTTCTGGTTAGTATAAGGAGGGAGTTTACCTTATCTGCATTTCATAGTATTCTACAAAATCCTCCTCCTACCCACCTTTCCCACATTATTTATTTGAGATCTACCAGCATGGGTCATGAGCTAGAAGGGAAATTTAGAAAACATTTTTTGTTCCACTCCCAGTGTGGAGCCCAACGCAAGGCTTGAACTGATGACCCTCGGATCAAGAGGTGAGCTGAGATCAAGAATCAGACGACTTAACCGATTGAGCCACTCGGGTGCCCCAGAAGGGAAATTAATAATCTATTGTAGTGGTTTTAAATTTGGTAAAAATACAGAGCATCAGCTCTTCTCTCCCCTCAGACCTCTTGCATGAGAATCTCTGAGTGAGGCTTAGAAATCTGTATTCTTTACCAGGGTCCCAAGAATATTCAACCAGTGGAGAATATTCCAACCAAGAATATTCCAACCAAGTTTGGAAACCACTGGTCTACTCCGTACCCCTAGGGAATCTACAGCTGCAGGGAAGGAACTTACCCAATCACATATGACATTGGTGCCTCTTTCTCCCAATGAAAAGCAGTGGGCTGGGAGTCCTGAGATCTGGGTTCAAATGCAGGTTTTACCAGTCATTGCCTTGGGCAAATCATTTCACCTCCTAGATTCTACTTCCTTACTGTGAGAATAATGCCATTCTTGTATTAGGAACCATAAGAGAGAGTGGCAGTCTAAGTGCTTTGTTAAGCTTTCCATTTTTCTTGCACTTGTGGAAGTTAAGAGCTGCCATCCAGTGTTCACTGCCTGTACCACAGTGCCAGTTTCATTGGTTGCCTGGCCCCAGGCCATCTATCACCAAGCCTTCCCCTCCCCTTCTGTTGCAGGTTAGGATGGCCACCGGCTGGGGGAGCCTCTTGCAGGAGGAGCAGCAGCTGGAGGAGCTGGCGCGGCAGGCTGTGGACCGGGCCCTGGCAGAGGGAGTGTTGCTGAGGACCTCACAGGAGCCCAGCTCCTCTGATGTAAGTCCCTGACTCCTCCCCATGGCACGGACCACACTGCTCTGGATCCTGATGCTCACTATCTGGTCCCTGCTGTGCTAACGGCTGCTCCTCTCAGTCCTGAGACATCTCTTTCACTTTATTTTATTCTTCCCAATAACTAAAATTGATCTCTAGATACATGTATAAAAAGTCGCCTGCTAGAGTAACCAAACTGAAGTCTGGGGTTTCAAGTGTGACTTAGGCAAGATACATAACCTCTCTCAGCTGCGGTTCCTTCAGATAACAAAAGAGATAATAATGGGACCTACCTTATCAAGTTGATAAGAGAGTAAGAAGATAATTTACGTGAAGAACTTTGCCCAGGGAACTATTATTTTTTAAGACCCCCTAATCACACTGCAGGGGGTATATCCATACAATTGGTTTGTGTATATCCTTCTCTGTGCATTTATATACATATATGGGTATATAAAGAAATACATGCTTTTCTTTATTAAGTTTATTTTTTTAGTAACTTCCACATTCAATGTGGGGCTCAAACCCACAACCCCCAGATCAAGAGTCAGGCACCTCAAAATATATGGTATTCTAAAAAACAAATTGGATCATACAGATAATGCAGATTATTCTGTGATGTGTTTTTTTCATTTAACAATCTGTTTTAGAACTCTCTTCAACTCCCTCCAGTAAGATTAGCTTCATTCTGATACATGGTGTTCCAGGTATGGCTGGATCACAGTTCAACTTTCCTCTATTTAGGTGATTTCTGATGTTTTATGGTTACGAACAGCACTCCAGGGAACAGCTACATACATGTCTGTTTGGGGACCTTTATGAGTATTTCTGTAGGGTGGGTAGATGAAAGTAGGACTGCTGAGTCCAAATCACATCTTTTAAAAGTCTCATCCTTTAAAAAAGAAAAAAGTCTTTATTTTGTGACTAGGTAAGACATTTTCATGGTTCACAATTCAGAGGGCAGAGTTTACAGTTTAACTCTCCCTCCCACATTCACCTGTCCTCTTGACCTGAAGGCAAGTTCTTGTTTATTCTTTCATATAGTTTACAAAAAACAAAAAAAGTCTGTATTTCTTTTTCCCACTTTTTACACAAAGAAGTGTCCTAGACAACCTCTTTTGTGCCTTGCTTGTTTCTTTTTACTTAGTAGCATACTCTATGACAATCCATATGAATAACCAGAGAGCTGCCATTATCTTTCTTTGCCAACCTGCATCCTTTTTCTTCTGTGTGCCCAGAACCTAGTTAAGGGCCTGGTGGAAAGTCCAGACTCAGTAAATGTTTGCCTAGGCCTGAGTGAATGAGAATGGCTGTCATCTAAGGTAGGCCGATATTGTAGAAGGTCTGCCTCTGGCTTTAGGAATATGATTGCTTGCTTCATGAATCTTAACTTCTGGCAACTGCTTGTCTTAACCCAGGATTAAGCATATTTCCCTTCCAAGATTTTTTGTTTTATTAATCAATAGGTATTACATGAATGTCCAACATTTGCTCTTACTGGAAGTTAATGGAGCCCAAAAAAGGTACAGTCCTCAATGAGATTCCCAATTCAGAGAAAAAAAAAAAAAAAACAGGAAATATGAGTGTGTGTGTGTGTGTGTGGTGTGAAAGAAAGAGATAGAGAGAGAGAGAGATTGCATTCCAAATCTTTAACAGGTGCCTGTTCTATGCAGGCCATTCTGGGCACTGAGGACACAGAGGCCCTGGCCTCTAAAGTGCATGATCTATTTGGAGAATGTACCATAAGACAAAATGAAGTAATGTCAGTTCTATGAGGAAACATAGATAGCCTGCTGCACAACATTAGCTATCATTTACTGAGTATTTACTGTGTGCCAGGCACTATTCTAAACACTTAAGAATCACTAACTCATTTAAGTCTCACCACAACAGAGATGAGGAAACCAAGACCCAGAAAGGTTAAGTAACTGGCCTGAGGCGATGTGAATGGTTGTGTAATTGGCAAAGCCAGAATTCAAACCCAAAGAGTTTGCTTCCTGCGTCCATGCTCTGAGTTTCCTGATTCTCTCAGGAAATTGTATGGGACACCTAGAAAAAGTAGCAACTTATTAGTTGTATTTGAGCTAGATCTTATAAAAAATAGAGAGGGCAAAGAACAGCATAGTGGACGCCTTGAATTTGGAAAAGGCAAAAATATTCCAACAGAATGCAGCTGAATGTGGGACAGAAGGCAGGCCAAAGTCATATAACCAAGATACTGGGAGGAAGAGGAATGTGAACTTTATCCTATAGGTCGAGGCAACAGACTAGCCACGTGCAGACTGAATAGTAGGCTCCTGAAGATTTAGGGAGTTAATTAAAAAAAAAAAAAAACATGAACAGGGTACAAAATTTAAAAGATATTCAGGGTAGAGTAAGTCTCCTCCCTCCAGCCACTGTTTCCCTCCCCAGGGACAAGCATTGTTAATAATTTTTTCCACTAGTGTGTCTTTAAAAAGTTAAAGCCAATGTCTTTTTTTAATCAATAAATTAAAAAAATAATCTAGGTATATCCAGTTTACCTTGAAAAGTCAGATCACAGGGCAGCCCGGGTGGCTCAGCAGTTTAGTGCCGCCTTTGACCCAGGGCGTGATCCTGAAGACCCGGGATCGAGTCCCACGTGGGGCTCCTGAATGGAGCCTGCTTCTCCCTCTGCCTGTGTCTCTGCCTCTCTCTCTCTCTCTTTCTCTCTCTCTCTCTCTCATGAATAAATAGGTAAAATCTTAAAAAAAAAAAAAAAAAGAGAGAGAGAGAGAGAGAAGTCAAATCACCTAATAACCCTGCCCACTTTGCTACATGGCAACACTTGGCTAGTGGAGTTCTGGCCTCTTAAGTGAGATGGGAGCTCTTCTTCCTATCACTGTTTCTCTGACTCTGAATCAGAGTATTTCTTGTCATGCATGTGCTACAGTTGTTCTCATAGTAGAAAACTATTACTTTGTGTCTGTGTCTCTATAAAAAAAGAAAAAACTGTGTTTCAGCCTTTGGCCAATGCATAGCAGAAGTCAAGAGTTGCATGCTTAACCCAACTGAGCCAACCAGGTGATCCAGAGGGAAATCTTTCTTTAAAAAAAAAAAAAAAAGACTTTATTTATTTATTCATGAGAGACACAGAGAGAGGCAGAGACATAGGCAGAGGGAGACGCAGGCTCCACGCAGGAAGCCCGATGCAGGACTCGATCCTGGTACTCCGGGATCACACCCTGAGCCAAAGGAAGACACTCAACCACTGGGCCACCCAGCCATCCCAACCCAGAGGGAAATCTTAGTAGAAAAAATCTTTAGGAGTTTTTCAGGCCAAATGAGACTTGTTGGAAGAGGCAGAGTTCTGAGTTTTAGAGCCAAGGAAATGCCCTTATAGTCATCACACATGCACTCAGGGTATTAGATCACTCCTTCTGTAGTCTGCAGTAATTCCCAGTCTAACACATAAAAGCTTCAATCTAGAAAAACCTTACTCTCCCAAATATCTTTCCCCAGTTTTGTCTTCTGAGATTCTGAGGAAGGCAATTATCTACCAAAATTTTAAATAGATTTACCCTAATTACCTGATATTTCTACTTTTATAAATTCACAATTTGTGGACTTTCTCATACACAAAATACCTAGAATGTATATTCTAGGATATTGATTGAAGCATTGATTATGGGACGCCTGGGTGGTTCAGCAGTTGAGCAGTTGCCTTTGGCTCAGGGTATGATCCCATCATCCCGGGATCAAGTCCCGTGTCGGGCTTCCTGCATGAAGTCTGCTTTTCCCTCTGCCTATGTCTCTGCCTCTCTCTGTGTATCTCTCATGAATAAATAAATAAAATCTTCAAAAAAAAACTTGAAAAGAAGCATTAATTATAAAGGGGGGGAAGGAAATCACCTAAATGTTCATAATACAAAGCTAGATTCAATAAATTACTTTATATCCAAAGAATGGAATACTTAAAAAGAATGAGAATTCTTTATTTGAACACATATGGAAATTACTCTGAAATATTTATAAAGCAAAGGGCAGAACAATATATGTGTCATGTGCTTCTGTGTATATAAAGAAAGAAAAAACATATGTCTACATATAGTCTAAAGGACTTGTGAGATACTAGTATACCATTGGACTCTGGGGAGAAAAGAGTCACTGGGCCCAGAGTGAGAGTGAGACATACTTTTCACTATGTATCTTTCTGTCTCTTTTGAATTTTGTATCACATGTTTGTATTATCTGTTCAAAATAATAATATCTTTAAATAAATATATAAATCCAAGCTCTAATGCCATAACTCATACTACCATAATGGCAAATTATTATAATAATAATTATTAAATTATTATATTAACCCAGAGGTTAAATTCAGAAATTCTTCATAATATTGTCATAAGGTCATCTCATCATCTCTTACCCAAATTCTAGCTCATTTGTTGTTGTGAATCTCAGAAGGCATTATCCCTTTCTAGAAATAGTGTTCCAGATGGTTTGGATTTCCCAGTTCTGCCAAAGTTCAAAGAACTTTGCATTCTGAGGAATGCAGCCTAACTCTAGGCCTGGAAACCTGAGTCACCATCTCCAACACTGGGGGTGGTGGTGGGGGAACCATTTCTAACTTCTAAGGGGTCAAGGTTCACTTCTGCTGCAGCCCTACCAGCAGGACTCTCCCTCTCCCCCAACCACAAGGCAAGGGGACAGGTGTGAGCTCCTGGCATGAGGAAGGTCCTGGGTTTAGATAATCAACTGACTAGGAGCTGTGTTTTTGTGTGTGTATGTGTGTGTTGTTTAACAACCACCTTGGTTCAAATCCCAGTGCCACATATATATATCTACAGCTTAATATAATTTTGGACATGTTACTTAATCTAAGACTCAATTCCCTTATCTATTTATTAAAAATAGAGAGTAATAATATCTGCCTCACATAGTTAAATGATGCATCCATATAAGGTATTTAAAATAGTGCCTTGCACACAGTAGGTGCTCAATGACTTTTTACTTATTTTTTGTTTGTTTTTGTTTGTGGCTGTTTTGCTTCTAATTTTTCTGTAAAGAGATAAAATATTACAGAGTCTAAAATTTCCCTTTATACCCCTTCATCATCTTGTTTGTTCCCTTCCCTTTCCAGAGGTAACCACTATTTTGCAGTTTGTGTGTCTTTAATAAATGTCACTTAAATGTCCTTAATAAATGTCACCACACTCTCCATGGGGTTATGTTTGCAGGAAGACAACCCATTCACAGGTATTCTACCCTTGCCCACTCTTTCTCCTCGATCAGGTGGTAAGCTATGCCCCATTCACGCTCTTCCCCTCACTGGTCCCCAGTGCCCTGCTGGAGCAGGCCTATGCTGTGCAGATGGACTTCAACATGCTGGTGGATGCTGTCAGCCAGAATGCTGCCTTTCTGGAGCAGACTCTTTCCAGGTACTGGGTCATGGGGCATTAGGGGCCAGGATGTTGGAATCATGGGATTAGAAGACTGGGGAGCCATGAAGTATTGCTCTGGCAGTTGACTTGGTTGGGGTGGGGGACAGGTATCACCCCCCCAAAAAAAAGTAGTAGAAGTTAAGCATCTGGCTTCTAATCCTGACTCTAATACTCACTTATTTATATGGCCTCAAGAAAGTCCCTTTCTTTTACTGGCCTCAATTTCTTCATCCGTAAAGTGGTGAGGTTGATCTAAATCTAAGATCCTTTCCAACACTGACATTCTGTGATTCTCTGATCCATGTCCCCCTGCTTTGAAGACTGAGATTTCTATTTGGAATTACGGAAGGTCAGTGTCATTTTAGAGAAAACAAAGAACAGAGAAGATTATTAAAGTCAGATTTCTTCTTTTCCTAAGCATTGTCTCTTTCTTATTACCTCAGGCCCCTTATCTCTGGGTGAGATGGGGTATAGACTGGGCCACACTCAGGGCATGAGTATACAGGACGCTTGAAATGGCTTACCCCATCCATCCCTTCTCTGTCTCTTCTCCCTTGATCTTTTTTTCCTCTTCAGACCCTGAGGCAAGGGAAACTTCTTTACTTTAGAATTAAATTCTTTATTTTAGAATTAAATATATATAAATATATATATATATTTGTATTACATGTATGTATATATACTATATAGAGACTAGACATACATACTTGCATGTCTGATTAATTTCTAAAAGAAAACAATTATTTTGTTACAGATAAATCTTTCTTTCTTAAGATTTTATTTTTAAGTAATCTCTACACCCCATGTGGGGCTCAAACTCAAAACCATGAGACCAAGAGTTGTATGTTCCACCAACTGAGCCAGCCAGGTGCCCCAGAGACAAAATCTTTTAAAAATGTGCATGTTGGGGGGCACCTGGGTGGCTCAGTTGGTTAAGCATCTGACTCTTGATTTTGGCTCAGGTCATGATCCCAGGGTTGTGAGATCAAGCATTGGGCTCCACGCTGCATTTGGAGCCTGCTTAAGATTCTCTCTCTTCTTCTCCCTCTGTGACTCCCCTCCTCTGCTTGTGCTCTCTCTAAAAAAAAGTGCACATTGATAAGAGGGTGAACATGAGAAGGGATCTTAATAGTAAGAGGTGTGGAAACCATTGACTTGGAGCTAAAAACCCAATGAGAAAAAAAAACAAAACAAAACGAGTTACGAATGTACAAATCCTACCACCACTTTCCCCTCAGATCTTTTTTGGGGTGGGTCTGGCTTTTTTTTGTTTTTGTTTTTGTTTTTTGTTTTTTTTTTGGGGGGGGTCTGGCTTTTGTACCTGTGATTCTGGATTGTGGGATTTACGAGCAGCCTGATTTATGACTTGTGCCCTAAAGATGCAATTATGTGGAGACCGTCCCTGCAGTCCATCTCTGCAATCTTGCCTTCCCTGTTTCTCTGTCCTTTGAAATACAAACCTTAGCTTGTAAGGAAATAGAGCTCCAGTAACACATGTGCTAGAATAGCAGCCTAGGGTGTGGGGTTGAAGGGGTGCACCTCTTTAGAAAAGGGAAAATATGTCTCAGCTTCCTGGAGGCTGAAGCCCAGCTGGGAGCTCTCCTCACTAAGGGCTGGGAAAGGCCCTGTGAGAGAACTGGCTGAGGAAGAGAGGAACTGCCTGGCAGGCCTGTGCTATACGGGTTCAGTGGGGTCCTTGTAACAAGGTGAGCCTGTGATTCAGGCTTAAGCCGGCATGCAGAGACCACCCTGAATCTTGACAGACAACTGTAGTGTTGGTTACCAATGGGTGTCTTTTCCCGAGGTTCCAGAAAACCATACTGGCTGGGTTCCTACATCATGTCACAAGTCCCAGCAGCACACTGGGCCATGATGATGAGGTAGCACAGACATAGTCTCTACTGTCAAGTAGAGATGACACTAATCATCACAGAAATCAAATGGAAAATAACAACTGTAATCTGTGCTGTAGAGGAGAGGTCCATAGTGTTCTGAGAGCACGTAGGGGGATCTGATCCAAATAGGGACAGCTGCTCTGAGGGAGTCACATCATATGAGGACTGGCTGAAGAAAAATAAATGGATATTTAGTGTGAGTCAGAAGACTCTTTGGAGCACAGGGCATAACTGCTGTCTTTTAATCTCTGAGAGTTGCTGTGTAAGTGGTGGAATAGACTTGACCTTGGAGGTCCCAGAGTATAGGAGAAGCTACAGAGACTTAATGTTAGGTCAACCAGAAGGCTTACTAACCATCAGAACTATACAAAGATGGAATGGTTCTATTACATGCCATTTCCTAGTTTCTCTTGAGCCCAGGCATTATTCACAGCTCAGTATGTGTCGTATCTCAAGTATCCTTCACCACAGCTCTATAATTCTTTTCCTCTTCATCTTTCATTTTCTTCTTTTACAGATGAGCAAACAGAGAGGGGTAATAGTTCTCTTAGGTTGCCTAGTAGTGAGTGGTAGAGCTGGGATTTGAACCTAGCTCATTTGGCTCTAGAGCTGGGTTCTAAACCACTTCTCTAACAGGTTGATGTGGGTGTTCAAGTTTGGGTCAGTAGACCCAGAGATTCAGGAGGCAATGGACAAGGGTGGAACTACCTGACCTTTAAGGTCCCAAATAGCCTAGAAAATGCTCTTTTTCCTCCTCCAGCACCATCAAAAGGGACAACTTCACTGCTCATCTCTTTGACATCCACAAGCAAGTCCTGAAAGAGGGCATTGCCCAGGTAACTGTTCCCCACTCCACCCCAATCCAAGACTCATCCCTCCCTTTTCTGACCAGAAGAATTTGGCCCAGACCTTGAGTTCATGGGACTCTGCCTCTCATTGATCCCCACTGGGTTTGTACATCAATGACCAATCCTGGGATGACCAAAAGAATGATTCCACTGGGTTTTGGAGCATCAGCCAGCAACTCTGATCTCTATGTAGAATTCATGTTATCTGTCTGTTCCATGACTAGGCCCTCACTCAGCCCCTGGGCAAATGTATTCAGCCTTCAGTTTTCCCCACAGACTGTGTTCCTGGGTCTGAATCGCTCAGACTACATGTTCCAGCGCAACGCAGATGGCTCCCCAGCCCTGAAACAGATTGAAATCAACACTATCTCTGCCAGCTTTGGGGGCCTGGCCTCCCGCACCCCAGCTGTGCACCGGTGGGTCCCTTGGGCAATGCTGGGCACACTGGTGGGTTGAAAGCCTGATAGGCCTACAGGCAGGGGCAGGGATCTCCCAATTGTGAATGTGCCTTCCTGGGCCCTGGGTCATGTGTTTTCCCCCACAGCAGTTTCCACTTATAATTTGGTCTTAATATGTCAAGGAGAGAAGGGACTTCATGGTTCATCTAGTGCCACCCCTTCATTGTACAAGTTAGTATTCTAGTATGAGGAAACAGTATCTGAGGTGAGAAAGAGCTTTGAAGGCCTGAAAAGAGGTCAGAATCCATGGCAGAGTGGGAACAGAGGCTTCCCATTGGAAGGCTAGACCCTACTAGCAACCACTTCTGGCCAGCAGTGATGCACCATGTTGCTGTAATTGCAGATGGTCTGCAGCAGGATTCCAGGTAGCAGGCATCTGGGGCTCAGGGAAAGGAGTTCCAGCCCAATGGGAAGCTGGTATAGAGTAGAAACACAGGGTCTCAGGGCTCTGGGTATATACACAGGGCCAGGGTTTGGGCAGCCCAGTATATTCCATCCTGAGGTAGATCTTATGGGAGCATGATGATAAGCTGCTTTTTAGTGTTCAGCTAATTCTCAAAGTGATGTTCCTATAAGTGTCTGTGAGTCACAGGCAGAGGTCTTCCAGATCCATCCAATTACTGAACAGACATCTCTCTTCCAACAGACATGTTCTCAATGTCCTGAATAAGACCAAAGAAGCTGCCAAGATCCTCTCCAATAATCCCAGCAAGGGACTGGCCCTGGGGATCACCAGAGCCTGGGAGCTATACGGCTCAGCCAAGTAAGGGGAGAAAAAGTGACAGCAGATTCATTCAGGGCTGCAGCACCTGCTTCTTTGCCTGACATAATTAGGAAATGAAGGATTTTTTTTTTCTCGAAATAGAAGCTTACACTTTTAAGCACCAAAATTATGTTAATGGACGTTTTAGGCTATCTTCTAAAATAAGATGTAGGCTATAATTTAATCTTTTCTTGTTGGCCAGAGGTCATCATTATCTGTCAGTTATTGCATTACCGTCAGTAACTGCGTCTTGATGTAACATAATGCAGAGGAGTTGCCTAGACTTAGAGAGGTGTCGGAGGCTGTTTGCCTGCACTAATGGCCCCAACTGTTAGGCTTTAAGCTCTCATTCCCTTTCTTCACAGCTTTTCTGTTTTCCTACTATCAGCTCTTACTTTATACTGCTGTCATTGTGCTTGGATTTGGAATCCTCCATTTCTATCCCCAGACCTTTCTGATTTGCTGTGGTTTGGGAAAGCAAATGGTCTGGATTGTTAAGTGCTGTCTAATGAGTGTGAGGGCCTCTTTGATGAGTAAATGCATAAGCTTTGATTTAGGGATTTTGTAGTATCTGTTTTAACTGCTTAGAGGCATTTTTTGCTTCCTTGCTATTTCTCAACCATGTTCCAGATGTGTAAGGATGCCTGGTAGATGACTTCTGGATAAATGAGGGGCCACTGTACCAACAGTTATTGCAATGTTTACATACCCTTAATGAGCACTTCCTAGTGCCATGCTTTGTGCTAAGCACTTTATATGCAGGATCTCCTTAGAGGCTTCTATCAAACATTCCGAGGTAGATAGCACCCATCTCCCCTATTTTACAGATAAGGAAACTGAGGTTTAGAGAAGTGAAGTGAATTGTTCAAGGTCAAATGGCGAGTTGCTGGTAGAGCCTAGAGTCCACTTCCTCTAGAATTTGCATTCTTTTTTTAAAAAATATTTTTTGAAGATTTTATTTATTTATTCTTGACAGACACAGAGAGAGAGAGAGAGCGAGAGAGAGAGAGAGAGAGAGAGAGGCAGAGACACAGGCAGAGGGGGAAGCAGGCTCCATGCAGGGAGCCCAATGCAGGACTTGATCCCAGGTCTCCAGGATCATATTCCGGGCTGAAGGTAGCGCTAAACCGCTGGGCCACCGGGGCTGCCCTAGAATTTGCATTCTTAATCACTTCATTGTCTCTCAGAGAGCCACTCTGGGCTTGCTAAGCCTCACCAAGACTCAAGAAACCTTGGACTCTGAATATTTAGAAGGCATCAGATGGATACCTTCTCAAGTAGAACTCTTGGCTAAGTTGTATTTTAAGAGATGGAAGCCAGGAAGGGGTCAGCCAGGGAGCTGCTGATAGACAAATACTGCAGAGGGTTTCTCCAACCAGGCTGTGAAAGACATGCAAAGATTCATGTGCCCAGTACTAGGTAGGTGCTGATGGGTAGGAGCTGTTTGTAGACACCTAAGCTGGGACTAGCTTTCCTTATTTTGAAAGTAAGATAGGCACTCCTGCTGACCCAGCATGTGATCTTTGCTAAGTCCATTCTCTTCTCTGAGCAGCAGTTTCCTCATCTGTAAAATGGGGACGATAGTAACAATACCTAAAGGGGTGGGAATGAGAATTAAATGAAATCATGGCTTTGAAAAATGCTTGTAAAAACTGAGGGCTCAAAGAGGTAGAATACTTGCCCTAAGTCATACAGCTAGTAAGTTTAGAATTCATGTCTATCTATCTCTAAAGCCTGCTTTCTCTCTACTACACTGTTCTGCCTCCAAGAGGAATGGTCCCATAGTATAGATTGGAAAACTGAGGCTCAAGCATTTATAGAGTAGGTGAATTTTCATTAGTTATCCCATAATTTTTGAGACCTTTTAAAGAAGCCTAGAAAATGATTTATGATTCCTATTTAGCATTTATTCAAACTCTTTCAAAACATTAGTGCCTGTGGTTAGAATTAGTAGGGATAAGAAAGGAGGATTCTTGGTATAAAATGTTGGGGGCTATGATCAAGTCCTTGCTGCCAGCCAGCACACTACTGCCACTTTACCTTCCTTAGCTGACAACTTTCCTAGTCCTGCTACCAAAAGACTATTCGGAACTGAAGGCAGGAGGTAGAATATGTTTTCTGAGTCTGGCTGTGATTATTTGGCAGAAGGCAGGCTGACTTAACCAGGGAATGCAGCTCCACTTTAACCTACAGCCTACAGCCTCCCTCCTCCGCCTCTTCTTGGAGGTGGGCCAGTCTGGGCCAGATGCCACTTTCCCACCCATGGGCAGAGCAAATCAGGCTGCATTATGAAAAGCAAGGCCCTTGGCCCTTGGGACTCTCTCAGGGCAAGAAGACTTATGAGAGCACCATTTCTAGCTTATCTCTCAGACACCGAACTCAAAGCCAAGACTCAGCTTAATGTCATGTCTGACCTTAAGACATTTTAGGCAAGGCAGGAGAGGAGGCATACTAGGACCTGTACTTCAGCCAAGTGGAAAGAAGTCAGGCACTTTAAAGAGGTACAGAAAACAGACAAACAGACCAGAGGCCAAGTACAGGAGGAAGGAATCCACACTTAGATTCCTAAGCCAAAATCTAGCCATCCAAGAGTCCCAGCAAGAATCTATGGGCATATAGCAATACTGCTACAGCAAAAATGGAATTTGGTTCTCCATTACTGCTGAGTATTGCCCCTCAAGATCACCTGGTGGGAGACTGGACCTGTCTTTAACTACTAAAAATAACCTGATTAGTAGCCAAACATTTCTCTGGCATTAGCTTCTCCCTGAGTTCTTGAGCTCCTGCTTCTTTAAGTATGTGGATAGCAGAGAGGAAGAGGTCAGGTAAGCCTTGGTGATTCCATTAATACTGTGTAACCAAATGTGTCCCTATGTACATCACAGAAATGTTGGGAGGCCCCAAGAGACAATGCTTTATTTATAATTGGTGCTCTAGGGTTCTGTAGGATTCCACTGAGCTATTCTAATGTATCATACAAGAACCACACACTCTTTTTTTTTTATATGCTTTACAATCTGTATGAGGCTCATTAGCCTCAAACTTCCAGCATTGTTCTTCTATAAAATATTCTTCAGTACTTTCACTTGTTTATTCTTCCAGAAAGATTTTAAAAATCATTAATTTAAGTTTTTAGAAAAAGCCCTCTTGGGTTTTTTAGATGATTTGAAACCTAAATTTTAATTTGCACAAACATCATTACAATATTTTATCTACCTACTAGAGAAGGAGCAGGAACATCTCCATATTTTCAAATTTTCTAGTTTCAGGAAATGTGCTGTATCCTCAGGTATTGCCTGAGACCCTCCAGATTTGAGAGAATACCTGCTCTTTCAGGGAAGCTATGTTCTCATTCTCGCTCCTGAAGGGGGTGCGATGGAGGGAGGAAGACAAGCTTTGTAGCCATTTCAGTCAACTGTGTTTTCTCTTTCCCAGTGCTCTGGTGCTACTGATTGCTCAAGAGAAGGAAAGGAACATATTTGACCAGCGTGCTATAGAGAATGAGCTACTAGCCAGGTAAGTAAAGGAGGGGAGATCTCCAGATATGGCTCCATGATTGTGCACAGCCATTCAGAACATAGCATCTATTCCCTCTGACTTTGGCCATCTTTCCCAGGAATATCCATGTAATCCGTCGAAGGTTTGAAGATGTTTCTGAAAAGGGGTCTCTGGACCAAGACCGAAGGCTGTTTATGTAAGTGTTCAAGGAGTATTCCCCAAGGATCTGAGGGAGGGCTGCTTTAGGAAACTCATCCTGAGCACTGGGTGTTATACTATGTGTTGGCAAATTGATTTGAAATAAAAATTAGGAAACTCATCCTGTCAACCATTTCCCCCAGTAATCTTTTCTTCTGGGAGATGCAATGGTTTGCTTCCTTCTCTGAATTTTAGGGGCAAAATAACCCATCATCTCAGGAAAGTTTGGAGAAGGCTGGTCATGTTCAGCTTCTAAAGGGCTATCAGAGCTACTGACATTCTTGATAAGGGCCTTCTTAAAATAACCTTGGTTTTCATATGCCTCTGGGCTCCTAAAAGTTTTCTTGCTCCTTTTGGTAGCTGGTCAAGTCAGGCATGGGCAGCTTGGCTGGGTAGTTAGGGAGGAAGAGGAATAGCTCATTCATTCTGATTATTCTGGGAGCTTCTCTCTGAGCTCAGGCAAGACCTCAATGGGCCTAGACTTGTGTTCCATGCCACGCCCTGAGCTTCCTTCCAGGGGACTTCCACAAAGTGACTTTAGTACCACTTAGTTGGGTAGCATTGCTTGCAACACACATATTTAGACCTTTATAGGTTGTTTTTTTTTTTTCATTTCTTTTAAATTAAGAACCTCCATGAAATTTCACAATACCACTTGATATTTTCAAAATAGTGCTTTTATAACAAAGTCATTAATTTACTTTCTAGGTATATCAGACAATATCAAGCAAAGAAAAGGGAAAGAAATTTTAAAAGTCTGTGTATTTTTTTTAGAATAACAAAATATATTTTACTAAAACATAAGATTTACAGAAGTTTCCAGACAAGCCATACAAAATGGTCAGAAGTTTTTTCTTGAAGGAAAGATTCTACACTTGACAGCAAAGTCACAATGTTATTAGTGAGGATTGTGATGTTGTGATATTTGTTTAATGTTCCCATTTTGGTTCAGACAATCAAGCTTATCCATCTACAGCATCTAAATAAAGTTATACTTGGCTAGAGAGCATATTCTAAAGAACTGATTAACTGCTTTTAACCAATGCAACTTGATCACCATAAAAGGGAGGAAGGAGCCTATAAAATTAAAATAAACCTATCTTCCCCCCTCAAAAAAAAAAATAAAAATAAAGAAACCCTGCAGCAAAGAGAGGCCACTGCTTTTAAATATTTCATAACAATACAAATGGTGCTTCTAGCCTCTGCTCATACTTTACAACAATGAATCAAGACAAGACATAGATTTGTCTTTTAATCATAGATAATGTGCATTTAATCACCAAAGGACTGAAGATGTCTGGGCTTTTATCATGCAGTGTTTCCAAGACTGTCCATTAAATGCAAACACAAAAGGAAGAAGTCTTGACAGAACAGGAGAAGTGGTGTACACTTGATGATCAGATCGATTTTAAATATTATTCATGGCATATAGCCTAGTCCATGCTCTAGCTCTATGGCTTGGGCTTTGTTGGTCTTCCACTGCTCTACTACATCATTTACTAATGGATTATCTAGTTTGGGAGCACTTAACAAAGCCTGGATTCATAGTGGAACTGTGTGGATCTGCAGTGCTAGGGACCACTTATCTTTCAAAATATCTAAACATATTCTTCCCAACTTATCTATATTAGGATGATAAATTTTGATCATGAAACATACGTTAGAGGCTGCTGTCGGGTATTCTTCTGGAAGGAATTGCTGTCGGGTATTCTTCTGGAAGGAATAGTTCAAGTTTAAGAAGTCTTAAACCTGCCTCAAAGGTGGTATCCTGGGGGCCAGCAATGAGCACTTGAAAATCATGGGCATTGTTCTCATCTGGTTCTGCTCTAAAGTCAGGAACTAGTTCTGCCAGCAAATGCTGGGTTTCATCGATAATCCTATGGGGCAGCCTGACCATCTTGTCAGATCCTGAGTTTGGCTTCTAGTCTTGACTCAAGGCAGTGTGTATCTTTTTTTTTTTTAAATTTTTATTTATTTATGATAGTCACAGAGAGAGAGAGAGAGAGGCAGAGACACAGGCAGAGGGAGAAGCAGGCTCCATGCACCAGGAGCCCGACGTGGGATTCGATCCTGGGCCAAAGGCAGGCGCCAAACCGCTGCGCCACCCAGGGATCCCAAGGCAGTGTGTATCTTAACTAGACTCATACTTTTGCATCTCCACACCCTCACACCCACCATTTCAAAAAATCTCAGCCTGGTTTCAGCTACTTTAAGTAGTATAAACATGTGTTTTGCTAGGTATGACAACATGATTCTGAGACTCAGTAATTTTTAGCCCATTAAAAAAAATTTATCCGATTTGATTCTATTTGCCTTCTTATTTCCCTCTGGCCTTCCTAGAATAATTCTAGATTGGGAATATTGTAAAGCATTTCTTATTGCATACCTTCATATTTTTAGTGATAGAAGTGGTGGTATGGGTATCTATTTTCATTGCTTCCAATGAACCTTGGGGTAGGCAACCTGTGCAGACTGACTTTCAAAGAAGCCAAGCTCATTTTGATGCACCCTGAAGTACCCTGAACCAATGAACATACCAGTTATAATTTAACACAGCAGCTTTCTCCATCCTGTGTTCTAGGGACGGCCAGGAAGTTGCTGTGGTTTACTTCCGGGATGGCTACATGCCGAGTCAGTACAGTCCACAGGTTGGTATTTTGTTAGACCATTCTCTGCCTCCTAGGACTCACCGTCATTCCTCAGAGACCCAGCTCAGGCATCACAGAAACCTGGATTTTTCCCTGAGCCCAGTTCTTCCTCAGGGAAACTGGTGTACCTCCCTGTTCTCTCACAACCTTTTTGTTACCTCTTACTCTCTACAAACACAATTGTCTTCTAGAATCTGAATCCTCAGGAATCCATGTTGCTTCAACCATTCACACTGTTTCTAGAAATATGCTGACAAATGCTTAACAGTCATGGTTATCAGAAGGAAAGCCCCAATTTGTAGCATTTGCTGATTTCTATGGTGTACTCCCCTCATGGCTAATTTCAAGCTACCCAACTTAACATTTCTGGACACAGAATTGAAAAGAGATTGGTACAATCAGCTCTGGCTAACTAATGCAAACCAATTTCATCATACCACTGACCATTTCCTTCCTGCCAACTCTTACCTCTCTCTTATCTGTGTAGGAAAGTTTTTCTATCCATTTATGTTAATGACAGTAATTATATCACTTTATCTTGCTATCATACCATGTAGTTTCAAAATTACTTTCAACATCCATTATTTCATTTAATCCTTACAACTACCATGTGAGGTGTATAATTATCCCCATTATACAGACGGAGAAACTAAGGTTTGGAGAGATGCAGGGGCTTGTGTTAGATCCCACAGGAGGTTCCCAGGATTTCTGATTCTCAGTCTAGTGGCATTTCCAGTATATCATTCTGTAATATATCACCTCCCTCTGCCCCTAATCACAGCATGCAGAAGCTAAGAAGCCCTGGTTTCACTTAGGAGAAATAAGTTGGAAAATATCGTGAGCAGTATACTAGGGATCATGATCCTTTGGCTCTGCTTCTGTGTGACCATGGGCATGTTCCTGACCCTTTCTGGGCTCAATTATTTAAGCTGAGGAAACTATACTTAAAAATTGAGGAGGCTCCTTCCAGACATCTAGTTCTTTGAATATAGAATTCTCCGTAAGGTATACCTATATAGGGAGCAGCTCCACAGAGGTGGAAGCTGTGTAGAAGGTACTTTCCTCTAGAAAGTGGTTAGTTAGAGTGGCAGGAACTTGCTGACTGGAGAAGAAAAAACTGTCCATTGGGAAAACAGATCCAGGCTCCGGGACAGGGGATTTGAGGGAAAGGGGCAAAGAAAACTTTAAAAAGAGAGAAGTTGAACTAACGGGGAAAGAAGTTGAACTAACAGTTGAACTAACAGGACTAACGGATGAAATTTGTGCATCCGGAGGAGGACATTTTTAGGGAATTGAGAAACTCAGATCAGGTTTAGAATATGAAGATAAAACTTCAAGGCTTAGTGACTTGGTAGGTGACCTCAGGAAAGCCCTTGCTCATCTCTGAATTTTGTTTCCCTATTTCTAATATAATGGAGTACTTCTCTGGGTTTATCTCTGATGTTCTGAGCACCTGTAACTCTGCCTAGACTATCAGAGGTGGCTGAGATTATTAATCGAGACTGGCAAAGGTGCCGCAGGTGGAATGATTGTATCAGAGGGAAGACAGCATGGGTAAGGTGGGTGTTGTTCCTCAGGCAGTTGCCTTCATCCTGCTGTGGGCGGTTTGATGTGGTCTGGAGTCCGGGACAGTCTGTCCTCCCAGATATGGGGTCTAGAGCTGGGAGGTGTGGTCGTCTGCTGTTTACCTGCCTCTCACACCCCAAACTCCTAGCACATCAGACCATTCATGCTGTAATTATGCACCTGCAAGCCTTTACTCCTATTATTCTGCTAATCTGAGTATGCCTTTGCTATCCAGTCTGACCTGACTACTCAGATTTCACTTCATTAAACAACAATAACAAATAATTACTGAGCATTTACAAAGCCCCAAGCACTGTGTTAGATACTGGTGATACAATAGGAAGTAAGACAGACAAGGGCCAGAGCTCACATTTTGGTCATGGAGACAGTCATCAGGAAGTAAGCAAAAGTAGGAAAAAAATTTTTTTCTAGTTGAGGGAAACTCTTTGAATAAAACAATAGGGTGAAGATAGAGAATTATGGGGAAGCCTACATTAAATACGGTGGTTTGAGCTGAGACTTAAGGATAAAAAGGATCCAACCATCCATTGGAAAAGCCACTGTTGGGGATTTACCCCAAAGATACAGATGCAATGAAACGCCGGGACACCTGCACCCCGATGTTTATAGCAGCAATGGCCACAATAGCCAAACTGTGGAAGGAGCCTCGGTGTCCATCGAAAGATGAATGGATAAAGAAGATGTGGTTTATGTATACAATGGAATATTACTCAGCCTTTAGAAATGACAAATTTGCTTCACCGTGGTTGGAACTGGAGGGTATTATGCTGAGTGAAGTAAGTCAATCGGAGATGGACAAACATATGTTCTCATTCATTTGGGGAATATAAATAATAGTGAAAGGGAATATAAGGGAAGGGAGAAGAAATGTGTGGGAAATATCAGAAAGGGAGACAGAACATAAAGACTCCTAACTCTGGGAAACAAACTAGAAGTGGTAGAAGGGGAGGAGAGTGGGGGGGTGGGAGTGAATGGGTGATGGGCACTGGGGGTTATTCTGTATGTTGGTAAATTGAACACCAATAAAAAATAAATTTTAAAAAGGAAAAGGAAAAGAATTCTAGGCAGAGGGGAACGCAGGAAAAGCAAAGATAGAAATTATGTTTTTGTGTTTGGCCTGTGTAGCTGGACTGTGAGAGTGGGATGGATGGATGTCAAGAAATTGACATGGTTGAAAATGGGACAGGAGGCAGATCCTGCAGTGTCTTGTAGTCTGTGGTAAGAAGTTAGAATTTTATTTGGAATACAGTAGGTAGCTGAACTCGCACAGAAGTGTCCCACCTCTTTCAAACCTCTTCATCCATTTTTCTATACCCTTGTACCTTTTATTTCCCTCTTTTTAAGATTTTATTTATTTATTCATGAAAGACACAGAGAGAGAGAGAGAGAGAGAGAGAGGCAGAGACAGAGGCAGAGGGAGAAGCAGGCTCCATGCAGAGAGCCCGATGTGGGACTTGATCCTAGGACCCCGGGATCATGCCCTGAGCTGAAGGCAGACACTCAACCACTGAGGCTCCCAGGTGCCCCTGTTATTTCCCTCTTAATTATAGTCTGTAACGTTGTGCTAAATTTAGTGAGCTCCCCAAGGGCAAGAATCCTACATATCGGAAGAATCCACATCTGCCTCACAAAGATGTTTCAGTAACCCTGGGAATAATGAATGTGAAGATAGAAAGCATGATACCTGGCATCTGATGGATGCTCAGTAGAGATCAGCCAAAGTGAAATAAAGTAGAATTCCTTTTGTTTTCTTCCCTCTGCAGAACTGGGAAGCACGCCTACTGCTGGAGAGGTCATGTGCTGTCAAGTGCCCAGATATTGCCACCCAACTGGCTGGGACTAAGAAGGTGCAGCAGGAGCTGAGCAGAATGGGTGTACTGGAGATGTTGCTCCCTGGCCAGCCTGAGACTGTGGCCCGCCTCCGTGCCACCTTTGCTGGTCTCTACTCACTGGACATGGTGTGTGAACAGCCTCTTTCTCCTACCACAGGCCTCCCAGGTGGCAGGAACCCAGAACCCAATGTGTTGGGGAAGCTGGACCTGGTAGTGGGCTAGACTTGGGTCAGTGTTGCTCTGTGAGAACCCCTAGAGCCCTGGGGGGCGGGGGCTGGAATCCATTGTAAGATCCGTCAGCAAAGGTAGAGATGGGGGTAAGAGGTGGAAAGGGGAAGAAGGAGCTGAGGTAGTCAACAAGAATTGGGGAGAATCTTTATGGGCTTTCCAGGTCTTCTGTTGTGGAGCCCTGCACTCTTGCACTGGAGAACAAGAGAAAGCTTGTTCTCATTGTACTTGCTGCTTTAGGGGGTTTGTTAAGGGTCATATCCAGATAGTAGCATCTGTTCTGAAGGGGATATCACTCTTCCCCCTCCTGCTGTTCCTCTGATGCTGCTCTGTACAACCAGCAGGACTGCAGCTCTTGCCTTTGGCCTAAAATTGCTGGTGACTGCTTTCTTGCCTCCTGCCAGGGTGAAGAAGGGGACCAGGCCATTGCTGAGGCCATTGTTGCCCCTAGCCAGTTTGTGCTAAAGCCCCAGAGAGAGGGTGGAGGTAGGTGGTGGTTTTGCCTTTGTAAGGCTGTGTCCTCAGGGGACACAGGAGGAACTGACACAGGCCCTCATCTTGGACAATGTCCCAGGAGACCCTGTGATCAAGTGCTGTTGAGTGCACAGGAACCTGATTAATCATAACTGGAGGGCTGGACAAGTTTAGTCTGAAGTGCCTGTGACTAGATTGTGGGAAAGTGGGTAGAGCAAAATAGGTGGGATATTTTACTGCATGTTTGAACTCCTTGAGAGCAGGGTCATGTCTGCCTCACAGACCCAGAGGAGATGAGTTTTGATGTTGGTCCTAAAGGATAAGTAGGAGTTTACCAGGTGGGAAAGGAGGAAGAGCATTCCATACAGAAGGAGCAGCCTCAAGTAGAGGCACTAACCCATGGAAGTGTATGTTGGAGATTAACAAGCAACTGGTAAAGCTGGAGTGCAGCATGGGAGATGGGAAGAGGCAGGGATTTGGGCTAGAAAAGATGGTTTGGGACATCATTATAAAGGACACTGAAAATATGTAGGAAATTGGGTTTTTATCCTGAAGGTACTGAGAATCTGTTAGGGTTTTTTTTTGTTTTTTGTTTTTTTAGATTTTATTTATTCATGAGAGACACAGAGAGAGGCAGAGACATAGGCAGAGGGAAAAGCAGACTCCCTACCGGGAGCCTGATACAGGACTTGATCCCGGGACCCCAGGATCATGACCTGAGCTAAAGGCAGATGCTCAACCACTGAGCCACCCAGGCATCCCCCGTTAGAGAGTTTTAAGGAGGGAAGGGACACACAATTGATTCAGGATCCATGTTTCAGCCATAGTGGAGCTTGTCCTGGGTGAGGGGAGATATTGGTCACAGAGACCATAGAGAAGGCTGGTATCATTGTCCAGAAGAGCAATGCAGAGGCCTAGGCTAGGGCTATACAAACTGAAGAGACATGTCTGAGTTAGTGACAGGTCTGGAGAGTGAGTTAAATATGATTCAGGGGTATCTTTCACTTGATAGGGAGAAGGAAGATCTGGGAGGGGCAGGTTCAAGCAGAAGTAATGACTTCTGTTTGGACATGCTGAGTTTCTTTTGGGAGCCCATGGGATATCCATGTGATATTTAGAATAGTGAGCTTAAGTTAAAGATTTGGGAGTTAACAAGTCATAGAATATAGAATATAGATAACAAGTCATAGAATATAAAGTTAACAAGTCATAATATAGAGTTAACAAGTCATAGAATATAGAATAGCGAGCTTAAGTTAAAGATTTGGGAGTTAACAAGTCATAGAATATAGTCATATATATGACTATAGAACATAGTCATATATATGACTATAGAACATAGTCATATATATGACTATAGAACATAGTCATAGAATATAGGATATCCAGGCGATATTTAGAATAGCGAGCTTAAGTTAAAGATTTGGGAGTTAACAAGTCATAGAATATAGAATATAGTCATAGAATATAGTCAAGAATACTTCTTCTGTAGTCTTAGAAGAGATCTTCCTGGAAAAAAAAAGTTTGTACACGGAGGAGAGAACAAGGGTGGCGGATGGATTCTTTGGGAATCTCAACATTTAAGAGGAGCAGGAGCCAGTCAGAGAGGCTAAGAAGGAAAGCCATATACAGGAGGAGAACCAGGGCAAGACAGTGTGGTAGAAGGTGTGTTTGTGTGATAAGGGCTGTCCTGTTAAAGTGACATTCCCTCCTTCGGATCCAGGCCTGCCTTGGCTTCCCTGAGCTGGTGTCAGGAACTGAAGCTGCTGACTTGACCACCGAAGTGGGGGCATAGAATGGAGAAGGTAGCCAGAGGGTCTAGGGTGACTGACCAGTGCCATTGCAGGTAACAACTTATACGGGGAAGAGATGGTACAGGCCCTGGAGCGGCTGAAGGACAGCGAGGAGAGGGCCTCCTACATCCTCATGGAAAAGATTAAACCTGAGCCTTTTGGAAATTGCCTGTTACGGCCTGGCAGCCCTGTCCAAGTTGTCCAGTGCATCTCAGAGCTAGGCATCTTTGGGGTCTATGTCAGGTAAGCCAGTCAAGAGGGTCTTCTCCTTGCCTGAGGGTCAGCCAGACAAGCCTGGAGGGAGCAAAGGACAAGGAGCTTGGGCTTTAGTCCCAACTCTGCTGATCCCTAGCCATGTTACCTGTTTCCTTATCTAATAAATAAAGCAAAGGACACAAGACCTGACCACCTCACAGAGCTATCAAATGAAGCCCAGAGGAGGAGTGCTTTGCAATTATAAAGGAAATTCCAAGTAGTATCAAGATGGATGAGAAAGTAACTCTGGACTAGGAGGAGACCCCAGGGAAGAAGAGAATTTGGGTCCAGTTTCCAAGCTCCCAGGGATTCTGAGGAAAGGTGGGACAGGCCAGCTAGAGGATAATCAGTGTCTTTGAAAGGTTGAGTGGTCCCTGGGTGTGGATTTGAGCACTAAAGAATTAGGAAGAGAAGACTACTTGGGAATTTGTAAGGAATTGTTCCTGGTCGATTAAACCACTCCCTGCACTTCAAGATCAAGCAAGGTAGGAATACCAGATCCTACTATGCTCCCAACCATAGCCTTCTCTATATATAATATTTCCCTCTAACCACTTGCAGCATCTCTGCCTGCCACTTCCCCCTAAACCTATCACCACAGCCATCTTGAGAGAGATAGACAAGGAAACTTACAGCTACAGAACATGAAATATGAGCCTGGCATCATGCTAAGTGCTTTTCCTGCTTTATTTAATCCTCGTGATCATCTTGCAAAGTGAGAGGTATTATCTCTATTTTAAATTGAGGAAATTGATATTTAGAAAGGCCGAGTGACTTGCTCAAAATCACAGAGCTAGTCATTTCTTTCCCAGCAAGGATACAAACCCAAATCTGATTCTAAAATCCTAGCACTTCCTTGGGTATAGTCAGCCACTCATCCACTGCTCAGGTGAGACCAGGGAGGGTCTTGGGGCTGTGTTGGTAATGAGCTGTGTCTCCTGCCCCTATTTCTATAGGCAGGGGAAGACACTTGTGATGAATAAGCATGTGGGACATCTGCTTCGAACCAAAGCCATCGAGCATGCAGATGGTGGTGTGGCAGCAGGAGTGGCAGTCCTGGACAACCCATACCCTGTGTGAGGGCACAGCCAGGCCTCGCCCAGACTTTGCTCAAGAGACCATCTCTCCTTCATACTTGTCATTCCTCTCCTAGCCCCTCTGAAGGGGCTTCCCTCCCTGTACCTTGACAAGGCTGGTCTCTTCAGTTCACAGAAGGGTGAATGCTGAGTACCTTCCCCCAGACCTCCCATCTAAGGACCAGAAAAGCTGTGTTTCCCTTAGGTGAGATCTAGAGGCCCCTAAATCCTCAGAGTGTGAGTATAGCTGAAAAGAAGCTGATTTGAGGTAATGGTCCATAACCCTGCCACCCTCCTGTCAGCCCCTCATTAGCCTTTCCAGCAGTTTCCAGTGTTTGATTTAGGATAGGACTGAGAGGTAGGAGGAGTGCAGTGACGGGGCATAGCCTTTCCCTACCTCTGCCTTAAATAAAATTACATTGCCGATTCTATGATTCCTTGGTTTATACATTTGGTGGGGGAGGAGCTATAATCTGGGTCAGCACATTTACGGTGGATTAGAGCAGGGGAAATAACTTGGCTATAATCAGAGCCTCCATAGCTCCAGACCCTAGGATAGAACCCTGAAGTTCCAGTCCTTAGTGACTCACTAATGCTCCCACAGGATCATAGGAAACAATGCAACCGTGATGAGACATCATGGGTGAATTGGCTTCGGTTGCTTTCCTGCTTAATTCAGGAGCTTGCCAAAGTGCCTATGAGTGAAACCCTGCCTAGATCTGCCCAAACCAAAAGTTCTGGAAGGAGGATATTTGTGTATTCCTGAGAAAAACCACTCGCCTCCCCATCCCCCACACAAATCAGAGCAACTAGTAAGTATACAGTCTGTAAGATACTTAAGAAAATAAGTCACTGCCTTCTTAAAGTCACAGACTTTATTCCTACAACCACAGAGCCTGAGCATGACTATGGCAAGAAAAGAAGAGTTTCATCTGAGAGTGTCTCTTATGGGCATGATTGTTCATGGAAGGGTGGGAACAGAGGACAAGGAAGATAAGCTCTTCTGGCCTTGGAACAAAACATATTTACTCCAGCAAAGCAGCAGGTAATCTGAAAACCCTCTAAAATAACCTGTCTGTACATCCCCTGAAGCAAGTGGGCAGACAAGCACTGCCATCTGGCACAAAAGGGAATTCAGATCCAGAAAAGCAGCAGCAAAGTATTCAAAATAATAATAATCAGTTGTTTTGAGACTCACAAACAGGAGTTTCTAAGGGCAAATGTATACCCAAGATAAATACTGGTGCTTCCTGAGAGACCTGACATAGGATTACAAAGCTGCCTCCCTGTTTCAGTCAACCTTCACTTGCCCTCTGCATACTTAATTTGGGTAAGGGACATGGCCTTCAAGTTCCTGTTCTGAGCTCCAAGGGCTCCTATAGTCTAGGGGCACAGCAACCTGAGGCTAACCTGTGCCACATCTCATCTATCTGGCAGCCACAGGAAGTCACCTCCACCCAAGAGCAAAGCTGGTCCTCGGTCCCAGACAGCTGGTCAAGGGTGGCATGGGTCAGCACTGGCCCTCAGCACTCCTGGATAGGGGCAGGGAGAGTGGACAAAACTTTGGAAAGCCAAGCAGGGGAAGCCTGGGTAAAGGGTAAGGTCTTGTTTACTGGATGGTCAGGCAGCGATGGTTGAAGAGCTGGCAGATGACAGTTGGGTCAGCCACAGTAGATGTGTCCCCCAGGTCGTGGTCATTCTGAGCAATCTTCCGAAGCACCCGCCTCATGATTTTCCCTGGGGAGACCACAGCCTTCTGGTTACCTGGTAATAACACTGACCCACTGACCCTCCAGCCCTGCCAAAAAGGCTTCCATCCACACACACTACACCACCAGTAGGCCTTGCCCAATCCCAAACCCAATCCCTTGAGGCCTCTGAGAACATACCTGAGCGGGTTTTAGGCAAGCCAGGTGCATTCTGGATATAATCCGGAGTGGCAATGGGGCCAATCTTTTCTCTAACTGTAACCAACAAATCATTAAGCATTTCTTCAGTACCCTTAACCAGGCTCCCAAAAACCAAGGTAGAGATGGCTTTGTTTCCCATCTATTTCCCTTTCAAGTCCCTGACCACAGAGTCATTCTTAGAGTCACTGCCTGTCTTTCTCTCTTTTTAACATATTGTCTTTTACTATCTCATTTTATCTTCATCTATTTTCATGGAACTCAAACTCTAAGAATCAGCCTGCTAGAGTTTAAATCCCACTTTACTACCAGTGTGGCCTTGGGCAAGGGATTTAACTTCTCTGAACCTTAATTTCTTCATCTTTAGGATGAGAGTAACAATAGGATCTATTTCACAGCGTGATTATAGGGATTAAATGAATTAATGCATTTAAAGCACTTAGCCCAGTGGTGGCACAGAGAATTCTATAAATGTCAGCCATTAGTATCCTAGTAGAGAGACCAGTGGAGACTGAGTGGCAAGAGGACATTAAGCCCCTATGGTCCCCTGGGATCTGTTTGTAGTTTGCAGCTTGCTCTTGCCTCTCCCCAACAACTTGCTGTGGTAACTGGGCCATGAGGACAGACCCTATAGTCCCTGCTTTAGGAGGCTCCTCACTCTGCTTCTTGAGCTCCTCGGTGAGGGTGGGGCTGAAGGTGTAGCCATCGCACAGGGTGACAAAGCAGTAGAGGCATTCGCCCTTCACAGGATGAGGGTGGCCGACCACAGCTGCCTCTGCAATAGCCTCATGTTCCACAAGTGCTGATTCCACCTCTGCTGTGCTCAGCAGATGTCCTTATCAAGGGAAAGGAAGTGCCATCAGAGAGAGCCCAACCTCTACCCCAGCCCCTGTTCCATCTATGCCTATAGGGCAGTCCTAGGCTGGTCAAGTGGGGAAGCCCCTTCATTTATGCCTCACTCAACCTGCTTCAGTTGTCCCACCCTCCCAGTTCGCCTCCTCTAGGCACATTCCAGTGTTTATCACTCTTCTTCCGAAACCTGTACCCAGAACCTAATGCCACACTCCAAGCATGGTTTGGCCAGA
The DNA here is from genome assembly GCF_018345385.1 of Vulpes lagopus. Classification (NCBI taxonomy): domain Eukaryota; kingdom Metazoa; phylum Chordata; class Mammalia; order Carnivora; family Canidae; genus Vulpes; species Vulpes lagopus. The sequence continues at coordinate 23,850,751 of NC_054841.1, forward strand.
CGACATCCTGGCTGTCTTGGAAGGCTTTGGCTAGGACTTTGCTGAGAGAGGATGCTGATAAGAAGGGAAAATGGTCCCTGGCCCTCACCTGATACATTCAGCATGTCATCAATCCTGCCAGTGATCCAGTAATAGCCATCCTGGTCCCGCCGGCAGCCTGGAAAGAGAAGAAATGCACAATATAATAAATATCCCACAGTAGGATATATGATCCATGTTACCAAACTGCTACACCCACTAATAGCCCCCTAATAAGTCTTCCTGCTTCTACACTTGCCCCCGTAGTAGCCAGGCTCCAAGATAGCTATGCTGATTTCCACTTTCTAATATGCAGACTCCTGTGTAGTTCTCTTTCTCATTGTACTAGGGTTAGTCTGTGTGATCAACAGAATTTGGCAGAAGTGACGGTATGTCATTTCTGAGATTACACTATAGAAAAGATACCATGGTTATTCTCTCAGATGATTTGCTCTGGGGGAAGTCAGCTGCCATATGTCATGAGTAGCCCTATGAAAAGGCCCATGTGGTGAAGAATTGAGGTGTCCTGCCAACAGCCACACGAGTGAGCTTGAAGTATGGCCTCCAGGCTCAGTCAAACCTTCAAATGACTGCAGCCCCAACCAGCAGCTTCACTGAAGCCCATAAGAGACTCTAAATGAGAACTACTGGCAAAGCCACTCACAAAGTCCTGATCCTCAGGAATTTTAATTTGTTGTTTTAAGCTGCCAAGTTTGGGGGTAATTTTTTCCATTGGCAATAGATAACTAATACACCCACCTAAAGTCTTTTCTCCGTAAATCGAAGTTACTTTCCAAACAATAAATTTGTTCTTATCACTTCTCTGCTTACAGGCCCTAAAGGTCTCCCCCACTGTGCACCGGATAAAATCCAAAGTCCTTATCATGGCCCACAAGGCCCCACATTATCTACCTCTCCAACTTCATGTAACATTCTTCCCTTTGTTCACTACATGTCAGCCACACAGGCTTCAGTCTGTTCCTCAGATATTTCAAGCTGGTGTCTCTGCACAGAACACTCACTCTTACTCCAGATTTTCCCATGCCTGGCCTCCTCACCCTGGAGGGCTCTGGTCAAATATCACTTCCAAGAAGCCGCCTCTCACCATCCCATGTATGGTGGCCATTCCTGCAGACATTCTTTATACTGTTACCCTGTGTATTTTTCTTAATAGCATTTGTCACTAAGGTAAGCTTATTTACTCATTTGCTGAATTTATTGTCTGTCTCCCCTACCAGACTATAAGCCCCATGCTTACCTTATTCATGGCACTATCCCTTGAGTTTAGATCTGTGCCAGACATAGTAGGTGCTCAATAAATAGCTGTGGCTGAATGGACTGGTGGATAGAGTCATGGGCAAATATAGGTTCCAGACATCAGGATCCATATGACAGTAATTCACACTGCTACATGCCCATTTCTTTTAGCACAGGAACAATGGAAGCAAGAACCATCCTCATATATCAGGTGGTACCATGCTGAGACCCTCCATGCAACACTCATTCCTGTTCTTATAGTCTTCTTTAAATCTCTACCTGGATATTAGTCACTGATACACAGAATATATTCTCTGTTTTTCTTCACCCCTAACCAATTCTTCCTAAAAACGGAAGGGGAAAGTACATGTCAAGATGGGAGATATGGGAAGGGGAGATAGCCAGGGCTCACCATCTCCTGTCACATAGTAACCAGGGAACTTCTTAAAGTAGGTTGCCTCAAAGCGTTCATGGTTCCCATAGACTGTGCGCATGATTCCTGGCCAGGGCTGCTTGAACACCTAGGGAGTGAGAGAGGCACAGTGGTCATATCTGCTACACTGTCAAACTGGAAGACAATCACAGTTTTGCCCAACCTGAGGATAAATGGCCTGAATGCCCTTCCTGAGAAGTAGGACAAAGTACAGGCTTTGGAGATAGACAATCCAGGCTAAGAATCCCAGCTCTGCCACTTACTAACTGTGTGACTTCAGGTTAGTAACTTTACCTTTCTAAGCTTCAGATACTCTTCTGTAAATCAGAGAAAATAATCTCAACCTCTCAAAGTTACTTGTGAGGACTGAATTAATGGTATGTGGAAGTTGTCTAGTACAACGTTCTGTTAGTGATAAGCATTTAGTAAATTTGAGTCTCCTCAGGAAACCAAGTCCAGTGTGATACAAATGAAAATAATCAAATAAAAATTTGCCCCACTCAATAACATCCTGTGGCAGTAGATTGATGAGATGGATGAAATTCTAGGCTAAGAGTCAGAAAGCCTGGATTTAAGTCCTTATTACTAACTTGCTCCTAGTAAAAGTAAAGTGGGATGGAGGGCGGGGGCTGTACTTCCTACAAGTACTAGTACAAAAATCATAAGAGCTAACATTTGTTAAACACTGTTAGGTTCTGCCTTCACACGGATTATCTAATTTAATTGATCCAGCAACTTGAGACACAGGTACTATATAACCCTGTTTTACAAATGAAACTTAGGTTCAACGGGGTTAGGCAACCTATCTGAGGTCACAAAAGAGGAGGAGCTAGGATTTAAATCCAAGCAGGCTGACTCTGGAGCCTATATGATTTTCTACTATGTTATGAAGACTCCTTTCACACTAGAATGTTTGTCAAAGGAAGAGTTAGCACTAAGTCTTCTGGACCCAAAAAGGCATCATCAGGAATCTTTGAGCAGAGCCCTTAAGAGCCAAAGTGTGCCAAAAGGCAGACAAGCAGGCTAAGTATCCAGAAGGATTTCCTCCAGGGTTTCGCAGAGGATAAACCCTCAACCATGGAGCTTTAGCCATAAGCACCTACCAGTGGAAATAAGGTTCTAAACTCTGAAGCAAAGTACAGCATCCCTTGTTGTACTCTTTCCTCCCAACTCCTCAAAGACATCCAAGGGTCAGAGCCTCACCAGGTAACCTTCAGCTTCACCTTCCAACTCTTCCCCAGACTCATTCAAAATTGCAGGAGCTACACCAAAGAATGGAAAGGTCTAGAAGCAAACAGGAAACAGGACTTAAGGAGAAGAATGAGGCAACTGTGACTCAATTCTACCTCTCTCAAGGACCCCCAGAGCCCCAGGTTCTTCACACATATATTAGTCTAGTCCCCCACCCTCCACCTAGGCCCAGAGACTCTACTCCTGCCTAGCATAGGATCAGCCAAGGGTGCTTCACTCACAGCAGAACCAGGCTTCATTGGTGTGGCACCAGGGAGGGGAGTCAGCATATGGCCACCCTGTAGAAGTCAAAGATTGGGGGTTTGAGTCAGTCTTCCCACACTGTCCCTGAGCCCCAGCCTTCTGAATCCTTTACTCACTGTCTCTGTCTGCCAGAAGGTGTCCACGATGGAACAGCGCTGAGCACCCACCACTCGGTGGTACCACAGCCAGGCCTCAGGGTTAATGGGTTCACCCACTGTGCCTAGCACCTGTAAGGATGCCCGGCTATGCCTTGGGCAGGGGAGTGGGGAGGAAGAAAGGCTCTGAGGACACTGAGAACCAGGAAGACATGCCCAGGCTCTTCTGCCCCCTCCCCTATTCTACGCCAAGGAGTTGGAACAATGGAATGGAAAAGTCTGTACACAAAGGCCAGCATCTAGCTCTGAAGGACACCCATGGGGCAGCAACTGGGAGGGGGTCTCACCTGGTAACAGGCTCATCTCCAAACTTCATAAGCAGGCGGATAGCTGTGGGTGCTGTGTAGAACTTGGTCACCTTGTACTTGTCCACGATGTTCCATAGGCGGCTCACATCCGGGTATGTGGGAATCCCCTCAAACTGACCCCAGTGAAGGCTAATCATTCCCAGTCCTTCCCAACAGTCCTTCAATTCCCTTACCATACCCTCAGGCTCAGTATTTTGCCCTTTTGGACATAGCCATGTCTTCATTCCCTTACAGATAAGCCAAGAGACCTTCTTCCTCAGTATATACAACCCCCTCAGAACTCCTCTTTCCCCAGGGAACAGGTCATTGTGTAAGCCCCCTGTCTCTAGATCAAGTGGCCTTGGAAGACTGTCACCTAGGATCATCTTGTCCACCCCTAACTAGGCCAAGTAGCCATGAGTCCCAGCTCCCTTCTCACCAAAACACTGGTGGCACCATTGGCCAGTGGCCCATAGGTGACGTAGGAATGGCCGGTAATCCAGCCAATGTCTGCTGTGCACCAGAATACATCCTCCGCGTGGAAGTCAAACACGTACTTGAAGGTCGTAGCCACATAGAGCATGTAGCCCCCAACAGTGTGTACCACACCCTGGAGGAAAAATTCAACCTTGTGGGCCTTGGGCTCATTTCCACAGACCAACAAATGTATGCTGGGTAGAGCTAGAAGAAGATCCTCCTGAGATTCTGGCCCTGCCAGCACCCCTTTCATATAGTATCCATCTCTATTCTAACCCATTTTCTCCATGTTCCCATCTCACACACCATACACATGCATAGTCAGTCATCATTCATATCCACACCCTAAGATGGGCTACTTGAATCACTCTTATACACATGAACACTTCTAGAGCATTCACATCTAAGAGTGTCTTTGTTGTATATTTATGCACACATAGTCAATTACACATTGACAGAGTGAGAGTGAGAAAAAAAAATAATCTTCTTTGCTTAGTCTACCAATACCCCATCCCTTGGAAAGAGATGCAAAAAATATGCTTCAAAAGCCTCACTGAGAGATATTCAAACATACAGAGAGTAAGAATTTAGGGATGGTGTGAGTGGAAGATAGGGTGATATATCTTTTAAGTCAATACAGGAGTCAGAGTTTTGTTTCTGGCCCCCACACTGTGCCCTGGGAAGAATGAGATGTTAGTAGTGTGGCTTATGGAAGGAACTGAACTCTAAGAGCTTCTAGCCTAGGGCCCCAAGAAGGGTCCTAGCCTACCCCTGGCCTTGAGTTCACAGTGCAGATCTCCTTCAATCAAACCACGTGGGCATGGGCAAGAACACTGAAGTTAGACATATGAACTGATCCTTTTTTCCTTTTCTGGGGTGTGAAAGCCCCCACCCGAATTGTCTCACCCTGAGCCTCACAATCTAGTGGCTGAGGATTTATGTCTTAATTTGATTTAGAAAATGTAATGTGACAGTTCTGAAACTCAGGATTATTAAGTAAAAGTCATATCATCATATGCTTTCTCAGAAATTCACTTAACCCTAACAGTATATACACACGCACACTTGCCTTGGGTTTCCCTGTGGAGCCACTGGTGTACAGGATGAAGAGTGGGTCCTCTGCATCACACCACTCAGGCTCACACTCATCCTCTGCCTCTTGCATGAGTTCATGCCACCACAAATCAACTCCTTGATTCCAGGAGATCTGCAGGGTTAAGAAGACAGGAATGGGCAGGAAAGAACTGTGAACAGCTCAAGAGAGGAACAGACACACCTACCTGACACCTGGGGTTGGGGGAAGTGCTGTCAGGTAGAATTGCTGGGAGGAGGGAGGGAAATGTGAGGGTGGAATGTGACAGAGAACAGGAGCAGAACAGCAGGCTTCTTGGGTTAGCTTCAGAACAGCTAACACCCTGCTCCAGAGCATCCCTTACCTAGCCTCAGTATGAGGATGGCACCTTGGTTGGTCCCTTATCATTCTTCAGTTCTTAGCTTAAATGTCACCTTTGTAGAGGGCTTTCCCTGAACAATATCTGGTAGATTCCCAACCCCACCCTCCCCCCTGCTATTATTCTTGATCACTGTACCATATTTCCTTCCCATACAGCACATATTTCCAGTTATTTAGTTGTTTGCTTCACTACTGTCTCCTCAACTAGATAGTGACCTCTATGAGTGCAGTGCATGTCTGTCTTTTTCTTTTCTTTTTCTTTTCTTTTTTTTTTTTTTATCCCCAACACCTAGCAAAATGCCTGGCACTTAATACACACCCTGTAAATTTTTGTTGGATGAATGAATACACACACACAGGCCTACATACAAACATATGTACTTAGGAAGCTAGTGGCTTATCAGCAGGGATGCGGACACCACCCAATTCAGAAATGCAAAATTAGTCAGAGCCTGCAGGTGAAGCGGGCACCTGGCCCTGTTAGTATTGAAAATAGTCAACAGCTTTTAATCCAAGCACCTTTCCTGAATGTCTAGACCTCATCCACATCTGCAGGTTCCTACCCTAGCTCCACCCCCACTTTCACACTACTGGCAACCAATAGGTTTCCTATAGAGATATTTGCTTAAGGCTCCATTCAGCAGAAAACCTACTTTAAGTTGGTGGAAAAGGACCAATACGACTTCTTCTCCCAGTAGAAGGATGTCCTCCTATACTAGAGTATTTTTGATTACTACTTCTGGATCTGTCCTCCTGAAATTTTTCTAACCTCTCCTTGAAGTTATTTTACTTTCCTAGTTTTTTTAAATAATAAATTTATTTTTTATTGGTGTTCAATTTGCCAACATACAGAATAACACCCAATGCTCATCCTGTCAAGTGCCCCCCTCAGTACCCGTCACCCATTCACCCCCACCCCCTGCCCTCCTCCCCTTCCACCACCCCTAGTTCGTTTCCCAGAGTTAGGAGTCTTTATGTTACTTTCCTAGTTATATCACCTCTTTGAACAGCCAGTTTTCAGAGTCTACTCTGTGCTGAGGGAAGGTGGGATTCCCTGAACTTGTCCAAAAATTGCACTGGATCTCAGTCCCAGTTCGGCCACTTCCTAGCTATATATGACTTTGGGCAAGTCACTTTACCTCAAGTTGGTCCTTTTTAAAATGAGGATAGTCATTCTTTCCTTAATGGTCTCACAGGATTTGGGGAACATCAAAAGAAAAGGGATTACATAGTAAATATCATAACTTGAATTGTCCTGTGGGATGGGAAAGAACGATGTCAGGAGGATAGAAGTGAGTTCAGTTCCACTGAACTCCTCTGGGAAATAAATTCAAGGGTGTGAAAATAGGAACTGTTTTGGGTTTGCTTTAGCCATCACAAAGCCCTTTCATATTCATTAGTTTCTTGTATGTTCAATGGCCCTGGCTGGCAGGTAGACATGATAATGTAAGAGAAACACCCTACTCCCTATTCCCATTATATGGCTATATGCTAAATTATTCTGTATATATTTGGTTGCAAAAAAAGAAATCCCAAAGTGTTAAATATATACCTTGATAAATTATAAAATGACTCCAATCACTCTCTTCTTTCTGTACTATCTACCCCTTAATTTAGAGAATTTGAAGTGTCTGTCACATAAACATTATTAAGAATGACAAACCCAGGGGAGCCTGGGTGGCTAAGTCAGTTAAGGGTCAGACTCTTGGTTTTGGCTCAGATCATGATCTCATGGGTCATGGGATCAATATTGAGCCCCACATCAGGCTCAGCGTGGAGCCTGCTCCAAGATTCTCTTCCTTTGCTACTCTTCCTATTCACAGGCTCTCTCTTTCCCTGTCTCTCATTCTCAAATAAATAAAAAAATCTTAAAAAAAGAAAAGAAAAAAAGAATGACAAGTCCAGACCGAGGCACCATTAAAAAGAAGAAGAAAAAGAAAGAAGAGAAAGAGGTTGCCCAAGAGCTAAAAAATACTAAAACACACCTTTTTTTTTTTTTTTTTTTTAGCAGAACAGACATATGGATCTAAACATACATTGACACATCAATACTTTTTTTCCTGCCAAAGGATCTACTTGAGGGCCTTAATGTATTTAAAAAGAGTATCAATATTGCTTTGGGGAAATGGTCCTCAGTACTGATTTGAATTGTCATAGAAAAGGCACTAGGTACATATAAGGGCAAAGCATAGTTATGCTGTGGCAATAAGGGTATTCTCGTAATCTTAAAAAACTATTTCCCTTGTGGGTATGTGGGCGAGAAGGGCCAGTACCCCAGGTGTGGAACTGATAACTAGCACCAGGAAGCAGGGTGAGCTCAATTAACAGTGCAAACATTAGTTATGAATTGGGTGTGTGTCTATGAGGGCCCCACAGCTTTGAACCAGGAAGATTTAATTTACTGAAATAAGAATAGAGTTGGTCTTTGTCCTTAGACCAGGATATCCTCAGGGAGGGCAACTGCCAGGTGTGAGATCGGAATATGAGGAAGCCCATAGGTGACATGATTGAGGAGAGTACCTCCAAATTGTGCCAGGCCTTCCCTTGATGAATGCTTAAGGATGATGGGATGTGGAGCTCTCCCAAGAGTTCCGCAGTTTTGACTGCAATTATCAGACCAATAAACCTGGACTTTGTAAGCCTATTCCTACGGTCTTTGGTTTTTTGGTAACTGATTATTTTCACCTCCAAGAAACAAAAATCCAGGAGCCTGTGGCCTAAAGGTTTCTAGTATTAAGAACTATAGGAGTTTGGGACAGCTGGGTGGCTCAGCATTTGAGTGTCTGCCTTCTGCACAGGGCGTGATCCTGGAGTTCCAGGATTGAGTCCCACATCGGGTTCCCCGTGTGGAGCCTGCTTCTCCCTCTCCTTGTGTCTCTGCCTCTGTGTGTGTGTGTGTGTGTGTGTGTGTGTGTGTCTCTCATAAATGATAAATAAAATCTTAAAAAAAAAGAATTATGGGAGTTTATTTCTTTTCTGGTTTCCCTTTTAGAAATGCCAGGCTGTCTGCTATGTTAAAAGAAATAAAAGCTAACATTAATAGGGTAGTTACTTTGTACCAAATACCTTATAGACAAAACCCTATCAGGTAGGTACAGTTATTATCCTTTTTCTACAGATGGGGAAACTGAGGCAAGAGAACTTAAGTAGTTGGTCCAAGCTTCTACAGTAGCATTTGAAAAGCTAGGATTTGAACCCAAGTAGTCTGGCTCCAGAGTCTATATTCTAACCACTGAGTTTGTTATGTTACATCTTTCAAGAGTAATGTCTTAGGTCTCTGCCTGACTTAAAAGGAAAGTAATGTTCCCTGGGAATCAAATCTGTCTCCACTATGCTATGAGAACAGAGAAAAAAAGATAATATTTACTGAAGAGGTTAATCATAGAAGATTCAGAGTAAGACACCCTTATGAGGATGGCAAAAATCAGAGGAATAATGGGTTTTATGTTCTGTTTTAATAAAGGAAGTAGTTTTCTTTTAAGCATGTATTATCATCTCTCCATTGTTGATAAGGAAACTGAAACTCAGAGAGGAGAAGCGACTTGTTCAAGGACATACAGCTAAAAATCTGTCTCTGGACTCCAAGCCCAGCCTTTCTCTATTCTAATCTGCTTTGAGCCCCCACTTAAGAATCTCACATCTTAGAACCACCTACAAAGTAATTTTTATTCAACCTAGCATTTAATTATATCAGAGAGTTTATGTGCAGTTTATAAATCCCAAAGTAATATATAAATGTATTTAGGGATCTTCTTCTCTATTGTCCTACATAAAATTGAGGTTTTCATTTGTGATATATAAGTCCCCAACTTGATGGTGAATTCTCAAGGTCAAGTTCTGTACCTCCTCTACTCACTCTACTCTTATCTCCTAGGGCTCTGCTCCAGCTAAGTACACAGTAAGAACTTTCTGACAAGTTACTTGGTCCTCTCTCCCACAAAGGTCCTAAACAGCAGAGTGCAATGGGATGCCTTGTTGCTAGCTCTCTGAGGTTCATGCTCTATGCCAGTTCAGAGAGGTAGCAACAGGCATTTTGTTTCATGACCCTTCAGAGTAACTTAGATGGCAAAGGACCCAGGGGCAGAAAGAAAGGGGTTAGGTCTGGCAGCCACCTCAATAGGGGAAAACAGGCAAAGAGCAGATGGAAACACAGACAAGCACACAGAGAAGCAGTACCCAAGGCAGTGCAGAGGTGGATACCTGGGGCCAGATGCGCTTGGGTTTCTCTTTCAGCTTACCCTGTTAAGAGCCCATGGAAAGGGTGGTGAGCAGGGTCTGATTATAGGGGAGTAAGAGGGAAGGGTCAGTGTGTCCCAAGCCTCTGCTGCCTTTTCTGTAGGCTCCCCTCTTACTGGTCCTCCTAGCCTACATTTTCTTGATCTTGTTCCCAATCTCTATACACTTAGAACCCCTAATGCTCACTGGAATCTCCAATCTCCCTAGGCTAGACTACAGTCTCTCTAGCCCTGTGACCACTTGGGGCCCCCTCAAGTCACAGAATCTCAGGAACCCTTTTCCTTCTGGACCCTGGAGCTTTCATCCTTCATGGCCCTCAGACCTTTGGGCTTTTCCACCATTTTCACTAAAAGTTCTGGATCCAAAGCTAATAAGGGCTATATCTTGAGGGCCAAATCCTGGTCCTTCCATGGGGGGGGGGGGCACAAAAGTAGCCCATTCCAAGACAGATACCAGTACACATAGTCACCCAAATCATCCCCTCCCTCCCTCCCTCCCTTCCTTTCTTTTTTCTTTCTTTTTTTAAAATTGAAGATAGTTGATTAAGTCAGCCCATTTCTAACCCAAGCCCAAGCCCTGAGGGTCCCCTGTGCCCATCAGGATACCCCAATCAGCATAGAGTCCCCTTACAATCTCTCATGCTAGGTTCCCAAGGATGAGGGGCTCCCTATTGACACTCGAGGTCAAAGTCCCCCAGCTCCCTACCAGCCCTGCCAGAGGAGGCATTCCTAGGATTGCTCCCAGATGCTCTCAACATTATGATAAGGAAACGAAGCACATAAAGAACTTCCTGGGCCAATTTCAACCCAGAGGAAAGCATAGGAATACCAGACTCACCTGCACATCTGGGCATGGCCTCTTAATGGGGGGGGATTGGCTGGGAGAGTCACCTATGCCCAGCTCTGCCCGCCCCAGGTGCTTGACCACAATGCAGCATCTCACTCGGAAACCCCTAGAAGAAGGAGAAACCTGAAATGGTAGCTGGTTGGCTCAGAGAGAATTTGGCAGGACCCACCCATGTCCATCTAGGATAGAAGGGACAAAGGGAATCTGGTACAGGGGAAAATCCCAGTTAACCCAGAGCAGTAGCCAACCAACCAAACACACTTACTTTTCCCGACACTTCTCCAGCGCCTCATCAGCCAGTTCCTTCAGGTTCACAAGCTTTTCCCCCCTGTAGAAGGCATCTTTGGGGAGCAATAAACATTCCAGGCCTTAGGAAGGCACCACACTCCTAGTCCCTTATCCCTAGTGAGCACAGTGTTCATGGAGCCCTTCCTGAGGTAGGTCTCTTGACTCTGGCTCTTCCAATTGATTTGAGCTGACAGAGGGTCAGGTGAGATGGAATCAGGAGATAAGGGTAGGCAGTCCCTACCCTCTATGCTGAGCAGTTGCAAATATCAACTAGCTGATTAGAGACCAAAACTTCAGGTGTAGAAGTTCTGGAAAAGGGGTGAGAGAATTAGTCACCTGTAGTAATAAGAAGGCTGCAACTGGAATCCAGGATCCGTTCACATAGAGACTCTGCAGAGAAGCCTGCAAACTAGGAAAAGGAAGAAAAACTGAGGGAGAGGAGGACCTAGGAATTAAATAAACCAGGAAAGGAGACATTCATAAAACCTTCAGGATTTCTAGGTTATGGTTCTAGAAGAAACTGGATAACTGATATGGAACTTATGACACAAATCTAAACTTCTTAGTCTGGTTCTCAAGGTCCTCTAGCATCCAGGCCCAACCTACTTCTCCAGAGCCCCATCCCTTCCCATCCCCTACTAGGTATCTTTTTCCAGTCCAAATTCCTACCACAATAGAGTGCAGAGCCCCAAGGCGGGCACAGGCCAACATGGCCACCACGAGTTCTGGTATCATGGGCATGTAGATGGCCACTCGGTCACCCTTCCGAATGCCTACAAATAAAGGACACAGATCATGCACCATGGACACTTCCTGCTGCTACCTGCTTCTTCTTGTTCAGCTACTGCCCTTCCTCCCCACAGCTGACCCTATTACTACATTCCATCCATTCCTTGTCTACTTCCCCCAAGTCCTCAAATACCCCAAGACAGGACCCTCCAGCCCCCTTCTCATACCCCCATACTCACCCTGTTTTTGGAGAACATTGCTGAATCGACACACTTGGACCAGAAGCTCACGATATGTGATCTGGGTGGTCTCCTCTGGTTCATTGCCCTCCCTGAGATACATCAGAAAGAATTAGCCATTAGGGAATATAACCTCTTCCCCCAAACAAAAAATAGGAACAGTCATCATATCCATTCAGGAACACCAAGACTCCTTATGAATGTCCTATGAGGGTGAGCTGTCTACTATAACACCTTGAGCTGACTGGTCAGATACTTTGGCCTTTTAAGGCATACTTTATACACAAGCTGTGTGTCATTGGAAAATGCACTGTCCATCTGTGAGCCTCATTTAGGTTGGTAAAATGGGATGATGGTCCTTTCTCTTCCATCCTAGGGATGTATTAAAAGAGAGGGCAGGGATCCCTGGGTGGCGCAGCGGTTTGGCGCCTGCCTTTGGCCCAGGGCGCGATCCTGGAGACCCGGGATCGAATCCCACGTCAGGCTCCCGGTGCATGGAGCCTGCTTCTCCCTCTGCCTGTGTCTCTGCCTCTCTCTATCTCTCTGTGACTATCATAAATAAATAAAAATTAAAAAAAATATATTTAAAAATAAATAAATAAAAGAGAGGGCAGCCTGGGTGGCTCAGCAGTTTAGTGCTTGCCTTCAGCCCAGGGTGTGATCCTGGAGATCCGGGATCGAGTCCCGCATTGGGCTCTTTGCATGGAGCCTGCTTCTCCCTCTGCTTGTGTCTCTACCCTCTCTGTGTGTCTCTCATGAATAAATAAATAAAATCTTAAAAAAAAAAGATGATATTACAAATGTGATTCTTCTGGAGCACAGTGTCAAGACTGCATTGGTGTTATTCAAGGTGAGATTTCCAGATCACTTGTACCTAAGGGAACTTCTAAAAAGACAGAGCCCCAATTCAGACCTACTGAATCAAAATCACAGCATCCATGAATCTGCCTCTTTATTACAAGCTATAAAGATTCAAGTATAAGGGATCCCTGGGTGGCTCAGTGGTTTAGCGCCTGCCTTCAGCCCAGGGCGTGATCCTGGAGTCCTGGAATCGAGTCTCACATCAAGCTCCCTGCATGGAGCCTGCTTCTCCCTCTGGCTGTGTCTCTGCCTCTCTCTCTCTCTCTCTCTCTCCCTCCCTCTGCCTACGTCTCTGCCTCTCTCTCTCTCTCTCATGAATAAATAAAATCTTAAAAAAAAAGATTCAAGTATAAAGATTATACTTGTATAATATATACACAAGTATATATACAAATATACAAAAGTATAACGATTCAGCTGCCGATTCTTTTTCTTTTTCTTAAGATTTATTTATCTATTTGAGAGAGAGAGAGAGAGAGAGAGATCATGAGCAGGAGGGGTAGAGGAAGAAATAATCTCAAGCTGACTCTGCTCAGTGTGGAGCTGACATGGCTTTATCTCATGACCCCAAGGTCACAATGTGAGCCAAAACCAAGAGTCGGATGCTCAACTGACTGCGCATTCCAGGCACACCTCTGATACACATTTAAAGTTTTAGGGGCAACTGACTGGCTCAGTTGGTTAAGCGTCTGACTCTTGATTTCAGCTCAGGTCATAATCTCAAGGTTATGAGACTGAGCCCCACGTCAAGCTCCGTGCTGGGTGGGGAGCCTGCTTAAGATTCTCTCTTGCCCTCTCCCTCTGCCCCTTGCTCTTCCTTCTAAAAAAAATAAAAAATAAAGTTCAGAATCACTACACTTTATCAACTGAGTTCTGTCTACCACTTCAGCCTCACCTCCCATTCCTTCCTAGGCTTCAGCCTAGTTTCCTTCATGTTTGCTTCCTCGACAACTACTATGTGCTGTATATATGTATAGAAATAAGGCACTGATAAGCAAGATCCCTGATAACATGGAGCTTATATTCCAATGACAATGCGAAAAGTATATAAGTAACACAGCCAAATAATTTCAGATCATAAGCATCATGAAGGATATAAAGAATGATATAATGAATGACTGATTGGAAATACTTTTGAAAAAATATCTTAAGGAACTTTCAAGACTATGTGAAGATTTAATGACCCCCAGTGTGTTTTTTCAATTTTATGATTTTTTTAAGTAATACATATATACAAATGGTACCACAAAAAAAGATATGTAATGAAAAGTATCCCTCCCACCCCTATTCCCTAACCCCATGCCTTGATTGGCAACCACTGTTGGTACTATGTTGTGTAATTTTCCAAAAATAGTCAATATGCTGACAGGACCACCCCTAATAGGTTAGAGACTGCAGGGCAACTGAACTAATGCGGAGTGACCAAGGTAATTACTTTAGAAGAAGACTATACTATTAGAATCTTTCATAAGATCCTTCAGATATCACTGAAGATGGAAATTTAAAAACTGAATTAAAAATTTTGAATTTTAATACTGTTCAGAAGAGAGATAAGCACCTCAGTCACTAACCAAGCATGGATGGGAAGAGGTAGGAAACAGCTGTTTTAACCGTGGGACAGACCTATTATATAAGCATTATATATATGTATTTATTTATACATTTTTGTTTTTTCTATACAAATGATGGTATACAGTAAACACTATTCTGTATCGTGTTTTTTAATTGAGTATAATATACATCCAATAAACTACATGAATCTTAAGTATACAGCTCAATCATCTTGCTTTTTTAAAAATTCAACAATATACCTTGATAAAATTCTCCATCAAGACTTAAAGTACTGTTCGTTTTCTTAAAAAAAAAAAAAAAGATTTATTTATTTATTCATGAGAGAGACAGAGAAAGAGGCAGAGACGCCAGCAGAGGGAGAAGTAGGTTCCCCACAGGGAGGCCTGATCAGGGACTCAATCCCAGGACTCCAGGATCACGCACGCCCTGAGCCAAAGGCAGACGCTTTAACTGCTGACCAACCAGGCGTCCCAGTACTGTTCATTTTCTTTGTCATCTGCATAATGTTCCACAGTTTGTATGTGCCATAGTTTATCTAACAAATAAATGCTTCAATGAATATCTTTATTCAAATGTCATTTTACTCACTTGCAAATATATCTGTAGAATGAATTATTAGAAATGAAATTGTTGGAAGAAAAAGAAATTGTTGGGTCAAAGGATATCTGCATTTTAAATATTGATAAACATTAGAGGACAACTACTTTAAATAATGGTCATAGAAGGCCTCCCTCTGGGGAGGTGATACTGAGCTAAAAGACCCAAGTAATGAGAAGTAGTCAACTATATGAATTCTTGAGAAGAGTATCCTGGGCAGAGAGAACATCAAAATTTGGAAAGGTACTCAGGCAGTAAAGAGCTTGGCCTATTCAAAGAACAGTAAGGAAGCTAGAATGAAGAAAGTTAAGAATGAGAGTTAGGCAGCAGCCAGATCACATGGGGCCTTGTAGGCAATGGTAAAAAGTTTGAATTTTATTTTAACTAGGTTCCTCCTGGCTTCCTACACACAAAAGCTGACCTCTATGCTTTTGATGACGCCATTGCACCTGCTCAGAATGCCTTCCCCTTTCCTTCTGGCACCAGTACCAGCCCATCCTAAATACTGCAGGCCATTGTGCTCCCTTACTACCCAGAGTATTCAAGGAGATAACTAAAGCCCAGAGAGATGTAGTAGCTTGGCCAAGGTCAAACAATAATAAGTGGCAGAGCCAAGAATAGATCCTCAAGTCTTCTCATTTCAAGGCGGGACTCTTTTGCCTCATCATATGAAGGACAGGGACAAGCAGGGAAATTAGGCCTTGGAGGTTACACAGAAGATTACACAGAAAGAAGCCTCTTTCCAGCTCCTGGCTTGATGAGTCAGTTACTATCCTTTCCTTGGCTTGGCCCTCCTAGGGCTTAGAGGAGCCAAGCACAGAGAGCTCTCTAAAGTGAGAAGGAACACAGAGAAAGGAAGCTGGCAAGTGGCCCTGAATACCAGAGGCAAAAAGCCATTTCCTTAACTGGCCCACTGGTGAGTGCCACAGAAACTTCAGAACATCTCCAGTTATGGCTAAATGCCAACATATACCACACACCCATGCAAAAATGTCCCTACATGTGTGCCACATACCAGCTCACCTGTGCATACTTACATGTGCAAAATGACATATGCTAATATACAAAACATTGTAGGCATAAACGCTGCCCATTTGCACACAGAGGTACAAATAAGGAGAAATATATGAACCCAGGACTCAAACATGGACCTATCTACCTCAAACATGGTATATGCACCACATTTACATACCCACCTATGTGCACAGCTTGCCCTTCCCCAAACTCCAGCAGATCATTTTTTTATTTTCTTCACATAACTTTCCATTATTTGAAATTATCTCGTGTATTTTATTTGCTTGTATATTACCTGTGTCTTTCATTGGAATATAAGCTCCACGGTAACAGAGAACTTGTCTGTTTTGTTCATTACTACATCCCTCAAATCTAGAATAGAGTCTGGTACATAGAAAGTACATAGGAACAGATAAGCACAAACCTACACAAGAACTGCCTACTTGAGCCCACTTCTAGTTATACACACATTCACACACACCCACAGTGTACATGCCTCTCCAAGTTCTGGGCTCAAGCTATGCATAATTGATATAGGCATCTTACTTCTTCCAGTGTCTTCTTTCTCTGACATATACACCAGGTTCAGCCCCTGCCTCATTAGGAGGAGGAGGTGAATAGAATACTGGCCTACTGCAAGCTCCCAAGCCCTCTAGGATGTTAAGAATTCTTAAAAGAACATTCAGTTTAGTCTCCTAACTCCAAAAGGATCCAAAGAGACCATTTAATGTGCTTGAAGTCACATGGTGAGTTTGGCACGGACGACCTCACTTTCCTTGTGATCTATTGATACTACCTTGTATTACATTTATTGGGGCTTTATATTTCCCATTACATCTCGGGTTCTTAGAGGGCAGGGATCATGTATTTTTCTTCTCAATTTCCTCCAAGTTCAGCTGGCACAATAAATATTTAAGGTTCATCATTGAATCACAGAAAACCTGGTAATTGATTAATGATAGGGAAGACTGGGACTCCCCTCTTTATATGAGGGACAGTCATTGAATTGGAGATTTTAATTCCCTAAACTAACAGAAAAGTAAGGTACAGGATTGGAGGAAAGAGCTGGGGGCGGGGGGGAATAGGTGGGAAAAAACTAGATTCTTCACAGAAACAGAGGGCAAGATCTAAACTGGTGGGTTAGATCCTCCAGAGGAGAAAAACCCAAATAAGAAAAAGAGTCAAACTTATTATCAGAGGATATAGTGGACTGAGCTGTTTAGCCTGGAGAAGAGAAGATAATGAGATACATGATAACTAAGTCTCAATATCTGTATCTTTGTTGCCTCCACTCTGGTTCAGACCCCCTTCATCTCTTGCCTGGATGGTCAAGACCCAAACTGGTCTCCCACTTCACTCTTACCCTCTTCCAATCCATATATCACCCAGAATAATCTATTAACAACAAACCAGATTACATCACCTCCTGTTTAAAATACTTTAGTGGCTCTCATCACATGTATAAGAAATTCCAGACTTCTACTATGCATTGTATCTTCTCCAACTCATCTTGTGCCATTGTCCCATTCTACTCAATAGACTCCAAACACATTATCAGTCTTCTGATAGAATATGCCATGTTCTTCCCCCAGTTCTTCAAATGGTTTGCTCTATGTCATGTTTCAGATCACTCTAAGTAGCATCAGACCTTCCTGTTATTCTTCATCACAACACTGTCTCTCCTACTAGACTGTAAGCTTCCTGAAGGCACAGACCAAGTTGGTCTTATTCACTGCTGAATACCCAGTGTCTTGCAAAAAACCCTGTATATGGTCAGTGCTCAGTAAATATTTGCTGAATAAATGAATGAACCTGAAGGATTGTTATGGGAAAGAAGTAGACTCGTGTTTCGTAACTATAAATGAAGAGGTTGGGCAGCCTGGGTGGCTCAGGGGTTTGGCGATGCCTTTGGCCCAGGGTATGATCCTGGAGACCCAGGATTGAGTCCCGTATCGGGCTCCCTGCATGGAGCCTGCTTCTCCCTCCCTGTGTCTCTGCCTCGCTGTGTCTCTCATGAATAAATAAAATCTTTAAAAAAAAATAAATGAAGAGGTGGGTCAATTGGGAGAGTTCAATGTAAGGAAAGCCTTTCTAACTGTCAGAACTGTCCAATGATAGAAGGTACTCCTTACAGGAGCTTCCTAACTGTGGAGATATCATATAGAATCTGGGATTTGGGATCCCTGGGTGGCGCAGCGGTTTGGTGCCTGCCTTTGGCCCAGGGCGCGATCCTGGAGACCCAGGATTGAATCCCACGTCAGGCTCCCGGTGCATGGAGCCTGCTTCTCCCTCTGCCTATGTCTCTGCCTCTCTCTCTCTCTCTCTCTCTCTATGACTATCATAAATAAAATAATAAAAAATAAAAAAAAAAAAAGAATCTGGGATTTGCAGGGATACCAAAGAGCAGACTCCAAGACATAGCTGGGACAAGGCAAGGCCAATGGGTCTCAAAGCATGGTCAGGCAGTGTTAATAATGCAAATTGCAAGGCCCCGCCCCACATAGCTGCAGTACAGGACTGCAGAGATTGAGCCAGGGAAACCCTGACACCTACTAGATCATTCTCCAGGGAGTGGGGGCCTTAGAACTCTCATTTATAAGCAACCCATGTGATTCATGTTTTCTGAAATTTGGTATGACTTTTAAGGCTGTTCCAACTTTGAAATTCTTTATGTAAAATTAAGAAATCATGTGAAATCAAGTATTCTATGATTCATAAAGCACTGCACAAATGTAAGGCACTCCGATGTAAGTATAACCTCAAGTCACTTTCCCTTTCATCAAGGGAGCAGGGAGTAGAAGCAACATAGCTTTACCAATTAGCAGACTAATGTCCCCTCTGGGCACTCCTGCCTTAGTCATGGTGAAGAGGGAGAAGGGCTGGAGGAGAAGGTGGGAGGAGGCACACTCCAAAGACTGAATCATAAAAAGGAATGACGTATTGGCACATGCTACACTTGTGAACCTTTATGAGATTATGCTAAGTGAAAGAAGCTAGAAAAAATCATCACGTTGTATGATTCCATTTTCATGAAATGTCCAGAATAGTCAGAGCCATACAGACAGAAAATAGATTAGTGGTTGCCTAGGGCTACAGTGGGAAAGGCTGGAGGAAAATGAGGAGTGACTGCTAATGAATATGGAGTTTCTTTTTGGGGTGGTAAAAATGTTCTAAAAATTGGCTGTGATAATGATTGCACAACTCTGCATATAACAAAAATCACTGACTTGTATACTTCAAATGGGTAAACTGCATGGTATGAATTATATCTCAAATTTTATTTTATTTTTTAAAGATTTTATTTATTCATGAGAGACAGAGAGAGAGAGAGGCAGAGACACAGCCAAAGGGAGAAGCAGGCTCCATGCAGGGAGTCCGATATGGGATTCGATCCTGAGACTTCAGGATCATGCCCTGGGCTGAAGGCAGACACTCAACCACTGAGCCACCCAGGCATCCCTATCTCAAATTTTAAAATTCTGTGATTTTGATTAGAATTTTAATAACATACAGATTAATTTGGAGAAACAGCCATCTTTACAAATCTTATTTTCCAGAAAGTTTGCCTCTTAGCACTATTCATTTATTCATTCATTCATACTGTTCATTTGTTCATTCATTCATTCTGTCTCTATTTGCCTAAAGATGTGGTGCTTACTTATTTTAACATTATAGTCATATGTATACATCTGTTTCCTTCACTGGATTGTAAGTTCCTTAAAGGTAGACAAGATATATTTTTTCTCCTCAGTACTAAGTTCAAAATTTGACACACAGAGGGTATTAAATACATAATTATGAAATGAATGGGTAAAAGAATGAATGAATGAACGAATGAACAAAGTTCTCTGCTCACATGACCAGCCAGATCCAAGCTGATCAGAGTTAGGAAACATGGAAAGAAAAAGATCACAGAGGATACTAACAAAATAGACATGCTAGACAGGCAGGGGGAAATGGTAGACACAGAGGGAGAAGAGTATAAAACTTGTGGAATAGGATTTGGAAAAATATCAAGATAAATTTCTTGAGCCTCTACAATGGGCTCAGATCTGGAATCTGCTATGGGAGAGACTGCAATAAGACCCTGGAGTTGAGATTCAGATTATAGGACTTATACTTTGCAATCTAGGCTATTATTGCATCCTGTCCTCCTGCCAGCTATTTTCAGGCTTTGATCCAGGAACCTTGTGCCTGTTTCCCTTGGTCAAAGTGACTTTGGTGCCAGTTGGATTCTGCAGTTCTCTGTTGACAAGGCAGACCTGGGTCGGTATAGAAGGTAACCCTTTCCCTCTGCTTACATGCCTACTTATAGGAGGGAAATCATATATACTCGTTCCTACCATACTGTGTCCCATGCTAGCCTTAAACAAAAAAAGTGAATGAGGACAGTTCTCTCAGATTCTTTATTATCACAGAATTTGGAATACTGCCTAAAATAGAAATATGACTAGAGCAAAAAAAGAAAGTGGAAAAAATAACCAAGAGCACTATTTTATACGTACATCAGGTGTCTCGTGTATGCAAAAATATTTATTACAATGGTTCTTTGTTATTTAGATAGAATAGCATGGTTGAAATCATTAGTGTTCAAGATAGGGTACTCCATTCCTGCAGGTAGTTGAGGAGGAAAAGTTTTAAGAAAGTAAGTGTCCAGATTCTCAACTTCCATATATAATCTTTCTTAACATTGATCTGAGTTGGTTCTCCTTTCCCACTTTCTCTTTCACAAATACACTCCCCTCACTTCATTTAAAAAAAAATGGTTGGGGGGACGTCTGGGTGGCTCAGCGGTTGAGCACCTGCCTTCAGCCCAGAGCATGGATCTGGAGTCCTGGGAGTACCACGTCAGGCTCCCTGCATGGAACCTGCTTCTCTCCCTGCCTGTGTCTCTGCCTGTCTCTCTGTTTCTCTCTGTCTCTCATGAATGAATAAAATCTTAAAAAAAAAAAAAATGGGGTGCGAAGGTGACTCAATCAGTTGGGTGACTGCCTTCAGCTCAGGTGGTGATCCCAGGGTCCTGGGATCAAGCCTCCAGGCCCCACATCAGTCAGACTCCCTGCTCAGCGAGTAGTCCATTTCTCCCTCTGCTCCTCCCCCCACTTGTGCTCATGTGTGCTCTCTCTCTAAGAAAGTCTTTAAAAAATAAAAATTGCTGGGCTCCCTGGGTGGCGCAGCAGTTTGGCGCCTGCCTTTGGCACAGGGCGTGATCCTGGAGATCCGGGATCGAATCCCACGTCAGGCTCCTGGTGCATGGAGCCTGCTTCTCCCTCTGCCTATGTCTCTGCCTCTCTCTCTCTCTCTCTCTCTGTGTGTGACTATCATAAATAAATTTTAAAAAATTAAAAATAAATAAAAATAAATTTAAAAAATTGTTTAAAATGCCATCTTTATCTCCTATCCCAAACATTGTGCCTATACAATGCTAAAGTTAAAAACAAAACAAAACCCTCAGATTCTAATTCAATAGGCTAGTGGGGTCCAGTAATCTGGATTATTAACAAGATCCTCAGATAATTATTTGGAGCCCCCAGACCTTTATTTATTGTTTACCTCTAATTCAATGTATGAATTTGCACAAATTTCCCCCTCCCTCTGAGCTCAGCTTCCTTCTCTGTAAAGTATTAGAGGGGAGGAAGGAGGAGAGAGAAGATTGGTATTAGGCTGGATAATTTCTAATATATCTTAAGACTCCTTGATTCTTTTTTTTTTTTTTAATTTTTTTTATTTATTTATATTTATGATAGTCACAGACAGAGAGAGAGAGGCAGAGACACAGGCAGAGGGAGAAGCAGGCTCCATGCACCAGGAGCCCAATGTGGGATTCGATCCCGGGTCTCCAGGATCGCGCCCTGGGCCAAAGGCAGGCGCCAAACCGTTGCGCCACCCAGGGATCCCAAGACTCCTTGATTCTTATTTCTTCCTTTCAGAGCCAGGAGAATGGGCCCTAAAAGTTAGGTTCAGAGAAAAGAGGTTTTATTTACATAGGGGGCAGGGCGCAGGGCGGGGAACAAACTTAGCTGAGTTGGAGATCAAATAGAATTAAATAAATAAAAGTAATAAAAGTAATGGGCACCTGGGTGGCTCCAGTCATGATCTCAAGGTCATGGGATTGAGTCCCACATTGAGTTCTGCACTCAGCATGCAGTCTGCTTGAGATCCCCCCTCTCCCTTTCCCTCTGCCCCTCCCTCTACTCGTGCGCTCACTCTCTGTCTAAAATAAATAAATAAAATTTTTAAAAAGTAAAAAAAAAAAACAAAACAAAAAACTGACATGCCTGTCTCACATGGTATTGGTGTAGATCCTTAAACGAGTATGGAATAAAACTACATTAAGAGGATAATCCTTTACCTGATCCTCACAGCTATTCTAACAATAGGTAGAAAAGGTATAATTATCCCCATTTTAAAGATCAAGAAATCCAGAGGAAGTGGCTTGCCGAGACTACACAGTGGGATTAAGGAAAATCTATAACCAGGTCCCAGTTTTCTGACTTCCAGCCTACAAATTTGTTCAACTATAGTAATTTGGAGTGTACCTAAGTGGACATGACTATGAAGCCTCTCTCCTAAGAATCTCCAGGAGCACTGTGAAAAGGAGAGGACACTTTCACCCACTTTGAACTTAAGCCCATGGCCAAATCATTCACATCACAATCTCTCCAATATCCTGAGAACTTTCTGAAAAGACCCAAAACCTCTGACAAGGAAGTCTGCATATGTCTACCTTCGCAGTCCATGGCAGTGCTCAAATGTCACAGAAGCACTTATACATTCATTTGCTCTTAGACACATGACCCTCATTCCCTAAAATAAGGCAAATACATTGTCTCCAACATTTTCTTCATAAATAAAATTCCAGTTCACAGGCAAAAATCTTGCCCCACCCTCCCAGAATGTGAGCTCCATAAGGACAAGGACCAGATCTCTTTTGTTTATTGCTATGTCTAAGCATCTAATACTTGCCTGGCACATATCATAAATATCTATACATTAATTTTTTAAAAACCTGCTGCTAGAAGCTAACAGGTCACCCATGGAGCATAGCTATCCATAAGTTGGATCCTTACCTAACAGCACATACAAAAATTAACTCAAAGTGAAACAAGGGCCAAAATATAAGACCTAAAACAATACAAGTTTTAGATGAAAACAAAAGAAAAATTTCACAGACACGACACCAAAAACGCAGGAAACAAAAGAAAAAATAGACATTGGACTTCATAAAAGTTTTAAAATTTCATGTATCAAAAAATACTATTCCAGGCAGTCCGGGTGGCTCAGCGGTTTAGCACTGCCTTCAGCCCAGGGTGTGATCCTGGAGACCCAGGATCGAGTCCCATGTTGGGCTCACTGCATGGGGTCTGCTTCCCCCTCTGCCTGTGTGTGTGTCTCTCTCTGTGTCTCTCATGAATAAATAAATAAAATCTTTTAAAAAAAAATACTATTCCTATAGTAAAAAGGCAACTCACAGCACTGGGAGAAAATATTGGCAAATCACGTATCTCATAAGGGATTAATATTCAAAATATATAGGTAACTCCTGAAGATCAACAACAAAAAAACAATCAACACAATTAAAAAATGAGCAAAGGACTTGAATAGACATTTTCCCAAAGAAGACAGACAAATGGCAAATAAAACGTGAAACATCACTAATCATTAGAGAAATGCCAATCAAAACTATAATGAGGTAGTATTAACAAGTGTATGAGGGCAGTACTCTCAGATCCTTTATTATTACAAGCTCCCTAAAGCCTAATGCATATAATTCATACTGTTCAGCCTTGTCCTAGGTTCCTCCAGGGTCTGGGCCAACCTTAACCGATCAAATTTCAGCCATGCTGTTCTTCTAGGCCCATCTTCAGCTCCAGCTGAAGTTCTCTCAGCCCTTGGGCAGGAATGCTGCAATGACAGGGAAATGAATGGACAGGGCAAGAGCTCAGAAATTTTGAGCTTCAAGTCAAGCTTTGCTACTTTTCTCAACACTATACTTTTTTTTTTTTTAATTTTTATTTATTTACGATAGTCACAGAGAGATAGAGAGAGAGGCAGAGACACAGGCAGAGGGAGAAGCAGGCTCCATGCACCGGGAGCCCGACGTGGGACCCGATCCCGGGTCTCCAGGATCGCGCCCTGGGCCAAAGGCAGGCGCCAAACCGCTGCGCCACCCAGGGATCCCAACACTATACTTTTTATAAATTATTTCATTTCTCTGGGCCTTAGGTGCTTCAACTGTAAACGAGGGAAATGTTTCAGTAAATGTACTTTCTAGAAATAGGTTTTATTATTCATTCTGGCTGAGAGCAAGAAAGAGGGTTGGAAAATGAGAATTGGGAAAAGCTTCATAAAGAAGATAGCATCTCAGATGGTTATGAAAGAATAAGCAGGATTTAGACTAGCTCAGATAAGGAACAGCAATCCAGAGACAAGGAAAAAACATTAATTAGCTTAGATATAGAAGCAGAAAAGCACAGGCCAGTCTACAGGCCAATACCAATCCTAAGTATTTTCCTCATAAAGCTACATTTATTTGATATAAAGGACTACATTTTGTCCTATATGTTCTGACTATTGTCATGCA
This sequence comes from Vulpes lagopus, assembly GCF_018345385.1. Lineage (NCBI taxonomy): Eukaryota > Metazoa > Chordata > Mammalia > Carnivora > Canidae > Vulpes > Vulpes lagopus. The sequence goes on from NC_054841.1 coordinate 23,875,291, forward strand.
GTTAAATTATCTTTATTCTTAATTGAGTGATAGTGATATAAGGTGATATTTGCAGTTCAAAAAAATTCTTATTTCATAAAATTTTATTTTATTGTATTTTAATTTTTTTAATTATTATTTATTTATGATAGTCACAGAGAGAGAGAGAGAGAGAGAGGCAGAGACACAGGCAGAGGGAGAAGCAGCCTCCATGCACTGGGAGCCCGATGTGGGATTCGATCCCGGGTCTCCAGGATCGCGCCCTGGGCCAAAGGCAGGTGCCGAACCGCTGTGCCACCCAGGGATCCCTCATCAAATTTTAAATTGCAAACTCTTGGGGTGCCTGGGTGGCTCAGTGATTGAGCATTTGCTTTTGGCTCAGGTCATGATCCCGGGATCCTGGGATCAAGTCCTGCATCAGACCTATTACAGGGAACCTGCTTCTCCCTCTATGTCTCTGCCTCTCTGTGTCTTTCATGAATAAATGAATATTTTTTTCAAAAATTGCAAACTCTTCAGGAGGTCCCTTCAGAGACATTGGTGAAATCTCTAAAAATCTGAATCATTTGGTATAAAATTAAATAGCTATCAAATCAGTTAGACCTTAAGCTACGTTTTATAGACTGTAAGATTGAAAAGATAGAATGTTGAGGTCCTGAAAGTCAAATAAAGATGATTCTGGATTGAAGGAGCTTTATCTTACCTGGATCCTGGTGAGTTGCTGCAAGCAAGGTGTTACATTCAAACAGGAATGTGCATGGGCCGCTCTCAAGCAGCCTTATGGATCTTGGCCAGAGTCAAGTTAACCCTCCAGACTTTGTTCCAGAACTCTTATCTGCAAATCAGCTTCAGCTCTTGGTTGAGGGGATTTCCTGAAGGGTTTCCATGGAGTCACACAGGTTTTGCGACAAACCCAGCTCCTGACCACTGTTGTGTTGGCTCTATTCTCCCATCTTTACCTAAGCACAGACCCCGTAACTGAGAAAGAGCTGTACTTGTAATTTTTCTATAAATTTAGGCATATTTCAAAACTTTAAATTAAAGATTTATAATATAGACTAGAGAAACATCATATATAGAATCCCAAAATGCTTTAATTTTATTCTGTAAGAAAAGCCATAAAGGCCACTGGATTAAAGGCCCGCTCCTTTACCTCAAAACTTTTTACCTACTAAATCCCAAGCCATGAAGGAATGGAAATGATGTTTGCCAGAGTGGCCACCTGACAATCAGTGCCTACTGCTTGTCATATCACAAATGGAAGGGAATGAGAAGGTAGTCCTTACTTTCATAAGCTTAAAATCCTTAATTAGAAAGATCCAAACCACCCATTATGTAAGACCAATCTTGGGAGACAATGATCAAAGAAAGCAAGAAAACGCAGTGTAGAAAAACACCAAAGGAATGCAAAAAGAAATAAGTGGGGTAAATCATGACATTATTTCCTGGAAATAGTGGATTTTGAGCCAAGTTTGAGATAAGAGGCTAAGTGTTCATGGGAGGGAAAGAAGGGCATTTTGGAAAGGATAGAAGTCATATTTGGCTATCAGTCTTGAATCTCTCTGCCTAACAATGCCCTTGGACATGTGTGATATATGTATTAGTATCATTGCACAGTAATAAGTCTTTGCAGTATGTTTTTTCATCTTTCATCTCAGCTAGTCCTCACGGCAATTTTTTGAGATAGGCAGAACAAGATTTGCTATCCCATTTGAAAGGTCAGGAAACTGAGGCTCAGAATGGTGTCATAACTTGCCAAAGATCACAAAGCAATGGTTAGGACCTCTGACTGCAGATCCTCAGGTTAGGCTTTTTTGTTTTTGTTTTTAAATATATCTGATCAAGAGATTGATCTTTTCAAAATATAACTCTGATAGGTCATATTTCTAATTGAAATTCTTTATTGGTGCCTTAGCACTTGTCAAATTGCAATTTTATATCTCTGTGTATGAAACACAAATTCCTGATCCTCCCCCAAATGTTTCTCCCAGTCTTCTTTCTTCTTCAACTAATGAAATTCCTGTTTTCCTGTTGTTCAGACAAAAAATCTTTGAAATATTTTTTTAAAGATTTATTTATTTATTTTAGAGAGACAGAGCATGTGCATGTCAGAGGGAGAGAATCTCAAGTAGACTCCCCACTGAGCCAAGAGCCTGATGTGGGGCTCCATCCCGTGATATGTGAGATCACAACCTGAGCCAAAACCAAGACTTGGAGGCTTAACCCACTGAGCCACCCAACTGCCCTAAAAACCCTTCAAGATATTCTTGACTCCATTCTCTCCTATCCCACATCAAGTTCATCAGCAAATCCTATTGGCTCTGCCTTCAAAATATTCCAAAATCTGACCATTCTTCATGACCTCAACCTTCATCTCCATTTTCATATTTTGCCTGAACTGTCAGTGCCTTACTGTCCCTTTGCCTTTGCCTGATGCCCCTAACACACTGTTCTCAAGGTAGTATGCAGATTACATCTAGTAGATATTCAGTATAAAACTGTTTGGTGAGTGGATAAATGAACACAGCTAAGGAAAGGATGTTATTTCTTTGAGGTTTGCCCTTTAATGTCTTTAGCCCTTATAAATTATAAATTGTAGTCAACATTTCTAAAGCTATCCCTAAATTCTCAAAATAAACTGGCTAGACAAGTGGCAAATTGAATCCTGATTTGCCACTTGTGGCAAAAACACAAAGGCTGTACATAAGCGTAGTGTCTACAACAGAGAATGTAAGTGTTCTGTCCAGAACAAGTTACAACTGCTACATGACTAGCTAAGTCACTTCTACCCTCTAAGCCTCAACTTCCTCATCTGTTAAGTATTGTTGTAAACCATACCCAGGTTCAAAAAAACAAGGGAACAAATACAGTATAAAGGAAATATAGTTTATTATTACAATAAATAGAAAAGTCTTAGGTATTATAGGAGATTGTAAGTTGGTTAGTAGAATATGGCTGTCAATGGGACTAATATAATCTTAGATATGTAAAGTTAAAACAAAGAATAGTAACAGTTCCCTGTCCAAGGCAGACCATAGCTAGATATTGACCAACTAGAGTATGTCCAGAGGAGACTGACATGAATGATAAAGGAATTGTCCAGGAAACCATATCATATATGGAATCTGGGAATGTGGACTCAGTATTACCTCATCCACAAAATAAGGACACTAGACCAGATCAGGGTTTTTCAAACGGAGTTTTACAAATCCCTAGATGTTCTACATATATACCTTACAAGGATCTCAGTGACAAGGTGAAGGAGCCAAAAGAATGTGGTTCTGGTCCTCTCATTCATGTTTCAACCAGATCAGCTCTACTCTTGCCTATTTTAGGTATAGGGCTCTTGGTAATAATGATAAAAATAGCTAACACCATTTGCCAAGCACTAAACCCTTTACATAGATTATTCCAATTATTCTTCATAACAATCTATGTCATAGGAACCATATTATTCCCATTTTACAGATAGGAAAACAGGTTTAAAGAGGTGAGGCAGGATGCTTGTGTGGCTCAGTCAGTTGGGTGGCTGCTGTGGGCTCAGGTCATGATCCCAGGGTCCTGGGACAGAGATCCGTGTTGGGCTCCCTGCTCAGTGAAGAGCTGCTTCTCCCTCTTCCTCTACCCCTCCCCATGCTCATGCTCTCTCTCTCTCTCAAATAAATAAATAAAATCTTTAAAAAATAAAGAGGGAGGCAACTTGCCCAAATAATAAGTATTAGAGTAGGGACTGAAATCCAAGCAGAGTCCGGAGCCTACTCTTGTTAGTCACTATACATATAATTTTTATTTGAACGAAAAGAATCTAATGCCTTAAAAATACTGAAAATTACTGAATTAGATGATCTTCAAGGAATATTGTAGATTTAAATTTCTATAATTCCACACTCAGCTTAGTAAAGGGATATAATAACCAGCCTCAAATATCTGAGATGTTTTATAGAAAAAAATAGGATTATTCCATGTAGCTCCAGAAAACAGAACTAAAACCAAAAGAAGAGGATAGAGTGGAGAGAAAGTTATAGGGAAAGAATATACATAAGAACTTTGTAGCAGAGCTGCCCAACAATGGGACAGATAGTGAGTGAACTCCATGGTCTTGGTAGTGTTCCACAATCAGAATGATCACATATGGGTACTGCTGGGGATGGAGATATTAGAGCTACAATTCCTGCTTTGTTTAGGAAGTGAACTAAATGACCTCAAAGGATTAGAAATGAGAGTCTCAAAACTCTCATACAGAGGTTCAAGGTATCAGACACTGAGGATCATTATCAGTGCACAATTTCTCTCATACCAAATCCAAGAAGGAAGGCTATCCTCAGCTGCATGCCTTTTGTACTTATAGTTGTAAATGTGAGACTGCCCTAAAGCAAGAACCCAGGCTCCCACCAGACTACCTGCTACCTTCAAGGGACAGGAAGCCACCACTGGGTTCCTCCCCTACCTCCAACCTTTCCCAGCTACCCTGTCACTGCAGTTCCCTTATATTTGTGACAGCAATTCTAAAGGTCAGTGCTAGAAGTAATTTGTTCATCCCCTATGGATTTACAGGTGGGAAAAAGAAAGTTCAGAAAAGGGCATTATCTAAAGCAATTCTCATTATTTACTAAACACACCGGTATAAGAAGACCTAGACACAAACTCATGAAGTTGACAGGAGCTAGTACACTCAATCAGGCTTCAAGACAGTCTCCATTTATTATATACTTATTAATTACATGTTAGCATATACAAAAATATTAATTTGTAACATGTGATTTATTATACATTTATTATTCATATCCCTACTTCTAAAAAGTGACTAGTGACTTGGACAATACAGCCTACTTGTCTCATTTTCACCACTTTAGGGAAGAATTCTTTAAGGTATCAAGGGTCATGAAACTCAGGAACAGCGGAGAGAGAAACAGATTAGAGAGCCACATTAGATGTGAAATCCTCCAGCTCTCCTCCACAATCAGTCCACCAGATTCAAATGGAGAAAGACTGTTCCTAGCAACAGTTATTTCCCCATATGCCTCTATTAGCATAAAGCTTAGGCCACCAGCACTAGTACTGCCCCAGACAAGGGAGCAGACTCTCTACCTTAGCCCTTTAACCCTAAACCTTCTAAAATTCCTCCTTTATTTCACCATTTCAAGAGAAGCCCAGCCCACCTACTGAGTCACCATAAAGTCCCTATAGGTTGAATTAGAACTTCTAAAAACCACTTCCTCTTCAGAGATAATCATAGACTCCTCAGCTATTAGAACCAGAAGGACCTTGCAGAGTATCTAGTTAATCCTCCACCAGTCACAAAAAGGGAAGGTGCAGAGAAGGGAAGAGATGGTCTGAGGCCATCTTCTTTTTCAAATGAGTGTTTTTCCATACCATGTATATTTTAATCAGTAAATATAGTATTGTGAAACCAGTGAAGGCATGGATGGAGGACAAAAAAGTCCTTCCCTTCCCTTCCCATATCACTAAAAGGAACTCCAGGACATGGACCTAGGTAATTAATAGAGTCCTTGGCTATGAATGCTAGGACAGTACAATGTAGGTCTGGCTTTCCATATCACCTTGACAATCTTTGCCCTATCAGAACATAGGCTTGTCTCACCTTTCCCTCTTCTCAAATATATATACACATACCTCACAGGTATCTGGAGAATTCTAAATATCATACTCTGGAATTCATACATGGGAGCAAACGGGATTCTGAAAGCAGAGTTTCTGTCCAAAGGTCACCCTAAAGTCATCTGCCTCTCTGGTTTCTAAGGAAGGATTAATTACAGCCAGAGCCTATAGAGAGATGACAATGATTCAGCTGAGGATAAAGGGTGAGATGGCACAGAGATGATGATAGCCAGGTGCAACCAAAAACAAACGGTGGAAGGAATGGACTGTAGTGTCTCTTTAACTACCCAGTCCCTACTCCTTGCACTACCCCTAACATCCTTCACTGATCCTTCATCCTTCACTTATCTCTCCCTGAATGTCTATTCCAGTAACTTTGTCACTGATCACTTTCTCACACATGTATACTAATGTATACTGTTAGCCCCTACTAACACCTCTACGGCCACACTAGGAGGAAGAAAGTACAGAGAGGTTGAAACCAGTTTTGTTTGGAGGGCAAATTTAGCCTTTGGATCAGATGAGCATGTACCTTTGAAAAAGGTAAAGTGTTATATAGACTATAAAGGGACTGTTGACTTTTCTCTCTCAACTTTCTGTCTCTCCATCATCTATCTATACATGCAGTTACCTATGTTGGTTTTCTTTCCTCCAAACCACTTTAAAATTTCATTTTTCTGTTCCATTCCCACTACCAGCATCCCAATTCAGGCACTTTTTCTGAATAACAAACTCCCAGCAATCTGGCTTCACATTTCCATTTCCATATGTATCCACATTAATCTTCTTAAACCCAGTTATGACCACATCATTCCCCTGCACTTAATCCTTCCATAGGTCTCAAAAAAAATAGTCAAAATCTTCCGTTCCTGGACCTCATCCACTGTTGAAGACAATCTTGATTCCTCTTTGTCTCATTCTCCAGACCCAATCCAAGCTAGCAAATTCCATGGGCTCTTCACTCAAAATAGATCCAGATTTTGACTACTTCTAACTACTTCAAAATACTACTATGGTATAAATCACCAACATTTCTCATTTAATTTCTAAATAGCCTCCTAATTGTCCTCCCTGCTTCTACTCTTGCCTTCTGTCTATTCTCAACACAAATGACAGAAAGATTTTAAATATACATCAAATGGTCATCACTTTTGTGCTCAGGATTGTCCAGGGGTTCCCTATTTCACTATAAATAAAACCCAAAAGTCTATATTGACTATCAAGGTCCTACATGGTCTAGTGACCGGTCGACCCCATTCCCAATACTCTTTCTCTAGTTCACACTGCTTCAGCTACACTAATTTCCCAGCTAGTCTTCAACCAAGCAGCAGCACACTCCTACCTCAGGGCTTTTACACTTGCTCTTCCATTACTTGGAATATTTCTCCTTCCCAACCCAACTATCTGCGTGATATACTCCATTTCCTTCCTAAATGTCTGCTCAAATGTCACTTTATTAGACAGTTCTTCCCTTATCAATCCCTACTCTTTGTTGTCATTCCCTTTTCCTTAATGCCACTCTGTAGTTTTCTATAGCACTTATTACTACCTGTCATATATTTATTGGCTTGTTTATTGTCTGTCTCCTCAAGCTGAAATATAAACTCCATGAAGGCATAGATATTGTTCAGAATAGTTCCTGATATGTAGTGAGTTCATAGTAAGTATTTATTGAATGAATTATTCCCTATATGTACTCTTTATTCCAGAAAAATTTGGTCTTCTTACTGTCCCAACATAATAGTAATGATGGCTAATATTTTTTTAGTGCTTTCAATGTGCCAGGAATTGGAAAACATCAGTTTGTTACACTATTCAATCAATAACTCCATGAGATGGAAACTTTTATCCACATGTCATAGTTGAGTACAAAATCATACAGCTATTTAGTGTCAGAAACAGGACTCAGATTAGGTTGACACCAAAACTTATTCTTCTAATTTTTATCATAATGCCTCCCTACATGCTTTATCCCTTCTGTAAACTATTTGTGTAAGTGGCTCTTTGCAATTTGGCCCATAATTGCTTTCCAGCTGATTTATATAGGCCTATTTGGTCTTCCAAACAGAATGTCAATTCTATGAGACCAAGATCTGGGCCACTGAAACATGGTAACACATTTTATCTTATATTTGTAAGCAAATTAACCTAATGTTAATTCAAATTAATTTCACTAATATGACAAATTTCTCTTTTCAACTGTCACAGCCTATTGTTGGATAACTAGAATAATGAAGCAGGATCATATGGTGAAAAGAATAGCTGACTAGGAGTGAGGATATCTGGAGATTAGTCTCAGCTCTGTCTCCAAGGAGGTATATAACCCTTAAGTAAATCATTTAGCCTCACTTTAATCTATCCATCTGTAAAGAGAACTGGCCTAGATGGAGTCTAAATGGTCACTTCAAGTTCTAAAAATACTATTATTCCATGAACACCTACAATGTCAATGTCAAGCCAAAAGTAAAAGGCCAAATTCTTCCTTAATAATGGTTCTATTTTGGTTCTAAGAGCACTATTTTATCTGTGCATTATTTCAGAACATGCCACAAAACAAGCAATGAGCTATAAATGTGGTTTGCTAATGCCACTAGAACTGTATAAATGACATAGTTTAGGTTGAAAGGAATGTAATACTGCAGCACCATAAGAAGTATATCAATTGTAGCAAATCACGGAAAAGATGTCACTTTAAAAAGCATTAACAGGGTGCCTATGTGGCTCAGTCAGTTAAGCAGCCGACTTCTGATTTCAGATCAAGTCATGATCTCAGCGTCCTGGGATCAAGCCCCATGTTGGGCTCCACACTTAGCCTACTTCAGGATTCTCTCTCTCCCTCTGCCCCTCCCTCTGCTGCTCACACACAGGCATACACACTCTCTCTCAAATAAATAAGTCTTTAAAAAAAAAGCATTAATAAAAATTAGAACAGGAAGAAGGTAGACTCCAAAACAAAAGACTGTAGAGGAAAAACAAGACTTCATAGAATGATATGATAGAGAGTTTGAAAAATATTGAGTACAACATAAAGGCAAATAAAATGGCAGGCAATTTTTAACTTCAGAGAAAACAAAAACCTATGCATAAAAAGAAATGCAATCATAATATATTACTCTTCTGTAAAGATTTGTTTTAAATTAACTTAAAAACAGAGCTAGGTAGATGAGAGAAAGAAGTTGGAGAAATACATAAGAACCAAATTCTCATCAATCATACTAGGAAGTCATACTTTTTAAAGTATGCAATATAAGCATATTATTTTAAAATATAGAGAAAAAAGGGAAAGAACCATAAATCTGGCCTATTTGCACTTTTTTATAACAAATGTGACTTTTTTGTAGCTTGGTTTTACTTTATTATCAACATAAAATAATTGAATAATAATGGCCTATGTAGTACTTGTCTCCCATTCCCTTACCTCTATTTCCATAATACCTAATATATGACTGACCATCCAATAATTTAAAAAGTTCTTGTTGGTTGAGTGGCCAATGTAAAAATGGGGTGAAGATGTCTTGTAGAGTTACAGAATTTTGCACTAGAAAAAAATTTAGAAATTATATAATCCAGTGCTTTCCTAATTGGTATTCCATGGAATTCTGCTTCTTGTAATGTTAATAGCACACCACAAAAAGTGTTTGGAGCTCAAATAAATTTGAGTAATCTCATGTATAAAAAAATTAATCAGGTGCCTTCACCGTAGGAATTCTTAGGAGGCTTTACTGTTAATATACACTGGGAATCCCATAAGGGCAACGTATTATGTAGTGTTTCTTGGACTTGTTTTATGAATGAAGCCCCTGCTAATATCTATAGTAAGGAACGGTTTCTGGAGCACTCTTTAGAAAACACTGATCTAGTCTACTACCCTCATTTTACAAATGGGGAAAGAGAGTCTCTCTAGATTTGTTCAGGTCTGGATAGCAGAGAAATTAGAAAGAAAGGCTTCAGGATTCTGCAGCAATCTCCAGTGCTTGAACAACTCTGGCCTATGTTTCCTCAGCCTTTCATCACGTACCTGAATTACTTCAAACTAGGAAACAATGTCAGACACAAGTATCTCCTTTATAGATCTTTAAAGATTTTTCTGATCCCTAAGGAACTTAGGAAGTGAACCCAAGTGTTAGCTGGAGCTCAAGCCATAAAGTCCCAGGAAAAGAGCTAAAGAAAGTTTCAACAAACATAAAAGGCTAAGTTTCAGTGGCAAAGTAACCCCAAATTGAGCAATGGCAATATGAATAGACCACTCACATTTGTAGTGTTTTCCAATAAGTATATAAATGCTTTTATAACATCATCTCATTTGATTCTCATAACAATCTAATGAAAAAAGACAAGGACGGAATTATCATCCCCATTTTATGGAAGAGGAAATGGACTCTCAGAGAGTTAAATGCCTTGCCTGTGTTATACAGCAAGCAAATGGGCTCACATTAGGGCTCATAACAATCTATCATACAAATTGGACAAATTTTGATTGAGTACCAGTTAACTCTTCCATAAAACATCCAAGCTGGGCAGCCCAGGCTGGTCCAGCAGTTTAGCACCGCCTTCAGCCTGGGGCCTGATCCTGGGGTCCCAGGATCAAGTCCCATGTTAGGCTCCCTGCATGGGGCTTGCTTCTCCCTCTGCCTGTGTGTGTGTGTGTGTGTGTCTCATGAATGAATAAATAAAATCTTAAAAAAAAGCAAACATCCAAGCTGTTCCTACTGGCTCACTTAAAAAGAAACAGATCAGAGGCACCTGTGTGGCTCAGTTGTTGAGTGTCAGCCTTTGGCTCGAGTTGTGGTCCCGGGGTCCTGGGATCGAGTCCCGCATCAGACTCCCTGCAGGGAGCCTGGTTCTCTCTCCACCTATGTCTCTGCCTCTCTTTCTGTGTCTCTTATGAATAAATAAATAAATAATCTTTAAAAAAGAAAAAAAGAGGGACTCCTAGGTGGCTCAGTGGCTGAGCATCTGCCTTTGGCTCAGGTGTGATCCTGGAGTCCTGGGATCAAGTCCTGCATCAGGTTCCCCATGGGGAGCCTGCTTCTCCCTCTGCTTATGTCTCTGCCTTTCTGTCTGTGTCTCTCATGAATAAATAAATAATCTTTAAAGAAAGAAAAAAGAAACAGATCAGTTCTCAAAGTGCTCGTGGGTGGTGGCAGAAACAACACCCCGATTACTGGAACTTTAAGGTCCTATTTGGGTTCAGTATAGTAATACCACCTAGAAGTTATGTTGCTGGAAGGAGGAGGTCTTAAAAAGTTCCCACTGTAAGGGGGCACCTGGGTGGCTGGGTAGGTTAAGCGACTGACTCTTGATGCCAGCTATCGGTTCCAGGGTAGTGCATTCAAGCCCTACATTAGACTCTGCTAGTGTAGAGCCCATTAAAAAAAAAAAGAAAAGTTGGGCAGCCTGGGTGGCTCAGCAGTTTAGCGCTGCCTTCAGCCCAGGGCCTTATCCTGGAGACCTGGGATCGATTCCCATATCGGGCTCCCTGCATGGAGCCTGCTTCTCCCTCTACCTGTGTCTCTGCCTCTCTCTCTCTCTCTCTCATGAATAAATAAATAAATTCTTTAAAAAAAAAAAAGTTGGGGCACCTGAGTGGCACAGTCAGTTAAGTGTCTGACTCTTGATTTCAGCTCAGGGCACGATCTCAAGGTTGTGAGATCAAGCCCTGCATCAGACTTTGTGCTCAGCATAGAGACTGCTTAAGTTTCTCCCTCTCTCTCTGCCCCTCCCCCACTGTGCTCATGGCTCACTCCCTCTCTAATAAATAACTAAATCTTAAAAAAAAAAAAAAAGTTCAGGGGTGCCTGGGTGGCTCAGTCAGTTGAGCCCTTGGGTCCTGGGATCAAGTTCCACATTGGGCTCCCTGCTGAGCAGGGAGCCTTTTTCTTGTCCCTCTGCCCCATACTCATGCTTGCTCACTCTCTCTCTCTAGTGCTCTTTCTCTCTCAAATAAGTAAAATCTTAAAAAAAAAAAAAAAAAAGGTCCCCCTGTGGAGGCACCATGATGTAGAGTTACCAGCAAGGAGTCAAACAGATTTGGGTTTGAACCCTGGCTCTACTACTTACTTACCCTCTTTATTCACTATTGTAACCCTCTGTGCTTCATGTCTTCACCTATATTACAAAGCTGCTGAAAGCTAATGTAAAGAATTAGAAGGATAGCATAGTGTCACAGTTATGAGTGTAAATTCTCTAACTCTACTACCTGGGTCTGAATCTCAGCCCTACTTCTTATTAGCTGTATGACTTTGGATAAGTCACTTAACACTTAGAATTTTTTTTTTTTAAGATTTGATTTATTTATTCATGAGAGACACACACAGAGAGAGGCGCAGAGACACAGGCAGAGGGAGAAGCAGGCTCCACGCAAGGAGACGTGGGACTCGATCCTGGATCCCCAGGATCACACCCCGGGCTGTAGGTGGCACCAAACCGCTGCGCCACCGGGGCTGCCCAACACTTAGAATTTATTTTCACATATGTAAAATGAGGAAAACAGTGCATTCTTGGTTGTTGTTAAGAATCAAATAAGGTATTTGTTAAGCATTTGAGCACAGTGTCTAACATTATAGGGGAATGTCATTGAAAAGATATGACCACTGATTTACCTGACAGACCCATGAGTTGGACCCGTAGGAGGCTTCTTACTCCCTTCCATGTCCTTGGAAGGTGCGTTCTACTTGCTTTTCCTGTTCCCAGAGGCTATTTCAAGGACAAAGCTTTGCAATGTGGTGATGTGGTGTTGAAAACACCTGCACAGTACTGAGCCCACTTAGGACCTCTTTACAGACTTTTAACATTTGGAGGGCAAGTGCAGCAATCCATTCATCTTACTGCTGCCCCAAAACAAGCCTTGTATATAAGTTTTCTTTGCTTATTAAAACTGCCACCTACCAACCTGGAGTGGCCTGCCTCTTTCTTCAGTCTCTCCCTGCCCTCTGTTTATGGGAGCTGGTTTCAAATTACACCTGGGAAACTCCAGAAAGAACTGTGAACTAAGAGGTACTACATAACTCACTCACAGACAATGATGACGACAGTGGTCCTGGTAGGGAAAATCTCAATATCCATTTCCTCCCAAAGCAAAATGAGAAAGAATGCTACTCAGTCCTGTTTGCTTCCATTTACCCTCTACCCTCTTTTCTCTCCAACTACAAACCAAGAATACTAGACTAGAAATCAGGACACTTGGTTCTGAATGTTGGTTCAGTCACATACTAGTTATGTGATTTTACGGAAGTCACTTAACTCACTTGAGGTATTTTTCCTCATCTGAAATTAACAATACCTTACTTACTCTTCCAGGTTGTTGCAAGCATCAAATAAGTTAATAGATTTTAAAGTACTTTGTGAACTGTGAAACACTATATAAATGTGAAGGGTGACTTTATCTGTCACAGACTTCAAGATAGATGTTTTTACCAGTAAAAAGCAACTTTATCTCCAAGTTTTTTCTCGTGGACAATTCGATCTAGTACGTTGTAGCAGATGTTAGTAGTTGCTCCTTTCATCCACTCGATGAAGATTTTTCCTTTAGTCACATCAAAATTGTACTGAAGGAATGGGCCAGGACACGAGGTCTTCCAGTAAAATTCCTTGGCAATGTCTCCCCAAAACTCTGCAACAGAGAAAGATTCTCAGACATATTTATCCTCAGATGGCTTACTAGTCTATGACAGGAATAAGTCACAACTTCTCTGCCCTCCACTCTAGGACTTACCACCTAGATCTCTCCTCTATCGTCTAATCTTATCACCTACTACTTTCCTAACCTACCTTCTATTCCCATGAGCTAAATCTTGACTCAAATTTCTTCCTTCCCTCCTCAAAACTGCCATTTCATTTTTCATCATCTTTTTAAAAATATTTTATTTATTTGTTTGACAGAGTGAGAGCACAAGCAGTTGAAGTGGCAGGCAGAAGGAGAGGGAGAAGCAGGTTCCCTGCTAAGCAAGAGGCCCAATGCGGGGCTCAATCCCAGGACCCTGGGATCATGACCCAAGCTAAAGGCAGCCACTTAACTGAGACACTGAGGTGCCCCCCATTTTTCATCATCTATTCAAATCATAGCCACCCAGTGCTATCATTGTGATAGCACTTAGTATATTGCTAGTATATCACTAGCTATACTAGCAAGTAGCTAGCTAGTATCACTAGCTACTGTGAATAGTAGCTTAGTATATTGTAGTCAATCAGTAAATTTTTTTAACAAATTAGTAAGTGAAAGGAAGAAATCCTTTACCCACAGAGTCTTCCAACATATGTAATATCTTTCTCTTAATTTGTTCACTCTCGGCAACTATTTAATGAATATCTCTTTCTCCTACTACCTCTTGCCCAAGTGTTACTTGCTATGTGCCAAATGTTGCTTTAAGCTTTTTATATGTATTATCTCATTTAGTCTTCACCACAACCAGAAGAGGTAGGCTTTATTTTCATCCTCATTTCATTGATTTAAAAGTCAAGGCTCAGGGATCCCTGGGTGGTGCAGCGGTTTGGCGCCTGCCTTTGGCCCAGGGTGCGATCCTGGAGACCCGGGATCGAGTCCCACGTCGGGCTCCCGGTGCATGGAGCCTGCCTCTCCCTCTGCCTGTGTCTCTGGCTCTGTATCTCCTTCTATCTCTCAAGAATAAATAAATAAAATCTTTAAAAAAAAAAAAAAAAGTCAAGGCTCAGAGAAATTAAATAATTTGCCCTAGGTTAAACAGTTACAAAGTCAAGATGTGAACTGCCCTGAGGATGATAATTTTGCTAAAATCTAAAAGACAAATAAGAATTTTTCTTCATTTCCTCACCACAAACAGAGTCCCATTGGATAGAAAGGAACCATGGGTATGTGTTAAAAGAAACTCTTTGAGGCTGAAGTACTAAGAGTAAGAGAAAGAATAGCAGGAATTGATGCACAAACTAGGAAGATCATGCAATCCTTCTGGGCATGATAAGGAATTTGATATTTATCCTAAGAGGAATGGAAAGCCATTGTAGGATTTCAAGGAGAGGGACATGATCAGATTAATAATCTTAAAATATTCCCCTGGCTGTTCTGGAGACAATGTATTCGACAGGTAAAACATGTAATTGCAGAGTACTTAGGATATTGTCAGTACAAAATCAGGAGCTAGAAGGGAAGGAGAGACACACTTAGAATCATAAGAATGAAAGGAACTTTAGAGATTATCACCCTTTCATTTCACCAATAACAAACCAAATTCATAGAGGCAAGTAAAGTGACTTGCTCAAGGTTACGTGATTCAGTTTATACAATCTACTTGGAAAGATAAGACTAACACATGAAATACTTTAGAACATGCAAGACAGGATATAGTTGAAACCTAAATCACATGGTGTACAACTTGCAAACAATTTAAGGAATCCAAATTAAATCCAACCTAAGGTGCCATTATATACCTATAAAACTAGCAAAGAACTTTAAAAAAAGATTAAAAAAAAAAAAGAGTGGTGGGGCTTAGCAGTTTAGCGCCACCTTTGGCCCAGGGTGAAGGGTGATCCTGGAGACCCAGGATCGAGTCCCATGTCAGGCTCCCTGCATGGAGCCTGCTTCTCCCTCTGCCTCTCCCTCTCTCTCTCTCTCTCTCTCTCTCTCTCTCTCTGTCTCTAATAAATAAATAAATAAATAAAATCTTAAAAAAAAAAAAAGAGTGGCACTGTAAAAGAGATACTCTTTTTTTTTTTTTTTTTTATTTATGATAGTCACACAGAGAGAGAGAGAGAGAGGCAGAGACACAGGCAGAGGGAGAAGCAGGCTCCATGCACCGGGAGCCCGACGTGGGACTCGATCCTGGGTCTCCAGGATCGCGCCCTGGGCCAAAGGCAGGCGCCAAACCGCTGTGCCACCCAGGGATCCCAAAAGAGATACTCTTATATGATAATGGCATTGTAAGAAATTGTCATAATCTTACTGGATACCAGAGCAATGACTAATGAGAGCCATAAAACTTTTTATATCCTTTCATCTGCTAACTTAATTTTGGGGAACACACTACAAAAAAAAATGTCAAAGAAAAAATGAAGTGATTGCTAAAGAGATGTTTAAAGTAACACTATAACATTGAAATTGGAAACAACCCAGGAGCCCAACAATTAAAAAAAAAAAACTGATAAAAACTAGTAATACTACTAGTAGTATCACAGAATACTAAATGGCCACTAAAGAGAGGGAAAATGGGAGGTGGCATTTTAGTGAATACCATTCCTGTACCAGTCATGGAGCTAATCTCATTGAATCTTTTTTTCAAAAAGATTTTATTTTTAAATAATCTCTACATCCAAGGTATCTCACACTCAAAACCCTGAGATCAAGAGTTGCATGCTCTACTGAGCGAGCCAGTCCAACGCCCCTCATTAAATCTTTTTTTTAACATTAAAACACTCATAATTGGATCCCTGGGTGGCGCAGCGGTTTGGCGCCTGCCTTTAGCCCAGGGCACGATCCTGGAGACCCGGGATCGAGTCCCACGTCAGGCTCCCGGTGCATGGGGCCTGCTTCTCCCTCTGCCTATGTCTCTGCCTCTCTCTCTCTCTCTCTGTGTGACTATCATAAATAAATTTTAAAAATTAAAAAAAAAACACTCATAATTGAAGAATTTTTATTTCATGTACAATGAGTTAGCATGAAGGTAGGTATCTTGGATATCTGTCGGTAAGGTAGGTATCTTGGATGACCCATTCAAAGTTTGCCTAATCCAATTTAATTAAGTCTGTATCCCTCACATATAAACAGAAACACTCACTGGCAGCCCATATTAAGGCTGTATTTCCCAATTAGACCACGCTGGTTTGAGCACAGGTGGCAAGAAGGAGAACCCTGGCCAAACCTCCTACGATGGCTCCAGGAGAGCTGCTGGTGACCCATCTTGCTCTCAGATGCAATGAAGCAAAAGGCCTCAATGAATCTTTATATGGCCCTATGAAGTACACATTAATTATCCTACTCTTATGAGAAAACCAAAGAAAACCAAAGCTCAGGAAACATAGGAAACTCTCCCAAGGACCACATAGCTAGAAACCAGTATACACAATCAGGTCGGTTGTTACAACTACATCAAGTACATGTATATACTCAAAAACATTTTTAAGTGATAATAGGCACAGATTAGCTAAAACTATTTATGAACCACATTTATGTGTATCAATAAGAATGAAGAAAACTGAGTATTATGAGCACTTAGTTTTGTTTTGGAGGGTTTTGTTTTGTTGGAGGTGTTGAAATCTGGAGGTTTTGCTGACACATATTCTAACTACAGAAGAAGTTCAGAAGATTAAAAGATGAGCATGGACTGAATGATCAGGGAGTTGTGTAGACTTGGTGGAATTTGACTAGGTAGAGAGGAGCAGAAAGAAATTGGCAAAGGCAAGGAGATAGGAAAAAAACTTTTGTGTATCCAGTATATCAATGAGAATGACTTGTCTAGAATAAAGGGTGTGGTAGGGAATAGCAAGAGGTAAGAATAGAGAAGTGAGGTAAAGCTAATTATCCAGACCTTGAAAGAAAGGCAGAATTTTAATCTGAAATTGGAGGAACCATGGAACTTGGAAGTTTTTGAAGTGACATATGAAAGTAGTATTTCCAGAATATCAATCTAATAGTTTTTATTTTAGATAACTCTAAAGAGAGATTGAAGGTGGGTGAGCCCAGGGGACAGGAGAACCAATTAGGAGGCTGTTTCCTTGAATTAAAAGGTAATCAGAGACATTTTGAAAGAGTATTTAACAGAATTTTGTGAAATTCTGTCTGTTCAGACTGTGGGGTCAGGGAAAAAGAAGAGTATAGCTATCAGGAGTATAGATTCTGTAGTCCAGACTACCTTAGTTCAAATCCCAGATCCACTGCTATGTAGCTTTGTGACCTTGTGCAAGTTAACCTCCCGATGCTTGTTTTCTTCTTTATATAACGGGGATATCAGTCTCTACATCAAATCAAACAGGATGTGTGCTGAGTATGCAGTAAATAATCTTAAATGAGATATGTAGATAGAAAAGAATCTATCTATGGTTGATAGATCTTTTTAGAGGAGAAGATGATGAAAGAGATTTAGTTTGGGATACTGCCATTGACAGGGATTAGAAAATTAAGGTGAAAGCAGATTTGGGAGAGAAAATTGGTAAATCCCAGTCACAGTCATGTTAAATATGGTCTAACATCAAGGTGTGTGAATAAAATGGTCTACAGACCTATGAAATTTGGGATCAGCGCATAAGTGGGATCCTGGGCACAGGGCTAAATATATAGAAGTTATTATTATAGAAATAGACGTAAAACAAATGAACTCATGATGGGGAAAAAATATAGAGAAGGAAGAGAAGTGAAAACAGGTCTGAGGATTCAAACTTGGACACTGCCTGTAACAGTCAACCACTCTACCCTTGATTCAATCCTGTCTTGCACTACTCAGTAATTGTTTTGTCCACGTTGTTCTTATTGTTATCACACCACCATTTATTGAATGCCTACTGTGCATCAGGCACTCAATAACGTAACACTCATCACCTGTTTTAGACCTCAAACAAACCTAGAGGCAAGTATTATCTGCATCTTGCAGACAAGAAAAGGAATCACAGGTTTAAAACTCTGCTTAAGACCACACAGTGAATGAGCGGTAGACACAGGATCTAAATCTAGATTTTTCTGGGTTTGATTCATTGCCCACGCTCATCCCACTATCAAACACAGTGCTGCCTCCCAACTCCTTGACCCCTTACCCAGACTGAGGGCAAGAGCAAAGAATTTTCCTCACACATTCTTTTTTTTTTTTTTTCCTCACACATTCTTAAAGACAGAGGCCTATCTCAAAATTTCTGAGTTATGAAAATCCCAGCCTAACTTCTTTTTTTTAAACGTGGCATTTTAGTGACTTGTTCAGTCTGACGTTGCGTAATTTTCACTGGGATTTATGAAACATGAAAAACAGATCTGGGACTCCGTTACTAATTTGGGGGACCCCAAGATGGGAACCAGACCGGCTACTGACCCTCAACAGCTGAGACTAAGTCACAGGGTGAAAGGTGTGAGGAGGCAACAGTTGAATTGGCGTGCAAGTGAGCAAAGAAAGTTGTGTTGGCTCTTCTTCCCTCAAGGCGCCCCTTCACCTCTGAGAACCCATCCTCTCATGTTTGGAACTCTCCTTTTTTCATGGAACTTTCGCTCTCCTCAAGGAAGCCCCATCTCCTCACGAAATTTCCAAGTTGCCAAGGAACTCAACTCCTAGAGAACCCTCAGCTCCTCACAGAACCCTCCTCCTCCCCACAGAAGCCCCGTGTCCTCCCGGAACTCCTTTTCTATCTTCTCCAAGAACCTCCTCATCTCTTCACGGAGTTGGGAAATCCCAACTCCGCCAAGGAACCCCTATCTCCACACGAAACCCTCGTTCCCCACGCCAAGCGCCCATTTCCTCACTCGTCTGGAAACCCCCACTTCTCCCCTCACTGACCCTGCCCAGGGCCGTCCGGGCCCCGCCTCACCTCGCGGCTGCTCCACCGAGCGCCGGTGCAGCTCGCGGTAGCGCTGCAGCGACGGGACGTGCGCGGAACGACTGACCTCGGGCGGCGGAGACCAACTCCGCACCCTGTTCCGAGTTCCAGCCTCCTCCCGCTCCCCGCTCCCGCTGCCGCTCCGGCTCCGCTCCTCCGGAAGCCCCATAGCGTCAAGCTCCAAGCGCTTTAAGAGCCTTCACTGTCGCTCCGAGCGCCTGGGCGAGGAAAACAGGCTGGCCGAGGGGCGGGGCCTTATGCGAGAAGGAGAGACCTGGCGGGCGGGGGCGGGGCGGAGGCAGACCCGGCAGTGGACGGCTTGGAGGGGCGGAGCCACGCCCGATATGGGCGGGACCAGGGCTAGCAAAGACACCGATAGGGAGAAGTCGAATATTGCTTGAGGGCTAGGGGCGGG
Source organism: Vulpes lagopus (assembly GCF_018345385.1). Classification (NCBI taxonomy): domain Eukaryota; kingdom Metazoa; phylum Chordata; class Mammalia; order Carnivora; family Canidae; genus Vulpes; species Vulpes lagopus. Next base: position 23,894,786 of record NC_054841.1, read on the forward strand.
GCTGACTGCGGAAGGGGTGGAGCCGTAGAGTGAGCAGAAGGGGCGGAGCCGGGAGTGACAAGAGAGGTGGAATTTTGGAGTGACAGTGGAGGGGAAGGGCCAGGCGTGACAGTAGAGGAGGTGGGTCCTCTCGTCATGGAGTGACGGGGAGTGGCGAGGCTGGATGTGACAGGAGAGGAGGGTGGATCATGGAGTGACCGTGGTCGGGTGGGGTCTTGGAGTGACAGAGGAGAAGTTGGGTTAGGGCGGGGCTCGAGCGGGAAAGAACTGGGCAACGGAAAGGAGTTGGGTCAGGCCCATAATGGAGCCGCCCCGTGATCTGATTGCACAAGTCTGTCACCCCACCGAGTTGGAAAGCCAGGTGGAGTAGGGTCCTTTGTGGGTGACAGCCTTCCCCTCTGAGAACTATTCCCCAATTCTGAGTAAACCCTTCCCCTCTGTCCCCAGGAAAAATCCTCCCACATTGCTGAGGGCACAGCCTGGGGACAGGATGCCCTCTCTGCTAATCTTGGGACCAGCTCAGATTTTCTCCCACCCCAGCCCAGATTTTACTTCTTCACTCTCCCTGCCTCCGCAAATTTCCATCCAGAGGTAAATTACAAGACAAGTGAAGACTAGGAGGCCCTTCAGGTCTTTGCTAATGAACCCACCTCCTCATTGCACAAATGGTAAACTCAGGGAAAGGAAAAAACTTTTGCAAGGTCACAGAGCAAACAACAACCAGGTTAAGGCCAAACCTAGGTTTCCTGACTCCCCTTATCAGGCTGAAGGTAATACTTGTAAAATATTAAAGTCTATGCAAAACAGAAAAAATTGCTCACACCCTTCTTTCCTTCCCAATCTCTTTACTTCAAGAAACCTCTCCCACCTGCCACAACTGGGTTCAATTACTTCTGGCTTCCCTCCATCCTTTCCACTCCAGAAAAGTGAGGCCAGGCAGCACCCTCCATCTTCCACTTACACTCACCACCAAGAATGGCCCACCTCACCCATCAGTTGACAAAATAAGCTATCAAAACAGGAAAGCTCCTTAGATATCTAACTCCAAGAGTAATTCTGAGGGTCAAAGAAGGCAGACCTCACCTCCTGAAGCCTACACAGGGCTTGTTATCCCATCTGGCCCAGGCTTTCTTCCCACCTACTCCCTTGTTCTTTGCCCAGCTGACCACAAGTCTAACACAACCTAAACTGAAAAAAAAAACTCCCCATGGTCAGACCTATTATCTAGAACCTATCCAATTCTGAAAGGAAAGTCTCAGGGCTCCTACTCATGGAGTAGACATGGACCCCACTGAAGAGACAGATATTTCATCAAGAAAGCATTAACTGCACTGAAGGGGCACACACTTTACTGAAGGGACTCCTTTAAGGGAACACAGATCTTGCTGAGGGATGTCAGATCTCACTGAAGGGCGGTGGACCCTGCTAATAGGGCCTAAATGGCATTGAAAATCTCTGATTCTACTGAGGGAACATGGACTTCCTCTTAGGAGATACGGAAGATATAGACTTAACTAAAGAGACATAGACCCCACTAGAAGACTCAAATCCCACCAAGGGGCTTCTCACTACACTGAGGAAATGGACACCACTGAGGGAGCACTGACCTCACTTAGCGGAGAGAGGCGCTACAGAGTGAGGTCAGAGTTTACTGAAGCATAACAAGCCCTACAGACCTTCTGAGGAGAACCTCTCTGTAGGGAGAAAGGCACAGGCAATGGACACACAGTCCTACTATATAGACAGTCATTCTCCTTCCTTCCCTCCTCAGCCCTGAGCTCTGGTCAGCCCTCTCCTCTCTTCCCTCCCCAAACCCTTCTCTAAAATCCTAAAGCTGTTCTCAATACACTGCTGCCTCCTGCTGTCTACAGATGGCACTGCAACTGCTGGGCCCATTGTAGAATTTCACAGTTCCGCAGTTATTACCTGTGAGCCTAGATCCTGGGGATGGGGAAGGAGAGGATGTGTGCCCAGGAGCTTGACCAGCCCCTTCCCTCTGCCTGTGGACTATGCAGCAATAGAAATTCGGGCAAGAGGCCTCACAAGAGAGGGAGCCCCGCCATCCTTAGAGATGGAGTAGTCATGTAAAGTATAACGTAGCTGGAATTCCTCAGGGTGGGAAGAGAATGGCCTGGGTTGGACGAGATGAGAACTCATGAGATTAAGGAAATAATAATAACAATAATCATAATTATGGCATTTATTGAGTAGATGCCACATCTTATACTAAGCACTTTCTAACATGTTATTTAATCTTTGCAACTATCTGAGATAAATACTATTATTTTCTCCATTTTACAGATGAGGAAACTGATACTCAATGAGATTAAATCTCTTGCCTAATATCTTTTTTTAAAGGATTTTATTTATTTATTCATGAGAGACACAGAGAGAGGGGCAGAGGCATAGGCGGAGGAAGATGCAGTCTCCATGCAGGGAGCCTGATGTGGGACTCCATCCCAGGACCCTAGGATCATGCCCTGAATCAAAGGCAGATGCTCGACCACTGAGCCACCCAGGGGCCCCGATATCATATCTTTTTGTTCACCATTGTATCCCCAGTCCTAGCATAGAGCCTGGCACGTAATAAGTGCTTAATATAGCTTTATTGACTGATCAAGTAGTCAAAGATGTTATTGCTACCTTTATTGTTTAATCTTAGCTAATTAAGATATTTTCCTTTCTAGTCTATTGGATTCATATGTTGAGATCGCTAAATTGTGTCTTTGGTAAAAGACTAAGGCTAGCAACTTTGATAGATAGCTCCTAGAATGCCCCTCTGGTACAGTGAATGATCTTAGAGTTCAAAGAGAGAAATAACCACTGAATAAATCACTAAGCCCTGTTGGGGCCACATAATCATTTTTTTAAATTTTTGTTTATTTATGATAGTCACAGAGAGGGGGGGGGTGCAGAGACACAGGCAGAGGGAGAAGCAGGCTCCATGCACCGGGAGCCCGATGTGGGATTCGATCCCGGATCTCCAGGATCTCGCCCTGGGCCAAAGGCAGGCGCTAAACCGCTGCGCCACCCAGGGATCCCCACATAATCATTTTTTTTTTTTTTTTTATAGTCACAGAGAGAGAGAGAGTCAGAGACATAGGCAGAGGGAGAGAAGCAGGCTCCATGCACCGGGAGCCCGACGTGGGATTCGATCCCGGGTCTCCAGGATCGCGCCCTGGGCCAAAGGCAGGCGCCAAACCGCTGCGCCACCCAGGGATCCCCCACATAATCATTTTTGAAGTAGCTTCCACTTTTAACTGATTTGAATTTTTGATAAGCAATTTTATTTGGAATTTTAAAGTTAATTTATCTATGAGTTTCTTGTAGAAAACTGATCTAACTGCATAGTGTTGTCAAATTTATTTTTCTGCATTCTGTTCATATATGTATGCGCTTTCTACTTGGTTGAAATAATCTTGGTATAAAATAAAAAGGTTCTAGGGATCCCTGGGTGGCGCAGCGGTTTGGCGCCTGCCTTTGGCCCAGGGCGCGATCCTGGAGACCCGGGATCCAATCCCACGTCGGGCTCCCGGTGCATGGAGCCTGCTTCTCCCTCTGCCTGTGTCTCTGCCTCTCTCTCTCTCTCTCTCTCTGTGACTATCATAAAAAAAAAAATAAAATAAATAAAATAAAAAAAATAAAAAGGTTCTAAATCCATTTAATAAAAAATATAAATAAATAAATAAATAAATCTCTTGCCTATCGCAGTTTGTAAGTGGTAGCACAGGGAATAGAACGCAGACACATAGACTACAGAGATACATTTCTCTCCCATTTATCACCCTCCCATACACACACACACACACACACTCCACCCCACTCCTGCCATACCACAACCACCATTATTTCTCTCTCCAAGTGTCCTTCCCAGGCCACACCAAACCTCTTAAAATGACAGTAAATATCCAGATTCCAGGGACCCCATCTCAGCCTATAAATCATGATCTCTAGAGAGAAATCTGGGGGTCTGCTTTTATTTATTTTTTTGGGGGGGGGTCTGCTTTTAAAGATCCTAACGCACACTCAAGTTTGGACTCACTGTCCTATGCTAATAGGTAGGGATCCTAGAAGGGGTTGATTGAAAGAGGAATCTGAGAAGTTTTGGGGGTCAGGGGGGAGATCTGACGTCCGAGGAGAGACATCTGAGGAGGAATCTCTAAGTGAAGCAGTCTGGGGATGAAGTAAGGGTAGGACTGTGTGTGTGTATGAAGGACAAGTCTATTGAAAGAGGGGTCTGGGGTCGGAGGAGGAGTCTGAGATCAAAGTCCAAAGAGGAGTCTGGGGCCGAGGACAGGTTCGCGGTCAGTGGAAGAAGGTCTGTGGGCTGAGGAGAGAGTCTGGGGTCTGAGAAGGATTCTAGCTCAAACTGGACGGAGGAAGGGGTTTGGCCCTTGGGCTGCATAAAGTGTCCCTAGCCACTAAGGTCGCGCTTGCAGCGCTCTTCTCCACCCCCACCTCAGCCCCCGCGCGCTCCCAGGACGCTCTCCAGGCCCTGTGCAGACCGCGCACCGCCCACCTGCCGGTCCACTGCAGGCTGACAGCGCTAGCGGGAGGGGTGCGCAGTCAGATCCCGAGGCCCGTGGGGGTTGTGGTGAGGCGCCCCCTCCTGGCTGCCCGGGAGCTCAGGCCCCGCCCTCCGCCCCCCTCACCTCCCCCCCCCCCCCCCCCCCGCTCCCGCCGCACCACTTCCGGCAGGCGCTGCGTTGCTGGGGGGCGCGGGCGAGGATGGCGGCGGAGAACGAGGCCAGTCAGGAGAGCGCCCTGGGCGCCTACTCGCCCGTGGACTATATGAGCATCACCAGCTTCCCGAGGCTGCCGGAGGACGAGCCGGCGCCCGCGGCCCCTCTGAGGGGCCGCAAGGACGAGGACGCCTTCCTAGGAGACCCCGATACCGGTGAGGCCCGCTGGCCCCGTCCCTGCCCCCTGGGACGTCCCCGGTCCTTCATCTGCGCGGAGCATCACCTCCAGTCTCCATCTCCCTAATTCATCCCCTTCCTCCTGGACCTCTCCCTTCTCCTCCCATGTCTCTGTTCATTAGTGGGGATGGAGATGCATTTTTGCCTTGGAGGCTTAGGATGAAACAAGGGAGAACGGTGCCAGGAACTGCAGTAGCAGGGGTTGGGGTTACCTCTTGGGAAGAACCAACTAATAAGGAAGGAATGCTGGAGAGGAGAGCCTAGGGGACAGCTGTGACCACCTAGAAGAGGGTGTCCGTTTGTCACAAAGAACAAGATAGGAGAAACCAAGTCAGACTGCAGCAGGATGGGTAGAGGCTAGGTCTTAAGAACTTCCCCACAGCCGTGGATTGTGGGAAGGACAGACCTTAGGGAGAAGCTGAGAATATCTTCGTGTTCCGGGAGGGGTAAAGAGAATATGATTTCCCTTTGTGAGCGCCGGGTATTGGGAGACAGGGGGATGGACTGCATGACCTCTCAGAGTCCTTGGGGACCAGAGTGCCTCTGCTGCCCTGTGGATTACCTCACCCCTCCGGAGGCATGGATCAGGCCAGGATGTTAGTAAGGTACCCTGCCCCCTAGGAAACAGGCTCCAGAATTTTACTGTGTTCTCAGCCTTTGAAGAGACTGCAAGGGGTGGGAGGAGGCAGGAGGGAGACAGGGCTTGGGGAGGGGGAGGGAGACCTGAAGGCCAAGAGCTCTCTGAGCATTTCTTCCCTAGGGCTCTCCCTCCTATCCATGTGGCCCAGCTCTATCCTCCTCTCCATTCTTCATCCTCCATCCCCCATCCCTCTTTCCCTCAACGTCACTTCCTGGCATTAGAGCATCCTTCTGCTTCACTCTTCCTCCCAGTGCCTGCACTTGAGCTCTCTCCCTTACCAGCCTGGCAGATCAGGCCTCTCTGACCCAGCCTTCTCTAGCATGGCCCTTCTATAGCTATTCCCAGCCTGATAGCCTGAAACTCTTTCCCTCTCCACAATTTTCCAGTTATCTCGCCCTTCCTAGCAGCCCCTGCCAACCTAACTAGACTGTACGCTACCTGGAGGGAGGAGTAGAAAAGGCTGGGGAGGCTTATGGGCATCAGATGTCCACGCTGCAGATCAAAACTTCTTTTCTGGAGGGAGTAACCCTGGAATCAGGAGGTAGCAGGGAAAGTAGTGAGAACATGCGTCCTGGTGGATAACAGCCTGAAACCAGGCCCTTTATTCAGGGGTCAGGAATGCTACTTCTGGTTCCAGCACTACCTTGACTCACTGTATGACAATGGGCACATCTGCCCTGACCTGAGCCCTAGTTCCCTCTTCCAGCTCAACTAGGAATGCCTATCTGTCCTAACCCAGAGATTGGAAGCCCCTGACATGTTATCTCCTGGTTCCCTATAAATGTCTTAGCATTTATCAAGCCTGTGATTATATGAACAATAAGCCTTATGAGGACAGGATTGTGACTGCTTTGTTCACCATCCTTTCTCCACCTTCCAGCGCAGTGCTAAAGGCTCAATAAAAATTACTGAATAAATAAATAAATGAGCGATCTCAGGATGAAAGAATTACAGGGGAGAGAGTTCTCAAACCTCAGGGATTACCTTGGAGAATTAAGACAGGTTCCACTCTCATCTGTACAAAAATCCAGCAGAGACCCTTGTCACCTGAGCTTCTGGGAATCTGCACCTTATGTCATGGTTGTGAACTCATGTTCCAAGTACCCTTACCATCATATCTATGTAGTCATTTCAATGCTGTGTCTCAGAGTACTACTTCTAAGCCCCAAGGCTCCTTTAGCCAGCTGGACTAGCCTTTTGGCAAACATGATCTCCTATGTTCTCAACCTGGAGGTGCCACCTCCTGGCACTGCCCCATCCACTTATCCAGGGCCTTGGTTGTGCCCAGCTAGCCTTTAGCCTGCCACTCCCCAGAACCAAGTACCAAGTACCCCGCAGCGGACCCTGTGGGAAATAGGGCTAAATGGTGACCACTCTAAGGTTGGGGAGAGTCTTGGCTCTCTTCTGAGCTCCAGGCCCATGAGTTCCTCTCTGTCCCAGGCATCTGCCTCTAGATGTCCTGCAAGTGCCTCACCTTCAGGATGTTCTATGCTGAATTCATCATCTCTTCCCCATAATTGTCCTTCCTCTAGTGTCATTCTCCATTAATGACACTGCCATTCATCCAGTCTCCAAGGTAGAGAAGCCCAGGAGCTACCCATGACTTTCTTCCTTCCTCTTACTTCCAAATGGTAATCAGATGCTCTCTGTCCTCTTAAGTGTCTTGCAATCCATCTCGTCATTCCTGCTATCACCACTGTAGCCTAAGCCCCCATCCTTTCTTACCTGTATTACCCATAGGCTTCTAGCTACTCCTTACCCCCTCTCTGTCCTCTGCCCCCCCAACCCCAATCCACCTACCACCCTGAACTTCTGATCATGTCATTCTTTGGTTTAAAAATCTTTAATAATTCTGCCCTTAAAGGAATAAGCAAGTCAAGGATGACCTTAGTTTCCAGCCAAGACCTCTTTTCTGAGCTCTAGACTTACCAGGTCAACTCTGTTCAGGATTTTTTTTGTCATAAATTCAGTTAAAACTGAGCTAATCCTAAAAGAGAATTTTATTGGGTAACATAACTGAAAAATTCAGGGATATGGTGCCTCAGGCATAACTAGATCAAGGTACCTAAAAAAGAATTGGCTTTTGTGTTTTGCTTTGCCTTCCTTTTTATGGATTTCATCTTTAGAAAGCCTCTCATTCTGTGGGGGCAAGATGCCCCCAACAGCAACGGGTTTAAACCTTACCATTTTAGCAACCTAGACAGAAGGAAAGCCTTTCTCTTTCCAATAGTTCCAGCAATAGAACTAAGTTTGTGTCTCATTGACCTGGTGCTGGTCACATACATATCTGTCTCTCAACCAGTCTCTGTAAAGAGGTACCTGTTCCAAAGGGCTAGACTTATACACTCACTCTTACTCTGTGTTGTTTTCTAAAAGAAAATTGAATAGAAACGGCATCTAAGCAGATAAAAATCAGATGCAAAAAAAAAAAAATCAGATGCATACTAGGCTATTTGCCTCTAGACAACTCCTGTTGTTGACCCATAAGTTTATAATTGCCAAAATTAAACTCATCATCTTTCTCCCAAAAGACTTGTTTCTTCTGATTCCAAACTAACCTTTTCCCAGTATCCTGCTGTTGCTCTTACATAGGAGTAAAATCAATGGTATTATTGTCCTAGTGCCTACATGGTAAGGTACTCAGTAAATATTTTTGTTGAATAAATGAATAACTTAATGATTGATGGGCTAAAAAGTCTTGATTAAGTCCAACTCTGATGAAGCCATATCACTTCCCCTCCTGGTCCCTCATAGCTGATTGGAGAAAACAGATGTAAGGACATGTACCTGGAAGTATCAACTAGAATTAGCCTATAAGGTTGGTTTTTGAGTGTGGAATGGCTCCCAATGCCTTGTGGAGCAATGGAAAGGAGGTTTTGAGTTACTCTTGCTTCTGCCATTGACTCATTTTATGACCTTACATAGGTAATCTCACCTTTTCGAGCCTCAGGTTTCCTCATCTGTAAAATGGAGAGAGTAGGCCTATCTCATAAAGTTATGGGAATGCTTCAATGAGGGAATGTATGTAAGGTGCTTGAAATATAGTCAGCATCAATAAATACAAGTTCAAAGCCATTTCCTGCACTTCTTTTGAAACCTCTAGGGACCATGAAGAGTTCTATGCCCATGGTAGATATTTCACATCTGTCTGTTGAATGAATTCCAGTTTTATTTACAGACTGTGTAAATGAAGTGCTGGTGCTGAGAAGTAGAGGCAAGTATGATCAGCTGAAGGAGGCTTCCAGAAGACAGGTTTCTTTTTTAAAAATAAAAATTTTAAAATAAATTACATGTTTATGATCCAAAAAAAAAAAGAAAACAATGAAGGAAAGTAAAAGTCCTCTTGTCTATTCCTATCTGCCCACAATTTTTGCTCTTTATTTAAAAAATATATGTGTTGGGGATCCCTGGGTGGCTCAGCAGTTTAGCGTCTGCCTTCGGCCCAGGGTATCATCCTGGAGTCCTTGGATTGAGTCCCGCATCAGGCTCCCTGAATGGAGCCTGCTTCCCCCTATGCCTATGTCTCTGCCTCTCCCTCTCTCTCTCTCTCTCTCTCTCTGTGTCTCTCATGAATAAATAAATAAAATCTTTTTTTTTTTTTAAGAAAAAATAGTGCCTGAGTCGAAGGCAGGCGCTAAACCGCTGAGCCACCCAGGGATCACCAAATAAAATCTTTAAAAAAAAAATATGTGCATATATATATATATATATATATATATATATATTTAGGAGCATCTGGCTGGCTTGGTCGATGGAGAGTGCAACTCTTGATCTTGGGGAAGTGAGTTTGAGCCACATGTTGGATGTAGAGATCACTTTTAAAAAATAAAATATTAAATATATATATATATTATTTTATTTATTTATTCATGAGAGACAGAGAGAGAGAGAGAGGCAGAGACACAGGCAGAGGGAGAAGCAGGCTCCATGCAGGGAGCCCGATGTGGGACTCAATCCTGGGTCTCCAGAATCAGGCCCTGGGCTGAAAGCGGCACTAAACCACTGAGCCACCCAGGCTGCCCCTATGTATTTTTTTTAAAAAAGGAAATCTATATGTAGTAAAAATTTCAAACAAGAAATCTTCCCACCCCATCACATTCCTACCTTCAGTATCTTTCCTCAAAAGTAACCATCATAAATATTTTCTAAAAATTATCTCTAGATGTATGTGGCTTCTTATTTACACAAAAGGGGGAGGGTGAATTATGGAAGGCCTTGAATGCTAGGTCAGGGAGCTTGGATTTTTTTTTTTTTAAGATTTTATTTATTTATTCATGAGAGACACACAGAACAAGAGAGAGGCAGAGACACAGGCAGAGAGAGAAGCAGGCTCCATGCAGGGAGCCCGACGTGGGACTCAAGCCCGGGTCTCCAGGATCACGCCCTCGGCTGAAGGTGGCGCTAAACCACTGAACCACCGGGGCTGCCCAGGGAGCTTGGATTTTTATCATGTTGGCATTGATGAGCCATGACAGTATTTTAAACAGGAAAATTTAACAGTCGATTTTCAGCATTATCCCACAGACTTTTTTTTTTTTTTTTGAGATTTTTATTTATTCCTGAGAGAGAGAGAAAGAGAGACAGAGAGAGAGGCAGAGACACAGGCAGAGGGAGAAGCAGGCTTCGTGCAGGGAGCCCGACATGGGACTGGATCCCAGGTCTCCAGGATCAGGCCCTGGGCTGAAGGCGGTACTAAACCACTGAACCACCGGGGGTGCCCTCCCACAGACTTTTTAAAGGGGTTATACTCCTAGTGCATAATAGCAGGTACTCAAAAAATATTTATTGAATGAATGAACTTTTTATTTTTATTTTTTTAAGATTTTATTTATTTATTCATGAGAGACACACACAGAGAGTGGCAGAAACATAGATAGAGGGAGAAGCAGGCTCCCTGTGGGGAACTCAATGCGGGATTTGATCCCAGGACCCGGGATCATGCCCTGAGCCAAAGGCTGACACTCAACCACTGAGCCACCCAGGCATCACAATGAATGAACTTTTTAAAACACATTGTACATACAGTAAGGGTATTAAGGTCAAGGTACTAGGCTATTTCTTTACTGTTCACAAATATCCAGGACTTTTAGGCCATTTAGAGAACTGGTTTCAAGGCTAATATATAACCCAGAAGAGAGAAGCTATGGATAGAAGAAGGTCTCAGCACAGGCCAAGGTAGAAAAGGAATGGAAATAATTAGAGAGTGCCTGGTAGACATCGTCTCATGGAATCCTTGTACTCATTTGGCCAGTTAGGGATTAACTCCATTATTAGGATAAGGAAAGTGAGGCTCATGACTTGAAATGACTCATTCATAGTCACCCAACAAGTAAATGGCTTTGAGGTCTCCCCCATCTCCACTCTTACTGTCCTCAGATTCATTTTTCATATAGCAGCCAGAGGGATCTTTTTAAAATATAAAACAGATGGATTCCGGTTCTTGCTTAAAACTCTGCACTGGCCTCCCATGGTTCCTAGGAGTAGATCCAAGCTTCTTACTAGGCCCACAAGGGGGCCGGGTCCACCTGGTCTAGCCTCCACCACACTACTCTTTCACTTTGCTCATTACAACAAAGCCACCCAGGCCTTGGTTTGGTTTTGGGGTTTTTGTTTTGTTTTTTCCTACTGCATCAAGCTTATTCCTACCTTAGGGCTGGTTGTACCTACTGTTCCTTTCTGGAACACTCTACACACTCACCCCTTGTTCTACATATGGCTAGCTCCTTCTCATCCCTTAGTTCTCAGCTTGAAAGTCACCTCCACTGAGAAGCCTTGCCAAGTCCCAGCCAAGTCCCCAACACACATCATTATTCTCTATCATTTTCACCCTTCTTTTTCTTCATAACACTTGCTACAGGTAGTAATGATATACTCCTTTGTTTACATGTTTATTTTCTTTTCTTCCACTGGTCTGTGAACCCCAAGAGGGCAGCAACTGTCTATTTGTTTCCCCTAGCATCTACCATAGGACCAGACCCATAGCAGGCCCTCTGTATTTGCTGAATGAGTGAATGGACAAGCCAAGAGAGGCTGGAAGCCAGTGTCTGTCCACAGTTTTTGTAGCCACTTCCTTGCACAGAAGGCTGGGCCCCAGCTGGGGCAGGATCTGGTTTCCAGGGAGGGCCCTAACCCCCTCCACTCCAGGAAGTGTTATTTGCCCTGAGTCCTAGGTCCTGGCTGGGGCTCAGATCTCAGGACGTTTGGTATAGGTAGGGGCCTGGCATCCAACCTCCTGTCACCCAGCCGAGGGTCCCTGTCTCTACTCAGCTGGGACTTCCACGGTCCCGGTTCTGGGGTGCGTTGGGCAGACGCCAAAGGGCGAGCAGTGCTGTCCAGTGGGGTTTGCTTGCGGGGGGGGGGGGGGGGGGGGGGGGCGGCGCCGAATAGCACCGCCTGGAGGGCGGGCAGGGCGGGGTAAGGTGCCCAGACCCACCTGACTGCCGCCCCACAGACCCGGACTCGTTCCTGAAGTCCGCGAGGCTGCAGCGGCTGCCATCCACATCGTCCGAGATGGGCAGCCAGGACGGGTCACCGCTGCGGGAGACGCGCAAGGATCCGTTCTCTGCGGCAGCTGCCGAGTGTTCCTGCCGCCAGGATGGACTCACAGTCATTGTCACGGCCTGCCTCACTTTTGCCACGGGTGTCACTGTGGCACTCGTCATGCAGATTTACTTCGGGGACCCTCAGGTGAGGGAGTTGGGGGGCAGGAGGAGGAAACTGTAGATGAGGGAGTGGGGAAGTACTTGTGGAGACCTTGGGAATTGCATTGAGGAATGGCTGAGTGGGGGAGGAGGCCAGCAAATGAAAAGGAGAGAAGACAGAGGGGAGAGGAAGGTCCCAAAGGGAAGGGTTCAAGGTATGAGCAGGACAGAACAAGGAAGGAACTTGATCAGGTAAGAGGCACTGGAGACAGTATGGGGAAAATCATAGAGGACCAGAAGGCGGGGCTCCCACCCCCAACACCTGTGGGGGTTCTGGGGTTGGTGATGACTTACGGAGGCAGGGGGCTCCTACTGCCCCCACCAAGTCCCCTTTCCCTCCCCAGATCTTTCACCAGGGTGCCGTGGTGACTGATGCTGCCCATTGCACATCACTGGGCATCGAGGTGCTCAGTAAACAGGGATCTTCTGTGGATGCCGCTGTGGCAGCAGCCCTGTGTTTGGGAATCGTGGCTCCACACAGTTCTGGCTTGGGCGGGTAAGGAGCTCCCAGCTGTGGAGGTTGGGTTTCCCCGGATCTATTTCTGTACCCTGGTCTGTAGGCCTCATGCCCTGGTCTTCGAGTTTGACCAGAGGGGCAGCTGGGCCCTAACTCCTTGCATTTTGTCTTTCTACACCCAATTCTACCCCCTTCTCCTTACATGGAGTCAGAGGAGGTGTTTTCACAAGCTTTTTTTTTTTTTTTTTTTTAACTGGGGAAAGGCTTTTATAAACTATAAAGTGCACAGGTAGAGGTATAGTTTATTTATTAAGGCAGGGTACTTGAACTTTTACGGTTTACAAATCCTTAAAACAAATCCTGTGAGCATGATGAAAAAACCATGGACCCTCTGTCCTCTGAAAACAGGCTGAGAACTCTTAAAACTGGCCACTCATGGGCCATACCCAGTGCACAGATTAGTTTGGTTTCTACACGTAAACTTTAAAAAATTTGTTTGCTATTGTTAAAAAGTTAAGAATTTTCATAAAAATCCAGATTTTCAACATCTCTTGAATAATCAGGAGACCCGGTAACACTCTGTCCACATACCCACATGGCTGCAATTATCTGGGGCTAAATAGCATGATGGGGCTTGTGCTGTCCACTTGGCCATAGTTCCTACCACTCCCTATTGCTCATCTTTCCTTATTATGTAACTTGGGTCAGGCCAACCATCTCAGATGCAACTCCCATCTCAGATGGAAATAAGTCACAGAAAAGGGACAAACTGAAAAAGTCCATAGCTTGACTCCTGCAATACCAGCCCTGCAGGCCCTACCAAAGAAATTCCCCGTTTGGTGCTATACAGTCCATCCTTACATAATTCAGTCCTGGGAGAGGGAGCCTGGGCATACCATAGAGGCAGGTGCAGGAAGTTGGCAGGGGTCCATCTGTGTGGTCTAGGGTGGGGGCAGGAGGTAGAACATCTTGCTCTTCCAGTCTCTGAGTTTTCCTTAATCAGGGATTAAAGTCTCAAGTAACAGGCTAGAAGAGGTCCCTGGTCTTCGTTCAGGTCCCCAACCTCCTTGATTTCATTCCCCGCACTTGTATAGTGGCTGAGTCTCTGAATCCCTGCTAGAGGGGGCTCAGACATTTGACTCCTGTGACAAACTTAGCCTACAGCCATCATCACTGGGGATTAAAGGGTGGGAGGTTAATTGTTTAGAGGGGTAGTATCTTATCAACCTCCCCTTCTGTGTCTCTCCCAGTGGGGGCGTGATGCTGGTACATGACATCCGAAGAAATGAGAGCCACCTAATTGATTTTCGGGAGTCTGCACCAGGGGCCCTCAGGGAAGAGGCCCTGCAGAGATCTTGGGAAACCAAGGTGGGGACCCTGGTGAGAAGAGAGAATCCAGGGGTGGTCCCCCTTCACTGCCCTTCTGCTAACCTAAACATAACTTTGCTGGGTAATTATTATGGAAGTGAGGAAAAGAGTGAAGCAGGGTGCTCTTAAGGTTATGAGGGAGATAGGCAGCCCCCCAAATAAAATAATGAAATCATGTACCAAAAGATCTGTATGGTTGATAACAGGCAATACAACACCTTACTCCTCTGGCAACCTTACCTATCTGGAAGCCTGAACACAGCCTAAGAGGTTGCAAAGTTCCTGCACTATAACTCACACATCTCATTCGGAGCCTATTGACTATAACTCTTCCAGCACACACATATTGGAAGAGTAAAGAGTAACTGCTAAAGGCAAACCCACCATCCACTGAGAGCAAGGGAGGGAATAGAACAAACTTGGAAAAACAGGTATTTGGTACAGTGGCAAAAGCCAAGCACATGCCTGAGTTATCACAGCTGAGTAATGGTGGTGTGATCATGAAAAGGTTAAATGAAAGTCCCTTGTCCATTATTTTAAAAGCCAGGAGTAGATATAATCCAATGTAGACAGGTTTCCATCTTAATTGGTTATGTTTTGGTTCTTTAAAGGGTTTTCTTAATTTATAAATCCCTCAATTATGATAGATAAAGGAAGCCTTTCTGCATTCGCTGATAGTAAGTCAGGGAAATGGGAGGGATGCCTTCTTGGGGAGAGCTTGTCCCTCCTCTGGGATACTTGGCCTGTGTCTTTCCCCTGTGCCAGCCCCCATCCCTGGCTTGGGGCTCTGCAGAGTTCAGCCCAGCCCCCCCCTTCCAGTGACCTGGTCTCCTCTCTCCCTCGCCTGCCCGCCTTGCCCAGCCTGGGCTCTTGGTGGGGGTCCCCGGAATGGTGAAGGGGCTACATGAAGCTCACCAGCTCTATGGCAGGTAAAGACCTTCCCCCTGGGGGCCAGGGGCCCCTGCCTGCATCTCTCCTTGGGTGGCCCTCTCCTACCTTCCTGGATTTTTTCCTTCCCAACTCCCCCACCTAATATCCCCTTCCCTTGCCAGGACTCACCTTCCCAGGACCCCCCTTTCCCCCAGGACCCCTCCTCCTCCCCCCAGGATCTCCTCCACCCCCTGCTCTCCGGCCCCCCCAGGCTGCCATGGTCCCAAGTCCTGGCCTTCGCAGCAGCTGTGGCCCAAGATGGCTTCAACGTGACCCATGATCTAGGTCAGTGGGGCCTGGGGGTGGGGAGAAAGGCATGAGATTGATGGGAAGGAAAGAGGGAACTTCAGAGATTTGGGGCCCAAGCCAGAAAGTACCTCTCTTCCATTTGCTCCCTTAGCTCCCTCCCCACCCATCCTACCCTCATAGGGATTAAGCTTCAAATGAGGGGATCTGGGAAGGGCCCATATACACCCCCTACCTCCCCCATAACAGGCTTGGGGGGCCAGAGCTCTTAGGGCCAGCCACTCAGCCACCCACCTATAGGGCATCTCAGCCTCCTGCCCAACCTCTTGTCCCTACTTGCAGCCCGTGCCCTGGCTGAACAGCCTCCGCCCAATGCATCTGAGCGTTTCCGTGAGACATTCCTGCCGTTGGGCCACCCGCCACTACCTGGCTCACTGCTGCGTCGGCCTGACCTGGCTGCAGTGCTGGATGTGCTGGGCACCTTGGGCCCTGCCGCCTTCTACGCAGGAGGTAATCTCACACTGGAGATGGTGGCCGAGGTGAGCACTTGGGGAGCCCTCTGCCCCGAAGGTCCCTACTGCAGGGACGTCTTCCCTTTCCTTCCTTTTCTGTCTTTCTACATAAATTTACTGGTGATTCCATTTACTTAGGATTCTATAATAGACAAAACTAACTTCTGGTGGTAGGAATTAGATCAGTGGTTGTTTGGGGTGGGAGCAGCTAATGGGATGCAGCACAAAGAACCCCCTGGGATGATGGAACTGTGAGAGATGCCCTTGGGCCCCCTAGGGCTAGTGCCAACCTGTATAGGGTCTTGACCTGTCCCTCCCAGGCCTGGCAGAGACCTAGGATCAGCCTCAGCTTTCCTGAGCCCGCAATCCCATCCTGCTCTTGGGTTTTGTAGGGACTAAGGGAAACCCCTCCTTCACTGGTGACTGTCAGGCCTGGGGATATTGACACAAGGGCTTACCAACCAACCGGAAAGACTTAGTCTGAGGTAGTAATGGGTTCTGAGAACTGTTGTCAGTAATTCAAAACCCCTAATAGAAAATTATGTTCAAGATAAGGATTCATAGACCAACTCTGTGATTCTCTCATCAGTATCTTGGGGTGATTATACATATCTCTACCATTCAGTTGTGGGAATTAAATTGGTCTGCCATTCATTCTACATTCACAGAGTGCCTGTTCGGTGTCAGACCCTGTGCTGGGCACTGGAGTTATGGCTCTGAGATAGACACCAATCTCAAATGGACTTAACTGGGAAGTCCAGCAGAGTACTGGCTGTAGGTCTCCTGGATCCACAGCTCCATCCACTTTGCTAGGCAATGGTCTGTCTGTCTCTTTCTGCCATGACTCTACTTTCTTCTGTTTGAATTCACTCTCTGTCAGATCTCTTCCTCTCCTGCTCTGCACTGGCCATCTTTCTAGCAAATTATCCCAGAGAAAGAGCATGCCTCATTACAATAGTTACAGTAAAAGCCTCCAGGTTATATCTTATCAGCCTGTCAGAGGTCTTATGACTATCCCCAAACCAGCCCCTGGTTTGGAAAAGGAACACTCTGATTAGCCACACCTGGATCTTCTGGAGAAGGAAATGGAGGAGACTCTGACAAAGACTATCTGAGCTTTAAAAGAAAAAAACCCCAAAGTTAAATTTATAAACTTGACCAACAAAGGAACACATACCATCCAAGAAATTCGGTGTGTAGTTCACTGAGGGTGGATTAGAAGTCAGAGGTTTCAAGTACTAAAAAACACAAAGAGAGTGAGAGAGAGAGAGGATTCCTAGTGTTTATGCTAATTTAGGAATGAAAATTAACCCTGCTGGAAAGGATGTAAAAAGCCCAAGGGTTTGTACAAAATTGGTTCATTGATCAATAGAGTGCTTGGTTATATGCAATGAGGGTCATTCCTACCAGGATATCCAGAGTTCACAGTTTTGGAGTAGCTTTAGTTAATTGTAGTGAAATAAAGAATTTGATTTTGATATCTTATAGGCAAGTTATGCTGTAAATTGAAAATGTCCCTTTTTTTTTTTTCAAGTAATCTCTACACCTGATGTGGGGTTTGAACTCAGGACCCCAAAATGCTCAGAGTTGCATGCTCTATGGACTGAGCCAGCCAGGTGCCCCAGAAACATTCCTTTACGTAGACAGAGAATGTAGTATGTTCAAGGCATGGAGTCATGAGTTCAGAAACTGTAGGTCACTCTTGGTGGCTGTATAGAGCTCACTGGGGAATAGCAAGACATGAGGTGGGAGAGGTGGGCAGGGGCCAGATCACAAAGGGTCTTGGATGCCAATCTAAGGAGATCATTCATAGAATGTCTGATACATAGGTGCTCAGTGGTAGTGGTTTTTCCCCTTCCTTTTTTTCTGGGGTACCCAGGGCTAATGGGGTCCCTAAAGGCCATGATGGAAATTTCATAAGGCACAAAAGTTATGAACATCTAATCTGTCTTTGATTCAAACATATACCATAGGCCAAGCCCATATGCTCACTGTGTAGTGTATGGCTCACAGCTGTGGTGGGGTCATTCTCTCCCCTGCAGGCCCAGCATGCAGGGGGTGTCATAACTGAGGAGGACTTCAGCAACTACAGTGCCCTCGTGGAGAATCCTGTGTGTGGCGTGTACAGAGGTGACCTCTCTCCCAGCTCTCAGGGTCCCTGCTCAGGGGAAGCCTCCCAGTCCATGGCTACTTCCTTTTGGCCTAGAGACTCCTCCCCATTTTTCAGGAGAGAAACTGAGGCAGTGAGCTGCCTGGGCAGCCAACTGTTGAAGCAAGCCAGAGCCAGTCCACCTTCTGAAGTAGTCATGGAGTCAGTTACCCCAAGTATTTAGGATATGGGAAGGGAGGTCTGGTCAGAGTCAGAGGGTCAGGCCTAGAAGTTGGGGTTATGGCCATTGACTTTCTTGTTGGGCTCTATGTTGCCTCAGCCCCACTCCCACTGCTCTGTACTTCCTAAGAAGAATTTATAAGACCAGAGTCCATCTAGCTTTGTATTGAACAAACTTTTCAAAACAATTATAGACCTGTCCCCCCATTGTGTCAAAAGGAAACTGAGGCCCAGTGATGGAATGAAACTTAACCTACCAAATTCAAACTAGCAAGGAGCCTGGAAAACCAAGCTTATGACATGGGTGAAGTCCATGTTTGCTGAACCCAAAGTGGTGGGTTCCTAGGTCCCTCAGAAAGTTCTCGGGTTCTTTCCTCTCTAGGAGGTCTGGATCACCTCAAGCCCCAGGACAGGTCACCTCTGAGTTCAGGTTTCCAGGCCTCACCCTATACCCTGATTCTTCTACCAGAAGTGATGGTATATAGAGCAGAGGAAGAGCATAGCTTTGGAACCAGGAAGACCTGGGTTTGAGTATTAGCTGTGCCATTCGCCTTGAACAAGTCACTTCCCAATCTGAGCCATGGTTCCCTCCTGAAAATGGAGATAATAGTAGTGCTTACCTCTCAGAGTCCCCATGAAGATTTGAGATGATGCAGTCCTGATCAGAGTGGATACTGAATGCTTATTTGATTTTATATTTCTCCTCCCCAGCCTGGGTCCTCTTGGCAATGCCAGTACCTTGAGTGCTCTGGGTTTCCCTTGTCTCCTGTAAACAGGACCAGCTGCCTCTCTGTGCCTCAGTTTGTTCACCTATAAAATGAGGATAATGACATTACCCATCATGAGGATTAAATGAGTTAATCAGTTAATGTTAATGTTATGTGTCACATATTATCATTATTCCTTCAGTGTCCAAGCATCTAATAACAGGGGCCTCAAATAGGATGAGGAGGTTGCTGCTTGCACAAAGTTTTGGGGGTGGCCCTGAATAGTATCCTGCCCTGTGGGAGGAGCTAAAAGGAGACACATGGTTGTTCAGGACTCTGGACATCTGGACACCTGCTCTGCACACATCATGACTCTGGGCAGACTACAGACCTCTTAGACCTTAGTTTCCTTGTGCAGAAGAGGAAACTGAAGACCAGTGTTCTGGGTTGAAGTCCTGGCCCTGCCCTTTACTTGCCATCTGAACTTATGTGGGTTCCTTTGCCTCTCAATGCTTTGCCTCTCAATGCAGTTTCCCTGTCTGATGAGGGGTCAGTGCAGTAGTCTCAATCTATGTGATGGTGGAATGTGGAGATGCTTTGACCCCTCCCCTGCCACCTGGTCATTTCTTTTTTCTTTTTTTTTTTCCAGGCCACCTGGTTCTCAGTCCCCCACCCCCGCATACAGGTCCTGCCCTCATCAGTGCTCTCAACATCCTTGAAGGCTTCAATCTCACCACACTGGTGTCCCGGGAACAGGCTCTTCACTGGGTGGCAGAGGCAAGGCCAACCCCTCTACCCTGCCCTGGGTCTTGGTACACTGGGAGATGGGTCGGTGGCGGGGGGGGTGCTGCCATGAGGCAGGACTAACCTCCAAGTTTTCTCACATGAGGATCGTTAGTGTGGGTACTGGGAGGAGCCTGGCAGCCTCTTCCACACCCCATTACATTTTCAGACCCTGAAGATCGCATTAGCCCTGGCCAGCAGACTGGGAGATCCTGTCTACGATTCTACCATCACTGAGAGCATGGATGACATGCTCAGGTGGGTCCCAGGGCAGGACCCTCAGGGCACAGAAGTGGTGGTGGGTGTGAGGAAAGGATCAGGTGAAAAGCAGCTAGTAAAGCAATAAGACCTGGAGTCCCAAGTCAGTTTTAGCTCAGCTCCTGCTCAAACTAGTTGCCTCTCCCAGAACCTACCTCAGTTTCCCCATTTGTATGATGAGTTAGCCTGTGTCATTTGGCTCTCAAAGCTTTCTGACTCTAGCAGGGCACATATCTGGGCCCACCTGTGCCCCCTTTTTAGTGGAAAAAGAAAGCCTAAGAACAATAAAAAGTCTTCAAGCAAATACCTGAGGCAATGGGGATTTTGATTATACTGTATCTACACTCGCAGCATAACATCCTATTAAGACTGTGGGCTCTGGTCAGACTGCCTCAGTTCAAATCCCAGCCTCACCACACACTAGCTTTGTACATTGGGCAAGTCATTTAAATTCTGTCTCAGTTTCTACCAGGCTGTCTGACAATCATGGTGCCAAACTCATGAGATTGTGATAAGGACTATTTAAGGTCATATATGCTAAGCGCTTAGCACGTTGTCTGGCACAAAATAAATATCCAACAAATAGTAGTATTTATGGGCAATAGGGGTGAGTAAGAATGGTTGCTATTTAATTGCTACTCTGATGGACTGAAAGGCTAGCTTAAGGAAAAATCAGAAACCAAAAATATAGTTAGCATAAATTTGTAGTATTACTCAAACAACTCTATGAACTAAGTTGAAAACAATGAGACAAGACTAATAGCTTATAATTAAAAAGCAAAAGGAACAGCAACCAAAAACAATAAGCAGCTCAAGGCCACAAGGATGGGGGCTAAAAACAAAGCCCCTGTCCACCCATGCAATCCACTTGAAGCAAAGCCCTCTGTTCCTCTTCTGTGTGGCCTCCAGCCTCTATGGTCGAAATGGGAATGAGAGTCTTCGGTAATCCTTGGTAACTTGTCATTCTCTAATCAACTAGAATCACCACACTGACAGTTATTCAGTAAGGAACTCTCAGCCAAACTTTAAAAAGTCTGGAGAACTGCATGTTGTTTTCAATTTAGCTTTAAAACACACACACACACACACACACACCTATATTAAATTCATTCAAGTAATTCTTCCAATAAGTAATTATTAAGGACTTACTGTGTACCAAGTCTTCCTGTGCCTTGAAAAAAATTCTTTTTTTTAATAAAGATTTTATTTATTTATTCATGAGAGACACAAAAAGAGGCAGAGACATAGGCAGAGGGAGAAGCAAGCTCCCTGTGAAGAGCCTGATACGGGACTTGATCCCAGGACCCCGGGATCACAACCTGGGCCAAAGGCAACCACTGAGCCACTGAGGCATTCCAAAAAATTCTAATAGTAACCAAAGATCCCTGTATACAAAACTCTTCTCTAACTAAACTTTTTTTTTTTTTTTTTTAAGATTTACTTATTTATTCATGAGAAGGAGAGGCAGAGACATAGGCAGAGGGAGAATCAGGTTTCTCACAGGGAGCTGGATGCGGGACTTGATCCTGGATCCTGGGATCACAACCTGAGCCGAAGGCAGGCGCCCAACTGCTGAGCCACCCAGGCATCCCTCTGACTAAACTCTTAATAAAACTTCAGTTAACTACAAATATTAGGTTAAATGAATTGTTTGTTCATTCAAAATCAGTATTATCTGAACATCCACTATGCCCCAGGTATTTTCAAAGAGAAGATTGAGTAAATAAAGTTGCATAACTAAAAGACTCTTGATTCAAGCATGAAATAAAAGTTGGCTCTAAAAGGTAATCTGGGGGGACGCCTGGGTGGCTCAGAGTGGGGATGCTCAGCTGAGCATCTGCCTTTGGCTCAGAGCATCGTCCTGGAGTCCCGGGATCAAGCTCCACATCAGTTTCCCTGCATGGAGCCTGCTTCTCCCTCTGCCTATGTCTCTGCCTCCCTCTTTCTGTGTCTCTCATGAATAAATAAATAAAATCTTAAAAAAAAAATAAAATAAAAGGGAATCTGGGGACACCTGGGTGGCTCAGTGGTTGAGCATCTGCCTTTAGCTCAGGGTATGATCCCAGAGTCCGGGGATTGAATCCCGCATTGGGCTCCCTGTGGGGAGCTTGCTTCTCCGTCTACCTATGTCTCTGCCTCTGTGTGTGTGTCTCTCATGAAAAAATAAATAAATAAACAAACAAACAAACAAATAAATAAATAAATAAATAAATCTTTAAAAGGGAATCTGGATAACACCTAAATGAACTCAAGCCAGTTCAACAACGATTTCCTGGATATTTCCCATATGCTCAGAATGAGAGATTGCTCTTATAGACCTAATAGTCCAGTGGAAGAGAGAGACATTAATCAAATAATTGCACAAACAGGCACCACAGTGTGGTAGGTGGTGTGTAATGAGAGCCTGCTGTGTATTAATCTTCTACCCCTTGTCTTTTCAGCAAGGTAGAAGCTGCTTACCTTCGGGGCCACATCAATGACTCCCAGGCGGCCCCTGCCCCACTTCTGCCTGTCTATGAGCTGGATGGGGCCCCCACAGCTGCTCAGGTGCTGATCATGGGCCCTGATGACTTCATTGTGGCCATGGTCAGGTATGCCAGCTCAGACATAGAACCTGGCAGTGGGGATTATCTGGATCAGGAAGAGGTGGGGGCTAGATGGGAATGAGGGTAGCCTCAGGGCTCACCCGGCCCTAACCTCTACCCCCAGCTCCCTGAATCGGCCTTTTGGAAGTGGCCTCATCACTCCATCGGGGATTCTGCTCAACAGCCAGATGCTAGACTTCTCCTGGCCCAACAGGACTGCTAATCACTCTGCACCCAGCCTGGTAGGGCCTTGCTTCCCTCCTCCCATGGGGACCTTGAGGCTAGGTCTCAGCAATGTGGCTAGAGGTACAGCAATGTGGCTGCCCCTATCTATTTCCTCTAGGAACTTCTAGTATAAAGAAAAAGAGCCAAAAAAAAAAAAAAAAAAAAGAAAAGAAAAGGAACCTAAACAAGGGGTTCACTTCATCCCCAGCTCAAGTCTAGGACTTGGAGCCTGGTGGGCCTGAAGAAACCTCATCCCACTCTGTCCCTGTCTCACTATGTGACCTGGGGAAAGTCTTGCCTCCTCTGTTGGCCTCAATTCCTTCACCTGTACCATAAGGATATTAACCCCCATTTGATGCTTTGGCATTTTTCAGCACAATGGTCTATGATTGTGTGATGCTGAGCTGATGGGGCTCAGCTTCTTGTTGGTCAAAGGAAGAAGGAGATAGAAATTATGGTCTAATCAGAGGCCAGTAATCTTCTCCCCTGCATACTGGGTCCCTGGCAGGACAACAAGAGATAGAGATGACCAGGGTGGAGGTTATTTTGTTCTTCCCTTTAGCTATCTGTCTTGGCTTGGCCCCTTCCCCAACCACCCATGGTAGCCTCATAGCAAGTCAGTGGGCCCACTATCCACCCTGGTTATCCAGGGACCCTGCCCATTTCAGAGACAGCAAGCTATTACCTGGGAAGGGACCTGTCTCCCATGAAAATTTCCCCTACCTGTTATCCCCTGTGGACTTGGTCCTCTGACAACAGGAGAATTCGGTGCAGCCAGGGAAGCGACCACTGTCTTTCTTGCTGCCCACTGTGGTCCGGCCAGCGGAGGGACTGTGTGGGACCTACCTCGCCCTAGGGGCCAATGGAGCTGCCCGGGGCCTCAGCGGCCTGACCCAGGTGAGGTTTTCTCCATGGTAGGCCCTTTGTGGCCAGCAGCCAGGGTGTGGCCTGAACTGTAATGTCTTTGTGTCTCTGGCTTGTTCTCATCCCTAGCTCAACCAACATAGGCTGAGGCTACCTTGTGACAGGCCCATCCTGGGCGCTGGGGACATAGGCTGTGCTGAGTTTCTTTGCCAAAATGGAGCCCTAAAGCTCCCTGTCCTCCAAGTTGCATGGTAAATCATGGGTCAGTGGAACTGAGAGGTAATATAGAATCTAGGTTGCCTAGGTCTGTCAAAGAAACCTCAAGTCCTATGATACCTTTACTCAGGATCTGAGTATACAAGCAGGCCTCTTTAGGGTCTGAGTTTGAAAGGAATTGCCTACTCTCCAGAATGTCTCACAACAGTTATACAAATGTTTTGAACATTTGATGTATGTGCCAGGCACTTAATTTAGCAGATGGTGAGTTAAGTAGCCTGAACTTTGGAATAAGATAGCCCTGGGACCCAGCCCAAGTGCTACCAACTTCCAACTGTGTGATTTTGGGGAATTCACTTAACCTCTCTGAACCTCAGTTTTCTCATCTGTAAAATGGAGACAGTAACAACAGCTAGCCTCTATGGAGTTCTACTGAACACCAGGCATGGTGTTACATGTGCTTGCTCTTTTAGTCTTCCCAACATTTGGAGGTATCCTTATTTCCACTTTGTGTATGAGGAAACCAAAACACAAAGAGGTTATGAAGTTAGGTCCAGTGGATAAGAATGGGAAGGCACTTTGGTTTGAGAGCCTACACACACTCCTAACCATTAAGCTAAAAATCCCCCACTTTGTGCCCTAGATGACCCGGGCTATTAACCCTGTCCTGGCCAGGGAAAAGGGAGGAGAGCTCCAGACCAGATTATAAGAGACTGCCAGTGGTACCTCTTCTTTGGCTCTCTCTAACTCTGGAGCGAATTACTTTTCCTTTCTGGACCTTGGATTCCGCCTCTATGAAATGGGGACAGCCATTACAAGCCTACCTGGTCTTCTAAAACTCTTCAGATAATACCCCGAGTGTAAGGGTTCCAAAGAGTAAGAAGTCTGGCCCAAGGGTGAGACCTGGGGGGTTCTGAATCCCCATTTCTGGGGCAGCCCTGACTTTTACCTCTTGCCCACGCACAGGTTTTACTGAATGTCCTGACCTTGAACCGAAACCTGAGTGACAGCCTGGCCCATGGCCGTCTGCATCCAGACCTGCAGTCCAACCTTCTGCAGGTGGACAGTGAGTGCAGAGCAGAGATCCCCATGGGGTGGACAAAAGGCCGGTGGAGAAAGGGGCTCCTCCCCAGGGTGTCCCTGCCTCCATCAGTGCAACTCCTTCCAGTGAAAGTTTGGTTATTTTCAACTACTCCTTTGGAACAGTGAAAGATGTGGGGCTTGGAACCAGTTCTGTCATTTCCTGGCTGTGTGGCCTTGGGAAATTCATGTCTCCACTCTGAGCCTCAGTTTTCTAATTTGTAAAATAAGATACAGTTGCTCATTCTACAAACCATTCATTCAACAGTTTGTATTGAATGCCTACTGTGTGCCAGGCATTATCCTAGGTGCTGGGGATACAGCATTTACAGGCAAACAGGAAAATAAGTAATCCAAGAAATATAAAAAAGTGAAATAGATGCTCTGCAGACTGACGTATAGGACTGACTTGATGACTAGGGAAGGCTTCTCTTTGGTGACATTTAAGCAGAGATCTGAAGAGTAAGAGGGAGCCCACCTTGCAAAGAACTGGGACAGATTTTGTAGACTAAGGAAATGTATGCAAAGAATTCAGGGCAGAAATGGGCTTGGCATGTTTTAAATGTAGAAAAAAGGCCAGGGTGAGAGTGAGATGAGGTCAGAGAGGCAGGCAGGGGCCAGATCATGGACCTTGTAGATTACAGTAAGAAAATGGACTTTCCTCTAAGAAGTATGGGTGCTTAATTTTAGACACAACTTAATTTTGTAAATGGGAAAGTATGTGCAGCTTTGAAGAATTTTTATTACAACAGATGTATCGATGTATTATTATGCAAGTCCAAAGGGGATAGAACATTGAATGAGACATAGTCTTTGCCTACTTGGTATTATTTTTTTTTAATTTTTTTTTAATTTTTATTTATTTATGATAGTCACAGAGAGATAGAGAGAGAGGCAGAGACACAGGCAGAGGGAGAAGCAGGCTCCATGCACCGGGAGCCCGACATGGGACTTGATCCGGGTCTCCAGGATCGCGCCCTGGGCCAAAGGCAGGCGCCAAACCGCTGCGCCACCCAGGGATCCCCCTACTTGGTATTATCATCCCCATTTTATAGATTAAAGAAACTGATGCCCATGGAATAAGTGGTAGAATTGAGATTGGAACATATACCTAGCTGATACCAAAGACTCCGTTCTTTATAGCGTATCTCCTAGAGTGAAGCACTTTAAAAGTCACAGACCTAAGTCCTCAGCAGTCACACCCTGTGGTTTGGCTGGTAACACTCTGGATCCTGGATAATGATAATAACTTCTGGACTCTGCTGAATGTGAAGCTCTATGCTAAGTTACTTAGTGGGAGGGAGGGGGCTTTGATTCATCCTAGCCCACCTTAAGGAACTCACAGTCTGAGACAGGAGCATGAGGAGTAGAGGCTTGGCAAAGAGAAATTTCATCCACTGAGGGCTCTGGGAGGCTTTATGAAGGAGGTGACAACCGGCTGGGCCTTGAAGCCTGAGCAGGTATTTGGCATGTCCAGAACCTAGAACGTTGTGGAAAAATGGGCAAAAGTCAGAAAAAATAGCTCAGAGAGCAGCCAGGGGCCTGCTAGACTAGAGACATTATTTCCTAAACTTTAGAATTTATCCAACACCTTCATGAATTTTGCCCCATTTTTATACCATCTGAACCATTATTTACATATATGCATCTATAAATGGATTTCCTTTTCAAAATAAGTGTATTTAAGGGTAAATATTATATCATAATCACAAATGGAAAAGTAGCATCATTTGCCACAAATAAAACTAAATCGCTATAAATAATCAACTATTTGTAGGTTTTAGGTGGATATTGTTTCCTCAGAAGGTTCTGGGGCCTGCTTTCTCTGTTGAAAAAGGAGGTTAGAAATGTTAGAGGCCAGACTAAAACTTAGTCCTTGCCATTATCCAAAGGATTGAAAGTGAAATACATTTCTGACTTGGTTATTCATTGCTATTTAGTGTTTTATCTTTACCTCAAGAACTACCCTAAATTATCTCACCTGAAGAAAGGAGAAGACCAGATCTTTATTGAGGAATAGTAGGAGGTGAGGTTACAGGGCTTATCATGAAGGTCCATGTTAAGAAGCATGGACTTTATCCACTTGAGTGGAGGTGGAATAGACCCGAAAGGTTTTATGTAGGGGAAATGGATTAAACAGGGTGGGGGGTGGTTAAGTTGGGGAAACAGCAACTCTGTTGGGCCAGGCAAGAAATGGCAAGGACCTGAACTTACATAAGAAGGTAGGGATTGGGATCCCTGGGTGGCGCAGTGGTTTGGCGCCTGCCTTTGGCCCAGGGCGCGATCCTGGAGACCCGGGATCGAGTCCCACGTCGGGCTCCCGGTGCATGGAGCCTGCTTCTCCCTCTGCCTGTGTCTCTGCCTCTCTCTCTATCTCTCTGTGACTATCATAAATAAATACAAATTAAAAAAAAAAACATTTATATAAAAAAAAAAAAAGAAGGTAGGGATTTTTTCATTCATCCATGTAAAGGCACTGAGGATCAATAGTAAGACATCCTTGCCTTCCAAAAGCTTATAATCTAATGGAGAGAGACATAGTAAATGAATAAGTAAACAGGTAACATTAAGTACTTTGGAAGAAAATAAAGTGAGGTAAAGATGACAGGGCTGCCGTTTTAGATAGTGGTCAGGGAAGTTCTCCCTCAAGACTGGAATGAAGTAATGAAGCCGGTTTTGTGACTATCTAGGAGGAGAGCATTCCAGACAAATAGAACAGCAAGTGCAAAGCCCTGAGGCAGGAGCATGTTTGGCCTACCTGAGGGACAGCAAGGAGGCTAACGCAGAGTTAATTAAGGGAGAGAGTGGAAGGAAGTGAGGAGTTTAGAGAGGTAGTAAGGTCCCAGATAATGTTGTTGTGTGTTAGAGTCCTTGGTAAGGACTTTGGATTTTCTTCTAAGAGTCATCAAAGCTGTTGGAAAGTTTTGAGAAGGGGAAGTGAGTGGTCTGACTAATGGCTTAAAAGGATCCCTTTGGCTCTCTGTGAATTGGCTGTAAGGAAGCAGGACTGGAACCAGAAAGACCAGTCAGTGGGCTATGCCGTAATGACTGCGACCTGGCTATCCTGACAAGGATTGATGGTAGCTTGGCCTAGGCAGGTGGAGATGAAGAGCCCACAGCCCTTTTTTGCAATATTAGGAATGACCATATATTATTTATCATGTACTATATGCAAGGTTCTAAACTCAGTGCTTTCTATGTATTATGTCCTTTAATCCCTATCACAGCTACATGGGGTAGTTTCTCATATAATCCCCATTTTATGCATGAGGAGGCTGAGGCTCAGAGAGGTAAGGCAGTTTGCCCAAGGTCATGCAGTTCTTCAGTGGGCATCCAAGACCAGGACTCAGATCTGACCATAGGACTCCTAAGCCAGTGCTCTAAACACTCTGAATATGTACATGTTGGGGCATGGTTTTCAGGTGAGTTCACAGAGGAAGAGATTGAGTTCCTGGAAGCCAGGGGTCACCATGTGGAGAAGGTAGATGTCTTATCCTGGGTCCATGGCAGCCGAAGAACCAACAACTTCATCATTGGTGTGAAGGACCCTCGGAGCCCAGATGCAGCTGGAGCCACCATCCTGTAGAACAGCGGGGTGGGGCAGGGGTCTCTGCTCCCCCCCTTTGCATGTTCCTAGAGTCCCTCCTCCTCCCAGGTTTGGTCTCAGGGGGACCCCAGGGATGCCCCAGATCATGGGCCAGAGAGGGGATGCTTAACAAGCCCTATCCCAGAGTACCAGGAAAATTCTCTATCCAGAGGCCTGTGGTGGTGGTAATGATAGTGGTGATGGTGGTGGTGGTGGTGGTAAGTGTCAGTGTTCACAACCAGGCAGGCAGGACCTTGTCAGGCTGTCTGTCTCTTTCCCTCAGCCATGCTGGCCCTGAGCTTCAGGATGTGCTTGCAAACCCTTCTCAAGGGTCCTCACAAACCCAACATCTCCAGTCTGGCCTGACCTGGAACTTGTCTTCCAGCTCCCTTCTCCTGTCCCCAGCCTCATTTCTTAAATGACTAGGATTTTTTTTAATGGACCATCCTGCGGAGAGGGTGCTCCTCTCTTCCTCCCACCAAGTTGAGGTGGGGTCTTGCATCTGGGGTACCCCACGTTGTGGGTAGGGGTGGGGGTGGGGACCAGCTCAGGGGCTTCCATTTGCAAAGGGGAATTAAAGAAAGACTATTGCTTAACCATGGCTCCGGATTGATTTATGTTTGGCTCTGTTGGGAATGGGAGCAAGTAAGGTGGTGCAAAAGCAGCCACAGCCATTTGTTTCTTATATTAGATATTTTGGGTATTTCTTTCATACCTTGGTTAAGATATGAAGCTTCCTGATTTAAAAACTTACTGCAGGAGTGCCTGGCTGTCTCAGTCGGTACAGCATGTAACTCTATCTTGGGGTCATGAGTTCAAGCCACACATTGGGCCTAGAACCTACTTATGAATGAATGAATGAATGAATGAATGAATGAATAAATAAATAAATAAATATTTTTTAAAAGGTGAAAAATTTTAATATACTACAAAGTTACAGTAATCAAGACAGTTTGGCACTGGCATGAGGCTGAACATACTGATGGAATAGAATTGAGAGTCTAGAAATAAACCTATATATCTATGATCAATTGATTTTTGATAAGGGTGCCAAAGTCATTCAATGGAGAAAGAATAGTCTTTTCAACAGACAGTGCTGGTACAATTGAATATTCACATACAAAAGAATGAAGATTGACCTTTATCCCGTATCACATGCAAATAGTAACAATGGATCAAAGACATAGGAAGGGGCACTTGACGGGATGAGCACTGGGTGTTACTCTGTATGTTGGCAAATTGAACATCAATAAAAAATAAATTTATTATTAAAAAAAAAAGAAAAGAAACATAGGAGGAAATCCTCATGACTTGGATTTGGCATTGGCTCTTAGATGTGATACCAAAAGCACAAACAACAAAGTAAAGAATAAATTGAATTGCAACTAAACTAAAAACTTTTGAGCATTAAAGGACACTATCAAGAGGGTGAAAAGACAACTCCCAAAATTAGAGAAATATTTGAAATCATATATCTGATAAGGTCTAGTACCCAGAACATATAAAGCACACTCAGTTCAACAACCCAATTAAAATTTGGGCAAAGAACTTAATTACACATTTCTCTAAAGAAAATATTCAAATGACCAAAAAGTCCATGATAGGATGCTCAATATCATAAGTCACTAGGGAAATTCAGATCAAAACTACAATGAAATAAATAACGCTTCACACTCACTAGGTTGGCTATAATATTTTTAAAATTATTTTTTAAAGGGAAGTATGTGTTGATGAGGATATGAAGAAATTGGAACCTTCACATATTGCTAGTGGAAATGTAGAGATGCTGCTGCTGTGGAAAACAGTCTGACATTTAATAAGAATTACCATATGACCCAGCAATTCCACTCCCAGCTATATACCCCTAAAGACTTGGAAAGAGGTGTTCAAACAAAAAACTTGTACATGAGTGGTTCCTTGCAGCACTATTCACAAGAGACAAAAGGTGAAAACAACCCAAATGTCCATCAGTGGAGAGTGGATAAACAAAATGTGGTATATTCATACTATGGGTTGTTATTCAGCTATAAAAAGGAATGAAGTACTGATACATGTTACGACACGAGTGAACAAACTCTGAAAACGTGATGCTAAGCGAAAGCAGCCAGACACAATAGGTCACATATTGTATACCATTTACATGAAATATTCAAAATACACGATATTGTAGAGGCAGAAGGCAAACTAGTGGTTGTTTAGGGATAAGGGAATGGGAGTCAATATCTAAAGGGTGTACAGATTTTCTTTCTGAGGAGATAAAAATGTTCTAAAAAATGGACTGTGGTGATAGTTGCACCTGTGATTGTACTAAAAAAGTATTGAACTGTATACTTTAAATGAGTGAATTGTATGGTATGTGAATTCTATCTCAATAAAGCTGTTTTTAAAAGACAGGATTTGGGGGCTCCTGGGTGGCTCAGTGAGTTGGGCATCTGCCTTCAGCTCAGGTCGGGATTCCAGGGTCCTGGGATGGGCTGAGTCAGGCTCCCTGCTCAGCCTGCTTCACCCTCTCCCTCTGCCTCTCCCTCTGCTTGTGTGTTCTCTCTATCTCTCAAATAAATAAATAATCTTTTTAAAAAAAAAGGCAAGGTTTGGCAATATCTACTAGAGCTGAACACATACAAATTCTATGACCTACCAATCCTAGTCCTACAATATATCCAGTAGAAAATTGTACAAATGTTCATCTAAAGACATACAAGAACACTCATTGTAGCACTTTAAAATATTGGTCTAAAGTGGAAAGTCACCATCAGTAGAATGGATAAATTGTGATATATTCAAATAATAAAATGTTATGCAGCTATGAAAAGTACAAACTACAACTATTATGTAACAATATAGATGAATCTCAGAAACATAAAATTTAGCAAAGGAAGCCAGACTCAAAAGAATACACTCTATGTGGGATCCCTGGGTGGCACAGCGGTTTGGCGCCTGCCTTTGGCTCAGGGCACGATCCTGGAGACCCAGGATCGAATCGAATCCCACGTGGGCTCCTGGTGCATGGAGCCTGCTTCTCCCTCTGCCTATGTCTCTGCCTCTCTCTCTCTGTGTGACTATCATAAATAAATAAAAATTAAAAAAAAAAGAATACATTCTATGTGGTTCCATTTATATAAAGTTTAACACCTGGCATGCCTAATCTATGGAGTAAGAAATCAGAATATTGTTTACCTTCAGGGGCATGAGTAATGACTTTTGAAAAAGGAGCACTAAGGGACATTTGTGGAGCTGCCAATGTTCTTTCTATTTTTTGATTTAGGTGTTGGGTAGATAAGTGTTCACTTTTGAAAATTCATCAGGATTTTCACTTAGGACCTGTGAATTTTTATGTCTTTATGTTATACACTAATAAAATGGCTTAAAATTTCAGAATATTTTTGAAAACAGGTTTTTAAATCCTAAGAATATTTCTTTCTTTCTCTCTCTCTTTTGTCACTTCTTAATACTCTTCGATTTTTTTCAATTGTGTATTTATTGCTCTATTTCTATTTCTCAATCTTTTTTTCCTAATACAAGATATTGCTTGCCCAGATAAAGCCTTTATACAAAGTAGAAGTGACTCCTCTTTAGGGCACCTTTGTTTCCTGCCGTCTGAAATTGAGCTGATTTTGTAATAACAGGGCATTTTACTGCCATCTACTGGTAAAATTATCACAATAAAGTTCTAAATTACAGTGTTTACCAGTGAAGAGTACCCGCTTAGATGTGATGTCCTCTTTCTTGCAAGACACAACTTGCCCAACTAAATGTGGTAAACTTGTTGTTTGGTACGGCTGTCATGAACCCCACAGAGAGTAGAACATTGACACTTTTTAGATGGTTTTGTTCTTTCTTTTTATTCCTGTGATATTGTTCTTAAAGACATGGTTGAAGTATTCACTGCAAGAGCTTAAGCTCATTTGAACTAACATGTGAAAGCAAAAGTTCAATAAATGCTAATCAATGGGTTTATATCAAAGAACAATTGATTTGCTTTTTCTTTACCCAAGTCTGAATCCAGAACAATCCTGGTTATCTTAGAATTGCTTTTCTTGCTCGAAACATTCTGTGAAACAGCCTTATACCCTTTTTGGAGGCCTCTGGGAACCTGGCATTGCTGAAGCTATCAAAAGTGCCAGGTACTCTTCTAAACATTTAATATATATTAATTCATTAAACTTCTATTCTTTATCTGTAAGATGCCCTTATTACCCACCCATATCTTACAGATGAAGCACAAAAAAGTTCATTTATATTACAAGTGATGATATTACAAAAATAGTTTCTTTGGGGGAGCTTACAGTCTATTAGGGACACAAAACAAAATAAAAACCATCTAAGAAAAAAAAAAACCATCTAAGATTTAAGAAACAAAGGGGAAAATTCTTTGGACCCTGTTCGAAAAGTCATTTTTCTCCTTTTGGTCCCGGTTTCCTGACCTGTATAGCAAGAAGGTTGAATTTTCCTAAGCTCACTTAGCTAATAAATGGCAGAGCTAAAAACTGAATTTGAGTATTTTGATTTCAGAGCCCAAACTTGTGATCTATGCTATAGTTAGTGCCAGTTCATGGCCTGTTTCTGTCCCTTTGCTGACTTCCTGTAGGCAACAAATATTTATGTTGCCTATGCTTCTGCTATTTTCACTTACAGGATGTGTAGGTGCCCAAGTGGGTCTCTGGATCCTACCTCCTTGCATCCTTGCTAATCCCAGAAAAACTTATGACCCTCAGCTTAAGGACACGGGTAACAAATTAAAGATGAAGATGGTGGCTCAGGTTCTGGCATGTTTGTGGTGTTTCTCTTTTTTCATTGTCATAAAACACATAACTAATTTCACCATTTTAACTATTTTTAAGTGTACAGCTTTGTAGCATTAGATACATTCATTGTTGTGCAACCATCACCATCTTCCAACTTTAGAACTCTTTCATCTTCCCCAATTGAAACTCTGTACCCGTTAAAAAGTAACTCTCCATTTCCCTTTCCTGCTAGCCCTTGACAATTCTTTCTTTTCTGTTCTTTCAATTCTACATTATTCTTTCTGTCTCCATGAATTTGACCACCTAGAAACCTCCTACAAGAGGAATCATATAACGTCTTTCTTTTTGTGACTAGTTTATTTCACCTAGCAAAAGTCTTCAAGGTTCATCTATTATGTAGCATACGTCAAAATTTCCTTCCTTTTTAAGGCTGAATGATATTCCATTGTATGTTGTATATACCACATTTTGTTTATCATTCATCTGATAGACATTTGGGTTGCTTCTACTTTTTGGCTCTGGTGAATAATGCTGCTATGAACATGAGTGTACAAAATCTGCTCAAGTCTCTGCTTGTACTTTTTTTTTTTTGGGGGGGGGCGGTAAATATCCAGAAGTGGAATTGCTGAATCAATGGTAATTCTGTGTTTAACTTTTGAGGAACCTCCAAATTGTTTTCCACAGCTGCTGCATCATTTACATTCACACCAGCAATGCATAAGTGTTCCAATTTTTCCATATCTTCACTTGAAATTTTCTGGTGTGTATGTGTGTGTGTGTGTGTGTGTGTGTGTGTGTGTGTATTTCTTTTATAATGGCAATTCTACTGGGTGTAAAATGGTCTTGTGGTTTTGATTTGCCCTAATGACTAGTGAAATGGAATGTCTTCCCGTGCTTATAGACCATTTGTATGTCTTCTTTGGAGAAATGTCTATTCAACTCCTTTGCCCATTTTTAAATTGGATTTTTGTTGATGTTGTTGAGTTCCTCAAATCTTTCAGAGCTTTACCTCTAGAAATTGTTGTGAAACTTGGAGGTTTGTGGATGATGTCATTTGTCTTTAGGCTGGCTTTTGGCAGGAGCTTTATCTAACTTGTTTCTCATGAAGTCTTTTGGATTAATTCGTTAATCAAGTAACTAATTAATTTTATCATTATCCAAAGAGTCACTCTTTGGGTATGTCAGATTTCTAGGCTAACATAAAAGAATATTTGCATATATGTTTATATGCAAGAATTGTCAAACTTGATCTAAGGTGCTAGAAATCAAAACAGTGATGCCTCTGGGAGAGCAGGTCTTGACTGAGAGGGGACATATAGGAGGAGATAAAAAGGAACTTTCTGGGTTGATAGTTCTTGATTTGGGTGGTGGCAATGCAAGAACACAGGTACAAATTTATTATATATATACTTAAGATGTTTGCATTTTGCTGTATGTAAATTATACCTCACTTTTTAAAAGTCAAAAGAAAAAGCTTAAAAAACTTTTTTCCAGGATTTTAAAAAAGATTTTATTTTTTCATGGGAGATACAGAGAGAGAGAGAGAGAGAGAGAGACATAGGCAGAGGGAGAAGCAGACTCCAAGCAGGGAGCCCCATGCAGGACGCAATCCTGGATTCCAGGATCACGCCCTGAGCTGAAGGCAGACACTCAACCACTGAGCCACTCAGGCATCCCTTTTCCAGGATCTTGTAAGTCCTTTTGGTATTAATTTCCTAGGCTCAAGGGCCTAAGACGCCTTCTTGCAGCAATCTGTGCTTCTCTTTTTCTTTGCCCTCCATCACCTAGCATAGTGTCCAGGATGCACAAATACAGCAAATATTTATTAGCACCTCCTGTGTCAGGCACTGTGCTATATGCTGAGGAAATGGTAGTAAACAAGATGGATAAAGTCTCCCTCCTTATGGAGTCCACAGTCTAATGGTGAAGACAAGGAATAAACAACCTAGTGTGTCTTCTTGAGGACGAAAGATCCTGTCTGGGGAATGGTCAGGGAAGGAGACCTTGAGGTAGTGATGTTTGAGCTGGGATCTGAAGGCTGATGAGTTATCAAAGTAAGGAGAGTATTTCAGGCACAAGGATCAGCACGTTCAAGGGTCCTGAGAAGGAAGAAAGTATAATGTGTGAAGATCACTGTAATCACAGCCGAGAGAGAAAAGAAGAGCTCCCTAAGATAAGTCTGGAGATGTGGCAAGGGCAACAGTAAGATATCTATTTGGCCTTAATCTTAAGAGCAATATGGACCACCAAATAGTTTTAAATAGAGGGGATACATGATAAAATTTCCGACTTAGAAACATTACTCTGACAGCAGGGTGGAGAAAAGATTAAAGGGGAGCCAGGGAAGATGTGAAAAGGCCTTGGATCACTATTGCACCAGTTCAAGCCCACAGTGTGTGCTCAATGGAATGAAAGGACTCCAGGCTCCTTTTCTGAGATGAGATCAGTATGCCTGACCAGTTGTTTACAACCCACCGGCTCATCTTCTCTCTTCTGTGATGCTCATGACAGACTCTTAGCTCCCATTTCACAGATGAATAAGCCGAGATTCAGAGGCAAAGAAAGTCACATAGCTATCAAGAGTGAAAGCCAGTTCTGAATCCAGGCCTGTACGACAGACATCAATTCCAGTGCTGGACATTTGGAGAGGGAAGGAGCCACATTCTCTTGCACCTACTGAGCTTACTAGCATGATGGTGATGGGAAAAAGCAGAGAGGGACTTATAGGCAAATAATAAAGGCTAAAGGTTATCTTCATCACCATTAACGTTATTGGACACTATGCGTCAGGCATTGTGCCAAGTGCTTTCCTTGTCTTCATTTCCTCTTTGCAAGCACTATTATTATCCCCTTATTTCAGATATGTAAACTGAGGCTTGGAGCGCTGACTTGCCCAAGCACACTCAGCCAGGGGGCTCCTATAAGGCTGTGCACTACTCTGAAATGGAGCCAAGAGCCACTGATGATATTAAGGCTCCAGGAGACAGAAACTCTCCCGACCCGGGCACTAAGCTCTGCACGCAAGTAAGCGGGCGCGCGCTCCGCCTCGCGCTCTCGGGGACGTTTGGCCACGTGACCAGGGCCCGCCCCCGCCCGCCCCGCCCCCTCCCGCGCTCCCACCCTCTCTCCCTCCCTCCCCCTCCCTCCCCAGCCCGGTCCGGCCCATCCCCCTCCCCGCCGGCTCCCTGAGGCCCTGCCGGGTCGGGCTGCGGGCGGCCGGGCGCCGACGGCCGGACAGACGGACGCACGCGAGGACGGACTGACGGACACACGGAGGGCGGCGGGCGCGCACGGCCCGGGCCGGTGCTCCGAGGCCCGCCCGGGAGGGCTGGGGCCGCGCTCAGGTGAGGTGACGGCGACGCGGGCCCGTAAGGGGTGGGCCCGCCGGGCGTCTGGGGTCCCGGTCCCGCCGGCTCCACGGGAAGGAGGCGCCGCCCGGGCCCGGCGCGGGAAAATGGCGCCGGCCGGCAGTGGAACACGGCTCCTGTGCGGGCCCGGCCCGGAGCCGCCCCGCCCGCCGCGCTCGTGTCCCCGTCGCCATGTTGGGGAGCGGGCCCCGGGCCTGCGGGCGGGGGTGCTGGGGGGAGCGGGGGCCGGCCGGGGTTGGGGAGGGTGCGCGACGCGGGGTCTAGGGCGCTGAGGAAGTGCAGGGCCGGCCGGGGTCTGCACGGGGTGGCGCTCCAGGCCAGAGGAACTGGCGGGAGCCGAACGTGGGGTCGTGGCTCGGGGTCGAGAAGGGACACTGAGTCCAAACGGAACTGGGGCCGGGGTCCTTGAGGCTGGAGGCCAGGACCGGAGTTTAGTCAGGCTATTCACGTTCAGGACCTCGGGGCCGGCAGGACCCAAAGGGGCGTGGGGTCCACGCTCAGGCTGTCAGAGCCGGGACAGTTCTTTGTGGAGGCGCGGAGGGTGGAGGGGGGAGGCTGTGATTAGAAATATTAGAATTGGGGGCCCTTTGGATACAGGCGCGAATATGAGATTGGAGCGGTTCTCTGAGTCGCGGGGCCGAATTGCAAATCGTCCAACTCCCAAGAGACTGAGGACATATGTTCCCCTAGCATGTTCCACTCCCAATTAGGAAGAGCAATGGAAAATAGGAAGACTGATGAGAAGAGAGAAAAGGGAGACAGCGGTTCGGGTGCAGGAGCTGGCCAGCATAGGGTGGAACTGGTTGGCAAGAAGAAAGAACCTCCATCAACTTAGGGAGTTTGTGTGTGTCTTTAAAAGGAGGGACCGGGCTGTTTGTGGGCGGTGACCCAAGGTGTCTTCCCAGGAAGGGGACAGCCCACTGTCTTAAGAGCAGGGTCACCTGGGGAGGTCATCACAAAGGCTTTTTTTGAAGCCAGTAAGAATGGTGTAGAAAAATGAATGTGTGAGTGAAAACTACAAGGCTCTTAGAGATCATAGAACAACTTCAGAACGTGTAGGGATTTTAGCTGAGCAAGATAAAGTTGACTCCTCAAGATCTCACAAGTTCCTGGCTCTGGAGGTCCACCGCCTTAGTGGAATTTGTTAGCTCTGAGAAAATTGTTAAGGAGAGCTATAGCAGCAAATATCAAAGAACGGTTACTCTGTTTTTGTTTTGGTAATTAGTTTGTCAGTAGAAAGACTGAAGAGGAATACAAAAAAAGTACTGGTAACCAGCTATTTGATCATTTCCAGCCTACCTGCATTTGTGCAAAGAAGTTATCTTCAGAACCCTTTTGACTTCTAACTTTTTAGAGTTTTAAGAAATGCTCCTTCTGTTCTAGGGGTTTACAGCAAAGGGACACCGAAAAGTGAAAAAGATAACAGTGAACAATGGTACACACCCAAGATTTCTATCTTGATCAAACTTTAATTGAAGTTTGATCAAGATAGAGAAGAGTTCAGAGTTCATATGGGTTATGGAAGAATTCTGAGGGAAACTATGAAATATTATGAAATAGTAGTTACAGGCTCCCATAAAATCAAAAAGGATTTTCAACAAAAACGTTATGAAAATGTACATAGCAAGTAAGATTTTCAATATATATCCAGTGCGTTTATACTATATATGTGTATATATATATACCTCCCCCCACACACACACAGCATCAAGATTCATTTGTTCTGGATTTTTTTTTTTTTAATTTATTTATTTTGAGAGAGAGTGCGCAGGTGCTCATGAGAGTGGGGTGAGGGGCAGAAGGAGAAGCAGACTCCCCGCTGAGCAGGGAGCCCAATGTAGGGATCCATGCTAGAATTGCGAGATCATGACCTGTGCTGCAGACAGAGGGTTAATCAACTGAGCTACCCAAGCATCCCTATTCTGGATCTTTCTAATGCAAGAAGGCCTGACTTTGTGCAGTAGACCCCTCTGCCATCTAGTAAAGCTGCTCAGTATGATAATAACCCCTCTCAGAATAATATTTTTAATTGAGTAAAACAAAATACATTGTATTATAGAGAAAACCATTATATTGAAATACCAAAATACACAAATTATAAAATAGTGATATAGATATACTTTATTAATACATTAAGAAATCAGATCTAGTGATGGGTGTGATAATTACAATTTTTTTTTAATTTTTATTTATTTATGATAGGCACACAGTGAGAGAGAGAGAGGCAGAGACACAGGCAGAGGGAGAAGCAGGCTCCATGCACCGGGAGCCCGAAGTGGGACTCGATCCCGGGTCCCCAGGATCACGCCCTGGGCCAAAGGCAGGCGCTAAACCACTCTGCCACCCAGGGATCCCCCGATAATTACAATTTTAACACATGGTGAACATAAATAATATTTTGAGATATCAGCAACAATTGTAATATAATGTAAAGATATCTGTGGTAACTGTGACACAGTTACTGTCACAGAGACTGCTAATATTAGAGTGGTTTGTTGCCTACAATTTATATTTGAAGAAAATGGTAACTTTCCGTTAGAGGTTAGTGAAAATAAATAGGTGGGGTTTTTTTCCTATCCAAGTTCACAGACCCCTCTGAATTCTGTCTGTGGATTCCCATCTGTGAACCCCAGGTTAAGAAACCCTACTCCTACCACCAGGCATATCTTCTATTCAGCAGACATTTACTGTGCACTAAGATATTCTAAGCATTATGCCAGGCTCTAAGGATTCAAAGATCTTTAAGGCAGGGTCTCTTCACTTTAGATATTCAATCTTATGAGAGAAATGAACATATAAACAATGATAGTTCAAAATGGTGAATGCCAAAGCAGTGTCAAAGGTTGTAAAAACATAGAGGTGGGCAATGTCTCAGCTCGAGGAGTCAGGGAAGGTTTTGTGAAGGGGTGATCCTGAAAGGTGAAGGAGTTTGCCAGATAGAGTTGGGAGAAAAGAGCTTTCCAGGTAAAGGCATGCACGTTCAGGGAATATAGTTCAATTGTGGCTAGAGCATAATATACGTGTAGAAAAGTGGTCAGAGATGAGATGAACGTTTCTTTGGAACCTGGCTTCTTCTTAGCAAAAGGACTTTGCTAAGAAGTTTGGACTGAATCTTTAGCTGATAGGGAAGCATTCATGGATTCCAAGGAGTAGAGTATGTGATTTGGTTTAGTTTTAGGTGATAAATGGATGTTCTTTGTTTTTGTTTTTTTAATTTTTTTTCTATTATTCATTTATGATAGTCACACAGAGAGAGAGAGAGAGGGGCAGAGACACAGGCAGAGGGAGAAGCAGGCTCCATATACCGGGAGCCCGACGTGGGATTTGATCCCGGGTCTCCAGGATTGCGCCCTGGGCCAAAGGCAGGCGCTAAACCGCTGCGCCACCCAGGGATCCCAATGGATGTTCTTTGAATGGAGAGTGGATTGGAGAGCACGGAAGAAATAACAAGGGCCTAGTCAAGGCAGAGGCTGTGAGCTTTGAACAAAGTTAGAATTTTCAGGTATTGATAATTGCCATTGCACATGGTAAAAGAAAAGGAATATTTTAGATTTTTGGTTTGGGATAATGGCTGTCAAAGAGGTTATAAAGAGGGTGAAAGGAAAATGAAGCAACAGTTTTCACAGATATTAAGGGAGAAGTTTTTTGGGGTAGAGTAATTGGGAAACCATTGTGAAGCTATCAAGTGTGGTGTAGTTTTTGCTTAAGGAAATCAGAGGTAAGTGTCAGCAGACATAAAAGCAGGGAAAGTATTCCTAGAATGTAGGAAAATCACAACCATCCATATCAGGGTCAAGAAACTATGGGCCATGTCAGATTTGGCCCACCACCTATTCAGGTAAATAAAGTTCTATTGCAACACAAGCACAGTTATTTATGTATTGCCTTTAGCTGCTTTCACCCTACCAATGGCAGAGTTGAGTAGTTTCACAGGGAAGATATAGTTCACAAAGCTGAAAATATTTACTGTCTGGATTTTTACTAAAGATGCTTGCCAATCTGATCAGCATTTGAAGACTGGATGTTCAACTTATGGTTTGCCATCTAGTTCCCATATAATGGAGAATAACCATCTTGGCTTTGTCCTTCTGGCTGGGTCCCCTATGTTCCTGTGTATCTGCAGTATGACATAGATCCCTCAATATTTTATATTGGTCAGTGATGCCAAGGTCTGTTCTGGGGTCTGCTGTGTGGCAACTGTGGTAGTGACAGGTTTTCACAGCTTAGACCATGCTGAGGCTTGTTGTGCCATTTTTCTTTTGAGTTGTATTTTTCAAAAGATTTCCTTATATTTTCTGATTAGTAACCTTTGTTGGTTATGTGTATTACAGATATAATTTCTGAGTTTGTTGCCAATTTTTAAAATCTCTTTTTCTTTTGTTAAAAGAAGTTGTGAATTTTCACAAATCTATCAATCTTTCCTCCCCCCAAATTTCGGAATTGTTCTTTATGCTATCTTCTTGAATCTCCACTACTTTGTCTTTGATGTTTAGATCTCTAATCTATCTGGAATTGACTGTTGATATGTGATGTGAGGTAGGGTCCAGTTTCATTTTTTCTCGAATGTATACCCAATTATCCCAGCACCATTTATTGAATGACACTTTGTTTTCAAATTGTGTGTTTTGGTGGAGTCTAAGGTCCTAATTCTAGCTCTGTTGCTTGCTTATTGTGTGACCTTGGACAGGTTGGGTAACTTCTTTGTGCCTCAGTTTCTTTAGCTCTTATGTGTTGTATGTATATATGAATATATGTATATATGTATGTAGCTAGATAGTTAGCCAGTCAGCCCAACGTGGGACTTGAATTCACCACTGCAAGATCAAGAGTCTCATGTTCTACCTACTGAGCCAGCCAGATGTCCCAAGTTTCAACAGCTTTTAAAATAAGGATAATAAATAGTATTTATCTCATAGGGTGGTGAGGATTAAGTGAGTTAATTCAGGTAACGTGGAATGGTGTGGCACCTAGGAAATGTTCAATAATGTTAGCTGATATTTAGCACTGTTGTTCATTTCTGATTTCCAGCACCTGGCTCAGAGTAGGGGCTCAATGTACTCAACACAATTGTCTGTTTAATTTGGTTTTAAGGTCAAAACAGAATGGTTGAGAGGTAGGCTGAGTGTTATAGGAGATGCTTTTAGTTGCTGCAGTTTTAGCTGCTACCTCAGACTTTGCTGGGATGGAACTTCTCTCACCCCATCACTTCTTTTGCAGAGAACTTCTGTAACAGGATGCAAACCAGGAGTCTGTGATTGGATTTCACCTGCCAACATGTTCTGTTTGGCTCAAATTTACACAGATTTCTGACTTACCTTGAAAATTTGAAAGATGTGTGAATAAACTCATATTCTCTCATAGCAAACTCATATTCTCTCATAGCAACGGAGTAAAAGCTAAAGCTTTTAGATATGATGTGTATTTGTTTTCTAGTCCCCTGCAGTCTTCATTTCTCCCTTATTTTGTTCATTTACCTTTACTGCCCTGTAGGCATTTGATTTTCTAGTTCGTACTTCACTGAGGTTTTAAATATTATGTTTCCTGAACCAGTAAATGATATGTTGGGGTAAGGGTCAGAATGGTCAGAAATTGACAGATGAGTTTGTGGGCAGGTAAAAACCAAAGTCTTTTTCTAAGGATGAGCCATTCTTAATCATAATGAATAAAATGATAATTGAAATTAAAAGATGAGATGAAATTAATTTCAAATCACTGAATAGGCATCTACTGTGTGCTGGGTACATTAGAAATTACCACATTGATGGTAGAAAAGAAAACTAGCTGGCTAGCTTTTATGAAACATTATAGAAGAGATCCTTTTTTTTTTTTTTCTACATTTTATTTATTTATTCATGAGAGACACAGAGAGAGAGGGGCAGACACACAGGCAGAGGGAGAAGCAGGCTCCATGCAGGGAGCCTGATGTGGGATTTGATCCCGGGACTTCAGGATCATGCCCTGGGCTGAAGGCGGGCGCTAAACCGCTGAGCCACCCAGGGATCCCAGAAGAGATCTTTTTAATTGTTATGTGGAGCTGTTTTCCAAGAGCTTGGTTGGGTGAGACAAAGGAAAAACAGGAATTCATTCATTTGCCAAACAGTATTTGTTTGTTTGTTTGTTTAAATATTTATTTAAATATTTATTTATTTATTTGTTTATTTATTCATTTATTTATGATAGACATAGACAGAGGCAGAGACACAGGCAGAGGGAGAAGCAGGCTCCATGCACCGGGAGCCCGACGTGGGATTCGATCCCGGGTCTCCAGGATCGCGCCCTGGGCCAAAGGCAGGCGCTAAACCACTGCGCCACCCAGGGTTCCCAGAACCACATCTTTAACTTGTGAAGAATTGTAGTCTATTAATGATGAGTTAATATTAACTATGTCAGTTACAAAGCTAAGCTCATAGAAACAGAGAGGATGGTGGTTGCCATGGCCTGTGGGTAGGGGAAATGGAGATATGTTGGTCAAGGCATATAAACTTCGTTTTAAGATGAGTAAATTCTGAGGATCTAGGGTACAGCATGGTGGGTATAGTTAACAATAATGTATTGTATACTTGAAAGTTGTGAGAGAGTAGATCTTAAATGTTCTTGCCACACTGGAAAAAAAAAGGTAATCATGTGAAGTGATGGATGTGTTAACTAACTTTATTGTGGTAATTTTGCAGTGTATATGTGTATCAATCTCATTGACATTTGAACACAATGCTATAAGTTGATTATATCTCAATAAAGCTGGGGTGAAAAATCTTTGTTAACATTATCACCAAATTCAGAGGGTATTCATACTTTATTTTTTTTTTAAAGATTTTGTTTATTTATTCATGAGAGACACAGAGAGGCAGAGACACAGGCAGAGGGAGCAGCAGGCTCGCAGCAGGGAGCCCAGTGCAGGACTTGATCCTGGATAGGACCAGGATCACGCGGAGTCTAAGGCAGATGCTCAACCACGGAGCCACCCAGGCGTCCTGCATTCATACTTTAAATAGATATTTAGGGGGCCGCCTGGGTGGCTCAGCGGTTTAGCACCTGCCTTTGGCCCAGGGTGTGATCCTGGGGTCCCAGGATCAAATCCTGCATCGGGCTCCTTGCTTGGAGCCTGCTTCTCCCTCGGCCTTTGTCTTTGCCTCTCTCTCTCTGTGTCCGTCATGAATATATAAACAAAATCTTTAAAAGATAATAAAAATTTAAAAATAAAGATAAATATTTAGGTTTGTATTTAACATTAACCAGCTACAACCACCACCACCCCTCCCCCCCCAATCCAATGCACACAAAAAAGCAACAAAAGCTCCCATTAACTGGCACCTTTACCAATATTGAACCTGTTGGGGCAGCCCCAGTGGCTTAGTGGTTTAGCCCCAGCCCGGGGTATGATCCTGGAGTCCCGGGATCGAGTCCCACGTCAGGCTCCCTGCATGGAGCTTGCTTCTCCCTCTGCCTGTGTCTCTGCCGCTCTCTCTCTCTGTGTCTCTC
Source organism: Vulpes lagopus (assembly GCF_018345385.1). Taxonomy (NCBI): domain Eukaryota; kingdom Metazoa; phylum Chordata; class Mammalia; order Carnivora; family Canidae; genus Vulpes; species Vulpes lagopus. The sequence continues at coordinate 23,938,784 of NC_054841.1, forward strand.
ATGAATAAATAAAATCTTAAAAAAAAAAATTGAACCTGTTGGATATTAGTTCTATAGTACTGTTTGTGTATATTTTCTAAAGACCAGACAACAGCAGTTTCTCACAGGAAAAAATAGTTGCAAATTTGTGAATCAGATTCCTATTTTGGATTTTACATAGGAGAATTGTTCATTAGGTTAAGTCCCTGGTCATAATTTTAAATAGTATATGAAAGTAAGACTGTGTTCCTTCTATAAAATACAGACTTAAAAAGTTCAAACACTTAGAGAAATCAAAGACATTGTGATTTACCATCAAATGCTAATATAAGTAAGAAGATTTTAGGTAAACCAGCATCTGGCTAGACTTAATAAGAGACCAATCAATAAACCCAAATAATGGACTTGTTAAATATTCTTTCCCATTGTGAATATTAATATCAGTATTTGCATATACGTATATGCACATATCCATGTAAAATATATTGATATAATTGATATAAATCTGAATCTGGCATTTTCCTAAAAAAGATGAGCCTTCAGCTGAGTTCTTTTAGATTATGTTCAACTCTTTAGTGTGTGTGGAAATGACTCAGAAGCATTGTAATCAGAATAATTAAGTGTGGAGGAAAATGTGATTGTGATAGTATATATTGACTGCCTACCAGTGTTAAGAGGTATATCCAGTTGGTGAATAATCAGTTTCTGCCTTCCAGGAAACTAATTCATCTGGGAAAGTGATGTGAACATATAAAAGGAGGGGGAGCATAAATGTTTTAAATGAGACTATAAGTGCTATGGAAATTCTATGGAAATTCAGGAGAGGGAGAGAGTACTACTACCAATTGGAAGATCAGAGAAGACTTTATAGAAAAGGTGGTATATTTCCTAGGGCTGCTGTAACAAACTACCATAAGCTGGGTGGCTTAAAACAACAAAGATTTATTCTCTTTTGGTTCTTGACACTAGAACCTGAAGTTAAGGTGTCATTAGAGCCATGTTTTCTCTGGGACTTAGGGTGGAATCCTTCCTTGCATCTTCCTGGCTTCCATCAGTTCTTGGTGTTTGGTTTTTTGTTTTGTTTTGTTTTCTTTTCTTTTCTTTTCTTTCTTTCTTTTTTTTTTTTAAGATTTTCATTTATTTGAGAGAGACAGAGAGAGAGAGAACGAGTTGGGTGGGGGAGGGGCAGAGGGACAAGTGCTGGGGCTCAGTCCCAGGACCCCAGGAGATCATGATCTGAGCTAAAGTCAGTTGCCTAACTGACTGAGCCACCCAGGTTCCCCAGTTGTTGGTGTTTCTTGATTTGCAGCTATATCATCACAATACTCTCCATGTCTCTGTGTCCAAATTTCCCTCTTATAAAGAACCAGTCAGGGGCATCTGGGTGGCTCAGTTGGTTAAGCTCTGCCTTCAGCTCAGGTCATGATTCCAGGGTCCTGGGATCGGCCCCATATTGGCTATCTGCTCAGCAGGGAGCCTACTTCTCCCTCTCCCTCTGCCTGCTGCTCCCCCTGCTTGTGCTCTCTCTGTCAAATAAATAAATAAATAAATAAATAAATAAATAAATAAATAAATAAATAAAATCTTTAAAAAAAAAAGACACTAGTCATTGGATTAAGGGCCTACTCTACTCCACTCTGACCTCATATTAACTAATTATATCTGCAGTGATCCTATTTCCAAATCAGGTTATATTCTATGATCCTAGAGGTTAGGACTTTAATAAATCTTTTTGTGGGATACAGTTTAACTTGTAGCAGTTGGCATGATACAGAGGTGCTACAGAGGCATTAAATTAAAATTTATTAAATAAGTAGAAGGGTAAGATTGCAATGAGTTAAGGAGAGAGGAACCAAGGGCTTGATGGACATAGGAAAGCAAACATGAAATGGTGATAAGTCTGTTTTGTTGGTGTGTTGAAGAGTTGTGGGGAGATGAAGCCAGAGTAGTTTGTTAGGGCCCTTAGATGGTAGATCTAGGACATTCAAATGTTGCTGAGTGGTTACTATATGGGAACAGGATGGCACTGCAGAATTTTGCAATATGGTGGGTAACTGATTCAAGCTTTGGATAGCTAATTCAAGCTTTAGGGAGATTCTCTGATCAGGTCATCATGAATAAGTAGACACTCCAAATCAAAACAGATGGTTGATGATTTAACACACCCAGCCTCCCTCATTTGCCTATGCCAGTAACTTTACCAGAATAGTCAGGAAATTCCTCTTATGTAAAAAACAGCACTAGCCAAAACACCACAACAGCACACTTTGAGGATTTTATTTATACATTAGCTCTTTAAGATCTCTATTCAGAGGCCTCTCCATGGATTTCAGATTAGTAATTATGTCACTCTTCATTTTCTTTCAAACTTTTCTTCAAAATCACCTCTTTTCCATGATTTTTCTCAGAACTCTCTTCAGTCTTTCCATATCTTTCTTAAACATCTGACTAATGGAAAGAATGAAGGAAGATTGTGTACTGTCCAAGCCAACAGACAGATGTGATCAGGTAAAATTCAAAATAGTCTGTAGGCTGAAAGACACCACTTATGGCATCTAACAATATGGGGAAAATCTCTTCAAGCCTCTGACTTATTTTGTTGGTTTATATTCTGCTCAGTTAAATTAACTATATTTGTGTTAGGAAGAGTAGTTCTAGGAATCTGAAATTTCATATTTCACGGATTTATCTTTTGTTTCTTATACTAAAATGTCAGAATTGAAGTTTAAAAAATAATGTTAATATTCCCTAATCCCTTAAATGTCCAGTATTCCTACCAGGAACAAACCAGTGGTCATTACTGTATTGAAATGCCAGTGTTGGGCAGCCCCCGTGGCTCAGTGTTTTAGCGCCGCCTTCCGCCCAGGGTGTGATCATGGAGTCCCTGAATCGGGTCCCGCGTTGGGCTCCCTGCATGGAGCCTGCTTCTGCCTGTGTCTGTGCCTCTCTCTCTCTTTCTCTGTCTCTCATGAATAAATAAATAAAAATCCTTAAAAGAAAAAAACAACCAGTTGTCAATACAGTAATGACAATGTATTTGACAGGCATTTTGTGGATTCTTTCAGGGTACTAAGTTTCTATGATTTGATTGGAAGTTTGCATAAATTTTCCCTTGAGAGCCCTGAACTTGGAAACAAGAAGCATGTAGTAGTTTTATAAGAAATTCATTAAAAAAAAAAAAAAAAAGAAATTCATGAGATGTAGGAAGGATGAGATTGGCTCTTTAGTTGTGCTATGGCAAATCATTTTGGCAGTTCACGTTTAACTGTTTATTCAGACACTTTATGAATGCCTTATACATTATCCTGAAACATTTAAGGCTATGTGGTTAACAGGCCGCTTATTGTAAGTACTACAAGTGTAATATCCAGATTTAGGCATTCATATAAATGTTATTTAAAATTTCTCATTCTACAAAATTTTGTTTCTTATATAGTAACTTCAGAAACAGGAAAGTATCTACCTATCCTGCCTGATATATAATAAGTAGTCAAGGGTAGTTGAACAAATGCATCCATTGAAAGTATTCAAATTCTGGATTAGAAATTATGAGGGACTTCTCTGCACATATTTTCTATTTAAAAAATAATGGGATCCCTGGGTGGCGCAGCGGTTTGGCGCCTGCATTTGGCCCGGGGCGCAATCCTGGAGACCCGGGATCGAATCCCACATCGGGCTCCCGGTGCATGGAGCCTGCTTCTCCCTCTGCCTGTGTCTCTGCCTCTCTCTCTCTCTGTGACTATCATAAATAAATAAATAAAAATTAAAAAAAAAAAATAACTCATGGGGGTGGCTGGCTGGCTCAGTTGGTGGACCATGTGACTCTGGATCTTGGGGTTGTGAGTTCAAATCCCACATGTTGGGTATAGAGATTACTTAAAAATAAAATCTTTCAAAAAATAATAACTCATGGTCTATAAGTTTGAAATGATTTCACTTGATCTTAGCCAAAAAGCCCAGAGTGATTGAAATGATTTCAAAATATAAAGTTAAAAAAAAATCCATGCAAAACAGTCTCTTTGGAAAAAAAAAAAAAACAGTCTCTTTGGTAACAGTGAGAATATTATTCCTAGCTGTCCTTTTTAAGATTTTTTTTTAAGATTTTATTTATTTATTTGAGTGAGAGCAAGAGAGATCACAGAGGGAGAAGAAGCCAACTCGTCAGTGAGCAAAGAGCCCACTGTGGGGCTCGATCCCAGGACCTAGAGATCATGACCCGAGCTGAAGGCAGATGCTTAACTGACCGAGCCATCCAGGCACCCCTAAGATTTTATTTTTAAGTAATCTCTACACCCAACATGGGGTTTGTACTTAAAACCCCAAGATCAAGAGTCACATGCTCTACTGACTGAGACAGCCAGGCACCTCTATTACTAACCTTCTGTCAGAAGGAAAGGTTTGCACCCAGACAACAAATCACTTCGCACAAGCTGAAGATATGCTTGTGTTTATGAGACAGATTCCAGAAGAATTCTGGGATTCTTATTTTACAAAGCTGTTTGTTTATTTAAAGTATAGTTGACATACAATGTGACATTAGTTTCAGGTGTCTACTATAGTGATTTGATAACTCTGTTAAGTTGTGCTATGTTCACCACAAGTGTACCTGTTATCTGTCACTATAAAACTCTATTATAATACCACTGATTATATTCCTTATGCTGTACCTTTCATCCCCATGACTTATTCATTCCATAACTGGAAGCCTGTGCCTACCTCCCACTCCCTTTCACCCATTTTGCCCACCCCCCAACTCCCATTACAAATCTATTTCAAACATTTGAATGGAGATATTCGTTGTTTAAAGGGAAAGCAGATAGAATAATTAAATTTCTTGGTAAATAGTCCTTGAGTTTTCTTAAACAGGAGGAACTCAAGATCCTGTTTAGCTCTAGCTTAGTGATCCATCCTCTCATTTTATAATTTAGAAATCTTAGGTCCAAAGAGAAATTATCCTGCCCACAGTCATACCAACTGTATGGGAAGATTACAACTAGAACTTGAGGCACATGTACTCTGCTATGCTTAGCCTCGCTTTCTTTCCATTCTGTTACCCTGTGTTTCATTTTAATAAAATAACGCTAGTCTGTTCTCAAGATATACTCAGTTAATTTTACTAGTAATCATTTGACATTTGTATTGAAAACATTATTAAAAACAGATTCTGCAGTTAGGAGATCATTGCATGGGCATTAGGCTTTATTTAACTTCTTTTGTGGATGGTGCAGCAGCTGTGATAGTGCATGGTTGCGAACCAAGACATCTATATTTTCTATTTGCTTGTTTGGTTTTTGCATTGTCATTTGTGATGAAAATTTTTTCAGAGTGTAAGTAGAAGAGTAAATGTTAAATTAAAAAGCATATTACCATCAGAACATTTATAGTTTTACAACAAAAGAGTAGGAAAATGACAAGAAAGACTTAGTCTGTAGCTAACATACATAATCTAGGGCAAATCATGTAACCTCTGTGGGACTGTTTCTGCTACATACTTCATTCATTAGAATCATTTAGGGGTACTGCCCAAGACAGATTTATTTGTTTTTTGTTTTTTTTTTTTTAATTTTTTATTTATTTATGATAGTCACAGAGAGAGAGAGAGAGAGAGGCAGAGACACAGGCGGAGGGAGAAGCAGGCTCCATGCACCGGGAGCCTGATGTGGGATTCGATCCCGGGTCTCCAGGATCGCGCCCTGGACCAAAGGCAGGCGCCAAACCGCTGCGCCACCCAGGGATCCCGATTTATTTGTTTTTTAATATTAACTAAAGTATAATACATACAATGCAAAGTGCACAAATCATAAGGATAATGAACACACTTGTATAACCACTATTGATGTATTTTTAAAAAGCTTTCTTAATGATTATGAAAGTTTTCTTTTTTAAAAACCACTGGATTAAGGCTATGAATAATCTCTTGTCTTTTAACAACTCTTTTTAGAGTGAAATTAGCAGAAACAATGGTAGAAAATAGGAATTTGGGCAGTTACAAAAATATATTTTAAACAAGTTCATTGGGCTTATGTATTTAGTCTTTTCTTCTGATGTTTCTCTTCTTCCTCTTTGCCCTTTTCCCTTTCTGTCTAGGTCCTGGATGGAATGGAGAGGGGTCCTACTGAACGTCTATTATCTTTTCTGAGAGTGGTCAGAGAGTTCTTAAACAGGTCTGTTGTTTATATAGAACACAAATGCAATCTTGTTTTATTAAAGAAATAGATTTCAATTTATAAGAAAAGTATTGGAAAAAAAAGAAAAGGATTTAATTAGCTAGAAATAGAATTTACTTTTTAAAAAAGAAGGCATTTTAGTCTCTGATCTTTAATCACTTTAATGTCTGTGGGGCATTTTAGTTTGGTAAGCTACATTTGACATGTGAATTGGACTGAGGGCAATGGAATTAAATAAGATCCTCTTATTAGAAAACCAGTTTCTTAATAAAGCAAGTGAGCTTTGTCTTTTTAAGTTATGTTGAATATATATAATATGGTAAAATTCTTTATTGGTTTCATGAGAAGCACTGAGAAAAGATTAAAAGTGAATATCTTAGTTGTCTATGATTCTGGAGGGGAATGGAGGCATGAATAAACCCAAGAAGAAAAATAATTATCTGGCCCTCTTTCTTATGTTTTCAGAATTCATAACATTGGAGGTTGGGGGAATGGTACCTTGCAATCTGACTCAGAGAAAGGCAAATGCGTAGAGTTTGGGTTTTGTTTTGTTTTCCCTTTTGTCTGTCTCTGTTACCAAGAATGAATTTTAACATTATTCAGTCAGATAAAAACTCTAGCTTAGTGATTTTCCAAACTTCTCTTCACATTGGACTTACCTGTGGAACTTGGCAAATTATCAATGCCTTTGTCTCCCTTCCTTCCCTACTCTTCACTCTATTGTGACTTAATTGGCCTGGGGCTATGACTTGGGTTTTTGAATTTTTAATTTTTTAAAAATGTTTTATTTATTCATGAGAGAGACAGAGAGAGAGGCAGAGACACAGGCAGAGGGAGAAGCAGGCTCAATGCAGGGAGCCCGATGTGGGACTCGATCCCGGGACTCCAGGATCATGCCAAAGGCAGGCGCTAAACCGCTGAGCCACCTAGGCATCCCACTTTTGGAATTTTTTAAAGATCCATAGGTGATTCTAAAGTACAGACAAGTTGTGGAATCACAGCTTTAGCTAATTAAAGCAGATCTGGCCACTGTTGCAACTTGTGACCTTTTTTTGCCTAAATATTTGTATAAATACATAAAAAGGGGGATAAATATTTTGATTTAAGAATCCAGTACCTTGGGACACCTGGATGGCTCAGTGGTTTAGCGCCTGCCTTCTGCCCAGGGCATGATCCTGGAGTCCCGGGATCGAGTCCCACCTCGGGCTCCCTGCATAGAGCCTGCTTCTCCCTCGCCTGTGTCTCTACCTCTCTCTCTCTCTCTCTCTCTCTCTCTCTCTCTCTCTCTGTGCGTCTCTCATGAATACATAAATAAAATCTAAAAAAAAAAAAAAAATTTGTGTCGAACTACAAAAGACCTTGAATAGGCAAAGCAGTCTTGAAAAAGAACAAAACCTGAGATATCACAATCCCAGATTTCAAGATACTATGAAACTATAGTAATCAAAACAGTGTGATACTGGCATTAAAAATAGACACAAAGCAATAGAACAGAGAGCCCAGAAATAAGCCCGCAATTAAATGGTCAATTAATCTGACAAAGGGGGCAGCAGGAATATGCAATGGGAAAAAGTTTCTTCAAGCAGTGGTAAGGAAACTTGATAGTGATATGCAAAAGATTGAAACTGGACCACTTTCTTTCACCATACACAAAAATAAGCTCAAAATGGAGTAAAGAACCTAAATGTGAGACCTGAAGCCATAAAAATCCTGGAAGAGAACACAGGCAGTAATTTCTCTGGTATCAGCTCTGGCAGTGTTTTTCTAGATAAGTCTCCTAAGGCAAGGGAAACAAAAGCAAAAATAAACTATTTAGACCACATCAAAATAAAAAGCTATTGCACAGCAAAGGAAACAATCAACAAAACAAAAAGATAGCCACTGAATGGAAGAAGATATTGCAAACAACTTATCTGATTAAGAGGTTAGTATCCAAAATATATAATGAATTTACACAGCTCAACACAAAAAACCCCAAATAATCCATTTTAAAAATGGACATAAATAGACATTTCTCCAAAGAAGACATCCAGATGATCAACAGTCACGTGAAAAGATGCTCAAGGTTGTTCATCATCAGAGAAATGCAAATCAAAAAACCACGATGAGATACCACCTCTCACTGGTCAGAATGGCTAAAATCAAAAAAAACAAGAAACAACAAGTATCAGAAAGGATCTGGAAAAAAAGGAACCATCATGCACTGTTGGCAGAAAAGCAAATTGGTGCAGCCACCTCAAAATACGAAAAACAATTAGCATATGATCCAGTAATTCCACTACTGGATATTTACGTAAAAAATGTGAAAACACTAATTCTAAAGGATATGTGCACATCTATGTTTATTGTAACATTATTTACAATAGCAAGATTATGGAAGCAGCCCAACTGTCCACCAATAGATGAGTGGGTAGGAGCACTGAGTGGCACAGTCAGTTAAAACCTCTGACTCTTGGGACACCTGGGTGGATGGCTAAGTGGTTGATCTTCTGCCTTTGGCTCAGGGCGTGATCCTGGAGTCCCGGGATTGAGTCCCACATCAGGCTCCCTGCATGGAGCCTGCTTCTCCCTCTGCCTGTCTCTGCCTCTCTCTGTGTGTCTCTCATGAATAAATAAAACCTTAAAAAACAACAACAAGAAAAAAACCAAAACCTCTGACTCTTGGTTTTTGGCTCAGGTCATGATCTCAGGGTCATGAGATGGAGCCCTGCCTCGGCCTCCATGCTCAGCATGGAGTCTGTGTAAGGTTTTCTCTCCCTCTCCCTGTGCCCTTCCTCCCACCTCTTCTCTCTCTCAAATAAATAAATCTTTTTTTTTTAAATAGATGAATGGATAAAGAAGATGTGATATATATACACAACAGGATATTACTCAGCCATAAAAAAAAAAAAAAGAATGAAATCTTGCCTTTTGCAACAACATGGATGGACCTAGAGGGGTATAGTGCTATGTGAAATAAGTCAATCAGAGAAAAACAATACCATATGATTTCACTCATATATGGAATTTAAGAGACAAAACAAATGAGCAAAGGAAAAAAGAGACAAAAAACCGGACTCTTAAATATAGAAAACAAACTGCTGGTTACGGGGGAGGGGGATGAAATAGATGAAGAGGATTACGCTTATTTTGATGAGCACTGAGTAATGTATAGAATTATTGAATCACTGTATTGTACACCTGAAACTAATATAACATTGTATGTTAACTACATAATATAAAAAATATATATCAAGAACTCTTATAACTCAATAGTCAAATACTCCAATTTCAGAAATTAGCAAAGGATTTGAATAGATATTTCTGCAGATTATGCCAGTGTCAAATAAAAATGAAAATATGCTCAACACCATTTGGCACCAGGGAAATGCAAATCAAAATCACAGTGAGATACCACTCATACCCACCAGGATGGCTATAATCAGAAAGGTAATAACAAGTCTTGGTGAGGATGCAGAGAAATTGGAACCCTTGTACACTGCTGGTGGGAGTATAAAATGGTGTAACTGCTTTGTAAAACAGTTTGGCAATTCCTCAAAAAGTTAAACATAGAATGTATGACCTAGCACTTTTACTCCTAGCTGTAAATATATAGCCATATACATATATATATTCGAGAGAAATGAAAACATATACATGTAAAAGCTCATATTATGAATATTCATAGCAACATTATTCATAATAATGAAAAGTGGAAGCAACTGAAAAGTGAATGGATAAATAAATAGGGTATTTTTTGGTAAGGGATATTGTTTGGTGATTTTAAAAATGTTACTTGCAGGATCCCTGGGTGGCTCAGAGGTTTAAGTGCCTGCCTTCGGCTAGGGTGTGATCCTGGAGTCCCAGGATCCAGTCCCACATCGGGCTTCCTGCATGGAGCCTGCTTCTCCCTCTGCCTGTGTCTTTACCTCTCTCTCTCTCTCTGTCTCTCATGAATAAATGAATAAAATATTTTAAAAAAAGGTTACTTGCTCCAACACCTTCAAAATATGCAAAGTGAAAGAGCTGGTCATAAAAGATCAGTTATTATATGGTTTCTGTTATATGAGGTATCTGGAATACACAAATGCTCTTTGATCTAGTCTAAAACTCTTTATTATTTATTTATTTATTTATTTATTTATTTATTTATTTATTTATAAGTATTTTATTTATTTATTCATGAGAGACAGAGAGAGAGAGAGAGGCAGAGACACAGGCAGAAGGAGAAGCAGGCTCCATGCAGGGAGCCTGACATGGGACTTGATCCCGGGTCTCCAGGATCAGGCCCTGGGCTGAAGGCGGTGCTAAACTGCTGAGCCACCTGGGCTGCCCCTCTTTACCCTTTAATAGGAGAACTTAAGCCATTAAATTAACAACAGAATTTTTGAACATATTAGCAGAATTGTTCATAGTACTCAGATGAAGATAATGGTGACTAGTAATAGTTCATCTTTATTTCATATCTTATAGATCTTCCTTTTCAATGATTTTTTAAAAAAATAGCTTTTATTCAGCGCTCTTTATTCAATAAATAAGCAGCATTGAATAAATAGAAAAATAATATAGAAAGGAAAAAAAATCCCAATACCAAGTAATAGATACAGTTAAATGTCAAGGATAAGGAGCATAGTATTCCATTCCTTACTTAGAGGATTTAGGGTAGTGTTAGGGCTATGAGTTAGCAATCATTCAAAATGGCTGTAAAGGAGTAGAGACGACGGTAAGTGGCCAATTTCTGATGACTGTGTAACTGTAGTATGGCTGGCTAGTCTTGCACCTTTGTAGACACTTCTGGATGTTGGGTATTAAAGGCCCAGAATTCACACTCTTCATTTGTGCTTAGAATTTGTCTTCCCATGAAGGCTATAAAGCTGAATAGGAAAAACCCATTTAACCCATGGTTATTAGAAAGGAACTGAAGGCTATTAAGTACCTGAACATTTGAAAGATGTTTGAAAAAGAATGGAGGACAGTAAGAGGTAGAATTTTGTCTGAACAATTAGAAGTTTATGATTTAAAAAAATAGCATTGATGCTAATCATATTTATAACAATTTTTTAGACTTAATGTTTAGCTGATTTCATCCCGTCTCAAGGTCTTTGTTTTGGTTAATTATTATTAGATAATATTTTTATGGAAAGTATCTGATAAAAATATCTTTATGTTAGTTTCAGACTGAATGACTGCTTGGTCAGGGAGAGGACAGAATTATTAGGTCACATTATTTTCCACTCCTAATTCTTTACTATTTTGCCATTGACTTCTGATCTTACGAAGCAGAAATCCAAGGTCAGCCTGATTTCTGGTCATCTGTGTATGACTTCTTTATTGCTTTGTGGGTTGATTGTGGGGCATTTTCTTTATCCTTAAATCTAAAAGTTTGACTAGAAAAAAATCTAGCTGTCATTATCTTTTCAGTAATTTTGCCTGGTATATTATGAGCTCTTTTGAGCTAGAGATGCAGAACATTTTTTGACTCAGGAAAGTATTCATTTCCCTTTTAAAAAACCTTTGATTATTGGGGCCCCTGGCTGGCTCAGTGGTCTGGATCTCAGGATTGTGAGTTCAGGCCCCGTGTTGGGCATGGAGCCTACTTAAAAAAAAAAACAAAAAAAACCAAAAAACAAACAAACAAAAAAATCTTTGATTATTGTTTCTGTTCATTTGTTTGTTCTCTCTTTATCGATCTTCTTTCATAATTTCCATTACTTTGTCCTTTCCATCTCTATTATGGAAGTTTCTCAAATTTGTCATCCCCATACATCTAATTAAATATTCTGCTCTTTATAACTTTTAGTAAAGATCTGAAATCTGAGGTGACATATTTACTTTTTTACATTATTTTTCCTTTGCTTTTTATCCTCTATTATTTCCACTTTTGTGTCTCAACTACTTCTTTTCATTCCTGTCTAGGGACTTTGATCTCTCATTTTAATGTTTTATCAAATCTATTGAGAATAATGTAGTTGATACCTAAAATTTAACCTGTTCCTCCTCACATACTCACTTTCTGAATTACAGGTGCCGAGTTTCTCTTATGTGTTGGAATGTTCCTTTCCCTCAGTTATTCTTCCTTGAAAAAGGATAGAGGTGTATAGGTCTGGTACTTACCAAATAAACAAGATAGATGGGTACCTCACTGGCTGCTTGCTGGCTCTATAAGTTGTCCTTTCCTTTCAGGTGTTAAGCTAAAGAACTAATCGGTGATAGTTTTGGAATACTTTTTGTGTCTAGCAGTCATTTATGTGCCTCCTATTTGATTGAGGGGACAGGAGCAGTGCGGGGGGGTGGGGAATCCCTTTCTGTAGCCTGGGTAATTTGACTTCAGAAAGGAGAATTTGTTTTTGATAATTTGAAGCCTAAGCTACAAATACCTGTGGTTCCTGAATGTAATGCTCCTAAGGCTTTCGGTTGGTCAAGTCTTCCTGTGTCTGTCTTCAAATTCCAAGATGTGTGTGTACTACTTTGTATGTTATAGAACCTGAAATAGAGAGGGGAAGCCATGGGCATGTAATAGTGCTAACTATTCTAAATGGGTCTGTCATGCTAGAGTATAGGTATCACCTCTGCCATTGCTTACTCTGGAGAGCTGTTTTATTTTTAAAATTTTTTGAGAGATTTATTTACTTGAGTGGGGGTGGGGTGGGGACCATGCGTGTGCGTAGGGAGTAGGGAGGCGCAGAGGGAGAGGGATGGAGAGAATCATAGCAGAATGGGCTGAGTGTGGAGCAGATACAGGGTTGTTCGATTTCACGACCTTGAGATCAGTACCTGAGCTGAAACCAAGAGTGGAATGCCCAACTGACTGAGCCACCCAGGTGCTCCTGGAGAAAGCTGTTTTACAGCAGGTAGCTGGAGGGATGGAGCCACGCATATGGGGGTCAGTTAAAAATCTGTTACCTTCCTGCCTGGCTCTTCTGTTGGATTTCAAGCCCCATTCCTGCCTTGGGCATTAAAGTAATTTTTGGGTCCAACAATTCTTTGAGCTGCGCAGTCCTAATTTCCAGTGTTGTTAATAACTTTGACTCTTATTGCTTCCTTAAGTATAACAATGAAAATACCATTGAAAAATTAGGCTGGAGGCAATGATAGAGATGAACCAGGTATTCTTAGGTAACCTCCATTTTAACTTCCAGCTTAGATTAACTTTTTGAAAGGAGGGAGATGAGAATAGTGTGGACAACAGCCACTACTGGAAGAAGAAAGAGTTAGAGACCTTGTGCCAAATGATTTCCAGTTCCTCAGGGAAGTATGATTAATATTGAAGTCAAATAGCCAAGTATTAAAATAGTTATAGTGTCCTTAGATCTGGAAAATGTTAGCTCATCATTTTCTAAATGACAACAGAACCTAAGAAGGGTTTAAGGGACTCCAAGGTCATAGAAAGGACATAGAAAAGGGACTCCAAGGACATAAAAAAAATAAGATGGAATACAGGGTGGTATAGTTCACTTTTAGATTCTATATAGTTATGTTTTGTTTGATTTTCTCACAAATAATATGGTTTGTATTACATAACAAATTTAAAGAAACAATCAAATTTTCTAATAAGCAACAGAAGAAAAAGCTCTCATTTCTCCATCACTTTTTCGAGCAAATTATTTTTTATTTTTTTAATTTTTTAAAAATTTGTATTTATTTATGATAGTCACAGAGAGAGAGAGAGAGAGAGAGAGAGAGAGAGGCAGAGACATAGGCAGAGGGAGAAGCAGGCTCCATGCACCAGGAGCCCGACGTGGGATTCGATCCCGGGTCTCCAGGATCGCGCCCTGGGCTAAAGGCAGGCGCTAAACCACTGCACCACCCAGGGATCCCCAAATTCTTTTTTTTTTTTAAGTCTTTTCTTTTTTAAAAGATTTTATTTATTCATGAGAAACACACACAGAGAGAGAGAGAGGCAGAGACACAGGCAGAGGGAGAAGCAGGCTCCATGCAGGGAGCCTGACGTGGGACTCGATCCTGGGTCTCCAGGATCAGGCTCTGGGTTGAAGGCAGTGCTAAACTGCTGAGCCACGCGGGCTGCCCAATTTGAGCAAATTCTTAAGCCACATTCCCCACCTCACTAAGTTTCCTCATATACGGTAAATTAAATAATGTATGAAAAGTGTGGTTTTTAAACTTTGGCTGCATATTAAAATCAGCTGGCCACTGTTTCAATGCCCAAAACTTAGGCCACAGTACGTAGTATATGACTCAGGCATTATTTTTTAAATTTTCCCAAATATTTTTTTAAATTTCCCAAATGGGGGATCCCTGGGTGGCTCAGCGGTTTAGTGCCTGCCTTCGGCCCAGGGTGTGGTCCTGGAGTCCCGGGATCGAGTCCCACATCTGGCTCCCTACATGGAGCCTGCTTCTCCCTCTGCCTGTGTCTCTGCTTCTCTCTCTCTCTCTCTCTCTCTCTCTCTCTGTCTCTCATGAATAAATAAATAAAATCTTTAAAAAAAATTTCCCAAATGTATAGCCAAAATTGAGAGTTACTGCAGTTCTTTCAAGGCATATACTCATTTGATCTCAGATATTCTGACTTTAGTCATTTTGGAATATTTGGGGCGAGAATTGACCTGAAATAAACTATATCACTTGGTTTTGGTATTTCTGCTAATTGTTCATTGTCTGGGAATCACCCTGGTAAAAAGAGAATTTAGTATATGATGGAAGAGGCACTGAACTTGAGGTTAAAAGACCAGACCACATGGGACTGGATCCCGGGACCCTTAGATCATGACCTAAGACCTGAGCTGAAGGCAGACGCTTAATCAACTAAGCCACCCAGGCACCCAGGATTTATTCATACCCTCCCAGGATTTATTTATACCCTCCTCCCCAGCTTTTTAATATGAAAAATTTCAAACATATAGAAAAAATACAGTGATAATAATTTGCTATGTCTGCATCATGTTTGTCTAGCTACCTGTCTTTGCTGAATACTTTGAAAATAAGTTGCAGACATTATGACACTTTATCCCTAAATACTTTCCCATGAATCTCCTAAGAATAAGGGCATTTTCTATACAATCACAAATAATAGTACCACACTCAAGAACTTCTGTTTTAAGATTTTATTTATTTATTTGAGAGAGAGAGTGAGCATGACGGTGGGATGGGCAGAGGGAGGGAGAGAGAGAAGCTCCCTGCTGAGCTCAGAGCCTGACGTGGGGCTTAGTCTCAGGACCTTGAGATCATGACCTGAATGGAAGTCAGATGTTTTACCACCTGAGCCACACAGACACTGCTGTTTGTTTTTGAAATTTATTTATTTATTAGTGAGTGCACACAAGCACATGTGCATGTGAGGGGAGGGTCAGAGGGAAAGAATCTTAAGCTGACTCCTAGCCAAGGAGGGAGCCCAACAAGGAGAGTCTGACAAGGGTCTTAGTCTTAAGACCCTGAGATCATGATCTGAGCCAAAACCGAGAGTTGGAGGCTCAACTGACTAAGCCACCTAGGCACTCACACCCAAGAACATTTTTCAGAATGCCCTAAAATCTTCTGTAACTTCATATTCAGTTTTCCCCAGTGTCTAAAAAACATTTTCTGGCTGTTTTCTTCAAGGTGTGTGTAGGTAACATTCATGCATTGGATTTAGTGGTTATATTTCTGAAGTCTTTTTTTTTTTTTTTTTTTTTTTGAAGTCTTTTAATTGAGAATTGTTTCTCCCTATTTTTGGGTCTTGAAGAGACCAGATGACTTTTGTTGTAGCAAATCCCACATTCTACATCTGATTATTTCTTCATGCATGTATTAATCATGCATGCATGATTATTTCTTCATGCATGCATGTAATCGAATACTTCGTCATGTGATTGTACTCATTGCTCTATCTCCTGAATTTCCTATAAAGGAGAAATTAAGTTTAAAGATATGTTTAGATCTAGGTTAGGCATTTTGAGTGATAATACATTGTAGATGATGACTGGTACTTAAAGGTTACATCACATCAGGAGGCATAAATAAAAGGTCTTACTCTCCAGGGTGCTTGGGTGATGCAGTGAGTTAAGCATCTGCCTTTGGCCCAGGTCATGATCCTGGAGTCTTGGGCTCCCTGCTCAATGGAGAGCCTGCTTCTTCCTCTCTGTCTCCCTCTGCCTGCTGTTCCCCCTGCTTGTGCTCTCTCTCTTTCAAATAAATTAATAAAATCTTAAAAAATATATATTACTCTAATTGTTACTGAGTTTGATTACCAGGTTAAGCTGGTGACTGTCATATCTTTCCATTGTAAAGATACTTGTTTTCTCTTTGCAATTAGGAAGTAATTTGTGAAATAATCCTTTAGTACCGTGGGAATCTTGTTTTCCAGCAATTTTCACCACATGATTTTTAGCACCCCTTGATCATCCTTGCCTGAATCACTTATTTCATTGGAGGTTGCACGATGGTGATTTTAAAATTCATTCCTTCTGCACTTATTAACTAGCATTCTAATGTATACATTACATTCTAATGTAAACTAGCATTCTAATTTTCCTCTTTACCAAAGATGAACCCTTAAAAGAAATAAATTGCTTGCTTCATTCTTTTTCTTTATCAGTCTTCAGAGTAAGGAGTTGATGTCATAGTTACCCCTAATGGTGAATTCCTGAGCAATATTTTTACTCTCTGAGCTATTACTATGTATTTATGGATTCTTATTTATTCATGATATTATAATTAATTTTAGTCATTGTTCATTTCAATACTAAAATTGTCTCAAATTTGCTAGTAGAGGGATCCCTGGGTGGCGCAGCGGTTTAGCGCCTGCCTTTGGCCCAGGGCGCGATCCTGGAGACCCAGGATTGAATCCCACGTCGGGCTCCCGGTGCATGGAGCCTGCTTCTCCCTCTGCCTATGTCTCTGCCTCTCTCTCTCTCTCTCTCTGTGACTATCATAAATAAATAAAACTTTAAAAAAAATTTGCTAGTAGAAACCCCTTAAAACTGGCACCTAGGTCCTTGTGACATCTCCCTATTGGTCTGAGTGCTTCCTTGCCTCCTGGTACAACATGATTTTTAAAATTTTACCTTGAAGATAATAATTTTTATTTTTTGTATTTCCTTCTAGAGTATTTTATTTTAATACTAACATATATAAAACCCTTTTTCCTCTTTTTCTACAAAAAGTAGCATACTGTAGTCAATGTTTTACTCCTTGTTTTTTCTCTCAACAATGTATCTTGGGGAGTATCTCATATCAGTGCATAGAGAGCATCCTTATTCTTGCTGCATTTCCTTTTTATTAGATGTTCTATAATTTAATCAGTCTCTGTTGATGGACATTTGGATCATTTCCTATCTTGCTGTTGCAAACAATGCTTTAGGGAATAACCTTGTATATATGTCATCTAGTGTGGGAACAGGTGTATCTGTAGGATTGGATCACTAAACTGAAGTGAGATTGTTGTGTTAATGTAATTTTGATAGATAATACCTAATTGCTGATGTTAGACTATTACTCGCAATGAATGAGACTGTCTGGTTTCCCATAAACTTGCCAAGAGAGTGCATTATTAAATTTTTGAATTTTTTGCTAATCTGATGAATGAAAAAAATTTTTTCTTCTTATATGTAAGGATGAATATTTTTTCATATGTTTAAAGTTCATTTGTATTTCCTTTTCAGTGATTTTATGATCATACTCTCTGTCCATTTTTGGACATAATTCTTTGTCCAAATTGCTCTTCTCTTTATATATCTGTATATGTGCACATACATATACACAGAAACCTATGTTTTTTTCTTTTTTTTTTTTTTTGCCTATGTTTTTTCTATAGTATGTTTATGTATTGGAGATTTGCTCTTTCATCAGTGATATGATTGCCAGTATTTTTTCTTTCTTTGTCATTTTGTTGTTTGTTAGGGGTTTGTTTTGCTTTACTTATGGTGTTTTTTGCTTTGCAGAATTCTTTGATTTTTTTATGTATTCAAATCCACCAGTTTTATTTAATGGCGTTGGATTTAGAGTCATGGTCAGAAAATCCCTACCCACTCCAAAGTTATAAATATTTCTTCTGTACTTCTAATACTTGTAGGGTATCATTTGTTACATTGAAGTTTTGGGTCCATTTGGAGTTCTCTTGATATGAGTTATAGCTCTAATTTCTTTTTTTCCCTACATGGCTACTTACACCCATTTAGTGAAAAATTAATTTTTCCCACCTTCATGAGATTCTAAAATTCCATATCCATTTTGATCAGTTTGGAGGATGTTAGTCTTCCGTTGGTCTTCCATTTGTTTATATGCCAGTACTACACAGTTTTAATTACTGAGGCATTATGTTTTGATATCTGGTAAGGCTTATCTCTTTCACTAATCATTTTTTTTCAGGGTTTTTTTTTTCTTGTTTCCATATGAACTTTAAAGTCAGCTTGTCCATTTAAAAAAATAAGTTAGCATTTTTTATTGGGATTATTAAATTCTAAATTAGGGAGAATTGATGTTTAGGAGTCTTTTTATCTATTAATTTGGTGTCATTCCATTTGTTCAAGTCTTTTTTTTATTTGGAGCCTTTGTTAGTATTTTAAAATTTTCATCTTGTAGCTCTGCATTTTCTTTTAGTTCATTCCTAAATATTTTATCTTTTTTTGCTGTTGTAAATTAGATTTTTTCCCCCAGCTACTGTTGATCGATTGCAAATGTAATAAAAACTATTGTTTTCTGTGTATTTTGTACCATTCTACATTACTGAATTTTTTTTAAGGTTTTATTTGTTTATTCATGAAAGAAAGAGACAGAGACACAGGCAGAGGGAGAAGTAGGCTCCCTGTGGGAGCTCGATGTGGGACTCCAACCCAGGACCCTCAGGATCATGACCTGAGCCAAAGGCAGATGCTCAACTTCTGAGCCACCCAGGCACCCTTACTGAATTTTTTTATTTTTTCTGTTTCCTTGTTGATTTTCTAAGATGTTCAAGAATATAAATACAAATATCATCTGCTAATAGTGATAATTTTACACTCTTTTTCCCAATTTTTTACTATTAGTCTTGTTTCATTTCATTGACTTTATATCTCCTGCACAGTGTTTAATAATACCTAATGGATATCTGTCTTCTTCCCAGCTTTTCCCCATTAAGCAAGCTGCTGACAACTTAGGGTCAAAAAGATTTATTTTGTCATGTAAAGGAAGTGTTTGTAATATTCCAATTCGTTTCTTTTAAAGATTTATTTAAGGGAATCTCATATATGTCCCTGAGTTTTGAATCCATAGTCTTTGAAATGCTTGTTGAATAGTGGTTTAATTTCAGAAAAAAGATATATTTTGTAGACTTAATGAAAATTCTGTTTTAACATCATCTGAAGATGTCTAAGTTGACTTGGCAACTTGTGATACTTGCATTGACTTCTGTTACAAAGATGTCACCTCTGTAATTTCTAATTTCTGTGTAGGGCTTAGTCTCAGGACCTTGAGATCATGACCTGAATGGAAGTCAGATGTTTTACCACCTGAGCCACACAGACACTGCTGTTTGTTTTTGAAATTTATTTATTTATTAGTGAGTGCACACAAGCACATGTGCATGTGAGGGGAGGGTCAGAGGGAAAGAATCTTAAGCTGACTCCTAGCCAAGGAGGGAGCCCAACAAGGAGAGTCTGACAAGGGTCTTAGTCTTAAGACCCTGAGATCATGATCTGAGCCAAAACCGAGAGTTGGAGGCTCAACTGACTAAGCCACCTAGGCACTCACACCCAAGAACATTTTTCAGAATGCCCTAAAATCTTCTGTAACTTCATATTTCAGTTTTCCCCAGTGTCTAAAAAACATTTTCTGGCTGTTTTCTTCAAGGTGTGTGTAGGTAACATTCATGCATTGGATTTAGTGGTTATATTTCTGAAGTCTTTTTTTTTTTTTTTTTTTTTTTTGAAGTCTTTTAATTGAGAATTGTTTCTCCCTATTTTTGGGTCTTGAAGAGACCAGATGACTTTTGTTGTAGCAAATCCCACATTCTACATCTGATTATTTCTTCATGCATGTATTAATCATGCATGCATGATTATTTCTTCATGCATGCATGTAATCGAATACTTCGTCATGTGATTGTACTCATTGCTCTATCTCCTGAATTTCCTATAAAGGAGAAATTAAGTTTAAAGATATGTTTAGATCTAGGTTAGGCATTTTGAGTGATAATACATTGTAGATGATGACTGGTACTTAAAGGTTACATCACATCAGGAGGCATAAATAAAAGGTCTTACTCTCCAGGGTGCTTGGGTGATGCAGTGAGTTAAGCATCTGCCTTTGGCCCAGGTCATGATCCTGGAGTCTTGGGCTCCCTGCTCAATGGAGAGCCTGCTTCTTCCTCTCTGTCTCCCTCTGCCTGCTGTTCCCCCTGCTTGTGCTCTCTCTCTTTCAAATAAATAAATAAAATCTTAAAAAATATATATTACTCTAATTGTTACTGAGTTTGATTACCAGGTTAAGCTGGTGACTGTCATATCTTTCCATTGTAAAGATACTTGTTTTCTCTTTGCAATTAGGAAGTAATTTGTGAAATAATCCTTTAGTACCGTGGGAATCTTGTTTTCCAGCAATTTTCACCACATGATTTTTAGCACCCCTTGATCATCCTTGCCTGAATCACTTATTTCATTGGAGGTTGCACGATGGTGATTTTAAAATTCATTCCTTCTGCACTTATTAACTAGCATTCTAATGTATACATTACATTCTAATGTAAACTAGCATTCTAATTTTCCTCTTTACCAAAGATGAACCCTTAAAAGAAATAAATTGCTTGCTTCATTCTTTTTCTTTATCAGTCTTCAGAGTAAGGAGTTGATGTCATAGTTACCCCTAATGGTGAATTCCTGAGCAATATTTTTACTCTCTGAGCTATTACTATGTATTTATGGATTCTTATTTATTCATGATATTATAATTAATTTTAGTCATTGTTCATTTCAATACTAAAATTGTCTCAAATTTGCTAGTAGAGGGATCCCTGGGTGGCGCAGCGGTTTAGCGCCTGCCTTTGGCCCAGGGCGCGATCCTGGAGACCCAGGATTGAATCCCACGTCGGGCTCCCGGTGCATGGAGCCTGCTTCTCCCTCTGCCTATGTCTCTGCCTCTCTCTCTCTCTCTCTCTGTGACTATCATAAATAAATAAAACTTTAAAAAAAATTTGCTAGTAGAAACCCCCTTAAAACTGGCACCTAGGTCCTTGTGACATCTCCCTATTGGTCTGAGTGCTTCCTTGCCTTCTGGTACAACATGATTTTTAAAATTTTACCTTGAAGATAATAATTTTTATTTTTTGTATTTCCTTCTAGAGTATTTTATTTTAATACTAACATATATAAAACCCTTTTTCCTCTTTTTCTACAAAAAGTAGCATACTGTAGTCAATGTTTTACTCCTTGTTTTTTCTCTCAACAATGTATCTTGGGGAGTATCTCATATCAGTGCATAGAGAGCATCCTTATTCTTGCTGCATTTCCTTTTTATTAGATGTTCTATAATTTAATCAGTCTCTGTTGATGGACATTTGGATCATTTCCTATCTTGCTGTTGCAAACAATGCTTTAGGGAATAACCTTGTATATATGTCATCTAGTGTGGGAACAGGTGTATCTGTAGGATTGGATCACTAAACTGAAGTGAGATTGTTGTGTTAATGTAATTTTGATAGATAATACCTAATTGCTGATGTTAGACTATTACTCGCAATGAATGAGACTGTCTGGTTTCCCATAAACTTGCCAAGAGAGTGCATTATTAAATTTTTGAATTTTTTGCTAATCTGATGAATGAAAAAAATTTTTTCTTCTTATATGTAAGGATGAATATTTTTTCATATGTTTAAAGTTCATTTGTATTTCCTTTTCAGTGATTTTATGATCATACTCTCTGTCCATTTTTGGACATAATTCTTTGTCCAAATTGCTCTTCTCTTTATATATCTGTATATGTGCACATACATATACACAGAAACCTATGTTTTTTTCTTTTTTTTTTTTTTTGCCTATGTTTTTTCTATAGTATGTTTATGTATTGGAGATTTGCTCTTTCATCAGTGATATGATTGCCAGTATTTTTTCTTTCTTTGTCATTTTGTTGTTTGTTAGGGGTTTGTTTTGCTTTACTTATGGTGTTTTTTGCTTTGCAGAATTCTTTGATTTTTTTATGTATTCAAATCCACCAGTTTTATTTTAATGGCGTTGGATTTAGAGTCATGGTCAGAAAATCCCTACCCACTCCAAAGTTATAAATATTTCTTCTGTACTTCTAATACTTGTAGGGTATCATTTGTTACATTGAAGTTTTGGGTCCATTTGGAGTTCTCTTGATATGAGTTATAGCTCTAATTTCTTTTTTTCCCTACATGGCTACTTACACCCATTTAGTGAAAAATTAATTTTTCCCACCTTCATGAGATTCTAAAATTCCATATCCATTTTGATCAGTTTGGAGGATGTTAGTCTTCCGTTGGTCTTCCATTTGTTTATATGCCAGTACTACACAGTTTTAATTACTGAGGCATTATGTTTTGATATCTGGTAAGGCTTATCTCTTTCACTAATCATTTTTTTTCAGGGTTTTTTTTTTTCTTGTTTCCATATGAACTTTAAAGTCAGCTTGTCCATTTAAAAAAATAAGTTAGCATTTTTTATTGGGATTATTAAATTCTAAATTAGGGAGAATTGATGTTTAGGAGTCTTTTTATCTATTAATTTGGTGTCATTCCATTTGTTCAAGTCTTTTTTTTATTTGGAGCCTTTGTTAGTATTTTAAAATTTTCATCTTGTAGCTCTGCATTTTCTTTTTAGTTCATTCCTAAATATTTTATCTTTTTTTGCTGTTGTAAATTAGATTTTTTCCCCCAGCTACTGTTGATCGATTGCAAATGTAATAAAAACTATTGTTTTCTGTGTATTTTGTACCATTCTACATTACTGAATTTTTTTTAAGGTTTTATTTGTTTATTCATGAAAGAAAGAGACAGAGACACAGGCAGAGGGAGAAGTAGGCTCCCTGTGGGAGCTCGATGTGGGACTCCAACCCAGGACCCTCAGGATCATGACCTGAGCCAAAGGCAGATGCTCAACTTCTGAGCCACCCAGGCACCCTTACTGAATTTTTTTATTTTTTCTGTTTCCTTGTTGATTTTCTAAGATGTTCAAGAATATAAATACAAATATCATCTGCTAATAGTGATAATTTTACACTCTTTTTCCCAATTTTTTACTATTAGTCTTGTTTCATTTCATTGACTTTATATCTCCTGCACAGTGTTTAATAATACCTAATGGATATCTGTCTTCTTCCCAGCTTTTCCCCATTAAGCAAGCTGCTGACAACTTAGGGTCAAAAAGATTTATTTTGTCATGTAAAGGAAGTGTTTGTAATATTCCAATTCGTTTCTTTTTAAAGATTTATTTAAGGGAATCTCATATATGTCCCTGAGTTTTGAATCCATAGTCTTTGAAATGCTTGTTGAATAGTGGTTTAATTTCAGAAAAAAGATATATTTTGTAGACTTAATGAAAATTCTGTTTTAACATCATCTGAAGATGTCTAAGTTGACTTGGCAACTTGTGATACTTGCATTGACTTCTGTTACAAAGATGTCACCTCTGTAATTTCTAATTTCTGTGTAATACTGAAACTTTATTTTCTCTCTGTCTCTTTTTTAGAATTTTTATTTGGCTGCTGCCTTGAAATACTGGCCCTAAAAATGCCAGCTTGTTTGGACTTAGAAGATGACCTGGATAAATGATAAAAATTAAAGACATTTTGGTAAGTGAAATATTATGTAAAAGAGTAGTTAAGGCTCAGCTTAATTCCTTGCAACAGAATTACTCTACCAAAGTCACATAGCAAATAAAAAAACTGTTTCCTTCATCATCTGGCATATTGTCAAAGGAGAAGATGGTCTTTGGGATGCCTGCGTGGCTCAGCGGTTAAGCGTCTGCCTTCGGCTCAAGGCATGATCCTGGAGTCCCGAGATCGAGTCCCACATCAGGCTCCCTGCATGGAGCCTGCTTCTCCCTTTACCTGTGTCTCTGCCTCTCTCTGTGTGCCTCTCATGAATAAATAAATAAAATCTTAAAAAAAAAAAAGAGAAGATGGTCCTTCAGCCAGTTATGGGAGGCATCAGCATGTTTAATGAAACCCAAAATTCACTAAGTTGAGTGCTTTCTGTTCCTCTGGGGTTGAAACCTTGACTTCTTTTTCTTTATCTTAGAGAGTCCACAGGCCTCTCAGGAAGCACATCATAACATTTTTTTTTTTAAGATTTATTTATTTATGAGAGCACAAGTGGGAAAGGCAGAGACAGAGAGAGAGAGAGAATCTCAAGCAGACTCCACACTGAGTGAGGAGCCCAAAGTAGAGCTCAGTCTCATGACCCTGAGATCATGACCTGAAGTGAAATCAAGAGTTGGACACTCAACTGACTGAGCCACCCAGGTGCCCTGGCACATCATAACGTTTAAATGCATTTTAAATATCTGGTCTCTGCCAGCACTATACCAAACCCTGCATAATTCACCCAGACCTAATGTTGGACTAGTTAATCATATAAGTCATAGACATTGAAAACTGAAAAAGAAAAGAAAAGAAAAGAGAAAAGAAAGAAATTGAAAACTGATGGCTGAGCCTTATGCAACTACAGCATGTTTCATTTAGCCTGCAGTATTTTCCAAAAATGTAAAACTATTTTAAAATCTGGAGATATTCACTGAATATATGGATTTTAGTCTTTTCTTAAAATTTAGAACATCTACTAGTGCTGGGCCTGTACAACACCTCCCATCTTTCCAAAAAGAAAGTAATAGGCTAGAGCAGAGTAGTGGCTGCTTAGCATGGATGGGTTTGTGAGTTTCCTGTTGCCCAGATCATTTATACAATATGTGCAAATGCATTTAATATCCAGTGTACTTCTCTTATTTTATTTGCCTGACCCCTGTGAGTATGGGAATTTGTGATTTCTGATGTACAACATAGGGCCTTGTCTTTTGTTTAAATGGCAGCCAAGTTGATAATCTGAATAACCTGTGACAGTCTTTTACTCATTATTCAGCTACCTACACCAGTCCTTTATCTTCAGATCTAAATGTAAATCTGGTGCATATTAGCAGTTATATGTATAATATATCTGATATATAAATTCATGTACTTAAAAGTAACAAGTTATAAGTAATATAAATTTATATATTTACAAATACACATGTTTACATATATTTATTTTTAATCCTATGATTTGGAAGGTGTTCATAAGTAAGCTTCTAAGCCATCCTGATGTCTGGTGGAGTTTTACCTCGGAGCAGTAGTTTGTTGCTGGTATGCTTGCTTTTTTCTTTTCTTTTAAAAACATTTTTATTATGAACTATTTCAAACATTTTAAAAAATTATACTATAAACAATAGTATAATGAACACCTGTATACCCATCACCTATATTTAACCTTTATTAACATTTTGCCATATTTGCTTAATCTATTTTTCCTTAATTATTTTTGTAAATTTTTTTTAAGATTTTATTTATGAATTTGAGATAGAGAGCAGGAGGAGGAGCAGAGGGAGAGGGACAAGCAGATTCCCTGCTGAGCTCAGAGCCTGACTTGGGGCTCGACTCAGGGCTTGACCCAAGGACCCTGGTCAGGTCATGACCTGAGCTAAAACCAGACACTTAACTGACAGAGCCACTCAAGTGCCACCCTTCCTCAATTAAAGTAAAATATAAGCATTATAACATTTGAACCCTGAGTGCTTCAGTATGCATCTCTTGAACAGTAAGAACATTGTATTGTATAACCATAACACCATTATTATCATGCCTAACAAAATTAGCAGTAATTCCCAGGATGCCTGGGTAGCTTTGTCGGTTAAATGTCTGAGTCTAGATTTCAGCTCAAGCCATGATCTCAGGGTTATGATATCCAGCCCCTACGTCAGGCTCTGTGCTCAGCAGGGCATCTGCTTGAGATTCTCTCTCCTTCTCCCTTTGCCCTTCCCCCTACTCTCTCTCTCTCTAAGTAAGTCAATCAATCTTTTTAAAAAATTAGCAGTGATTCCCACCTGGGTGGCTCATTGGTTAAGCGTCTGCCTTCAGCTCAGGACCCTGGGATCAAGTTCTGAATCAGGCTCTCCACAAGGAGCCTACTTCTTCATCTGCATCAGGCTCCCACATGGAGCCTACTTCTCTGCCTCTCTCTCTTTGTGTCTCTCTTGAATAAATAAATAAAATCTTTAAAAAATAAAAATTAGCCTTCATGGCATGATTGATGTCACCTTTTTGGAAGACTATCAAAATCCAAGGTTTTTAGTTGGCCTCCTTCTTTCCAGTTAAAGATTCTTTTAGAAAACATATCTTAAATTTGAAATCCTTCTTGCAGTCATCCCAACTATGGAATAGCTACTAAATAGCTCCAGTATTTTAGGCAGTCTCAGCAGTTATCAGCAGTCATTTTCCTAATGAACAGCAGCTTTTAAGCCCTAAAAGCTTTCTTAGTCTTGTTTATTTACCTCTAAAGTTCTTTAAATCTGTGAAGTACAGATGTTAGTTGACTAAAGGCAACAGTATGAGGGATTTCTTGAACGCTATTGTTTTTTAACCACCCAAATCACACTATTCCTTTTTTTTTTTTTTTCACACTATTCCTTTGTAATAATCACAGTACTAGAAAATGATATACTTGCCAAACTGTAAGGTACTCTGTTCGAAGGATTGGGTTTTGTTTTTCATACTTAAAACAGAGGAATTTTTTCCCCCTAAGATTTTAGCTTAAATTGGTTTTGGGAAAGTCTTTATTCTTAAGAAGTTTAAGTGACTTTTAAAATAGAAAAAGAGGGATCCCTGGGTGGCGCAGCGGTTTAGCGCCTGCCTTTGGCTCAGGGCGCGATCCTGGAGATCCGGGATCGAATCCCCCGTCAGGCTCCCGGTGCATGGAGCCTGCTTCTCCCTCTGCCTGTGTCTCTGCCTCTCTCTCTCTCTGTGTGTGACTATCGTAAATAAATTAAAAAAAAAAAAAGAGCAGTTCCCATTAGATAAGTAAACTTTAAAAAAAAAATAAAAAAAAATAAAATAGAAAAAGAAAAAAAGTTAAACAGTTTTTAAAAGTTGATACATTTTTTCCATTTGTGCTGGTAATATAACCATGTTACAGCATATTTAGCTTTGCATATCCGCAGTGACTTCTAGTGTATTTTGTTAAAATAGGAAAAATAAATTTTTTTTATTAAAATAGAAAAAATAAAATTTTTTTCCTAAAAAAATAGGAAAAGAAAATTTACCAGTGATCTTACCAACCTAGAACAATCACTGCATTTTGTGAATTTCTTTTCGGCTCTTTTTCCTTATCCATCTTTTAAAAAACACAAAGTTGTAATTATAGTTTATGTAAGGAATGTTTTTAAGTTAGAAGAGTTGTATGAGGTTCTTATGTTTTTTTTTTTTTTTTAAGATTTATTTATTTATTCATTCAGAGAGAGCGAGAGAGAGGCAGAGGGAGAAGCAGGCCCCATGCTGGAAGCCCAATGTGGGACTTGATCCCGGGTCTCCAGGATCACACCCCAGGCTGCAGGATGCAGGAGGCGCTAAACTGCTACGCCACTAGGGCTGCCCGGTTTTTATGTTTCCATGTCATTCTTAATATTCACTCACTTTTGGGTTAAGAATATGATCTTCAGTCCCAAAGCTAATGAAGAAAATGGCCACATAATGTGATCTCTAGTACATGTACTCTTTGGTAGACAACGTAACTGAAAATAGCAGATAATGTGATTTTCCTAGATCTAAAAATTTGTTTATTTATTCATGAGAGACACAGAGAGGGAGAGAGGGGGGGGTGGGGCAGAGACACAGGCAGAGGGAGAAGCAGGCTCCATGCAGAGAGCCTGACATGGGACTCGATCCTGGGTCTCCAGGATCAGGCCCTGGACTGAAAGCGGCACCAAACTGCTGAGCCACCGGGGCTGCCCAGATCTGAAAGTTTAAAAGTTATTTAGTTCTGTTCTGGACAAAGTTCTTTCCCTCCAGAAACATGTGTTAACCACCTCTTTTCCTTTCCTAAAAGTATTTAAAAACATTTTTTGTTTGTTTTTTTCCTGAATTATTATTTTTAGCCATATAACTACTAATAACCCTTTAAACATTGTTTTATTTTTTTTTAAAGATTTTATCTATTTATTCACGATAGAGAGAAAGAGAGTCAGAGACACAGGCAGAGGGAGAAGCAGGCTCCACGCCAGGAGCCTGACGCGGGACTCGATCCCAGGACCCCAGGATCGCGCCCTGGGCCAAAGGCAGGCGCCAAACCGCTGAGCCACCCAGGGATCCCCTAAACATTGTTTTAAAGGGTCCTCAAGACTTTAGGATTTTAAGTAGTCCTCTGGATGTTTTTTTTTTTTTTTTTAATTGGGTCAAGTTGTGCTTTTCAGATTAGAGAAAGAAAAAGGCTGTAAAAACATTGGCTCCTCTGAAACTTTTGTTGGGATAGGAATAACAAGAGTCTCAGGGAGCCCCTTGCTCAGTGGGCCAAAGACTTATATAAATTATTCTCCAAATATAACTTGTTTTATTTTCTTGTGATCTCTGTTCCCTCCTCCCCATATTATAGGCTTACCAAAAAGTAGCCTGTGACATAATAGACATAGAAATTATAATAAAAGGAACTTTACTTAAACTGGCAAAGTTTTATTTCAAGTATTTTTAAAAAATTATTTATTTGAGAGAAAAAGAGAGAGAGTGAGAGGGAGGGGAAGAGGGAGAGGGAGAAAAGCAGACTCCACCCTGACTAGAGTCTAATGTGGGACTTGATCCCATGACCCCGAGATCATGACCTGAGTTGAAATCAGGAGTCCGACGCTCAACAAACTGAGCCACCCAGGTGCTGCCCCTATTTTATATATTTTTAAGAACTAGTTATTAGGGGCACCTGGGTGACTCAGTTGGTTAAGCATCTGCCTTTGACTCCGGTCATGATCTCAGAGTCCTGGCATCAAGCCCCACATTGGGCTCCCTGCTCAGCGGAGACTCTGCTTCTGCCTCTCCTGCCTGCCACTCCCCCTGCTTGTACTCTCTTTCTCTCTCTCTCTCTCAAATAAAGTCTTTTTAAAAAAACTAATTATTACAGAATATCTTAATTAGTTTATCCTCTTTGTAATTTCTCAATTTTTATTACCTGGCAAATAAATTATAGTTTTCACAGAACAGTGGGTTATACATTGTTGATTTTATAATTATGCACTTATAATACCTTTTTAATTTTCTTTTTTCAAAGGTTTTCTTATTCTCCATTTGGCATATGCTACTGGAATAATATTCACCATGGTTTTGGATGACCTTCCAAACTTAGAAGACATCTATACTTCCTTGTGTTCATCAACAATGGAAGACTCAGAGATGGATTTTGATTCTGGACTAGAAGATGATGACACAAAAAGTGAGAATATTTTGGAGGATTCCACAATCTTTGTGGCCTTCAAAGGAAATATAGATGATAAAGACTTCAAATGGAAATTGGACACAATATTGGAGAATGTGCCCAATTTGTTACACATGGGTAATTTGCTTTAATTATTTTCTTCTTGTTACTCTTTTTTAAAAGTGTTTGCTCTTCTGTAATTTTCTTGAGTTTTACAAAGTAAAACTATACTGGATTGAAAGGCTGATTTTAAGTGTAGGATTAGAATTTTAGAATTTTTTTAATGAGGTATAGTTGACATAATATACATTATATTAGTTTCAGATATACAACATACCATTCCATATTTTTATATATTGTGAATGATCACCACAATAAGTCTAGTTAACATCTGTCACCATATATAGTTACAATTTTGTTTTCTTAATTTTTTCAAAATTTTTTACTTAATTCAATTTGCCAATATATAGTATAATGCCCACAGTTTTCTTGTGATGGGAATTTTTGAGATATACTCTCTTAGCAACTTGAAAATATGCAATAAAGTATTACTAATCATAGTCACTATACTGTACATTACATCCCTATGACAATAACTGGAACTTTGTACCTTTTGACCCCCTTTACCCATTTCACCCACTCCCCACCCCTCATCTTCAACCTCTGTCAACTACCATTCTGTTCCCTATATCTACGAACTTGGTGTTTTTGGTTTTGTTTTGTTTTGTATTTTAAGATTCCACATGTCAGTGAGATCTTACTGTATTTGTCTGCTTATTTCACTTACCATAATGCCCTGAGGGTTCCTTTATGTTTGTTGTAAATGGCAAGATTCTTATTTATAGCTGAATAATACTCCATTATATATATATATATATATATATATATGAGATTGATATATATATCATATATATGTGAGATTTATATATATATGTCAATATATATATAATATATATATAATGGGTATATGTATTTTCTCACATTTTCTATGTTCATTCATCTATCCACAGACATGTAGGTTGTTTCCATATCTTTGCTTTTATAAATAATGCTGCAGTGAACATGAGGGGTCTAGATATCTTTTTGAGTTATTGGTTTTGTTTTCTTCAGGTAAATACTCAGAAGTAGAATTGCTGGATCATATGTTTTATTTTTAATTTTTTTGAGGAAACTCCATACTGTTTTTCACAAACTGGCAGCACCAGTTTACATTCTTACTAGCACTATGCGAAGGTTCCTCTTTTCTCTACATCCTTGCCAACACTTTTTTTTTTTTTTGGTCGTTAATAACCATTCTAACAGATATGAGATGATACCTCATTGTCGTTTTGATTTGCATTTCCATAATGATTAGTGACGTTGATCACCTTCCATGTACCTGTTGGTCATCTACATGTAGTCTTTGGAAAAAAGTCTATTCAGATCTTCTGCCCAATTTTTAATTGGATTGTTTGGATTTTTGCTTGCAAGTTGTCTCATTTCTTTATATATTTTGGATATTAATTCCTTATCAGATGCATGATTTGCAAATATTTTCTCCCATTTAGTAGATTGCCTTTTCATTTTCTTGATGGTTTCCTTTGCTCTGCAGAAGCTTTTTAGTTTGATGTGGTTCCACTAGTTAGTTTCTGTTTCTTTTGCTTTTAGTGTCACATTTTTAAAAAATTGCCAAGACCAATGTTAAGGAGCTTACCACCTATGTTTTCTTCTAGTTTTATGGTTTCAGGTCTTACATCAAGTCTTTAATCTATTTTGAGTTAACTTTTGTGTATGGTATAAGATAGTGATCCAGTTTCATTCCTTTGCATGTGGCTGTCTAGTTTCCCCAGCATCATTTATTGAAGAGACTGTCCTTTGCATATTCTTGGCTTCTTTGTCATAAATTAATCAACCATATATGTGTGGGTTTATTTCTGGGCTTTCTATTTTGTTTCATTAATCTGTTTTTTTTTTATGCCAATACCGTACTGTTATTATTACTATAGCTATGTAATATAGCTTGAAATCAGAGAGGTAGAATTTGTTTTTAAATAAAAATGCTGTTGTATTTCTTTTAACTACATGGAGAAACTGAACATGATAAGGTATTGCTTAACATAGTAATCCTTAAATTATCTGCTCTAATGTATAGGAGTTAATTCTTAAGACCCATGTTTATTTATTGTTTTTAACACTCCAAACTTCAGTTTCCATTCCTTCCTTCAATACTGGAGCTTGAAGGCCCCTTAAAGCTTAAAAAAACTTTTATTTCATGGTTCTACTTAAACGTACAGGAAATATGTTTTCTTAAGTTTTATTTATTTATTTTTAAGATTCTCTTTTATTTATTCATGAGAGACACAGGCAGAGGGAGAAGCAGACTCCCTGTGGGGAGCCTGATGCAGGATTCGATCCCGGGACCCCAGGATCATGACCTGAGCCAAAGGCAGACCCTCAACCACTGAACCACCCAGGTGCCCCATTTTCTTAAATTTTAGATGAAAGGTTACCCAGCTGGCAGCTTGTTGTGTTATGGCTCTACTTTCGTTTTTTTGTTTGTTTGTTTGTTTTTTAATGTCTGAATTTCATTGCCGATGCTTTTAAAATTGAAATATTTGGGCAGCCCCGGTGGCGCAGCGGTTTAGCGCCGCCTGCAGCCCAGGGCGTGATCCTGGAGACCCTGGATCGAGTCCCACGTCAGGCTCTCTGTGTGGTGCCTGCTTCTCCCTCTGCCTGTGTCTCTGTCTCTCTCTCTCTGTCTCTCATGAATAAATAAATAAAAATCTTTAAAGAAAAAATGAAATCACTCATAGCAGCTAAAAATGAATGAACTATAGCCATATATATAAATAAAATTAAAAATTAAAATAAAATAAAATAAAATTGAAATATTTTACATACAAATCCAGACTTTGGATTTAGCACTAAAAATGAAAGATCTATAAACATTGAACTCTCTTTTCCTGATGGTGCTCAGGAGCAGCTTCTATTTAGGGCAGGCCCTCATCTCACATTGCTCCTCTCTGGCTTCTTCATACATTTAGACTACATGTCTGGGTCTTGTGGGCATTTGTGGTTTTGAACCTTGGTTTAGATGTTCTGAATCATTTCTGGTTAGTACAATTATCTACTCTCATTGACAAAAAAGCCTAGATTTTATTATTTTCTTTTAAAAAAAAAGATTTACTTATTTAATTTGTGAGAGAGGGAGCACGAAGGGTGAGGAGAGAGAGAATCTCAAGCCGACTCCACACCAAGCATGGAGCCCAAAGTGGGGCTCAACCTCAGCACCCTGAGAGCATGACCTGAGCTGAAACCAAGAGTTGGATGCTTAACTGACTGTGCCACCCAGGCACCGCTAGATTTTATTCTTCTATCACAAATCCTGATGTGATCAAGTAGTGATTAGATTTTTAGGCTTAGTGTTGTTTTTCTTTTCCTTTGAGATTTGATGTTAGGAGGAAAGTTGTCATTTTCTCACGGGCTTTGAATGTATGTTTTTTTCTGTGTAAAGCATAGTATTAGGGAATGTTACGTGTTAAAGTTGCAGTTACTGCCATCATTGTTACCATAATTATGGTCAGAATATAAGAGCTTTTCCAGCTTAGAACAACATACATGAAATTAAATATATATTATAGTTGTAATTTATCATATTACTCAGGGAAAAGAGTGTCAGTGAGCATGAAATTGTTCATTGCTCTTAATTACTCACATTTTTTCTTGGTTTAAATTGCTGAATCAGGGGCTCTTGGCTGGCTCAGCTGGTAGAGTTTGTGACCTTGACCTCCAGGTTGTGAGTTCAAGCACCACAGTGGGGCTTTAATTTTGCATTAAAAAATAAGATAAAAGATAGATAGCTGAATCAATTTATTTGTGGCTTTCAAATAAATTACCAAACCAGATTTATGATGTTATCACCATATATAAGATTGTATTCTTGGTCCAAAAGTATATTAAGTCAAATCTTCTCAGGTATGATAGAAGTTAAAATTTTTGATAAAATATAACCATTTTATAGACAAGGATTTTTTAATAACCATATCACAAATAGATAATACCATAAACTAATTTGATGTTTGTTTAAACTTTGTATAAAATTCTAGTACTCTTTAGATTGAGAAGAAGCCCTATAGCACCTAACACTCCATGGAATCAGGATCTCTAGCTTTCCTACTTTTTGCTATTCAGAGGCATAAGTGTCATGGAAAGTAAATTGACCTGAGAATCAGAGCTGGATGTTAATGCCATCTCTGATGCTGGTAGGTGACCACAAGATTCTAGGCAGATCACAGCCTCTCTTGGCCTCAGTTTCCTCATCTGTAAAATAGACTTGAACTAATTATTGCCTAATCCTTTCTAAATTTCTGTGGTTGTATTACCTCACTGCTCTTAGCGAGTAGTTTCTTTTTTCCACATTAGAACAAGTGAACTCCATGTTTGGATAAGTTAACTTTCAATGTATAGTGGTATTGGAGCTAGAAGGGGCTTTAGGCAACATGTAGGTACTTTCCTCGACCTGTAGGTAGATCTGATTTTGACAACACATATACCTGTATGACCCATTTCCTTTATATCGAAATGCAAACTGAATAGAGGATACCAAAGATTTAATTTAGCCAAGTTCATAACAAAAGGGAAAATTATGTTGTCTGGGTTGTTGAAAAAAAATTTTTTATCAGCTAACTGGGACTGGGATTTACTTTTCCATCTGTAAAACACAATTACAAATAACACTTAACCTCCTTTATTAACTTTTGTATATTCTTTCAAAAACATGTCCTGCACCTGGGTGGCTCAGTGGTTGAGGGTCGTCGACCTTTGGCTCAGGTCATGATCCCGGGGTCCAGGGATCAAGTCCTGCATCAAGCTCCCGGGAGGGAGCCTGCTTCTTCCTCTGTCTATATCTCTGCCTCTCTCTCTGTGTGTGTGTTTCTCATGAATAAATAAGTGAAATCTTAAAAAAAAAAAAAAAAAGTCCTAAAGTTTGCATTGACTTTTCACACTTGTTGAAATGTAATGTTTTCATATCCTCACTGAAGCTTTGTTATCAAATTACATTGTTTTTTTCCTTCAGTGTGCTTCAGTGAAAATTATACTCTTAAAGCAGGGAAAAAAAATTTAGATCAAAAAAGACTTAAACCCTTCTTAAATTGAAGCATTTATAGGACATTGGAAGAAATGTTTTCTCCCTCTCTGTGACTATCTTGCACAGAGATACTCATTAATATTTAAATATGAATATGAACTGGCATAATCTGCATCCCATTTTTTACAGAATTTCACTGAAATTTGAGACTACATGGTCTCATGATGCCAGTTCACATACATTTAACTGAGTCCAGAACGAGACCCTAGTCTACTCATTTAAACTTACCTCTCTCTTCTTCCTTGCATTCCCTTCTCCATCTTACTGCTTTCCATGTATTCAGTGTGTGTGTCAGATCCTAT
Source organism: Vulpes lagopus (assembly GCF_018345385.1). Classification (NCBI taxonomy): domain Eukaryota; kingdom Metazoa; phylum Chordata; class Mammalia; order Carnivora; family Canidae; genus Vulpes; species Vulpes lagopus. The sequence goes on from NC_054841.1 coordinate 23,973,683, forward strand.
TCTAGGGTTTGGACATATATTTTCTCATTTAGTACTCAAAATCTCATGAAGTAGTTTTTACATGAAGAGGAAGGTAAGTTTCAGAAAACTTAAATAATTTGTTCATGGTCACCCAGGTGCTAAGTGGTAGAGCTGGGATTTGATTTGAAATGTACCTAATGCCAAAGACACCTCTCAAAGCTACTGCAAGCCAGTGCTCTGCTTTGTTCTTTTGCTTTTGGTTTGTTTGTTTCATGTTTTCTGGTGGCTAAAAAATTACTAATATTAATTCTCTTTCTTTCATGACCAAGAATCCAGCAAGCTAAAGGTACAGAAGGTGGAGCCCTGGAACAGTGTGCGTGTGACATTCAACATCCCCCGGGAAGCAGCGGAGCGGTTACGGATCCTGGCTCAGAGCAACAACCAGCAGCTTCGGGATCTGGGGATCCTCTCCGTTCAAATTGAAGGTGCCCATCTGGACCCAAATCATAACAAGAGTAGGATGTAGAATTTTCTGTGCTGCTTGTCTGTTCCTCTCGTGTTTCAGAATGCCAGGTAACTCATGTAACCTGTGCTTCACATTGCAGCACCATAGGATAAAGAGGAATTGAGGCTTTGTCTGGATTCTGATGCTTTAGCATCCACAGTCTCAGACTCCATTCCCTTGCCTGATTTTGTCTGTCAGTCTGTCAGATTTGGAATTTATTGGCACCTTGACCAGGAGCTGATTTGTCTTTTAAAGAATATCTAGGGATCCCTGGGTGGCGCAGCGGTTTGGCGCCTGCCTTTGGCCCAGGGCGCGATCCTGGAGACCCGGGATCGAATCCCACGTCGGGCTCCCGGTGCATGGAGCCTGCTTCTCCATCTGCCTGTGTCTCTGCCTCTCTTTCTCTCTCTGTGACTATCATAAATAAATTAAAAAAAAATTAAAAAAAAAAAAAAGAATATCTAATTTCATTTGTTTCCTTCAACCAAATAAGCATTAGTATTTCTTTTCTTTATCTAACAGAGATTAGGAGGCCCTGAATAGTCCTTTTTGTAGCAGTATTCATTTTTCAAATATTTTGCCATAGTGGTCTTTTCAAAATGAAAATATGCTACACACACACATACATGCAGCTTAAAATCCCTGCTATCACTTGCTATTGTTCACAGAATAAGGACCAAACTTTATACCAAGACATCATGGCTTTGCATGGTCTGACCTCCACCTTTCTCATCCAATCGTAACTCCTACAACTCTCTTCTCCTCTTTGCTGTCTGTTCAAGCCACTTTAGCTGCAGCCGTTTGCATTTATGTTTTCTCTATGTCCCTTACCATGCCCCCTCCTCTTATTTAACACTTACTCAGCCTTCAAGTTTATCACCTTAAATCATCTTGAAAATACTTTTTCTGAACTCCTTGATGAAGTCAGTGTTCTTTATGTGCTCTCACAAAAGTCTGGGTTTTTTCCTTAGATCATTTATGTCACTCTTTCATCAGAGCAATTATTTGATTATTGTTTTATTCTCCCCTAGATTGCAGGATCCAGTAGGGCAGAGGCTGTGTCTGGTTTTGCTCACTATTGTAGCTCTGCTTGCCTGGAACATGTTAGGTTCCTTGGTAGACATATGTTGAATGAAAACAAGGGAAGTACACACATAATAGCACCACTTTGCTTTAGCACTTGGCGTACAATGATAAGAATAATATGGTCCTTGGTGTTACGAACTCAAAAGAAACTCCTGACCTTAGTTAGGGAGACAAACCTGTGAGAGATATATAAGTACTAAGTATGGGGGAGCACAGAGGAGGTTAGAAATGATTATATATGTATTTTGAGAAATGGGGTAAGCCCCATCATTTGGTAAACAAGGGAATAGTGGTTTAAATAACAATCCATCTATTATGAAAAATATTGGATTATCTAAAAGGATCCAGAAAAGTAAAATTTATTCATAGCAATCTGTAGGATATTGGATGAACTTTGGGGAAGAGTGGGAGTAAAACAACTATTGCCTGCAATAAAACTAGATAGGCTGCTTATGTTTTATAGAACATATAAGTGGTTTCTTAAAAACTAAATGTTTTATAGTCTCTGTTACCTATTTATGTGAGTTAAAAGGGCTTTGAACCTTATGTGGTAGTGTTTCCTACTGGAGAAAGGAAACACCAGTTTCTTCTTTTAATCAGACCTACCTCCTATAAGTTCTTTTTAAAAGGATAAAATGCTGGCTCCTCTTTATTGTTAAAGCCGTAAATTAAAGCATAAGTACCATCAGGGATGTAAAATAGATAACATATATTTCAAGAAGTTATGAAATTCACAAATGGCAATGATTATCACATTACAGAAAAGAGTTCTTTAACTTTTTAGGAAGTACATATGTGTTCCAGGTGATCTCCTTTTCTCCACACTCCCTCAGAATTCAGACAGGATCTAAAGTGGTGGCAGAAGCTTTGCTTTTCTAAAACTGGTAACAAGCTGATGCCTTTGTACGTTGTAAGAAGAGATGTTGCCACGCCATGGTGTCTGCTGCAGGGGTTCAGGGACAGGTTATTCTCCCAACAGCCTATTTTCCATTGAAGAACACTCTCTGTACCCTTCCTTTTCTGAGTTTTAGCCAGGGAGTTGGGAAGACATCTTTTTTTGAGGACATTTCGTGACCCCTCCATTCATGGTGATTTAAAGCAGAAGTCTGCAAACTTTTTCTGTAAAGGGCCAGAGAATATTTTTGGCTTTGTGGAACCTAAGACCGCTGTCACACAATTCCAGTCTGGTTGTAGTACAAGACAGCCATAAGCAATATGTAAGTGAATGAACATGGATGTCTTCCCAGCAACACTTTAATTATTACAGGCAGCAGGCTAGATTGAGCCCATAGGTTGTGGTTTCCTAATCAGCAAGTTTGGGAGCCTCATGTGTGTTTCTTGATACCAGTTAGCTTATATGCAGTTGCCAATTAGGGGAATGATAGTAATATAATGTGGAAATTGTGTGTATTCATATAAACAAGACAAGGGAAGCTGGAATAGTGGAAATAGAAAGATGATTATCTAAAAGAAAAAAAAAAAACTCAGCTGCTGCATAGGTGGGAAGTCCTTTCAGCTCTATTTTAAGATAATTAATCTGAACTTACATTCAGATACCTTCCCCCAGAAGTGCATCCCCAGACTTAGCTTGTGACGTTTTACTTCCTCCTGCTTGCAGCCTCATTGATTCAGGAGCTCTACTGCATCTGCATTATCTCAGCACCTGATTATGGCATTGACACCGTAAATGTTTCTGGATATGTTGTTTCCATCAGTTACTGTTTTTATTAGAGCTCTGGTTACAAAACCAATAGCGTTTTGAGGTTCCAGCAACACTTTTTCCCATAAAAGCTATTTTCAGCATGAGATTTGACAGAATGTGGGATTTTCCAGGAATGTATTCATCGTATAGAAAATGCTTGTAATTCTTTGTAAGGTTATAAGATGACAATTCATAATATATTTAATAAATAGCCAATGAGTGCTATTATGTATCAGACACTGTTCTGTGTCTTAAGGATATAATTAGGGTGGCCATATAATTTATCAACCAAAATGACACTTTTGAGAGTAAAAAGGGTGCTATTAATAACTGTCCCTGAACGATAGATAAAAGGGAACTAGGGCAGATTTATGGTTACCCTTGTACAGTGATGGGGGAGGCAGACAAGAAATCAAGTGAATGAGTAAGTCATTACTCATTCGGGGATATGGACTGAAGATATAACAAGATGTTCTGATAAGGGTGATCTAACCTTGGATAAGGCAGTTGGAGGTCTTTTGGGGCCTGTGATACTTAAGAGTACATGAAAATTGAGAAATTGGCTTATGTGAAGAGAGCAGGAGAACTGTTAGAGACTGAGGGAACGACATGTGCAAAGGCCTTAAGGTGAGAAGCAGCTTTGTGTGCCTAAGAAACTATAAAAATATGCCACTAAGGCTGAATCCTTATTTAAGTAGAAAATAGTGAGTTGAGGTTAGAGAGGCAAGGTCTACATCTGGGCTGTTAATTGTGGTAGCCACCAGCCATCTATGGATTTTGAAGACTTAGCACTCCAAAAAAAAGAACGTAAAATATATCATTAACTATTTGTATTAGTTATATGTTGAAATAATAATACATTGAATATACTATGGTTTCTAGAAAATTTAAAATCATATGTGTGGCTCATATGTCCATTTCAAAAGTAATACTCTTTCTGCTTAGAATGTTTTAGCAGTTTTGATATATTAATAGTTCCTTCTCTTTATTGGAAACCCTCAAGAACTGTAGTCTCTTTTTTTCCTTTCATTCCTGACTCCCATAGGCAATGTAGACTATCTTATAGTTCCTGGTGATTGGTCCCTTATTAGTAGGATGTTTGTGCCCTATGACCAGTCTACCTGCCTGGTTGAAATACTTAATACATAAAGGTGACTTTATCGGTGACAAGACAGAGGAAACTATTGTGCTGTCATTAGCTTTCTGCTTTGTTATCTGTTTCTATAAACCAGGACCCCACGGTATGGAATGATGCCAGAAGGATGCGGATCAATACAAGGTTTCCTTTCACTTCCTTAACCGCCAGCTAGCTATACTCTATCTGTCCGCTAGGTGGTGATGTCATCCAGAGTAACAATAGTCAAAATTTTGGATTAAGTGCAGGAAGTTTCCTGAAATTTGTTTCTTTTTATAATTAAACCAAGTGAAATTTAAGTTATCTCTAAGTTTAGAGTTACCTCAAATTAATTGTAATACTTATAATTATGTTACCTACCAGGATATTGTGAGGTTCAAATGAGATAAAATCTTGTAAGCATTAAAAACTGTACAGGGGATCCCTGGGTGGCGCAGTGGTTTAGCGCCTGCCTTTGGCCGAGGGCGCGATCCTGGAGACCCAGGATAGAATCCCACGTCGGGCTCCCGGTGCATGGAGCCTGCTTCTCCCTCTGCCTATGTCTCTGCCTCTCTCTCTCTCTCTCTCTCTCTCTCTCTCTCTGTGTGACTATCATAAATAAATAAAAATTAAAATAAAATAAAAACTGTACAAATGTTGGTTTGATCATTAGATGCTGTAAAAGTAGATTAGTAGCAACCTACCTACTCTTTATTGCATGAATATCTCTAATAGATACCTGTTTATGTTGCAGTTGTTGAAAGGGAAATGGTGTTTTGCTCACAAATATACCATCATGTGTTCTCTTTCTCCATTAAACCTATTCATGTCTCTACCTTCTGATTGTAAATTCCCAAAAGGTAATCTAGGATTTTGAGAATTTGAGAGCATTTTCTTCCTTCTCATGCTCATAGACACACATGCACACATGCATACACCATGAGCTACTTGAACATAGATACTCAGAGTTACAAGCCATCTCCTGACACTATCATTCACAATTGCCTATCTGCTAGATTGTGAGGATTGTTATGTTCTCCTTGTTCTTCATGTAAGTAAACCTACTCAAATGAAGTTGAAGGAAGACCTATATAGTATTGAATTTAACCTTTTGTGGTGGTAAGCTTACCATAATTCTTCAAAAACACAAAAAACTAAAGTTCTTGTGTACCTGTTTTTAAGTAACATTTGCATCTTATTCTGATGGTTTCCTTTTTATAACCTATCATTTTCAGGGGAAGGTGCTATCAACCTGGCTTTGGCTCAGAACCGAAGCCAAGATGTGAGAATGAATGGACCCATGGGAGCTGGAAATTCAGTTAGGATGGAGGCAGCATTTCCCATGGCCGGTGGTCCAGGTGAGGTCTCCTGCTCAGTTGTAGGACATTTTACTGGTTTGCTTGTTTCTCTTTATTTGCTAATGTATAATCATTTGGGTCCTGCAAAATAGATGGGGGTTTCTGGCACATCTCTGTTTTCTGGTTTAGGAAAGCAAGATTTAAATCTCTCTTAGGAGGGCAGAGTCACAGAGCATGGGTTCATGCTTAAAGGTAAATACATGAGCACTGAGCTGTGCAGGAAACATTTATTGAGTTCTTTTTAGACGACAGGACCTCTACTAAGTGTTGGAGATAGAAATGAATAAAATATTTTCTACCCTCAGAATGTTTATAGCATAGTAGAGAATGTAGTTTTCCAACTCCCACTTTCTCTGAGGCTGAGAATCTGTGACCTGAGAGTTCTTGTGTGCTTACATGGAATCTGAAGAAGCATGTGAAAGAATATGTGTTTTTGGTACTTAGAAATTGAGTTATAAATTATTTGCTAAGTTTTCCAGTAAAACAAATTTCTCCCTACCTACCACAGTAGCTCATGAAGAAATACAGTAGAATGGAGAGGCTCAATTTATAAACCATTACTGAACTTGGCCATATAAAATTGAAACTAGATTTTTATCCTGGCAGTGCCATTTCCTGGTTACCCCACACTAGTCCCTACACCTCTCTAAGCAGCAGTTTCTTCACCTAAAAAATGAGGTAATTTTGCTTACAATCTTTTGAGCTCGTGCTTGAAGTTGGATGAGCCCTGAGCCATGAAGCTGATGTTTACAGAGTTCCTGTGATATATCTGGACCTGTGCTATTAGACTATTATGGAATACCACATAGTAGATGTACCTATTGTAGGGGGTCAGTAGTTATAGTTCTCCACTAAAGTCTGAGCATTTGGTATTGTGGTAGCTTGATGAGAGATAATCAGTGATGCTCTTGCCAGTACTAAAGAACCAGAGTGGAAAGAGTTGCATATAGTTAGTGAAAGAATAGATCTAGGATGAGGAGGACCAATAGTCAGAATAGTTGAAATTTTTCCAGAATTGGTGAAAGATGTGAATCCTCAGAAATCTTGACCAATGTAAATAAAAATAAATCCACATTTGACACAAATTGTAAAACTGTAGAACATGAAAAACAATGAGAATGTTAAAAACAACTCAAAAGACCAGTTATTTACAAACAAAAAGCTGTCATATCACAGCTGATTTCTTAGCAGCAACACTGAAAACCAGGAAACACTGGAACAATATTTTCAAAGTGATGAGAGAGTAATTGACAGACTAGAATTTTAAACCTACCTATACTATAAAGAGTAGTATAAAATAGATATTTTCAAAGACACTAAGAGAAGGTACCATTAACAGACTCTTGCTAATTTGAACTGCTCAAGAATCTACTTCAGAAAGAAGAAATTGAACCTAAAATGGAAGAAATAAGATCTAGGAAGGAATGCTGAGCTAAATAATTGGTCAACATGGGTTAAATCTAAATAAATATTGGCTCATTTAGCAATAATGATTGTCACATGTTTAGACTTTAAGTCAAGTGTGTTTTGACAAAAGATATCATTAAAATAATAGAGGGGCACCTGGGTGGCCTCAGTCAGTTAAGCATCTGCCTTCGGCTCTGGTCTTGATCCTGGGGTCCTGGGGTCCAACCCCACATCAGGCTCCCTGTGGGGAGTCTGCTTCTCCCTCTGCTCCTCCCCCTGCTGCTGTATGCACACACTCTCTCGCTCTCAAATAAATAAATAAAAATAAAATAATAGAAATAAAATGTATAACTTCTAAACTAGTAATGGAGGGGTAAAAACGGAGGACATGTTGGAAAAAATCCAAGAAAATTAGGAAAATAGCACAGAAACAAATAGGAAAACACCATAGAAAAAGAAGGGGTAAAGAGCTGGGTGGGGGGAATCCCTGGGTGGCTCAGTGATTTAGCGCCTGCCTTCAGCTCAGGGCATGATCCTGGAGTCCTGGGATCGAGTCCCACATTGGGCTCCCTGCATGGAGCCTGCTTTTCCCTCTGCCTGTGTCTCTGCCTCTCTCTCTCTCTCTCTCTCTCTCTCTGTGTGTGTGTGTCTCTCATGAATAAATAAATAATAAAATCTAAAAAAAAAAAAAGAGCCAGGGGTATCATTAAAAAAAAGAAAAAAGGGATCCCTGGGTGGCGCAGCGGTTTGGCGCCTGCCTTTGGCCCAGGGCGCAATCCTGGAGACCCAGGATCGAATCCCACGTCGGGCTCCCGGTGCATGGAGCCTGCTTCTCCCTCTGCCTATGTCTCTGCCTCTCTCTCTCTCTCTCTCTCTCTCTCCCTCGCTGTGTGACTATCATAAATAAATAAAAATTAAAAAAAATATATCATAAAATGATAAAATGAATCAAAATATACTAGCAATTAATAGTAAATGTATTGTGAACACTGATAGAGATAGTGATTAATCAAGTTGAATAATAACCTCAGATTTAGTTATGTGCTCTTACAGGAAGCACATAAAACATAAGGATTTGGTTTATAGTTAAAAGGATGGAAAAAAGATAATCCAGGTGAATATTAACCAAGAAAAGAGATATAACAATATTTTTATAAGATAAAACACACTTAAGATAAAAAAGCATTACTGAGGATAAATAGGGCTGCTGTATGATATAAAATGAAGTAGTCATCAGAAAGACAGCTAAACTTTTATGTACTTAATAACCTAGCCTCAAGATATGTGAGGCAAAAGTGGACAGGATTACATGGAGGTATCCTTTTAGGGAAGATATTAACACACCTGTGTTAGTAATTGATGTATGGAGCTTATTTTGAAAATTAGTAAGGATAACACTTATTCAAGTGTTACAAGCATAAATGGAACATTATACAAATTGATCATGTATTTTTCTAAAATCAACTTTCAGTAAATACCAAATATTGGGGAGCACCTAGGTGGCTCAGTGGTTGAGCATCTGCCTTCGGGTGAGGTCATAATCCCAGGGTCCTGGGATCGAGTCCCACATCAGGCTCCCTGCTGGCAGCCTGCTTCTCCCTCTGCCTATGTTTGTGCCCCGTCTCTGTGTCAAACAAACGAATATTGGTATCAACAGATCATATTCTTTGACCACAATACAGTTAAGTCAGTGGCGAACAATCAAAAACAGCTAACCAAAATATCCTGTATTTCTAGAAAATTTAAAATACATTGTAAATATGCATGATTTTTTTTTTTTAAATTCCTGATAGTCATAGAGAGAGGAGAGAGAGGCAGAGACACAGGCAGACGGAGAAGCAGGCTCCATGCCGGGAGCCCGATGCGGGACTCGATCCCAGGACTCCGGGATCACGCCCTGGGCCAAAGGCAAGCACTAAACCGCTGAGCCACTCAGGGATCCCCTATGCACGATTTTTTAAAAAGCAGTCATGATGGATAGCAAAAAAATAATTAAAATGGAATAATGAGTGGTACGCCTGGGTGGCTCAGTGATTGAGTGTCTGCCTTCAGCCCAGGGCATGGTCCTGGAGTCTCAGGGTCAAGTCTCACATCGGGCTCCCCGCAGGGAGCCTGCTTCTCCCTCTGCCTGTGTCTCTGCCTCTCTCCCTCTCTCTGTGTCTCTCATGAATAAAGTCTTTAAAAAAATAAAAGAACAAAACCAAAGATGTTTCTTTGAAAAAACAATTAAAATTGTTGAACATGGTTAAATTTTAAAAAGAGAAGGCATAAGCAATGTAAAGAAGGGGGGAAAAAGTGTATACTTCAAAAGGGCAAATTTTATAATACATGAATTATATCTCAAAATGGAAAAAAGTTGTGAATAACTTCATGCTAATAAATTTTAAAGTGTCAGAAAATTAACAATTTTCTTTTTTATTTTATTTATTTATTCATGAGAGGCAGAGACATAGGCAGAGGGAGGAGCAGGCTCCCTGCAGGGAGCTTGATGTGGGGACTCCATCCTGGGACCCCGGGATCATGACCTGAGCCAAAGGCAGATGCTCAAGCACTGAGCCACCCAGGTGCCCGGACAATTTTCTTGAAAATATAATTTAACCAAAACTGATTGTAAGAAAACTTGAAAAATCTGTAACTATTTAAGAAATTGAAATAATTAAAAATTTGTCTCTCTATGAATCAGTTATATAACCCAGGCCCCAATAGTTTTCCATGTGAGTTTACTAAACATTTAAAGAACAGATATAGGGGGCACCTGAATGGCTCAGTTGGGTAAGCAGCTGCCTTTGACCCACATCATGATCCTGGGATTCTGGGCTTGAGCCCCTTGTCAGGCTCTCTGCTCAGTGTTGACACTGAACACTGAGCAGAGAGCCTGCTTCTCCCTCTGCCCCTCCTGCTCATGTGCTCGCTCGCTCTCATTCTCTCTCTCTCTTCAAATAAATAAATATAATCTTAAAAAAAAAGATTCAAATATTCTTCCAGAGCATAGGCAAAGGAAGGATGCTTTCCAGCTCTTTTTTTGAAGTTATTTTTAATCTTGATGCCAAAACTCAGAGACATGAAGAGAGGATAATTTAAAAAGAAAAAAAGATTTTATTTATTTATTCATGAGAGACACACAGAGAGAGAAGCAGAGACACAGGCAGAGGGAGAAGCAGGCCCCATACAGAAAGCCGGATGTGGGACTCGATCCAGGGACTCCAGGATCATGCCCCGGGCCAAAGGCAGGCGCTAAACTGCTGAGCCACCCAGGGATCCCCTATTTTTTTAAGATTTTTTAAAAATTCAGAGACAGAGCATGCATGGCAAGAGAGAGGATGAGTAGGGGGAAGGGGCAGAGGGAGAGGGAGAAGCAGACCCTTTGCCCAGCAGGAAGCCTGATGCAGAACTCAATCCTAAAACCCTGGGATCATGACCTGAGCTGAAGACAGATGCTTAACCGACTGAGCCACACAGGGACCCAAGAGGATAATATATTTTCACTTGTTAACATAGATGTTAAAATCCTAAAAAGTCTAATAGTATCAGAAATTAGAAAGATACGGAATAAGAGTAGTTGTCAAACTGCTAATTGGAATATAAATTGGCATAACTACTTTTTTAAAGTTTATCTATTTAAGCAATCTACACCCACCATGTGGGGCTTGAATTCACAACCCCGATCTCTAGAGTCTCATGTTCCTCCCACTGAGCCAGCCAACCACCCTGGTATAACCAGTTTTTTGAGAGCAGTTTGCCAATATTTAGTAAAATGGAAGATGCTTATACTTAAAACCTAGGAATTCTAAGTATATAATCTAAAGACACATGTCCACAAGAACACATAACATTGTAGAGTTGTAAGAATGAAAATTTGGGGCAAGGAGAGGGAGAACCTGAGAACTCTACCTATTCATCAGCAGGAGAATGTATGGGTTCTGTTTTTGTTTTTGCTTTTTTTTTTTTTTTTTTATGATAGTCACACAGAGAGAAAGAGAGGCAGAGACACAGGCAGAGGGAGAAGCAGGCTCCATGCACCGGGAGCCCGATGTGGGATTCGATCCCGGGTCTCCAGGATCGCGCCCTGGGCCAAAGGCAGGCGCTAAACCACTGCGCCACCCAGGGATCCCTGGGTTCTGTAAAATAGATCACCGTTATAGCAGTCCAGATGGATGGATCTCAAAAAGTAATATTAAGTGAAAAAGGAAACTGAAGAAGACAGAGTGTGGTACCACTTACACAAAGATTAAAAGCATACTAAACATGTTATAGTTTACCTACATATGTAGAAAAAATAAACATGTATGGAACTATTAATTCCAATTATAAGAAAGGGAATGGAATGAGATTGGGAAGGAAGGGGGGCTTCTGTGTCTATATATGTATCTGAAGGGAATGGGGCAAAATGTTACTTAACAAGGTAGATGATGGGTACAGAAATTTTCCATACCTTTTCATATCCTTGAAATATTTAATTTAAAAACAAATGTGCCAATTCCAGTACTCTATTCTAGGGATTTTCTTTTTCCTTTAGGACTAATAAGGATGACCAGCCCTGCCACTGTTATGATACCCCAGAGTGTAAATGTGTCATCTTCCATGATGGCACCAGGCCCCAATTCAGAGCTGCAACCCAGGACTCCTCGCCCTGCTTCTCAGTCAGGTAATGACCTCTAATCTTTGAGGATTGAAGAAGCTGGACCTAGTTGCAGAGATTATTAGAAAATTCAGCTGTCCCTGATATCAAATTCGTAGGCCACCAATTCTTTACAAAATCTTCCCTGTTTCTTCAAGCTAAAGGTCATCATTTCCTTCTCAGAATTTCTCATTCTCTTATCAGTTATAACCCAACACTCCTAAAAATGGATATGTAGTCCTGCATGATACTTCATGGCAGAGAATTCTGTAGTAAGTTTGGTAAGGGCATCATGGTTTACCCTCCCTCCTAGAGATTCAGAATTAACCTGTTGGAGGCACTGAAAGTCCTGCAGCAAAGAAACCTAAGATGGTTAGGTTCAATTGTTACCAAAACTAATTGACTATATTTTGTTTTGTTTTCTTACAACACTAATAAACATAGTTCCCCAGAATATGCTTTAGAAAACACTCCTCTGCATTTTATGCTGTTATATCCACTTTTGAACCATAAACTCTTTCTAGGCAGTAGTCTCTTTCTGTCATCTTGGTACGTTGCTTTGCATATAGAAGGTGCTCACAAACATTTCCTGAAGGTACCAGGGGGACTTCGCTCTCTATATGCAGAATTGCTAAGACTACTACTGTAAGATCTAGGTTGTAGTAATATAATTATTGCTTTGTTGACTGTCTTTAAACAGATGCAATGGATCCACTCCTCTCTGGGCTCCATTTACAGCCACAGAATCATCCCTCAGGATCTTTAGCTCCCCCGCACCACCCAATGCAGCCTGTCCCTGTGAACAGACAAATGAACCCAGCCGGTTTTCCCCAGCTGCAGCAGCAGCAACAGCAGCAGCAGCAACAACAACAACAGCAGCAGCAGCAGCTACAGGCAAGACCCCCACAGCAACATCAGCAGCAACAGCCACAGGGAATTCGACCCCAGTTTACTGCCCCAACTCAGGTGCCTGTTCCTCCAGGCTGGAACCAGCTGCCTTCTGGAGCCCTTCAGCCTCCTCCAGCCCAGGGTTCTCTGGGCACAATGACTGCAAACCAAGGGTGGAAGAAGGCTCCCTTGCCTGGCCCAATGCAACAGCAACTCCAGGCAAGACCATCCTTAGCCACGGTACAGACACCTTCCCACCCTCCCCCTCCATATCCCTTTGGCAGCCAGCAAGCCTCACAAGCCCATACAAACTTTCCTCAGATGAGCAACCCAGGCCAGTTCACAGCTCCTCAGATGAAGAGCTTGCAGGGAGGGCCCTCCAGGGTCCCAACCCCCCTGCAGCAGCCCCACCTCACCAACAAGTCTCCTGCCTCCTCACCTTCCTCCTTCCAGCAGGGATCCCCTGCATCCTCCCCAACGGTTAACCAAACTCAGCAGCAGATGGGACCAAGGCCACCTCAAAATAACCCACTTCCCCAGGGATTTCAGCAGCCCGTCAGCTCTCCCGGTCGGAATCCTATGGTTCAACAGGGAAATGTGCCACCTAACTTCATGGTGATGCAGCAGCAACCACCAAACCAGGGGCCACAGAGTTTACATCCAGGCCTAGGAGGTGAGGAACACTGAAGCTATTTGTGTTGGTAAATTTACTGGAGATAGATCTTAATAGAACTTCAGTATTTAGAGTTAATGGAGGGAGGATATAATTATTTGGCTTTGTGGATATAGTGGTGACACTTAATATAAATTAGTTAACTTGATGTATTATGCAGCATCTTATTGGTTACATTTAAGCTAGCCCTCTGGATAAAAATGCAGGTAAAATTCAATATAGAGATTTCCATTTTGTTTTTCAAATTATTTTTACTTGATCTTGGACTAGTAAATTAAGATGTCCAGAAGAAACATGCATTTTATTAGCTTAAACTGCTCAGCTGTTGAAAAAAATTAAGATTATGCAATAGAGCAAAAATGAAAAGATAAATACAGGGTCTTTGGGGGAAAATCCCTTCAAGTTTCCGATTTTGATAATCTTAGTAAAGTAGTAAGCATGGTATTTGTTATATTTGATTAAAGTGTTAAAGGGGAGTAAGTTCAGAAATCATTAACTTTTATAGTTTTATAATGCCAATGCCTGCTCCTTAGAGAGGGAATTCCACCAGTTATACCTAAAGGAGATTTATTTATTTATTTTGTAAGGTGCCTCTTGTATGAAGAAAAAGCAATGGAGCTTAATGTGTGAGAGGTAAAACGATTACAGTAAAACTTATCCATCTCCATGTTTATTATTTATTCTTATTAATCATTGATCTAGTGCACATGAATGTGCTTGGAGCTTTTCAGTAAGGTATATAGAGTGTCAGTAATACTGTCATCTGATAAACATGTCCCCACCAAAAGACACCCATTGCCTACCCAGAAAAAAACCCTTGCATCTTCAGTGCAACATAGCAAAGGCATGTTCTCATGGTTTCTGGTGAAATTAAGTTGCTCATCAGTCTTTTCACTCTCTTGTAATTAATTTTGCTGACGTGCAGGCTATAATATTTGAATCCTAAGAAGTTTTTAGAAAATGCAAGAATGTTTTAGTTCCAAACTTCACTGTTCTGGGCATCTAGCCCTGGATCAGTGGAAGCTGGGTAGTCCCTCCTGCAAATGTGATTACTGATTTAATTACAGTGGAAGCATGCAAATGGGGACTTGTCACTGCTAAAGAAAGGACAAATGCATATTTGTCTACAAAGTGTTTTTCAGGACATTGAAAATTTGGTCCTTAAAAATAAATGGACTAATACAAAAATTTTTAAGTGAGCTTTAGGTCTTGATGCTTTCATAGAGCAGATGATGTGCTCACCTAGGTGATCTGGCCACATCAAGGCCTACATTATAAACAATGAGTGGGTTCTGAGATCCTCCTTCTTACAGATCTATTTTCTGAAATTAAACTTTCATATAAAAGGAAGTAATACGTTTGTAAGATTCCATTAGAGCATGGCTTTTGGTACCATAGCTGTTGGAATTACAACAAACCTTAAAAGGGGAAGGCATGATGATGATAGCTTCACTTTGAAGCTCCTATAGATTGTTTCTAATCTCCTATCTCTTCCCAAGAGACAAGCACAATATTGGAGGAAAATTTCCACAAAGGAGATTGTCATCCATTTCCCTTAATGGAAAAAAATCACCTATTATTAATATCAGGACCCAGCTCTTTGTTTTTTAGTACTTTTGATCAATTTGTTTAAATATAAGAGAATTTAGCATATTCCTTTGGTGCCTGTGTGAAAATATGTAAAGTTTTGGGGTCTGTTGTATTATCACGAAAAGTGAGCCCTAAACCTTGCTGTGACGTGGCCTCAGATCACATTTAGGGAGCAGATTGCCATCTCTTCCTTGGCATGTTCTAAGTGTAAATTTTTAGTATTTATTTTTCATCTTGACAATGCTCATGTAAGAGATTGTGTTGATTTTTTTAACCATCTTTCCCAACCTTATTATTAAAGATCCTACCAGTGTGACAGAGAGCTAAGCCAGTGGAGACTTCATGCAGCTCATCCTTCCTTATTCATTCCACATCTAAGCAAGAGTATAAATTTGCTAGGTAACTGCCTTACTCATTGTTTTCTATTAAGGAATGCCTAAACGCCTCCCACCTGGCTTCTCAGCAGGACAGGCCAATCCGAACTTTATGCAAGGTCAGGTGCCTTCGACCACAGCAACCACCCCTGGGAATTCAGGAGCCCCTCAGCTGCAAGCAAATCAAAATGTCCAGCATGCAGGTTTGTTTTCTGTGCTTTATTTAGCCAGCATTTATTGAACATTGTATGTTAGATACCATAATAGACAATAAGAATATGCAGATAAATATAAGTTCTGATCCTTCTCCTTAATCTCAAACCCAGTTATTCTTTCAGGGCAATAACTAATATAGCAAACATAGATACAGTGTCTTGGGAACCTAAAGATACCTAAGGGAAGAAAATGAAACTTGAGTTCGAGCAGGGGTCAGCAATTTTTTTTTTCATAAAGGGCCCCAGTTAGTAAACATTTTAGGCTTTGCAGATTATATGGTCTCTGTCGCAACTACTTAACTCTGCTGTTATAACACAAAAGCAATATAAGCAACAAAAGCAACATAAGCAATATGATAAATGAGCATGGCAGTGTTCCAAACACTATTTATTTAGAAACTGGCAGTTGGGGATCCCTGGGTGGTGCAGCGGTTTAGCTCCTGCCTTTGGCCCAGGGCGCGATCCTGGAGACCCGGGATCGAATCCCACGTCGGGCTCCCGGTGCATGGAGCCTGCTTCTCCCTCTGCCTATGTCTCTGCCTCTCTCTCTCTCTCTCTCTCTGTGTGACTATCATAAATAAATAAATAAAAATTAAAAAAAAAAAAAGAAACTGGCAGTTGATTTGGCCCATGGGCCATGGTTTACCAGCTCCTGAGTTAATAAAAGAGCAAAAGGCATTTCTGGCAAAGTAAACTACAGGTAGAGAAGCACATGGCATTTTGGGGAACTGCAACTTTTATAAACCTCTCTATGGTACATGTTAGCTATGTTTATGCAGAATGTTTATATTCTGGTTTATCATGTAGTGTTTGAAAACCAGACTCAATCAATATAGATTTAATGCCAATAGTGTATATAAGAAGAAATTTTGGAGATGAAATACGATGGAGCAGAATGGCTAAAATGAATTTATAAAGCAGTATGTATGTGCCCAGACCTCAAGTTTCTGGTTGCTTAGGTCACATGACTAATCTTCTTGTCCTTTCTCATTTAGGCAGTTTGGACTGAAGTAGTACAAAAATTTTCTGTGGAGAACTCCCCATCCCTACTTGGAGTTAATTTAGTTATATGGTTCCAACTCTAATTGTAAATCACTGAGGAGCAAGAAAAATTCTAACTTAATTTTTTAAAAAGTTCAGACTATTTCTTGAAGGGTAAGAGAAGAGTAGGGCAGTCTATTTGACTTTCCCCATCTGTTAATGCAAAACTGCATTCCTGAGTTATGTGAATTCATGAGTTTTATAGGAAGTTATAAAAAAGTAATAAAATCATTCATAATTCTTCCACCCAAGCACCAGCTATTTTATATTTTTATATGGTGCCTTCCACATGCACATATTGCATGTGGAATAAAGAGAAAGGCAGCTTTCTCTATTTATCATAAGACAGTTCTACTCTTGTTTCTCATTTTCTGTTCTCTTACCCTACTTTATTTCTCTTGTTAGCTTTTACTTCTTCCTGAAAAAAATGCTTTTCTGCCTGTTACTGTCTCTTGCTAACTCCAAAGAATCAGGGATTTGGTCTATCTTGTTTATTGATATTACCTTAGCACCAAAAGTGTCTTGTACATATTAGGTACTCAAATAATTATTGATTGAATGACTATACACTTGCATACAGTGTGTGTAGTATATACAATGGCCATGGAGTTCAAGTTAAGAGTTTCTAAGGCTGGGGGCATCTGGGTAGCTCAGTCACTGGAGCATCTGACTCTTGATTTTGCTTGAGTCGTGGAATCAAGCCCAGGCTCCCATGGAGCCTGCTAGGGATTCTCTATTTCCCTCTGCCCCTTACCTGATTCACTTTCTCAAAAAAATTAAAATAAAATAATTTTTTAAAAAGAATTTATAAGGCTAGTTTAGAAAATCTTCTTTGGGGTTCAGAAAAACTCTGGGTAATGTGAACAAAGGATAGTTTGTCACCTGCCTCCCTGGCTGGAGCTTGGACTGATCTCATAACTTCATTATGGCTGCCACTTTCTAGTTCTCACTCTAAAGTGACAAATAAAAATAGAAATAAAATAATCTAGAGGGTTATTCATTAAAACCAGGGAGATAATGCAAGCAACTATAGGAATATCCCAAAGACCCAACAATAAGAAAAAACTGCAGCAAGCCAGTGTCTAAATTAGTGTCTAAATTAGAAATAAAGAAAAATAAAATAAATTAGAAATAAAGAGAAGAGTAGGACATGTCCCATATGATCAACCAAGGACTGCCACAGGGGAGTGTCAGTAAAGTTTTAACATCCCTTATTAACTGTTCTCTGCCTGCATCTTCTGGGTTGTCTGTCAGTTGAGTCCTACCAGCGGCTCAGTTTCCAATTAGGATTAATTTTTACCATATCAGAATAGAGAAGACCTGTCCTCAGGACATACTAGGTCTTCTCTTCTTTCACATGCAACATCCAGATACCACACATATAATCTTTCAGAGTCATTCATTTTCCAGGAAGCATTTTTAATGTCTTTTCAACATTGTCAAGATTTTCCTAAGAGAATGCATCACACCATTGTTTCCTAGACTAATCTAAAGCAGAGCTTATTTCACTAACCTACAGTGCTTTTCATTAATTTTTTTCACCTTAAAGTAGCTACATGTCAGTTTTAAACAATGAGATGCTGCCTTTCTCTTTATTTAATCTGAAAGAAAGTAAGCTATTCATCTTCAAAATGTTACCTTTAAGTACCAAATAGGAGTAAAGAAACAATGAGGATGTGAACAGTCATTCCACAGTCATATCTCCATACTTAGAAAGGCCACAGAAAATATGTCAAGCACAGCATATATGTTTTTGTTGGTCAGTGGACATATGGGTATAATGGATGTTTTTCCAATTAATAATTTGAATATCTTAATATCAATGACTCTTTCTTTCTGAAACTGTCCTCTCCTTTTCTTTTTTTAGGTGGTCAAGGAGCTGGTCCTCCTCAAAACCAGATGCAGGTGTCCCATGGGCCACCAAATATGATGCAGCCCAGCCTCATGGGAATTCATGGCAACATGAACAGCCAGCAGGCTGGTAGTTCTGGGGTTCCTCAGGTGAACCTGAGCAACATGCAAGGCCAGCCTCAGCAGGGCCCACCGTCTCAGCTGATGAGCATGCACCAGCAGATTGTGCCCTCCCAGGGCCAGATGGTCCAGCAACAAGGAACCTTGAATCCTCAGAACCCTATGATCCTTTCAAGGGCCCAGCTTATGCCTCAGGGCCAGATGATGGTGAACCCTCAAAGCCAAAATCTTGGGCCCTCGCCCCAAAGGATGACCCCACCCAAACAGATTCTTCCCCAGCAGGGCCCACAAATGATGGCACCCCATAACCAGATGATGGGGCCTCAGGGGCAAGTTTTACTCCAACAGAACCCAATGATAGAACAGATAATGACCAATCAGATGCAGGGGAATAAGCAACAGTTTAACACTCAGAACCAATCCAGTGTCATGCCGGGACCAGCACAGATAATGAGGGGACCAACTCCAAACATGCAAGGAAACATGGTGCAGTTTACGGGACAGATATCAGGACAGATGCTGCCACAGCAAGGGCCCGTGAACAACAGTCCATCTCAGGTTATGGGGATTCAGGGGCAGGTCTTGCGACCACCAGGGCCCAGCCCACACATGGCCCAGCAGCATGGTGATCCTGCTACTACAGCAAACAGTGATGTCAGTTTGTCTCAGATGATGCCTGATGTTAGCATGCAACAAAGCAACATGGTTCCCCCCCACGTGCAGGCCATGCAGGGCAACAGTGCCTCGGGAAACCACTTCTCAGGCCATGGGATGCCTTTCAATGCACCTTTCAGTGGAGCACCCAATGGAAATCAGATGTCCTGTGGTCAGAATCCAGGCTTCCCGGTCAATAAGGATGTCACACTAACAAGCCCATTGTTGGTCAACTTATTGCAAAGTGACATCTCTGCAGGCCATTTTGGGGTAAACAATAAGCAAAATAATACCAACGCAAATAAACCGAAGAAGAAGAAACCCCCTCGGAAGAAGAAAAATAGTCAGCAAGATCTAAAGTAGGTTGTGATAGTTTCACCTCAAATCTTATTTATTTCTTTGTGGACAACTTTTTTTGATGAAAAATTTTAAACATATAAAATGAGAGCAATATGAAATCCCTGTGCTTCAACAATTATCAGCTCATAGTCTATCTTGCCTTTATCCCTCCATTACCTTTTTGATTATTTTAAAGCAAATACGACTGTAACTATTTCAGTACCTATGTTTCTCTGAAAGATAACGATGGTTGTTGGTTATGTTTTTTTTTTTTAATGAATACCACTAACACATAGAAAAACTAATATTACCCTCATATTCTCACATATTCAGTGTTCAGATTTCTCAAATTATCTTAATTCTTTTTTTATAGTTTGTTCAAATAAGGATTCAGACAAGGTTCATACACTGCAGTTGACTGTTATATGGAGTTTCAGGGGGATTGTGGCACACAGAAACTGAAAAGTAGCCAGTGCTACCACATTGCACCTCCACAAAGCACTTCAGGCTCGTAATGACTGTTGGGGAGCAAGAAAGGCCAAGTATGTTTTAGAGATGAAAGCAATTTATGGAGACCCCCTGCTGTCTCAAATAGAAATAGTTCTTTGAGGATGCTTGGAAAGCTCAGCCAGTAGAACATGCAACTCTTTATCTCAGGGTCATGAGTTCAAGCCCCAGGTTGGGTATAGAGATTACTTAAAAATAAAATCTTTAGGGGCATGGGGAAAAATTAAATAAAATTTTAAAAATAAAAAATAGATGGGTCACCTGAGTGGCTCAGCCAGTTAAGCATCTGGTCTTAATCTCAGCTCAGGTCTTAATCTCAGGGTCATGAATTCAAGTCCTGTGTTGGGCTCCATGCCCAAGGACATGGAGTTAACAAAGAATTAACTTGGACAGCTTGGGCCCAGCATGGAGTCCACTGTAAAATAAATAAATAATTAATTAATTAATTAATTTTCATACAGATACATTTCCTTTTAAGGATCTCCATTTTGTTTTTTAAAAAGGGGGGGCAGTCATCCCTAGAAGCTTAAAACCTCTTTTTAGGTTGATTGGACCTTTTAAATCAGTTCCCATTTAAGTAAAGGTTCTTCCAGGTGAGTTCTTTTGCAAGATCACAGCAGGAGGGAAATTAATTTATGTGTCATGTCTATAAGCTAGTTGTTAGTCATGTTTTAGGCTTTGATAAAATGTTTCCAGAAGGAGTATTGATTAAACTGGATTTTCTGCCTTTAATCATAAAATTGGAATTCAGAGGCTCTTGTTAATAGGGAATAGTGACTAATGAATATAAAAGGGTTGATTGAAACAAATTGCTAGAACTTTGGGAGAGTTTAAACAACCATAAATGTTCAATATAAAACCGACTGTCTCCAAGCCTTCCCACAATATTTCTCTGATTGTACTCTAATATTATACCATACTCGCTGGTTCTTGAATCTTACAAAAGTCCATAACTATATTAACAAACTATATTTTCCTGAATTCAGACTTAAGAAGACCTGTAATTATCTAATTTTTCTAGTAGCTCTTTCTAAGTTGAATTCTTTAACTGCTATCAACCTGCTATCCTAGGAGGCTATTTATTCCTTTCAGTATCTAGGAGTAAAATTGCAAGGTTATTCAGTTGTTGTTAGTATGCATTTTAGCTGTCTTCATCAGCCTTGAGGGAGATTGCTTACTTCTTGGGGCTAGAAATTGTGAAAAGGGCCTTATATAGCATCAGGGCTACTAGGAAAGGGAGACAGTAGTTATAATAAGAATACCTGCTCCTAACTCTACCAGTAGCTCACTGTAGTACCATGGGCTTCTTAAACCTCTCTGGGCCTTTGTTTTCTAATCCATATCATGAGGTACCTGGACCAGATATCTAAGGGTTTTTTTTTTTTTTTTAGCAGTATAGTTCCATGAAAGTAGAGACCTACAGTATCCTTATAATTTGAAATGATAGAGAAGTCATAGGAGGAACAAATTGATGTAGGCATCTTGATGTGCTAAAGGACCCCCTTCAAGTTCTAAATTGCCTTGTACTAGGACTTTTTAAAATGGATTTAAGGTAAGGCTTAGAAACTATACAGAATATAATGAGATCAAATGCCATCTAAAAGTGGGTGATCAACATCAGGGCAAAGGGAAACTAATGATAAGGAAGAAAGGTGCAGCTAGGAATAAGATTGCAAACCAAATGGTATTGAGCATGCTGGTTCTTTGAGAATTTAGGTGTTAGTAATAACATTTTTTTCATCTCTTTCCCCCCCCCCACTAAACCAGGTAAAAATGAAAGCATCCCAAAGCCAAGGGGATGTCTGTAAATATTCATTCAGCAGAGTTACTTAGCTTTGTTCTAGCATTCTCCATCTTTATTCTCTGAATACCATTTTTATCAGCTAACCTACAACTTCTTGCAAGGTGTGATGAATTATCTACAAAAAAAGAAATAATCTGGACTTCCTGGTTCACATTGATAACTACACCAAAGATAGGGTGGTTTCACAGAAACAGTACTTTATAATGTTGATAACCCAAACTATGATGAGGTCTTAAAACATCTAAGGAATGGATGATGACATGAAAATTATTATGTCAGAAATTTGTAGAAAGCACTTTGAGTAAATAGCCATACTATTAAGTAGATTTTATTGAATGAAATTGCTGGATTATTTTTATGCCAAATATTAATATCAGACTAGAGAGATGTAAGTGATGGTAAGGCTGATAATGCAAACAGATTTTAGTTCTTCAGAAATAGGCAAGAGGTTAAGCTACTTGCATGTATAAACTATGCAACTTACTCTCAAATGTGTAATTTATTTTTTAGTACCCCAGATACTCGCCCAGCTGGGCTGGAAGAGGCCGATCAGCAGTCATTGCCAGGAGAACAAGGAATTAACTTGGACAACTCGGGCCCTAAACTGCCAGAATTTTCAAACCGACCACCAGGTGATAAAATGTTAGCTAAAGTTTATATACTTTTCATCATTTATACAGCAATACAGTTTCTTTTCAAGGAAACATTGTATTTTGTCTTCTAACTAGACTTCTTTAGAGATAAGATATATCTAATATTTGGAAACTTTGCCTTGATATTAAATAAAAATTTCAAATATAACTTTTGAAGGCTTGTATATGTATGTAGTATATACAGTTGACCCTTAAAACAACACATGTTTGTATTGCATGGGTTTACTTACATGAAATTTTTTCAGTAAATACAGTCCTGTAAATATATTCTCATGATTTTCTTACATTTTCTTTTTTCTAGCTTACTTATAAGAATACAGTATATAATACATGTAGCATAAAATATGTGTTACTGAACTGTTTATGATATCAGTAAGGCTTCCAGTCATCTGGTAGGCTGTTAGTAGTTAAGTTTTGGAGAGTCAAAAGTTATACACAGATTTTCAACTGCATTTTCAACATTGTTCAAGGGTCAACTGTACATACATCGCTTACTTCATTATTTTAAGTCCTCATAAAATCAGACTGAAATGTGAAATGCCTCTTTATTCTTGTCAGTATCAAGGTTCTAGTTGGCATCAAAATAGAGTAAGACTAAATGGGAAGATATTTTCACTCTAATCCTGCTTGCCTGCCTTTCCTGCAGCCTTTCTTTCCTACTAGGGTTTTCTCGAAGCAGAGAACAGGATTTACAGTAAGATTTTTTTTATAGCAGTTTTATTATGAATCGTGAAGCATAAAAACTATGAGTACTAAAAAAGACATTCATGTACCTACCACCCAGCTGAATAATAAATAGGAGGATCAGTATTGTTGAAGTCCCCTGTGTTGTACCCTTTTCGGACTATAAAATATCTTGTAAATGTTGAAAAGGAAAAAGCTCCTAAAATTCACTTATTCCAACCTAGGTGTTATAGAAGAACTAAGGCCAGCTGCCACACTATCTCTATACTTGTTACTCTTGGCCTGAGCAGTGATGTGTAACCTTATTCCCCTATGACCCAGTTGAAGACACACAAGCCTGTCACACCTTAGGTCACTCTCCCCTATGTTTTTTTTTCCTCACTAGTTATCCCACTTCCTTTATGGCATAGAAGTGAGAATGACATTATTTTGGGGGATAAACTTTATTTGTTTTTAAGATTTTATTTTTAAAAAAATAAATATTTTATTTATTTATTCATGAGAGACACAGAGAGAGGCAGAGACATAGGCAGAGGGAGAAGCAGGTTCCATGCAGGGAGCCAGATGTGGGGCTCGATCCCTGGACACCAGGACCACGCCTTGAGCTGAAGGCATCTGCTTAACCGCTGAGCCACCAAGGTGTCCCGGGGATCAACTTTAATCTTCCATTAATTTATGTATTTTAAAAATGAGTCACAAAAGAAGTAAATACATCATGATGTCAGTACTTTGTGTTATTTATTACAAATTGTTTGGGCACACCACACTTCCAGTCAGTAAGTTGCAGCAGCACAGTTGAGGTGGGGAGGTCAGCAGTCTTGGCAGGTATATCCAGAAGGTACATTCTTCCCTCAGACACATCTAACTTCTTATACGAATCCCAGGGGTCCTCACACATATCATTGCTTCCTTTCCGTACTTTGTAAAGTAGGAACCTATAGGCTGAATTTGACCTTTTATGTGTTTGAATTGTCCTGCAGTGTATTAAACCAAACAAAAACCTGAATTTAAATGCCTTTAAACAACACAAAAAATAAAAAATAAATAAACAGAACATCCATTCTGTTCAGTTTGGCTCTGTCCACAGAACTACTACGTATGTCTTGTACCAGACTACTTCTCTTCTTCACTACTGGCCTGGTGCCTAAAGGCATATGAATTTGCATCCTTTGATTAATAAACACCATGTTTGGTTATGTTATAGATACCATGTGTGCTCTGGCTTTCCTTCTTCACCATTCTGTCATGGCAACCCCAATCTGTTGTCTTACCATTAGTGCCCTTTGGACTGCTGCCTCCGGCTTCTGGAAACTTTATAGCAGCCATGCCTTCAGCCATTACTTTTGAGAGGCTGCTGTATTATCTATTATGCTTTCTTTGGTATTTACTGTGCTGCCTGGTGGGCTGATTTAAAGATAAAAGACATTTGTGTCATAGCCCAACAAAAATGGGCTTCTACAGAAATGACTATTTTAATATGGGAACCCAAGTTAAACCTGTAGAAATGCCATATATTATTGGCTCTATAAATGTAAAGAGATAACTTGGGCCTAAAATAGAAAAGGATTTTTTAAAAATCTTCAAAACTGAATTCTTCACATTATACTCATTGGTGCCATGGAAATCTTTGGCCAGAAGACCTTAATTAGCTATTGACTATAGGGTCTGTGACCCTGTGGATCAGCAGCATTTGATAGCTGCTCGGTGGAAATCTTGAATCATTATTTCTGCTGACTGCCAGAGCAAACAGTTCTTATTCCTGCACCTTCTTAAAACTTTCCTTACATATTTTTGATGCAACAATGGAATAATCTAGTTTGTGAAACCATATCCCAGCTATATCCCCACTTTTTTCCCATGGAACCACCTTAATTCCTGGTTAATGATTTTTCCTTTCTGCTGATTGTATAAGGCTTTAGTTCTAAAATGCCAAGTAAAACCTTCACAAGAGAAAGAATCATTTGAGCTCTTGCCTTCTGAAAATCTATAAGGCATTGTCCCTCAGAGTTCTTTTCCCAAAATTATTTTTTATTCCTGAGGGCAATGCTTCTGGCTTGCTTATTCTCCCATTGTGGATTCATAGAAAATATTTCTCCAAATAGAGTTTTAACATGTAAGAAAGTAAATGGAAACTAATATCCATTAAAAAGAAATCTTCAGTGCCTTCAATTGATTTTCAGCATGTATATCACCTTCTATGAGCTCCTACATTAAACTGATTTACATCAGAGGGTCAGTTTAATTCAGTTGGGTTTCCCGAAGAATTGAGCCTGAAGGATGCAGCATGGTGTATGGAGCCAATGGACTAGAGTAATTTTAAATCCTTTTTAAGGAATTGAATCCTAGCATTTTATATTTTACTTCTATTGAAAGAATAAAAAGGCTATCTTCAGTGCTGGCATTTTCACAAAATCAGACTGTAAAAATTTAATCAGTGATAACAGAAAAAGTGAATCCTAAATGCCTTAATTCATTCACAAGGACAGTGGGATATTTATTATGACCATATGAGAGCCCAAGGATGGGTGCTCAGCTCCTTGCTGTCAATGGGAATTGTTTTCATTTCCTCTGAATGAATGGCTGGGACTGACTCAGCCACTGTGAGTGCACAGCACCCCATGCCTGTCTATTAGAACAGTCTTAGTGCAGAAGGGCCTCACTGACACCCTGAAATCTGAGGATTTCCAGGTTCTTGATGCTTTGCTTTTTGCTTCCTTAAGCAGTGTGCCCCTTCGCTTATGTTGGATAACAAAGAGGCTGCCCCTACCCCCCTGGGGGTGGGCATGCTTAAGCTGTTTTGTGCACTGTCTGTTCTGCCTAAGATGAGTATTGCTTGGCTATACTCTAAAGGTAGCAAAGCTTTTCTTGCCAAAAATCTAACTTCCCTGGTTTGGGGGGCTTGTTTTAGGTTATCCTTCTCAACCAGTTGAACAGAGGCCACTTCAGCAGATGCCTCCTCAGCTCATGCAGCATGTGGCAGCCCCACCACAGCCACCACAGCAGCAGCCACAGCCTCAACTGCCACCGCCGCCACAGCAGCCACCGCCTCCCAGTCAGCCACAGTCCCAACAGCAGCAGCAGCAGCAGCAGCAGCAACAACAACAGATGATGATGATGCTCATGATGCAGCAAGACCCCAAATCAGTTAGGCTTCCAGTCTCCCAAAATGTCCACCCCCCACGAGGCCCCCTGAACCCAGACTCCCAGAGAATGCCCATGCAGCAGAGTGGCAATGTGCCTGTCATGGTCAGTTTACAAGGACCTGCTTCCGTGCCACCATCACCTGATAAACAAAGAATGCCAATGCCTTTGAATACTCCTTTGGGAAGCAATTCAAGGAAAATGGTATACCAGGAGAACCCCCAGAATCCTTCTAGCTCACCACTGGGAGAGATGTCCTCACTCCCTGAAGCGAGTGGCAGTGAAGTACCATCTGTCTCAGGAGGCCCAAACAACATGCCTTCACATTTAGTAGTTTCCCAGAATCAGTTAATGATGACAGGGCCAAAACCCGGACCATCGCCCCTTTCAGCAACTCAAGGTGCAACTCCCCAGCAACCCCCTGTAAATTCCTTGCCCAGCTCCCATGGCCACCATTTTCCAAATGTGGCTGCTCCAACCCAAACATCTAGGCCTAAAACACCAAACAGAGCCAGCCCCAGGCCCTACTATCCTCAGACACCCAACAATCGCCCTCCCAGCACAGAACCTTCAGAGATCAGTCTATCACCAGAAAGACTCAATGCCTCCATAGCAGGACTCTTTCCCCCACAGATTAATATTCCTTTACCTCCTAGGCCAAATTTAAACAGGGGCTTTGATCAGCAGGGCCTGAACCCAACAACTTTAAAGGCCATTGGGCAAGCACCTTCAAATCTTACCATGAATAATCCTTCCAATTTTGCTGCCCCACAAACTCACAAATTAGATTCTGTGGTGGTGAATTCTGGAAAGCAGTCTAATTCTGGAGCAACAAAACGGGCTAGTCCAAGCAACAGTCGCAGGTCTAGTCCTGGGTCCAGTAGGAAAACCACCCCAAGTCCTGGGAGACAGAATTCAAAAACCCCTAAACTTACTCTGGCCTCTCAGACAAACACAACCCTGTTGCAAAACGTGGAGTTGCCAAGAAACGTATTGGTCAGTCCCACTCCTTTGGCCAATCCCTCTGTACCTGGGAGCTTTCCTAACAACAGCGGGCTGAATCCTCAGAATCCTACCATGCCTGTGGCTGCAGTGGGGGGTGTTCTCGAGGATAACAAGGAGAGCTTGAATGTGCCTCAGGACAGCGATTGCCAGAATTCCCAGGGTAGGAAGGAACAGGTAAACATTGAGCTCAAAACAGTCCCTACCCAAGAAGTTAAAATGGTTGTCCCTGAAGATCAGTCTAAAAAGGATGGGCAACCTATGGATCCTAACAAACTTCCCAGTGTTGAAGAGAACAAAAATTTGGTGTCTCCTGCTATGAGGGAAGCACCGACATCATTAAGTCAACTTCTTGACAACTCTGGAGCTCCTAACGTGACCATTAAACCCCCTGGGCTTACAGATCTGGAAGTAACACCCCCAGTAGTTTCTGGGGAGGACCTGAAAAAAGCATCTGTCATTCCCACACTGCAGGATCCGTCTTCTAAAGAACCCTCTAATTCCCTAAATTTACCTCACACTAATGAGCCGTGTTCAACCCTTGTGCATCCAGAATTGAGTGAGGTCAGTTCTAATGTTGCACCAAGCATCCCTCCAGTAATGTCAAGACCTGTCAGCTCTTCCTCCATCTCCACCCCTTTGCCCCCAAATCAGATAACTGTTTTTGTAACTTCCAATCCTATCACAACTTCAGCTAACACATCAGCAGCTCTGCCAACTCACCTGCAGTCTGCACTGATGTCAACAGTTGTCACAATGCCCAATGTGGGTAGCAAGGTTATGGTTTCTGAGGGACAGTCAGCTGCTCAGTCTAATGCCCGGCCTCAGTTCATTACACCTGTCTTTATCAATTCATCCTCAATAATTCAGGTTATGAAAGGATCACAGCCAAGTACAATTCCTGCAGCCCCACTGACAACCAACTCTGGCTTGATGCCTCCCTCTGTTGCAGTTGTTGGCCCTTTACACATACCTCAGAACATAAAATTTTCTTCTGCTCCTGTACCGCCTAATGTCCCCTCCAGTAGTACTGCTCCAAATATACAGACTGGTCGACCCTTAGTCCTTAACTCACGAGCCACCCCTGTTCAGCTTCCTTCCCCTCCTTGTACAACTTCTCCAGTTGTCCCTCCTCATCCCCCTGTCCAGCAAGTGAAAGAATTGAATCCAGATGAGGCTAGTCCTCAGGTGAGCACCTCAGCAGATCAGAGCACTCTGCCCTCTTCACAGTCAACCACAATGGTTTCTCCCCTTTTGACCAATAGTCCAGGCTCCTCTGTCAACCGGCGAAGCCCAGTCTCATCTAGTAAGGGCAAAGGAAAAGTGGACAAAATCGGCCAGATTTTGCTGACCAAGGCATGTAAGAAAGTTACAGGCTCTCTTGAGAAAGGGGAAGAGCAATATGGTGCAGATGGAGAGACCGAAGGCCAAGGGCTAGAGACTACAACTCCAGGGCTCATGGGAACAGAGCAGTTACCCACAGAGCTGGACAGTAAAACCCCAACACCCCCAGCACCCACTCTGCTAAAAATGACCTCTAGCCCTGTGGGCCCAGGCTCCACCTCAACAGGACCCAGCTTACCTGGCGGTACTCTCCCCACCAGTGTACGCTCGATAGTAACCACTCTGGTACCCTCTGAGCTCATCTCCGCGGCGCCAGCCACGAAAAACAATCATGTTGGCATAGCACCTGAGCCACTTGTGGGTGGCCTAGTGGAGGAGAAGGTGGGATCCCATCCAGAGCTTCTGCCCAGCATAGGTATGTACTTGGGGCCTGGCATCATCTCCTCGTGTCAGTTTTTTGATGACCTATTCCACAAAAGAAAGCCTTTTTTTTCTTTTCTACTTGGAGGAGGAAAAGTGGGCTAAATAGCAATAGTGGTAGTTTAATTTATTGGAAGTACATTGGGAAATACAACTTTAAAGCCTATGTTAAGTTTACATTCATTAATACGGTTCTCTCTCAGCTCCTGAAGTGAGTGATAGGCCTTTCATATATAATATATATTTTTCATATATAAAATTTTTCATTTTACAAAAAAGCATCTTTACATATGTTATCTCACGTCATCTTCATACCAACTACGTCAGGTAGCCCTAACCCCATTCTGTGGGTGAGAAGACTGCAGCTCAGAGTTCAGTATTTTCAGTCTATACTGTGAACCTCCAGTTTAACATTGTCCCTTAAAGGTGAATAGCTGTTTTTGCAAGTTCTCCTTACTGCAATATTGACTTGTTCTCCACAGTTTCAGAGCAGGGTTCTCATGGCCCCTTCTCATTGTACTCTATCAGAAGGGACTATTCCCTTCTGACTGGCTACTCCAGAGGAAAGCTTTTCAAAAACCCAGGTCTCATGGTAATAGACACAAGAGACACAAAGTGGTTGAGAGACAGGCAGGCTTGAGTTAATATCACAGCACCAGCATTTACCAGCTCTGGGTTTAGGAAAGTTACTTGACTATTTAAACTTGAGTTTCCTCTTTACAACGGTAGTTGTAAGAATTCAGTGAGATAATGCATATAATGTGCTTAGCACAGAATACAGTAATAAATGTAAATAATTGTTATTGATTTCTCTTTCAGTCTCTTTGTAAATTAGGCCATTCCAATTTGTGTGTATCTAGATTATTTCTCATGTACAGTTAAGGTGGGCAAATGACAGGAGCTTCGGTATCCTTAAACCTCCTCTCCCCCCTTCACATCCTGCCTCTCAAACACATGTTCCTTTTTCTGTAAGGCCTAAATGGTAGAGAAGCTCTGTTTCCACAGAGTGGAGCAAATCACACTGCCAAAGCTGAGAAGCACCTTTGCTGTATCCTAAGCTAGCTAATAGTGCCTGTCTTGTTTAATGCATCTAAAAATTTTTGAATGGTAGCACCTAGGTGGAGGGGCAGAAAGAACTCAAGCTTCAGGGTACAGAGTTCAATTTCTAGTTCCACTGGTTACCAATCACAGTTGGATAAATTCCTTAACCTCTTATAAGCCATATACTTCACATGTAAAATGGAGGCTATAATTCCTACCTCCCAAAATTTATACAAAGATACAGGGAGAGTACTTAGAATAAAGTGGCCAGTGCACCACCTCACTCAGAGCTTTGGAAAAGGTAATTCCCCTTTTCTCTGCCTCTTTAGTGGGGGCGATACAGGGAGGGATAAAATCCCTTAAGGAGTTCACTGTCCTTGCAGAAGACAGACTTCATAGGTATGGGTGCTCTAGGTTTCTGGTTCTAGTTCTATGAAAGTAGGTGACCCCTAAGAATGAAGAAACCTGGTGTGACTTAAATATGTTCTCTTTACTAAATGTTTCTATTGTACTTCCTTTCAGGGAACTTTCCCCCTATATACCAAGAGAATAGTGGTGAAGTGATTAAAAAAATATTTTTATATGAATCATATATAATCCTAGAGAAATAGATGAGCTTTAGGGAGATGAACCTGCAAGTTGGGGAGAAAAATTTGATTTTAGTAAGAATTTTTCCATTGTTTTTTAAGGGGCTTCTGGGTTTTTATCTTGAAAATGTGAGAAACCAATATTGGAGGTAAAAGTAGAAGTTAAGGTGTAGTTTTAAGCTTTTATCAGGTAAACATCCAAAATAAATTCTTAGCACAAATGCATTATTGACTAAGGGAGAGAAATCTACAAAATTCACAATATCTGCAAACGGGTAAAACTTACAGTTACAGAGTTTATCTAGGATGTTAGATTGAAATGTCAAGATGGGAAGACATAATCCTTGAGTGACTGTGGCATATCTGTGCCGTTGATCTTTACTGTATGATCCAGTAAGCTCCCATTCTAGAGCACATTGTCCTGTTCCATTCCTCTTCAAGGACCTAAGTACTCTTTGTCCTCTGAAGCATAATTCTGATGTTTTTCTGTCTAAATGTACCATCAGTTTTCTCAATCTAGAATTGATCTCTTTTGCTTTTGGTTCCCATAGCACTTTATACTTTATGAGTCTTCTTCATATAACATTCCATTGCACTCCAGTGTACCACATGTGTGTATTTTATCTTTGTTTGATACTGGGCTGTGTTCTGATGGGCAAAAAGAATAATTGGTCTCCAAAGGTGCCTGGCATAGTGCCTTGCCTCTAGTAAGTTCTTGATAGCTGTTTATTAGAGAAGTAAATAACATATCAAATGATTTATTCATCAAGTATGAATTGAATATGTGCTTTATGACTGTCACTCTTTGCCAGCTGCTGTAGAAAAGTGTAAAAAATTGTGTGATTCATTTCAGGTTTCAAGGGGTGTAATCTTTAGAGGGGTGAGAATTTTTAAATACTAACACAGATGATATAATTGTTCCTCTGGAAGTGGTTGGAGTTGCCTACTAAGGTATGCTTTGGAGTTTTTCAGAGTACTGGATAGAACATGACCCTAAAAAGGAAAAATCATGGGTGCTTTTAGAAAGGCCACCACCTTGGAAAGGCCACCTCCTTTCCTTGATCTTTGTACACACAATAGGGAAAAACAAATGCCCCTGGTGGTGGTCTATGTTACTGTATGGTATAGTAGCTAATTTTAGATAAGTTTTGAAATCTCCTTTCAAGGCAATTGCAAGTACTGCCCTCCAAGAGGATGTGTATTTGAGCAGTTACTTAGCTCTTAATTTAGTCAGTGCTTTCTGTTTTGTTGAGAAAAGAAAGTAAAGGCCTCTTTTTTTTTCTTGCCTTAGCCCCATCACCGAGTTTAGTCTCAAAGGAAACTACAGCCACAACACTGCAGGGGTCTGTTGCCAGACCAGGTAAGGGGTGCTTTGGAAAAACTCTGAGTGGAATGGATTACATGTGAAAGAACTGCTTCTCTCCTCAAGGTGCCAGGACTCTCTTACCTACTTGCTTCAGAGCAGACTTCAGTTGAGTGGCAGAAATTGTGCAGTACTATTTGAGGTTATTTTCCCTGGACCACCTTGCTGTCTTACGCATTCCTGGTGTCAGCCAGGGAACTCAAGAAGGGCATTGCAGTGCCCACTGTCTGTCTGCCATCCAGCAATGGGGTGGTTTCCATTGCACAGTTTGCCCTGTTCCATGACCCTAGCACCCATAGCTGGCAGCTGACTGGCATATGGCAGTTCACTGGCATGGTAAGCATTACTGCACTAAGCTAGGAATTGCATTTTCATGACAGGAGCGGAGGCTTGTTCTGGAAACCTCTGCTACAGTGAAGCAGCCATTCCCCAGGGAGTCAGTCATTCCAGTCATCTCTGGATGGCATTATATTTCTTCCCCATGACCAAGAAATTGCAAATAGCACTAGGGATGGTGTTTCTGGAAGGTGGAGTCCATTGTAATCTGAAAATAATCATGGAAATGCTGAGTCAGTTCTGAATGCATGAGGATCTTGATGGCAATAACAGCACTGCCTTTATAAGCAAATAAATAGGCCAAAACAGATCAACATCATAAATATGTTACAGTTTAGTCTTGCCTGGCCCTTTGTCACTGTAGGTATGGAGGGGTACCAAAAAAGCCAACAAAAAAGTGAAGTATGACACTTTCCACAAGGAGGTTAGAATCTCATTTACAGTACAGTTCATACTTGACAAAATTT
This sequence comes from Vulpes lagopus, assembly GCF_018345385.1. Classification (NCBI taxonomy): domain Eukaryota; kingdom Metazoa; phylum Chordata; class Mammalia; order Carnivora; family Canidae; genus Vulpes; species Vulpes lagopus. The sequence continues at coordinate 24,006,528 of NC_054841.1, forward strand.
GTAAGCAAAACACGATACTACCATGTTTAGTTTTCTAGGCCTAAGCCAGTGAAATTAAGGTATAACTTGTGATTTTTTAAAGGATTTTTTTAAAGGCATCTCTGTACCCAGTGTCGGGCTTGAACCCACAACCCTGAGATCAAGAGTCACATGCTCCACCCACCGAGCCAGCCAGGCACCCTAACTTATGATTATTTTAAAACGGGCTTCATATGGTATGTGCTATGTTGTGTTCTATTGCACACTCTTTAGTAAAATCCTCTGAAAAGAATGGATGAGCTAAAAAACATTTCAGCCCCCAGATTTTCCCTTTGCTACCAACTGCCCACATGATACCTGACATTGTGCTAGGTACCTGAGAAGGATAGGAGTGGAGCAAATTATTCACAGAAAGGTTTAGATAGTAAAATTCATTTTTGGAAAAAAAATTTTAATTTTTTAAAATTAATTTTTGGTGAGAAAAGGAGCAACTAGAAAGAGGAAGGGAATCCTATTTCCTGCCCCAATTCTTTACTCCACAAAATTGTTTTATCATATCCTCTACATCTTCCTCAGAATAATTGGCCAAAGAATCCTGTTCCTTTTAAAAAGTTTCACTTAAATGAATCTCCTTTAAATGCCCCCAGAGACACTAATTGCCTTCACCAAATTCCTTTGATCTGTGCTTATGTGAATTAGCTGTGACCGTGCTAAAGTTCTCAAAAGCGTTTCATGTGAGCAGACTAGTCACAATTTTTATGTAATCAGTCTCCTTTGAGCTGTTTTCATTTTTGAGCACATATTACCTGAATTTGTATGCTCCAGCAAGGCAGCAGAGACTCAGTGAGGTGGTGTCTGTTTCATGTGGAGGGGTTCCCAGGTTTTATGGGTTAGATATGGGGAGCTAAATAACAAATGAGAAGCAGAGATTCCCTCATCTTGCATTGAAAGCAAATGTTTCAGCCTTGTCACATTAAGGCTGTATCAACATGAGCATCATAGCAATACTAATGATAGCTAATACTAAGTTATTACTAAAAGTCAGGTGCTATACTGAATTTTTGTATGTATTATTTCACTTAATCCTCTTAATTTTGAGATGGGTAAAGTAGTTGTCCCCTTTTTTCAGATGAGGCATTGAGCACAGAGAAATCAAGTAATTTGCTCAAGGTTACTTGGCTAATAAAGCAATGGGGTCAGAATTTTAACCCATGCACTCTGATTTCACTGCCTTCAGGGAGGTTAACATGTAATCAGTGGGATAGATTAGGCATGTACTGTGTGAGTCTGTGGTGCTGAATTCTCCAAAAGAGGGGACAGGGATAGAGCTGTGGAAGCTCAGAAGTGGGAGAGATCACTGCTATCCTGTGCATCAAAGTCTTTTGGAAAGATGGAACTACTTAAAGGCATATAGTGAAAGAAGATGTTTTCAGCTGATGCTAAGAAGTGCCTGATAAACCCATAGAATGCTTATTTAAACAAAACCCTGCTAGACAAATTACTGAGATTTTTCCTTTCTTGGAGGGCATTGCTGGGAGGTTGAGGAAGAGAGGAACATAATGGAGTCTGTAGGTGTTATCTCAAAGCAAAGCAGTCTGCCCTCTAAAACTCAGTGAGGAAATCCTGTAGAAGAGAATGCATCCTGAGTAAATATTTAAGACATATTTGAAGATTACTGTCTTTAAAAACAAGTGTCAAGAGGGTGGAAATATTTTAAGAATGAAAAAAATCTCTTCTACATGAGAGGAAGCAGCTTATTTTACTAACCTAGTTATAGTTGGGTAAAATATGAACCAGTGTGAATTTAGTTCTGTTGATCTAAACAGGATTATTTCAATGTAGAGTAGAAGTAAAAGTAGACCAAGTTAAATGTCTTATGCCCCAGAAAATGGAGTTGTGTCCCTGCCAACTCTGTCTCTGTACCATGTAGAGTGAGAATCCTGCTGTGCACAGAGACATGTTAGCATAAATAGGGCATTCCGAATTCTCATAGACACCTCTCTTCTCCCAGTAGACATAGACCACAGGAGCTCCCACATCTCATTTCTGTCCTTTGTATTTTTCACAGAACTCGAGGTAAATGCTGCCATAGTCGCTGGACAAAGGTAAGACCAATCATTCTACAGGCTTAGCATGAAAACAGCCTAAGCTCTTCAAAGGGTGTTGGCTTTTATTTTTTTTTTAAGATTTTATTTATTTATTCATGAGAATACACAGAGAGGAGAGAGAGAGAGGCAGAAACACAGGCAGAGGGAGAAGCAGGCTCCATGCAGGGAGCCCCACGTGGGACTCAATCCCGGGTCCCCAGGATCACGCCCTGAGCTGCAGGCAGCACTAAACCGCTGAGCCACTGGGGCTGCCCGGGTGTTGGCTTTTAAACCTCTCTTCACCTTGGCCTTTTCCTTCACTCTTTGTACCAGTCTGTTTTCCCTACTAAAGTGGGAGAGTTATCATGAGTCCTAACCCCTCAGAGGTATCATTTCTCTTAATAAAACTTGGTGGCTAAGTTTTTCCTTTTGTATTTTTTTGAAAACTGAATGAGAACATGTTCAGCACTCACCATAGTAAATAGTAAATGTTCAGTTTGTAGGAGCTGTTGCTATATTGTCATTAATAATAGTCCTTGCAACACCTTCTGAAGTATAGCTGTTTGATCCTCCAGTCATAAGAGAGAGAAAGCTAGTTTTAGGGTCTGACCCTAAAACTCATGTTTTTTTTTTGTTAATCTGCAAGCCGCACAACCTAACAAAATGAAATAACACCTGTGGCTTCAACCTCATTAATAACTCCATGCAGAGAACTATTATTTTTCAAAAGTCATTCCTTTTTTAGTGTACTAGTATGTTGGATGACATTTTAGAGAATTTATCATATTTGTACTACTTTTTTTTTTTAATTTTTTTTTTTTTTTTTTTTTTTTTTTTTTTTATGATAGTCACACACACAGAGAGAGAGAGAGGCAGAGACACAGGCAGAGGGAGAAGCAGGCTCCATGCACCGGGAGCCCAATGTGGGATTCGATCCCGGGTCTCCAGGATCGCGCCCTGGGCCAAAGGCAGGCGCCAAACCGCTGCGCCACCCAGGGATCCCTGTACTACTTTTTTATGAAACAGTCTTCACAATCATATTCCCATGTAATCCTGTCAATCCTGTGAAGTGGTCATAATAGCCAACATTTATATGAATGCATTCCATGCCGTGCACTGGGCTGCAAGTTCCTGAAGTGTATCATCTCATTTAATTTTCACAATATGTATTAGGGAAGCAAATTCTGTCTTAGAGATAAGGAACCTAAAGCTCAGAGAAGTTAACTAAATTGCTCAAGGCCACACATTTAGTAAGTGGTGCAGCTGAAATTCAAACTCAGGCACTCTGACTCCAGAGCCCTCAGACTTATGGGTTGCAGCAGACAAAATGGGGATTTATAAATCAAGAATCTGAAGCATAGAGAAAGTTCAATATCATGGCCAGTAAACATATGTGTAACACTTGATCCCTGTTCTTCTGCCTCCAAACTTACTGATATTCCTACTGCATGATCCTGCCTGCATTTTTATTTGGATTGCGCTAATATTTGACGCATACACCAACTGTATGGCTACAGAAAGAAGATAATCAAACCAAAAATATCTTGTGGATGTTTGTTTCCAGCGCTGGAGACAGCTATGGCTTTTGTTTTGCCAAGGAGAAAGAGGCACTTGCTTTAGGAATCTTTCTTCCTCAGAGGCTTTGACCATTTTCTGGGCTCTTAGCCAGAAAGCCATCCTTAACATCTCTAAAAGGATGTATAGATACCTCTTGACTCCTAATTCCACCCCAGCTCTAGCCCTGCTGCCTCTTCACTTACCTTGGCTAATGGGTCAGTTGTTAGATATAAAGCAAGGTAGCAAACAGTATGGCCAGATTCCCAGCCATAGTGCCACTAGTAAAGGATCCTCAGACAGGAGTGAACAATGGAGGGGTAGGGATTGTTGATAGGCCACAGATCATGTCTCTAAGGAGCTCCTGATCTAGTGGAAGGCAGAAGATGTTAAAATAAAATATGCTGTATAATCTGATGGATGCTCTAGAATGCCAGCTACAGACTGAACCAAAAAGAAAACTTCACATGGGGAGCGAGGTCATGGAAGACTTCCCAGAAGAGGCATCCCTTTCATCAGCTTCTTTTGTTTTCTTTGTTGTACTGCTTTGGTTTCAGTTCCATGCCTTACAAGCAAATTTAATCAGCTTTTTTCCCTAATGATTTGATGTGCTTTTTTTTGAACCATGAAAGTAGTAAAAAAGTTTATTAAAGAAAATTTGAAATTCAGATCAGAAAATTAAAAAGAAAACTACCAGTAAACCAGTATTGCTGTGATTAAAACAATATTGTATGTATTTTAGTTCATCTTCTACTTCTCTTCAGAGTATGTATACAGATAGTATATTATATATAAGTACTATATCTGATATTTATATATCTAACATATAGTATTTATATATAAGCACTGTACATTATGCACACACACATGTATCTCACACATTTATTTTATGGGGTTATGGATATATACTCAACATGTATTGTGATGAAAATGGGATTATACTATTCATAACATTGGTAACTTTTTCCCCACAATAATGTATCATGAACAGTTTTTATCATTAAATAAAACTACAACATGATTTTTCATGACTGAATATGGATGTGCCATCTTTTTGTTTTTTACTCTATTGTAAAGTATTTACATCTTCTGTCTTCATTAGTATAAATAAAATACTTTGGCATCTTTGTGTATGATTAGAGCTCTGGAAAAAGATTTGTTTCCTTAGGCACCTAGAGATAGAATTGCTGAGCCAGAGGATTATACCAGGGCTTCTCAGTCTTGGCATTATTGATAGTTTGGATCAGATAATTCTTTTTTGGGTGGGGTGGGAAGAGCTGTCCTATGCATTATAGAATGTTCAGTGGCATGCCTGACCTCTACGCAAAAGATACCAGTAGCATCCCCACATTAGTCATGGTAATCAGAAATGTCTCTAGACGTTGCTAAATGTCTCCTGGGAAGCAAAAAAAATACCTCCTACTGAGAACTATTGGGTTATGTAATTTATACTCTATCAGGAGTTTCTGTCCCTATACCTTTTTTTTTTTCCCCATACCCTTAATAGTACTGCATATTACCAATTTTAAATCTCTGCATACTAAAAAAGGGGGATTGAAGTGGGGGCAACCAGTATAGCCAGCAATATACTGTGAATATATCCTGATATATATTCTATAATGTGACTTATACCATGCCATTATCTGACTATACCAGGCTCATAGGAAATGCCAATATATATTAGTAATTTCCTAGATTTTAGATACTGTTACTTTTTGAAAGAGAATATTGTTGTATTAGAAAAATGGATAAGGAAGTTTGAGAATTTTTGTTCCAAGTTCTTAATTTCTGTTACCTGTTTTTCCGCAATTGCACCAGCAATATGCTTTAGTATTTTATTTTTACTAGTGTAACAAGCCAAAAACTCTTAAATTGTCAGTAGTATAGAAGGTTTTTGTGTTTACTGTCCCAGGATGGAATATTTTCTCTTCAGAGTGACTGTATGTTTCGTAAACTCCTGCCTTATGAATGAAACTCTATTGGACGAACCCTTTTTTGTGTGTGACTTGATTCCCTCACCTCTTTGGAAACTTTGTGCTTTCCCCTGTCAGCAGTGAGCCCAAAGAGATCATTGAAAAGTCCAAAACCCCAAGCCGAAGAAACTCCCGAACCGAAGAGCCAACTGTGGCTTCTGAAAGTGTAGAAAATGGACATCGCAAGCGATCCTCTCGGCCTGCTTCAGCCTCCAGTTCTACTAAAGGTTAGCAGGGAGGTGTGGGTGCTACTGTGGGTCAAATAGAAGAATGGGGTCTTTATTACCACAGCAGAGGACTTTGTCTTTCATCATTGCTTCTATTACTTTAACTTCTACTGTTTGTTTGTCCTTCCTTAGTTCATTTACCTCTGTGTTTTCTGTGTGTATACACAGCAGCAAGCATTGTTGAGGGGAAAAAGAAAGAACATAACAAGGCAGATTGACTCATAATCACCACTTCAGATAGGTCCTCAATGTGGCCCACCCATCTTTCAGTAGTCAACTCTCTTTTCCACTCCTCTGGCCTCTACATTCCTCTCTTTCAGCAGAGACTCTCACTCTCCACAGAGAAAATAGAACTGCTTCAGCTCTTGCTGTCAGGACATAAATCTACCAGGATCCTCCTTTGTTCCTACTATAGTAGAACAGCTGTCCCTCCTCAAGTCTAAGGCCAGTTACTCCACTTGTGCTCTTTGATCCCATCTTCTCTAACCTTGTCAAGAACCTTACACTACCAGTTTCTCTCCTCTGTTGACTGATGTCTCCTTTTTGAATTCAGTCTGTCCTTGGCTTCTGTAACCTAGAGCTCTCAATTGTTTTCTCTACTTCTCTGGCTTTTCCTTCTCAATCTCTGTACCCAGATATTAGATGTTGGTCTTCCTCACACTTTGATCCTGAGTCACCCTGTCTCTTTAACTCTTCTCTCCCTAACTAATCTCAGTCGTGCCCCTTCTTAGTTACAACTTTTCACAGATGACTCATGAATTTGTATTTCTAGTACAAACCTCTAGAAATCTCAGCTGGATGCACAACCTTAACAGGACTTCAAATTCAAATGTCTGATTTCACCCACAGTGTCAGGTCATTTGTCAGTGTTCCCCACCTCAGGGAATGGCACCACCATCTGTCCATTGGGCACATTCTTCTTGGCACTTCTCTCCCTTATCCTCACAGAAAGCTGCTGATTTTATTTCAGGTGACCCAAATTCATCCATTTTACTCCATCTTCATTGCTACTCCAGCTTAAAACCCTTCAGTGATTCACACTGTAATTAAAATTCAAGTCTAAAAGCACCAGCATGGGCCACAAGATTTTATGTAGTCTGGCCCCTGTCAGCCTCTCCCAGCCTCATCTGACTTCCCTCAGCAACTCAGATAAGCCGCTCATCCCTCATCACAAGCCTGTGTGTGTGTGTTATACCCATTGCAAGGAATGTTCTTTCTTCCTTCTTCTCTTCTCATTAACTTCCTACTCTTTCTATTTGGCTCCCTTGTCACTGCTATGAGGAATCATAGTACCATGTTCTCCTCCGTAACATCACAGTGGTAACTTTATGTTTATTGTGTGATAAGTAATGAATGTATATACTCTGTTAGGGCAGGAGGTATCTAGTTTTGCTCACCATTATATCCTTGGTACCTGGTATGCTGCCTAATACAAAAGGCATATAATCAGTAATTATTAATAACCACCTATCAGATATATATCAAGTACTTATCCCCAGGCCCTGGAGATATAATGGTGAAAAGACAGAGACTCTTCTTCATCATATCAATTATGTGCCAGCCAGAAAGATGAATATAATGCATTAAATGCTAAATGCTATGATAGCAAAATTACATGATACTGTAGGAACCTATAACTGGGATACTCCTCTGCCAAATCAGAGGCTTGCTGGAGAAAATGTTTAAGCTGAGACCTGAAGAATGAAGAGGCATTATGTAGGCCATGGGAGTTGAATGAAATATTCTAGGCAAAAGGTATAGCATGTACAAAGGCCCAAATCTGAGGAAGGGTATGATACTTCATCCCCTCAGGAAATGTGCTGAGCTTGACTAGCTCATATTAGGCAAGAGCTGGGATCCTGGAGAAATGCCTCATATCAGCAGAGTTGCTGAGAAACAGTCAAGTACTGTTGGGATGCCAGCCTGAAGTTGAGGGCAGGTTCTGGTGCACCAACACCAGACACTGACCTGAGACTTCAGCTGTCATTGGTAGGTTGTATTTCTGGGCAAGAAGTTCACGGTTCCGGGATCCCTGGGTGGCACAGCGGTTTGGCGCCTGCCTTTGGCCCAGGGCGCGATCCTGGAGACCCAGGACTGAATCCCATGTCGGGCTCCCTGCATGGAGCCTGCTTCTCCCTCTGTGTCTCTGCCTCTCTCTCTCTGTGATGACAATCATAAATAATAAATAAAATTTTTAAAAAAATTCACACACACACGCAAAAAAAGAAGTTCACGGTTCCTCACAGAGCCCGTGGGAGTAGGCCATAGGTTTACAGATCACATACAGGTAAAGTAGAGATGTAAAAGTTACCTTATCTCAGCCCATCAGAGAGGGAGGTGTCTTCTTTCCTTTCCAGACATCCTGTCTGTACCACTGGCAGGGTCCTCTTAGGTATCCCCACTCTGATACAGAAAGGGAACCAGCAACTTTTCTTCATTTTCTCCAGGCAGAGATTTGTTTGGAAGGAAGCATTCCTTTCAGTATATTGAATACTAAACTTAGACCACTAAAGGGAAGTTTCTTAGAGTTCTGTGGGAAAATCTGCTTCCTCCCAATTCTTTGTATTCTTTTGGCCCCTCACTCTCCCAAAGGTTCGAGGTCTTCTGGGCTATAGAATATGGTATATAAGTACCTTTAAAGCAGGAAACAAGAGCAGCCCAGGTGGCTCAGCCATTTAGCACTGCCTTCAGCCCAGAGCATGATCCTGGAGACCTGGTATCGAGTCCCACGTCGGGCTCCCTGCATGGAGCCTGCTTCTACCTCTCTGTGTCTCTCATGAATAAGTAAATAAAATCTTTAAAAAAAATGTTTAAAAATAATAAAGCAGTAACAAGTGTTGACCTTTAAAGATGTCACATACCAGGTTTTTGGAAACTTCACCTGAGCCCTGATCTTCAAGAGAGTAAGGGTGTCATTTACAGTGCACCAGAAAGAATTAATCAAAGGAGCAGCTGGGACAGTTAAGACGAGATGCCCAAATTAAAACCAGTCTGTAGAGAACTGCCAGCCAACCAAAGATGGAAAGCTGGAACCTATTTTAGAAGGGGGTGGAGAATAGGCTTGTATACTTAAACTGGACATTGTCCCAAGGTGGTAGTAGTCATGTTGGAATGCCTGCCCCATCCCTGCTCTGAGACTTAAGTGGCTTAGGAAAGGCCATAATGACTTGAAAGCTTTGTGCTTTTGCATGGAGGGTTGCTGGGTAAATAAATGTCTCCTGAGATCTCTGAGATCTGGCCAAACCCCAGAAACCACAGTCATGTACAAATCTTTACAGCATCCTCAAGCCCTCAGGCTTTCAGTTCTGAACTCCTAAGGTAGGTAAGTTACCTTTTAAAGTCAGTACTGTAGCTGTTCTGATTTTTAAGTATTAGAGTGCTTGGATCTGGATTAAAGAATAAATATGCATATTATTTGCTATGTAATATGCTGTATTGTACCCAAAACCCTGAACTTAAGTCATAAAATAACTTCTTGTGATTATATTTGAACCCATACCCAGGGAATGATCATAAAATATCAGGGTGGTTTCCAAAAATCTATGCAACTCAAATTTGGAGACACATGTAGTGCTGGATACCTGAAACCTCTTTCTGCAGCATCAATACTTCTTAAAGTTTTGAAGGAAGAAAAAGGTTTGCCTTTTGCATTCATACAATTTGGGTCATATATATATACAAACAATATCAGAAAGTCTGTTTTTCATGAGAATCTTGAAAGCTGAGAAATATGAGTTTATAATGAGAAGTATTGGTATATTTGTATTGTCAGAGCACCAATGACATTAACCATGCTCCTGCTGTGAGAACAGTTTGCTTACGTCATGTTGGCCAAGGCCTACTATACTGCCAGATTGGAGCAGGTGGGACAGATTATTTCTGGGAAGGTCCAGAGAGGCCTACGTGGTTGATAGGTCACTCTCTAACCTGTTGTTTTGGTTTTGGTTGTTGGGCCTTCCACCCCCACTTTTAATTACAGACATAGAAATTGACTCTCACAAATCAGTAAGCTTCTTTTTAAAATTGCACTTGATCAGGTTTGGTGTTAGAAAAATGCACATGAATAGTTCTGCTTCCTGACATGATGTATTCCCTTTCTAACACAGAAATGATTTTTCTCGTTTTCCTTCCTTGGCATTCGTTATTTACTCTTCTGTTCATAATAGTGTTCATGTTATATTTTCAACTGGGAAAAAAGATCAGTAGTTAAAAATGAGGTTCAATGCATAAGTCTGAAACCAGGGAAGATATGCTAACATGAAGGAAGTTCAGAACAACCTATAATCAGCAGCAGTGGTGAGTGTCCCTGGAGTGCCTTAAGATCCCTCTGACAGCAAAGTAGGGTGAGAGCCCTACCCTACCCACAACCAACTTGAGAAGCAACAATCTAAAAAAAATCCTTAAAATGGAAATTTTAAGATTTTTTTTTTTAATTTTATTTATTTATGATAGGCACACAGTGAGAGAGAGAGAAGCAGAGACATAGGCAGAGGGAGAAGCAGGCTCCATGCACCGGGAGCCCGACATGGGATTCGATCCCGGGTCTCCAGGATCGCGCCCCGGGCCAAAGGCAGGCGCCAAACTGCTGCGCCACCCAGGGATCCCAAAATGGAAATTTTATTGTGGAAATATAAATGAGCATAATATGGGAGAAAACTCGGAACAATAATGCCTGAAACTGTACTCTTGTAGCATCATTCAGAAACCATCCATGAAAATTTTGAAATTCCCAGAATTTTTTACAAAAATAGAAATCTTAGCTAGAAGTGGTACAGTAAAAGACATAATGAAGTGAGCAAGATCAAGGTCATTTTCTAAAATTCCTTGAAAGGTAAAGGTAAACTCCACATAACAGAAGACTTAATAGATCTTGCACTATAGGTCTGTCCAAATTTGCTTACCGTCAAAATGAGGCAACCAGGGGGAGAAAGTGCCCATAGCAAATTATAAATGTAAATGCCTTCCAAGAGTATATATGGACAACCATCTGAAAGACTTATTGACCCAGTTCTTTACCATATAGTTGGTTCAAAATATTAATATAAATGGTGTTACTGTGTTAGTCTTTGGACTACTTTTATATTTGTGAAGACATTAATTTGTAAAATCATTGGTGGTTTAAAAAACAGGGTTTTTCAACAATATTTGTAAATTTTATTTTGCTAGTATGGTATTGGTTTAGGGGTTCTTGGTAGTGGGATTATGCACAGTCAGATAAGGTAGGCAGCCTGATGTACACCCCGCATGTACCATCAGCTCTTCATTACTTCCCTAGAATTCCTTACCTTAAAGAGTTTACTTCTAAATTCTCTTATTGTGTTCAGTGGAATAGTAAAAGTGGGAGTAGAATATTGAACTACAAAAACAAAAAACTCATCTTTTCAGACAGATTTATAAAGACATCAAAAGTGACCTTGCCCTTTTGCCTAGATTGCCTAGATTTATCCAGGGAAGGTGATAAGAGACTTCAATACCAGGTTAATAGAGTTTTTTTCCTTCATGGAAGTGTAAAAGTACATCCTACACCATTTTTCTCACCCACCCCTAACCCTGGTATCTAAAAGATTATTTTTTGTGGTTTCTAACACAAATCACTTGTTTATTCATGGTCCCACTCATTGATTCATCTGCAGAAGCAGAGTCAGTCTGCCAGATCATTGGGTGCTTTGAAGCAGTGACAGATGGGAAAAAGCAAAGAAAGCAGGGGGTGGGGGGAGTCTGAGATTGCTTTTCTACCTTCCCCCTTCTCACCTGTTTTCCCAGTCACATAGGTGTTTTTCAGACACATCACTTGATCCTTCATATCACAACAAAGGAGAAGCTCCCAAAGTTGCCCTAATTAACATATCTAAGGATGAATACTCCATCAAGATATAACTTTGGGGGCACCTGGGTGGCTCAGTGGTTGAGCGTCTGCCTTTGGCTCAGGACCTGATCCTGGGGTCCTGGGATCGAGTCCTGAATCAGGCTCCATGTGGGAAGCCTGCTTCTCCCTCTGCCTATATATGTCTCTGCCTCTCTCTGTCTCTCATGAATAAATAAAATCTTAAAAAAAAAAAAAGACATAACTCTGTAGGGGCGCCTGGGTGGCTCAGTCAGTTGAGTGTCCGACTGTTGGTCTCAGCTCAGGTCTTGATCTCAGGGTTCTGAGTTTAAGCCCTGCATTGGGCTCTGTACTGGGTGTGGAGCCTACTTAAAAAAAAAACAACAACAACAAAGAAACTCTGTGTATTTTTACTCAAATGATAAATTTACTACAGTGAAAATGAAGCCTGATAGTTGGGCTAGAGAGTTGATTATAGGGAACTTTTGGGTGTGTGAGACTCTTATTTACATGAAATTGAAGAACACCATTATCCACATCCTGTCAGAATGACTCCTCTGACGAGCAAAAGACTAAGGAGTAAATCAGAGAGACAGAGAGACTGACTCCTCTACCACATGGCAGAAACAGCATGACCTTCCAACAAGCAGATACACATACTGAAATTTCCACCAACAGAAGCCCCAAAATATTGCATAGGTCACTTCTTGGAAAGTCATTGAGACCCTCTTAGCAATTACTATAGCTAACAGTAACATTTTTGCTTTTTGCATCTGCATCTTAAGTTTGGGCTCTCAAAATATACAAAAGAGAAAAGAAAAATTGCTTATAACACTGAACCTGGGCAGCCTGGGTAGCTCAGTGGTTTAGCGCTGCCTTCAGCCCAGGGTCTGATCCTGGAGACCCGGGATCGAGTACCACCTCGGGCTCCCTGCATGGGGCTGATTCTCCTTCTGCCTGTGTCTCTGCCTCTATCTCTCTCTGTGTCTCTCATAAATAAATAAAAATCTTAAAAAAACAAAAAGCCACTGAACCTAACTAACATGCAGCATCAGAAAATTTAGGCTAGGGGTGCCTTGGTGGTTCACTCAGTTAAGTGTCTGCCTTTGGCTCAGGTCGTAATCCCTGGTGCCGGGATCAAGTCCTGCATCAGACTCCCTGCTTCTCCTGGAGCCTGCTTTTCCCTCTACTTCTCTCTCTCTCTCCCCGCTGTCTCTCATGAATAAATAAAATCTTTAAAAAATAAAAGAATAAAATTTATCCTAGTTTCCAGAAATCAATAAAACTGATTCATCTGACATATTATTGTTAGATAGAAAATATTTTATCCTTGATGGGAGAAATGTTTTAAAACATTGATTTCATATTAAAGCCAAAAGATGGAGCCACCTAGGTGGCTCAGTGGTTGAGTGTCTGCCTTTGGCTCAGGTCATGATCCCAAGGTCCTGGGATCCAGTCCCACATCAGGTTTCCATAGGGAGCCTGCTTCTCTCTCTGCCTATGTCTCTACCTCTCTCTCTGTGTCTCTCATGAATAAATAAAATCTTTTTTAAAAAAGCCCCCCCCCCCAAATCTATGGAGCAGCATGAAGAATGAGGGTGAATTTTTAAGAGCTATATAAGATTTTAAAGACATGTTTACATTTGGAGAGCTTCAAGTATTTCTTGTACTCTGCTGTAGAAGACTTTTGTGAGGAAAAGGTTTTTTTTAAGGTTCATTCATTTATTTTAGTGCAGAGGGGCAAAAGGGCAGAGGAAGAAGGGAAAAGAAACTCAGACCCCGTGCCAAGCGTGGAGCCTGATGCAGGGCTCTATCTCAAGACCCTGAGACTATGACCTGAGCCAGAACCAAGAGCCACTCAACTGTGCCACTCAGGCACCCTATGTGTAGAAAAGTTTTTGAGAAATATGGTTTAAATATGGAGTAAGATTGAGTTGATTGAAGACACTGTGATAAGAGGAAATAAAGGAATTAAAACATACTTGTTCCCTTTATGCCACTATCATTCAGTACCCCACCTCTTCCATGAAGCCTGCAGGCTCTCCTGGGCTCAGAGCAGGCTATGGCTTGCTCTGAATTACTTCTCTGCCTGTATGTATCCACAGCCTTGATATTCCTGGCTAGGCCACAATAGACACTTAATGACCACAGGTTGTGGTCGTGTTAATTAGAAACTTTGACTATAATAAGGCAAAAAGAATCACTTACTGCAAAACAGTGGTTTGACTCCAAAAGGGATTCAGTCCAGTAGGGCCCCACTTAGGCCAGCCCTACGTTGTGTGGACTGCCTAAACATCACTGCCATAAAGAATTGCCTCAGCTGAGTGTGTCCTTCCTTTTCCCCCACAGACATAACCAGTGCAGTGCAATCCAAGAGAAGAAAATCCAAGTAAACAAGCTGGATGGCGACTTGATCCTTGTAAATGTGTGTGAATTTTACAAAAAGCAATTTTGAGCTGTGACTTTTTAAAATCCACTTCTGTACAGTTAGTCATTTTAATAATGTGGCCCTTTTCCTAGTCCTTGCAACCTGTTTCGTAAAGTGCAATGGGGAAAGCAAAGTTGTTGAACCCTTTTGGTGTTGCAAGATGAAGTTCAAGGTTTCTAAAATGTTGCCATGTATTGAGAGGAGCTAATGCAATTATGTTATTAGTTTTCATATTTCCTAAGCAGCCTTAGTACAGGGTGAGCATTTTTAGATCTTCTAATGATGTATTGTGCTGTGGAAGTTATGTGTGTGAATAGCAGTAGTGGGAGCAAAAGAAATCTTTTCCTTTGGAAATGTTGTAAATAATTTTATTATATAGTGTTTTGGATGTATTTGTTGTAGAAATGGACCAGTGAATAAAGAGAATCTAAGGGTTTGTACAATGTGAAATACTGAATGTGTTAAATAAATGTCATTGTCCTAGAACATAAATGTATGTTATTGGTAAGGGATTACTGGGTGAGCACGCTCTTTCTTTGGACCATAAATGAATAGTAACAGCCTTCTTTGTAAAGTAGAATCCAACCTTGTCCTTACTATACCTGCTTTGAAGAAACTAGCCCTTTTCAGCACTGTACCAGGCACTTTGATAAATGTTGGTCAAATTTGTTTTGGTTGCAAATAACAGAATCAACTTAGGATCAAAGACCACCCAGGATTTTTTAGGGACAGGAAGCCACCCATAACCCGGATACACTTTTTCTCCACCTCGTAGTGTTTCTCCAAGCACAGAATGTTAACAACTATTAACATTCTCCTCCATTCAAGAGATAAGCCCAGACTGATCAGCAGGATTCTTTGTAACGGTATCAAGAATCCAGCCCATTTTAGATCAGCTTTCCACCTTCAGTCCAGTTCTGTGGTTAGATCAGGGCAGCTCCCACATCAAAGTGGTCATTTTGTGTTATATACTTTATATACTTCAAAGATGCCCACTACTTTCTACCCTTTGGGTGCCCTATTTCTCATCTCAGGCTTAGGGCTGATTTCTCATCAACATGCCCAGGTTTTTCCCTTTCCTGGCTCAATTCCTACCCAAAAAGTATAGTCTCCAAACCTGCTGCTTCTACTTCCACCCTACTCCCAACCCTCAGGAGAGACTGATGCTTGGGGTTGGGCTCTGTCCTTGTGTTGGTCTGGGCCTCAGCCTTCTGCTGCATCTTCTGGAACTAGACATGGAGTCTGTCCCTGCCCCTGCAGTGTCTCCTTGCCCCTGCCAGAACCTAATGTCTGAGACCAAAAGGATGTCAGTGATTCTGTCATGCTCTCATTCTCATCCGTGTTTCAACTGTCTATATATGCCTTGGCTTATAGGGATCCTCCAAAAGTAGTTATTTATGAGTCAGACCCCACAATTGTCTGGCTTCATTCCCAACAAGCTTATCTTCTCTCTTCCTCTGGTGTATGTATGACACACAACCAGAACTAAAGCCAGCCTAATAATAATCCCTGTGCTTGTACTGTGCTTGAGATCGCAGAGTGCTTCTACTTTAGCTCTACTCAGACAGAAAGCATAATGTGCTTTAAATATATTTTTATTTGTTTTTCTTTATATTAATTTTTTTTCTCCCATAGAGGAATAACATTAAAATCTAACAATCAGAATCCTGTTATACACATACACAGGCATGCCATGTGACTGGATCGAGGTGGTTGTGTCCTTGAGTCTGTCAACATGTCACAACATGGTCAACCACAGTCTTCTCATTTCAGCCAGTCTAACACAAAACAACTAAGAGGGATACACTCAACTTGTTGGTTCCATGTGGAACTAGTGGCAGGTGAAGAGGGAAAATTCAAGGGGCTATGGTGTGTCTGCATTCAGTCCCCTCACATAAAGCCACATGGATCTGAGGAGGCATCCAAGAGCTCTAGTGGGGTCCCTGTTGCACCTAAGACATTATAAGTCAGAACAAATTGATCAGGGCTCCAGATGGGGGCTGGGAAGCAGGCATACCCCAAAAGAGCAGCAAACTGCATTCATACACACACGGTTCCCTCCTGGGGCCAAACTGGCAAAAGCTGGAAGGTGACAACTAGCTTGAAGGGAGCACTCAGGCATATTGGGGAATAACTGGACGTCGCCCTTTGATGTCTTAGGTCTCTAGAAACAGGGGTCCCTCTGACATACTCAGTTTTGGCAAAGTGCTGGTAGTATTGACATTAATTAATACAAACTTCTCCAGGGTCTCTGAAAACATCAGTTAAGACAGACTCTCACCCCCTCCTGTCTAAGGTTGCATAGGACTTTGTGAATTCTAGTTCCCTCACATATTCAAGTTCTGTGGTTTAAAAAAAATCCTGAAGCATGCTCAAGGTGAAAGGCACATACACAGTCAATACAGTATGACGAGGTCTGATGCTTCAGGAGTCAGACTAGCAGGAGACTGAGTAGTGTTGGTTCTTAGAAATCTATACACAATTAAAATATTGCCACTCAAATGCTACAGAGTCTATAGGAAAGTACAAAAACATGTGAGCCTTACCATCAGCCAGGTGATGGGATTGCAGGGTTCTAGAACTACAGGAGCCTCCAGAAATATGTGTAAGGGAGGGGCCTTTTGAAATTTGAACCAAATGCCCTATAACCCACTCTCCCCAACCCCTCCCCCTCAAAGGATCATGGGAACTGCCCAGGCTGAGCCAGTGTCCCAGCTGGCAGCAAAGGAGTAGGCAGGAAGATATGGAGGGAGTTTCAGCTCTCAGAAGTGCTGAAGACCCTAAGCTGGCTGTGAAGTGACTGACCACTGGGTAGCTGGAAGAATAAACACAACTAGGATGTAACTGCAGGAGAACCTTGGTGAGAAGAGCAAGGTTGTCAACCATTGGGGCCCTAATGGGACTTTGATCTGTCTTTACTGTAGATTTGGTTTGCTCCCTTGGATAGGAAGCCCCAAGAGGAACTTCCTCTGCCTCCATCCCAGCAACCATGGGGCTACCCCCTCCCTTATCCATATACTCAATTTGAGGTTTGGGGCTAGAGGATCAGGGAGGGTAGATGCCTTTACCCTCATGGGATTGCAGTTTTCTAACCAAGCCTCAGCTTGGCTTTGAGGCCAAGAAACCTGGAATTGGAGTGAGGGGGAAGACCTATGTTAGTATGTAACAGGACATCTTAAAAGTTTCAAGGAAGAAAGAGCACACGCTAAAAAAGGACAGAGGAAAAGGGAAGCAACTCGGGGTATCCCAAGAAGCTGTTGCTGGTGTCTGAGCCCAAAATTCACTCCCACCACAAGAAGGGCAACACTGTCTGCCTGTGTCCCCTCTTGTCTCACCCAAGGACTCAGGTTCTTTCCTCCAGTTACTTACTGGAGGAGAGGACAAGGGGAACCATAGGGCACCCATTTCTCCCCATCAGACTAGAAAGGAAGAGCCCTGGGGGAGGAAATGAGAGGCCCCCTGGAGGCCCTAAACCTGGAATCAAACTATTTGGGGTTTGGGCCAGTGGGGCTCCTGGCTTCCTACCCAGGAGTGTTTATTAGCCATCCTGGGCAGTGTGTGAAATGAAATACACGGCCAGAGGCAACATGAAGGCTGAGCTGTCAGTCTTGGGATGGCTTCACCCCACAGCTTGTCCTCCCCAGTGTCATTCCCTTGTTTTCCTACTCTGGGGGATGCACTTTCCCTGCCTAGATAGAAGCCCTCTGGCCTGCATCTCTCCTAAACTAGTTCTAGCACCTTAGGCATGTGAACAGATGGCCAGGATGGCAGGGCCTTGCCCAGCCAGCCTCTACTCCTGGGGTGACATGTTGCGGGTAGGGCAACAAAATACTAAGCCCTTCAGACTTGGGGGCATGCAGAGGGGTGGATTTCTGGAAAAGATGTGGGAAGTGGGATGATCAGAAAGGGAGGTGGGGGCAGACTTCAGGCTCAAGCCCAAGAGGAGGGCTTCGCCTCTCAGAGCAAGCACAGTGCCAGTTCCCATGGTGCCCTGCTCCCTACAGCTTCTTAATCTGTGTGTCTTGTCTACATTTCCAGTAGGCTGCCTCTTCCTTCGATTCCCTCCACCTTCTCCCTCTAACACATCTCACAGTCCTGTTCCACATACTTTACCTTTCCGGGCCTAAACAACTCCACGGGGAGAGGGAAGGGGGAGACTCAAGGCAGAACCCTTTGGTCTCGGTGCCCATTCCCCCAACCATCTGGGAGGGAATTACTGGGAATGAATAAGGGAGGAGTGAGCATAGTGCCAAAGGTGAGATGGGTGAGGCTTGTAAAGTGGGAGTGGAAGGCGGGGAGTGAGCTAGATGTGGGAGGAGAAGATAGGAGCGGGCCAGAGGGCAAGGGTGTAGGGGAATGTCAGGGCAGGGACGGGGACAGGAGCCAGAGAAGGAATGAAGAATGGAGTGTCCAGGGCGAAGGAAATGGAGGAAATGTGGAAATGGGGCCGGAGGGGGGTTGTTCTGAGGCGGATTAGAGGATCAGACGTGGGAAAATCGAGGGTGGGGGGAGGCTGGCACCCCTCCTCGCTTGAGGGAGGTTGTAGTGTCCAACCCAGGTGAGTTGCGGGCGCTCCTCGAGCAACACACTGGCTGCGGCAGAGGGGCCCCACAGGGGTCGGGAGTCGGTGAGGGGTCTGTGGTTCGGCGGAGGATCCTCAGTAGTTGAACTGGCGCTGGCACGGCTGGTAGACGAAGCTGCCCTGGTGCTTAGGCCGGCGCGAACGGCTCTCGCGGGCGCGGTTCTGCCGCTGCACCACCTTGGCGCTCAGCGCGTGGCGCTCGGCCCGCTGCCGGGCCCGCTGCAGCCGCCGCGCCTGGCCTGCCTTCTCCAGCAGCGCGGCCCGTGCCGGCAGGGGGGCGGCGGCGTGGCGCAGGGCCCGGGGCTCGCGGCGGGCGGGCGCCAACTCCCTGCGGGGACACAGCAGGGCTGGGTCAGGGCCCGAGCCGGCGCAGCGCGGTCTCTCCCGTCAGCGGGGTGCCCAGTGCCCTCCTTCCGAGCCAGCCTGGAGACGCCTCCTCAGCGCCGACCCCTGTACCAAGTAAGCCGGACTCCGGGGAAGGCGGGGCTCCCGCTGTTCGGGCGCTTACCTGCGGTGCCAGCCTCAGGAAGCCCCCAGCCCCCCACCAGCCCCGCCCCAAGCCTCGGGGCCCCGCCCCCCGGGCCCCGCCCCGGGCCCCCCTCTCTGCTAGAGCTCCGCCCCCTCGCCCGCAGCCCGGCTCCTAGCCTCGTCCCCGCCTCCGGCCACGAAGCCACGCCCCTCAGGGCCCCGCCCCTGCGGCGCCGGGCGGGCTCGCTCCCGGGCGAGCTCGCTCCCCAGGCTCCGGCCCCGGACCTCCCAAACCCGCCTCTCCGGGTCTCCAGGCCACGTCCCCGGCCCGCTCACCCTTCGCTAAGGTCGCCGTCAGGCAGGGCAGCGTCGGGGTGCGGGGAAGGGGGCCCAGGCTCCAGCACTATGGTGCTGCCGGTGACGTAAACGGACATGCTGGGGTGCTCGATGAGGAGATCCTCCAGGGGGCTGCTCTGGAGGCGGGCGGGCCCGATTCCGGGCCCCTCTGCAGTAAAACAGGCGGGAGGGGTAACAAACCAGCTCTCGTCCATCAAGGAGGGCGCGGGCGGGGGGCGGCCTGCGGGGGCGGGGGCGGCCTCGGGGCTGGGTGGGGCCGCGTAGCTGTCTACGGGGCGCGGGAGGGGGAGCCATGCGGAGCGGGGGCGCAGCGGGGAGGGACACACACACACCGGACACAGTGGGGCGGGGAGAGAAAGGGCATCGTTAGTCAGACCCGCAGCCCCGCCCGCCGCGCCCACGGGGCACCCACGGGCCGGGAGTCTCGACCGGCTGCCCTCGGACACGTCAGGTGTGGGCCCCAACGCGGCGCTGCCAGGAGGCGGCCTGGGCTTTGCAGGGGACGGGGCCCTGTTACCCCGCCTTCGGCGTCGCTACCTTAGTAGGCCGGGGACTCCCCTTCCCCTCCGCTGCTCGTCCGTCTGCCCTTTCACCGGCCCGGGAATCAGAGCCCTGGCCCCGACCCAGGCCTCACCCGGCAGGTCAATGATGAGCCAGCCGTCCACTTCATCCTCCTGGGACACGAAGGCTCGGGGGCATTCGGGGTCCTCGGGGGGCGGGGGAGCACTGAAGAAGAGGCTGGTGAGGCGCTGGAACATGGCGGGGAAGTGAGGCGGCCTCAGGGGGGCGCCCTACGGCAGCGTAGCAACCTGGGAGGTGCAGAGAGGGAGTCAGAGCCGCCAGACTAGTCTAAGACCACCTCGACTCAGGGCTGGGGACCCACCCCCAGCCCCCAGAGCGTCGTATGAGTACAGCGGGGGAGTGTGCACGTGCTGGTAAGTCCGTCTGCTTTCAGGTTTTTCTATTTTCTCTGTGTGACCTTAGAAGTTACTTAACTTCTCTGTGCTTTAGTTTTCCCTTCTGTCCAATGCCAATGATAAAACACCTCCTTCTGGGCCCTTATAAGAGTTACATGAGCTAACCATAGTATCCTTCTCTAGGCTCTAATAAGAATTAAATGAGCCAAACACAAAGTGCTTAGAGCCATATTAGGCCACAGAGTGAGCATCCAATAAACTAATCAACTAGTAATTATTATTATTATTATTATTGCATGCTCTTAGGGATATGGGAGGGGTGATACATATGACCAGATTCTATCAGAAAAGGTCTCCAAGCTGGACCTTGGAGTTCTCCAAGCAAGGAAGAAACAGTCCAGTATTGATTACTTATGATCATCATCATAATATAGCTAACATTCATGTGCTAGGTACTGTACTAAGCACTTTACATCACATTAACAGGTACTTCTCACAACTCTAGGAAAAGGGTCTAATTATTATCCTTTTACAGATAAAGAAACTGAGGCTCAGAGAGGTAAGGTAAATTGTACAAAGTCTCCAGCTAATAAGACACAGAGGTTGGATTCAAACCCATGTAGTCAAATTCCAGAGGCAGCACCATAATTACATACTCCATTGCCTTTACTGGATTAGACATTAGATTAGGCATTTTTAACTTGATGGCCAAGGCATTTTTCTGGGAGAAGTTTTCATCATGATTTCTAACATCACTCCTTGACCCCAAAGATTAAGAACTACTGGAGCCTCTGAGGCTTGAATAGTGTTGGCTGGCAGAAATCCCACAGAACCACTACCATGTGATTGCACAGCTCTCATTTGTGCCTGTCAGACAAGGTTCTAAGATCCTATTCCCCTGGGCCCTTCCCCCTCTGACCCTCTATACCTAAACTCCTGCTCAAGGGCAGCATTCATGGCTAGGAGGAAGATCAGGTTCCTGGCCCCAGAGAGGCAGCAGGTCAGTGGGAGGTGATGATGAAGGGAGGGCCTGTCAGCCCCCAACAGCCCTTAAGGATGAGCACTGAGGGTTGAACCAGGACCCAACCCCTCAATCAGCCCTTCCCTGGATGAAAATGAGGGAGGAGACTCCTTGCTCCAGGAATGGAGACACCAAGGAGGTAGCTATAGATCTGCCCTTCTCCCCACTTAAGCCTACCTTAGGACTAGGCCTGGCTAAGAGTCCCCTGGATGTCCCAAAGCTTGAGCCTCCACATCTGTCCCCTGAAGATGGTTGACCATTTTGCTACTGAGACACTCATCACTTTCCTGTAGGGATGTTTCCACACTTCCTGTAAAACTCCCTGGGGGCATGTCCACTTTTCCATTCCGTGAAGGCATTCTACACTTATTGCTAACCCACCTGAAGTATTTCTATGCTTGTTGCTACCTCGACCATTCCCTGGGTATGTTTTCACACTTGCCCCCAGAATCATCCAACCTCTATAAACTGAGAATATTTCCACATTTGCAGACCCACAGTGGCCAGGCTCCAGAAGGAAGTGTTCCTAGGTTCTGGCTTTTCCGGTGGGACATCTACAGAGATTATAAAAGCCAAGGCGCCCCCAACTAGTGTCTGCCCAGCAGAAGTCACATATCTCAACCCATCTCTTAACCACAGAGAGTTAGTGACTCAGTTACCAAAAATCCAGAAAGTTTGGCCCCTCCTGAAGGAAGGGAAGATTGGAGCCTTGATGAGTCACACCCTCCTTGCAAAGACACCCTCCTTGCAAAGACTGACTAGTTCAGTGAGAAGATGAAAGGGAAGTTGAGAGCTGGTGCAGGCTCATCATATTCACCTGGCCCATTTTACAACCTGAGAATCATAGGAAATAAGTCTATCCAAAGACACACAGCTAGATGGTGGCCAGGTACGTCTAGCCCCAGGTCACTAAATTCCATCCAGAGTATATACACAATCAGGAAAGCCTCAGCAAACAAGACCCAAAAAGATGATGCAGAGGAAATAGGGAAGTCAGAGAGAGTCAGAACTCATCAAGTCAATCCTCACCTCAGAACCACTATGCCCAGCTGTAAAGGAATTTGGAGTTCCTAACATCAAGATTCATCATGCAGTTACAACAACGCCCACTGTATAGCAGAACCTGCTCTGGGTCTCCTCAAATTATACACAGATTAAGGTAAAGACAGCTCAGTGAGGGGAAGCTCCCTGCCTGAAGTCACAGCAATTAAGTGACAGACCCAAGAGTGACAGCAGCACCAGCCAGCCAGTGCCCGCCCCCTCTGATGACCACTGGCGGAGCCTCCCGGATTTTCTTTCCCATCTTTGCCAGCTTCCTGGTTCTCACATTCCCAGCCCTGCTCCAGGGAGAACCATTCCCTTTAATAACTACAGCAGCTGTACCCAGAATAGCACTTGAGCTCCACGCCATGTCTACCCCACCCCATCCTTTAGCAAAGCCCAGGCTGGGATGGGGCTCCTGTCCCAGTCTTTGGGCCTATCCACTTGGAAAGCCAGCTCTCCTTCTCCTACTCCCTTGGCCTGCCCCTCTCTCTCTAATCACCAGTTCTATGTCAGGTCATGTCCTTCTTAGCTGACAATACTGGGAGTTGGGGAGGTAATAAAAGGCCAAACAGAGGGAATTCTCACACTCCACCCACCCCAACATCAGTCCTGGAGACACCCTGATGCAGCTAATGACTCACCCTTCTGTGGTCAAAACAGCTGGGAGGCAGCGATTTTATTGGGCTCTGGGACTCCAGGGTACACAGTGAGGGTCAGGGCCACAAAAGGAGATCAGTCTCCAGAGACCTCCAGGAAAACGATCCAGGAATAAAGGGACCTAACAGCCCCATCGAATTTGGATGGTACTGAGCCTAAGGTAGAGTCCCCAGTGTTAGGAGAATGTGTAACTCAATACTTGTTTTGAGTTCCTACTAGACATGTGCCATGGCTAATGCATCTGTCATTCACTAAGTAGGCTTGCCTCTAATTGTCTTCACGACCTCAAGTAAGCAACTTCCCCTCTCTGGGCCTCAGTTTTCCTTCCGTGAAATGGAGTCTGAGACCCCTTGTTTGGGGGCAGGGAGTGACATCAGCTAAGGCACAGCACACAACAGCGATTAGGGAGATGTTGTGGTAGTCCCCGGGGATGCAGAGCTTGGAGCTGGAGAGACGGTATTCCACCATCTGGCGCCGCCCCCGACGACCTAGAACTGAGCTCTGGGCTGCCCCTGAACTCGGAGGACCCTCCCCCGCCCAACCTAGACCCAGCAGCGCCGCCCGAACCCAAGGAGAAAGGGGATCAGAGGCCTGACCCCAACACCTGGGTTAGCCTAGGAAATTGCCGAGGCCCCTCCAGTCCTGCTGCCTTTCAGCGTCCCTCACCCGTGGGCCCAGCCCCGACCCAGCGCCTACTGGGTCAAGGGAGGACAGGCGACCCGAGCCGGGGGGCGGTGCCGGCCTTGGTGACGTCTCAATGTCATATGCAAATAGAGAGACGTCATGGTGTACCGGCGTGCGGCAGCCAATCGAGAGATGGGAGTGCAGCCCGGCGGCCGCCGGCGGAAACAAAGACCCGGGAGCCGGGAGACCGCGGGGCGTGTCTCGGGGCGCGGGACCCCCTGGGCCGAGGCCGGCCGGGACTCACCTGGGGAAGGGGGCGGCGCGGCGGGCGGAGGGGCTCTGAGGTAGTTGTGCGGCGGGGCGTCCTGACGTCGGCGCTGATCACAGGCAGGGCTGCATCGCGGGGGCTGGACGGGGAGGCGGCGGGGCTCCGGCTCGCAAGCTCGCAGTTGCTGCGCTCGCCCGCGGGGCTTTGAGGCTGTGCGGCCGCTGCAGAGCTCACCGCACAAATTAGAACGTTCAAACAGCTGATTGTGACGTCACAAAGGGGCCCGCCCGCCTCGCGTCACCGGCCAGCCGAGCAGTGGCCAATCCCAGGCTGCGGACACCCCCGCTCCCTCCCCCTCCACGATTCGCTGGCTAGTGGCTCCTGCCCCGGAGCCCGACTCAGAGCCTCGGGGGGGCCTCCCGGGGAGGCCACTACTGGGACCTTCGACTCCTTGCTGCAGGACTACCCACAGACCTCTTCATGAGGAGGGTTCCCATCTTCCGGCATTCTCTCCAGCCATCCCAGCGCCCTCCCACTGTCCCCCGTATCCTTTCGGTGGCATCCTCCTCTATCCTTGCCCCCCCATCTGTACCCTTTTGTCAGCTCCACCATCACGTCCGTGCACCTCCATTCTCCCCACCAACCTTCTCCCTGCTCTCCCTCCTCTTCTGTCTCATCTCCTCACCCTACACGTTATCTGCTTTTCTACTCTATTTTTCCTCAGCTGGGCAGGCTTGAGAGGTGGGGACGTCCCCTTTCCCTGGTTCCGGGGGAGCACCCAGGGGTGCAGAGGAATTGGCTAGGCTGACGGGAGATTTTGCAGAGTGGGACTCGGAGAGACATTGCCCTGGATTAAATAGTTCATCTAGAGACGGCTCTGTACTGGAGCGTTTACACTTTATTTAACCACGACTGGACAGAAAAGTGACAGGACAAGGAAATTTAGGCTCACAAATCTGTCAGCATGTGGATTTACTTTCTTAAAAAAAAAAGATTTTATTTATTCATGAGAGACACAGAGAGAGGCAGAGACACAGGCGAGGGAGAAGCAGGCTCCATGCAGGGAGCCCAATGTGGGACTCCATCTCGGGACTCCAGGATCACACCCCAGGCTGAAGGCGGTGCTAAACCGTTGAGCCACCCGGGCTGCCCTTTATTTTCAATAATTCATTCAACAAACATTGAGTATGTGCTATTGCTTCCACCAGACCACTAGCTGACATTAACTAAATACTGAGTGCCAGGCACTGTGCTATAGCACTTTATATGTTTTGATCTTCACAACAACCCCAGAAGTGAGTATTATCCCCGTTTTGCAGTTGAGGACACAGACTCAGAGAGCCTAACTGACTTCCTACAGGTTGCAAAGCTATAATAAATACCAGAATCAGGATCTGAATCCATAGTTCTGGCCCCAACCCTCTTCACTCTCTGCATACATCAGATTGTCTAAACCCCAGAGTGCTTCAGCCTCCTCAGGGAAATCTGGGCCCAGTCCTGACTGCCCCAAACTTGCGTGTGGCTTCAAACAGGTCATGTTACCTCTGTGGGCCTCAACTTCCTTTTCCATTAAATTGAACATATCTGAGCTTCTAGAGAGTCTTTCCAAAACTCAACCCTCAGGCTTCTGCCAATCCCAGATTCCAGACCTCCAACTTTCCCAATGCCCTGGGAAATTCTTGAAGAGACCACAAATGTGCATCCTCTGAATCTCCAGGGCCAGAGGTTCTACGTTCTCTCTCAGTAGAGTAAGACTGGTGGGGGTGGGTCTGAGAGCTGCCCATCAGGCCCAAAAGGAGGCAGGGAGTAAGCTAGGCGGGAGCTTCATGTTCTAGTGATAAAATCCTGTCCCAGCCTAGTCTGAAACTCCACAGGGACTCCTAGAAGGAGCCAGGAAATAATACCCAGAGGTTTCTGAGGGGGGAGGAGAGAGAGCAGGGTTTTGACCTTTGGAGTGATGTCCCCAAAGTGTCATTCTGTGCAACCCTAAGCCTCTGCTCTTTACAACCACTTCCTGCTAACCTTATATCCTCTCTTGACCTCGTTACTGACTTAAACAAAATAAGCCCTAACACGCCTCTCCCATCACACTGTTTCCCTGTTCTAAAAACTGCTGTGGCTCCCAAAGTATCACACTCAACACAGCATTTGTGAACTTTCCTAAACCAGCTCCAGCTCTCTCCAGCTTCCTCCCCACTTCTACCAGCAGCTTGTGCTAATGTCAAATTCCTGAACACTCTCCCAAAGCCCCCAGAGCCCAGAATGCTCTCTTCAGATCTTTCTGAATTTATATATTTTCTGTCTTCGGGACTCTACTCACCCTTTCTTCCTCTAGACAGCCTTCTCCACCCATATGTCCAGAGCTACCTTGATAGACATTGATTTATTTGTTCAATAAATAAGCAGTGGTGATGACTCTGTGTGTGTGTGTGTGTGTGTGTGTGTGTGTGTGTGTGTAGTGTATCTTCCCAGATGATTGGCATCCAAAGGGCGTACGTAATCTCTGTCCATATACTATCCCCACCCAGCCTATGCTGGGACTGACAGAGTAGACTCTAAACAAAAGCTTAGCAATTACAGCTCAAGACAGTTGGCTGGTAGGGGATCCCTGGGTGGCGCAGCGGTTTAGCACCTGCCTTTGGCCCAGGGCGCGATCCTGGAGACCCGGGATCGAATCCCACATCGGGCTCCCGGTGCATGGAGTCTGCTTCTCCCTCTGCCTGTGTCTCTGCCTCTCTCTCTCTCTCTCTCTCTGTGTGACTATCATAAATAAATAAAAATTAAAAAAAAAAAAGACAGTTGGCTGGTAGAGGAGTCTTCACCTGGACCCTCTACCCTGGTATAAGCAGCATTCTATTGGGACACCTGGGTGGCTCAGTGGTTGAGCATCTGCCTTCAGCTTAGGTCGTGATCCCGAGATCTGGGATTGAGTCCTGCATCGGGCTTCTTAAGGGAGCCTGCTTCTCCCTTTGCCTGTGTCTCTGCTTCTCTCTGTGTCTCTCATGAACAAATAAATAAAAATGTAAAAAAAAAAAAAAAAGGCATTCTATTGGCCACAGGATTTTGGTCCTCCAAGTCCAGAGAAGGAGCTCCTAGCTTGTACTCTGATAATCCTAAGTGACCTGGATTCTGCTCCTAACCTTAGCTGAACCACATGTATAGGCTGTTAGGGCAGATCCCAGTCTTCCATTTCTCTGTGGAGTCAGAAGGACCTATGGAAGTAGGGGGTTTCAGCCCAGTGGAGTCCTCTCCTGGAACCCCTGGAACCATCACTCTCCACTGCAGATTTACTATCAGGGCTGAAGGACACCTCAGATCTTAATTCATCCAAACTCCTTATCTTATAGTGGAGAAACTGAGGCATAAAGAAGTCATGGCACCTACTTAGAATTATAGAGCAGCAGAGACATCTACTGATCCTGGTTGGCAGGCAGTGGGGAGCTTAGTATGCAGGGATCCTGGTCTAGGCCTGAGGGCTGTAAAAAGAGGCAGTGGGCACCATGCTAGGGGTAATCCTGGAGTCTCATTTCTAATTAGATAGGAAGTGCCATTGCTGGATAGACATGGAATCTACACATACACATGAAGGCATCCATGTACAAACATACACACATGTGCACATGGGCTCACACCCATGGAGTTAACAGATGCCCAAAGCCTTCCAATTCCTGCTCAGATATAAGCACCTGCCCAATTTTATGGGCTCCAGGATTGGAGGTCAAGAGGCCACTCTTCTATTCCTGTCTGGGCCTGGGTTTGCCCTCACCAAGCCCTGGGGGCTCCCCAATGGCTTGGCGCCCCCTAGTTCAAAGGGCAGAGATGTGTCAGCCTGGGTGTGTCCTTCACGAGACCTTGTGTGTACTTGAAGGTGTGAGTCCACCCACTGGAGAACCACGTCACCTTTGGTCTCTCCCCGCCTTTCCCCTCTCAGGTTGAGGGCAAGGCTGAGGCAAAGACCAGTGGGTAGCTTGGAATCTGAGTCAAAACCCGGAGCCCTGATCACTCTAGAAACAGCTTTCCCTTGCCCTTCATTAGCCCCAGAACTACAGTTAAATGAAAATATTAATTATGATACTATTAGGATTTCTGTGTGCCAGGTACTATTCTAAGTCCTTACCTGTGTTTTAATTAACTTAACCCTCACAACAACCTACTCATGTAGATAATATTATTCTTTCCATTTTACTGGTGAAGAAACTGAGATAAATGGGGAAAAATTTAATTGGTAAAGCCGGTTAGGGCAGACATAATTCCCCAATTCTCCCCACAACAAATTGACCTATACCTTAATCAGGGGCCATATCCCCAGAATTTTTATTCAAAAAGGGTTGTTGTTAAAAAAAAAGGGGGGGGGGTTGTTGTTCAACTCAGAGGTGGTTAAACTGAGGGTGGTGTGTGTGTCTGTGTGTGTGTGTGTGTGTGTGTAAGAGAGAGAGAATACCATGAAAAAGACCTTGGCCAGATTGTCAGTAACTCCAAGTTTCAGTTCTGGTCCTTTCCTGGGCTCACTGCCTGGTGCCCTGGGCAAGTCAGTTTCCCCATCTGCAAAGTGGCTGGCCCTGCACTTCCTAAATATTACCTCCAGTTCCAACCTTCAGGCAGCCAGTTGTGTTTGTTTGTCCTCCCTGGAGGAGGGGATAGTCAGGACAGAATCCATTTCAGGAAGAGGAGTCAGGTGACAGGAAGTGAAATATCCAACTTAGTTTTGGTCTACTTAACCGAGGTGTGAGGCTGGGGTGGTGACTTGGGGTTCAAGTGTAGACAAGTACCCAAGTGAGCTGCTCTGGTGCAAATGCCCTGCATGAATTCCCACATTTAGAACTTTTGAAGGGAAATGGTTGTATCCCTCCAGCTTTGAGGCTGGGAAGGAGAAAGGAGACAGTGGGGTTCCCTCCTGCTGAGGCAGCCACTCTTCTAGGAGCAGATGGGCTCCCAGCAGCTCAGGCCACTGCCCTTTCCTGCTCACAATTCCTCCTTGGCTCCCTCCCATGTCTAGGCTGAGGCATGCTCTCACAGTACCTGGTACACAGTAAACATTCAGTAAGTACTGACTGAAAGGGTGAGTGCAGCTGCCCTCACCCACTCATTTAGCCTTTTCTGTCAACACACACACACTCTTACACCCTCTGCAAATGACCACACTCCAAACCACCACCAGCTTTCTTGCTTGCAGGATTTGCTCTTGCAGTTTCCTTGGCCTAGGGAGCCCTCCCCGACCCCTACCTAATCTTCCTGTGT
Organism: Vulpes lagopus; assembly: GCF_018345385.1. Lineage (NCBI taxonomy): Eukaryota > Metazoa > Chordata > Mammalia > Carnivora > Canidae > Vulpes > Vulpes lagopus. The sequence continues at coordinate 24,035,776 of NC_054841.1, forward strand.
CTAGACTCTCTCTAATCTCCAGGGTTAATGTAGTTAGCAGCTTATATTTATTGACCGTTTACTGTGTGCCTATACCTTTCCAAGATGGACATTGTTGTTATCCTCATTTTCCAGATGAGGAAATTGAGACTCAGACTCCTGAGACCCAAGATAGTGTTTCTGTGTATTCAATTCTGTCTAGAAATATTGCATGTACCTCTGTGTACACACAATAGTAAATAGCATAAAAATTATAGAACCTCTGTGGGGAAAATGTACAGCATTTTTCTTACCTAACATGAAAACATTTTCTTGAGTAACAAACACTACCATCAACATGGGAGCAAACCGCCATGTTGTGGAGATGGCCACATGACAAGGACCCAGGAGGGGCCTCTAGAAGCTGAGAATGGCTCCCAGATAACAGATAGCAAGAAAATAAGGATCTCATTAATATGGGCTGCAAGAAGAGGAATTTTCCCAACAACTTGAGGGAGTCAGGAAGCCAAGGTTTGCCTGTTTCAGTCTTCAGATGAGGACACAGCAGGTCAACACCTTGATTTTCCCTTGTAGGTCCCTGAGCAGAGAACCCAGATAAGTTGTGCCTGGACTTATGACATATAGAACTGTAGCTAATAAATGGGTGTTGTCTCGGGCTCCTACATTTATGGAAGTTTGTAACACAACTAATAGAAGACTTCTACACATGCGCTATAAAGTTTTTTGCATGAAAATTAAGAGGCAGCTTGGGTTACTAATCTTACTCCAGTACATTTTATCTTAGTTTAAGCATTTTTGTGAAGCTTGTAATATAGTGTTATAAATGGGAAGAAATCATTTTTTTCAATATTTTTTGTTTTGCCAAAGTCGTAGAGTTGAAATTGAGTAACTTGATTATATAGGATGCAACTCCAGGGTATATATCAACTCAGGGTATATATATATATATATATATTATATATATATATAATCAATAGCACTTCTTCCATGAAGCTTTCCAAGATCTCTTTGGGAAGAAGTAACCTCTCCTAGCTCAGAGCTCTCAAAACACATTGTCTGTCTGTCTCTTAGAGCATTACACAGTTTCAACTAATTCACCACACTCAGGAATACCTAACTACTCTCTGGGAGACAGACACCTTTTCTATACTTGAGAATCTTGTTCAGTGTAAACAGAAACATAATCAGAAACATTATAATACAGGGAGAGGGCAGCCCCAGTGGTGCAGCGGTTTAGCACTGCCTGCAGCCCGGGGTGTGATCCTGGAGGCCTGGGATCGAGTCCTGCGTCGGGCTCCCTGTATGGAGCCTGCTTCTCCCTCTGCCTGTGTCTCTGCCTCTCTCTCTGTGTCTCTCATGAATGAATAGATGGAGTCTTAAAAAAAAATATATATATATTTATATATATATAAAATATATAAATATATTTATATAAAATATAAATATTTATTTATATATAAATATATATAAATATATAAATATATAAATATATAAATATAAATATATATTATATATATAATAAGGGCTATGGCAGTGGGTAGGACAAGATGCTAGGGGAATAAAAAAGAGAGAGAGAGAAAGAGAGAGATTCAAGGAAGGCTGCCAGGAAGAGAGGACATCTGAGGTAGGCTTTGAAGGATGAGTAGAAGCTTGCCTTGGGGCAAATGGGTTGAATGGCCCAGAATATGGTTTCAAATTAGGAGCCCTGCACCCTTGTCTTGACTCTGCTTCTGACTTTGGGTAACTCTGTCCCTCTGTGGACTTCTGTTTGTACAGTGAGGGTATTAATGGGGAATTCCTTTGCCTGCTCACCTGTTTTCTGCCCATGGCTTTTTAAGGAGAGTTTTATCTTGTCTGCTCTCTTTTGAGATACAAAACTGGGATAACAAGGATGACAGAGACTGGATGGAAAGGCGGGAAGGAAAAAAGAAAAGCAAGGGTGTGGGTAAGGGCCAATGGGGGACAGTTTTGGATGGAAGTGACAAATTTGGTGAGTGAATGAGAGGCAGCAGTGTGGCATGAGAGGATTAGTAAGAACACAGGAAATTCTAAAGATGTTCACATAGATTAGAGACCCCTTGATGTCTTTCAAGAATTATAAGTAAAAAAATAATAAATAAATAAATAAACAAACAAATAAATAAATAATTTTTTTTAAAAAAGAATAAGTAAATGTTAGAGTCATTTTTAAGTTACTTTTGGAGTTAGATGATTGTCCTTGGACTTAATACATTTTAATTAATTTCTGAATCGGTTAGAATGCATACAATTCAAAATCCCAGAGAATAAAAAGATATAGGTTTCCTTCCCATTTCGGCCCCCAGAACCCTTCGATCAACTTCTGCTCCCCCAGGAGTAACTGCTATTATGAGCTTCCTGTGTGAACTGTCAGTAATATTCTTTGCACACACATATGTATATGTATGCACATATGTATATGTATATATGACCTCCCCATTTTGAGCACAAATGATAGTGTACTGTGCATACTGTTCTGAAATGTGTTTTAAAAACTTGTTGATAAAACATGGAGATCAGTCCCTAATAGTACTTACAGAGATGCTTCTTGTTTGTTAATATTAAACTACGTAGTATTACATTATATCAAAGTAAGGGTAGATTGAAGTTGTCCATTCAGTACTCTATAGCTGAACATTTACTTTGTTTTCAACCGTTTGTCCTTTATACTGCAGTTCTTGAATGTGACATTGGAGGCTAAGCCTAAACCATGCAGGGCCCTGGGATTTACTTGGGTTATGTAGATATTTGAGCTCAACGGTATCTTTGAAAGATACTTATTCATTCTCTGGATCAAGCTCTTCCCACCACCCTTTCCCTTGGTTCTATCCACCCTACCTTCTGGGCCCAGAGTAGAAGCCTCAGCCCTTCACCATAACCTGCTCTCTGAAGTCCTCAAAACCCCTTCTACTCTATAAAATCTTCTTGGCCTGATTCCCTTGTTTCCAGCCAAGAGTCTGACACAAGGAGCTTTGGGCAGAAAAGCCAGGAATAGAGACTCTGATTAGACTGGAAATATTTATTAATCAATTCCTGGACTTGCCTGGGGTCTCCCTGCTTATTTTCCATCTGCTTATCTGGTTTTCTATGGATTTTGTTCTCTGTTTCTGCCAAAGGAGTTGTCTGGGTCTCTGTCAGAGGGCAGGACCTTACTTGTGAGCCTTAAAAAAAAAAGTGCCATCTAGGGATCCCTGGGCGGCTCAGCGGTTGAGTGCCTGCCTTCAGGCCCAGGGCGTGATCCCAGTTTGGGGATCAAGTCCCATGTCAGGCTCCCTGCATGGAGCCTGCTTCTCCCTCTGCCTGTGTCTCTGCCTCTCTCTGTGTGTCTCTCATCAATGAATTAATAAATAAAATCTTTTTTTAAAAAAAGTGCCATCTTGTAGAAGAAACCCTTCCACCTTTAATGTAATTGCATGGAATAGTTATTTAGAGATCATCTAGTGCAGTAAGTTACAGATGAGGAAACAAGCAGGGATGAGGGAGAAGTCCTAGCCCAGGACAATGAAATGAGCAAGTAAAAGGGACAGAACAGAAGCTTGAGGCTTCTACTTCCAGTTATTACCTCTTCACCCTCTTCTTCAAGAGTTCAAACTCTGTCAACCTTTATTCTTTCAAAACCTAGTATATAAAGGTAACAGAATTGCAGTATATTCGAACAATGGACTACTACTTGGCATTAAAAAGGAAAAGCCATAAAACCTGCAAAAAATATGGATGAGCTTCAAAATATGATACTGAACAGAAGAAACCACATGCCAAAGAGTACACATCATATAAGTCCATTAGTATGAACTTCTAGAACAGGCAAAAGTAGTATATATATACTGACAGAAGCAGATCAGTACTGCCTATGGATGGGTGGAAGAACTGATACAAAGGGGAGCAAAGGAACTTTCTGGAGTGGCAGAAGAGCTCTATATTTTGACTGTGGGAGTGGTTCCATGGTGTCAAAATTCAGTACACCTCAACAAAGTTGTTTTATTTTTTTTTAATCTTTTTTTTTTTTAAGATTTTATTTATTTATTCATGATAGACACACGAGAGAGAGAGAGGCAGAGGCAGAGACACAGGCAGAGGGCGAAGCAGGCTCCATGCAGGGAGCCTGACGTGGGACTCGATCCCGCGTCTCCAGGATCACGCCCTGGGCTGAAGGCGGCGCTAAACCACTGAGCCACCCGGGCTGCCCAACAAAGTTGTTTTAAAAAGAAAAAAAGGGGGGGGGGGGTAGCCCCAGTGGCCCAGCGGTTTGGCGCCGCCTTCGGCCCAGGGTGTGATCCTGGAGACAGGGGATGGAGTCCCACGTCAGGCTCCCTGCATGGAGCCTGCTTCGCCCTCTGCCTGTGTCTCTGCCTCTGCCTCTCTGTCATGAATAAATAAATAAAAATCTTAAAAAAAAAAAAAAAGAAACATTAAAAAAAAGAAAGAAAGAAACATTAAAATAGACTTACTCAATTTAAGAAAATACAAATGTGGGGCACCTGGGTGGCTCAGTGGTTGAGTGTGTCTGCCTTTGGCTCAAGGTGTGATCCCAGGATCCGGGGATCGATCCCACATTGGGGTCCCCTCAAAGAGCCTGTTTCTCCCTCTGCCTACATCTCTACCTCTCTTTCTGTATCTCTCATGAATAAATAAATAAAATCTTAAAAAAAAATACAAATGTGACCACTGACACAAAATGCACAAAATCAACATTGACCAATTCATTCGAGAAGGACAAGTTTATCAGTTCATAACCCTCAAGCCAGATGTTTTCAGATGTCTCTGAAGTGATGTTGTCACACATTTTGGTCAGAACACCATTTTCTTTAGACTTGTGTTCAAGAACTTCCTCTGTTTCATGACAATCATTCCTGATTTGGATTGGACTTTAAAAAGCTAGTGATTGGGGATCCCTGGGTGGCGCAGCGGTTTGGCGCCTGCCTTTGGCCCAGGGCGCGATCCTGGGGACCCGGGATCGAATCCCACATCGGGCTCCCAGTGCATGGAGCCTGCTTCTCCCTCTCCCTCTGCCTCTCTCTCTCTCTCTCTCTCATAAATAAATAAAAAAATTAAAAAAAAAAAAAAAAAGCTAGTGATTAGGGGCGCCTGGGTGACTCAGTTGGTTAAGTGTCTGCCTTCAGCTTGGGTCATGAATCTCAGGGTCCTGGGATCGAGTCCCTTGTTGGGCTCTCTGCTCAGTCAGGAGTCTGCTTCTCCCTCTTCTGCTGCCCCTCTCTCCCATTCATGCTTGCTCACTCACTCTCTCCCTCTCAAATAAATACATAAAATCTTTTTTCTTTTTTTAAAGGAAAGACTAGTGACTAATACCTCCTTCCTCTATATCTGGGTGATTTATTGGCTCAACAGATTATTTTTTCTTCTGCAAGGGCCTTCACACTTTTCCATTCTGTGTTCAAGAAAGAAAAATTATTTGTATAAATAGTAACAATCATGGCTAATGTTTATTGATTGCTTTTTATGTTCTAGGAGGTATTTGAAAGGTTTTTCATGTAATATTTCTTTTTTTAAAGAAAGGTCTGTATTTTTTTTTTAAGATTTTATTTATTTGAGACAGAGAGAGAGCATAAGCAAGGAGGAGGGTCAGAGGGGGAAGGAGAAGCAGATTCTCTGCTGAGCAGGGAGCCTCATGCAGGGCTCAATCCCAGGACTCTGAGATCATGACCTGAACTGAAATCAAAAGTTGGATGCTTAACCAACTGAGCCACCCAGGTGCCCCTATTTTTATTTATTTTATGTTTTTTAGAGAGAGAGGTTGGGAGAGAGGCGGAGAGAAAGGGAGACAGAGAATCTCAAGCAGACTCTCCACCAGTGCTGAGCTGGATGCAAGCCTGACGTGGGCCCAGTCCCAAGACTCTGAGATCATGACCTGAGCAGAAATCAAGAGCCCACCAACCAACTGAGCCACTCAGGTACCCCACGCTCATCTGGTTCTGAAGTATGATATGGCATTGACAATCAACATGACTCAAGAGTGATAGTGAAGCCCTTTTGCCTCAGGATCCCTTCCTCACTGGTACCAGAAATTCTACCATTATTGCTTCTTCCCTCACAACATTGCCATCTTTATTTTTTTTTTAATTTTTTTTTTTTTTTATGATAGTCACACACACACAGAGAGAGAGAGAGAGAGAGAGAGAGAGAGGCAGAGACACAGGCAGAGGGAGAAGCAGGCTCCATGCACCGGAAGCCCGATGTGGGATTCGATCCCGGGTCTCCAGGATCGCGCCCTGGGCCAAAGGCAGGCGCCAAACCGCTGCGCCACCCAGGGATCCCAACATTGCCATCTTTAGATGCCTCATACAATACAACTAGTTGGGGCATCTGGGTGGCTCAGTCAGTTAGGTGTCCAACTCTTGATCTCACCTCAGGTCTTGAACTCAGGGTCATGAGTTCAAGCCCCACATTGGGCTCCACACTGGGCATGGAGCCTACTTAAAAAAAAAAAAAAAAGAAACTAAAATACAACTAGTTGAGAGAGCAGGACACTAAATCCCTACACATCTGGTTGAATGGATTTTTCTTTTTTTTTTTTTAAGATTTTTCTTAAAATCTTACTTATTCACGAGAAACAGAGAGGCAGAGACATAGGCAGAGGGAGAAGCAGACCTCTTGTGGGGAGCCTGATGTGGGACTCAATCCTAGGACCCGGGGATCATGACCTGAGTCAAAGGCAGATGCTCAACCATTGAGCCACCCAGGTACCCCAGAATAGGTTTTTCACTGCACTCTCCACTGAGTGGACTAAAAGAGAAATACAGATTGGGAGGTGGGAAATGGCAGGGCAGGGTGTTGAAGGAGATGAACAGAGAAGAAAAAAGGTTGGAGCCAGATGTCCCGGTTTTCCTGGGATGGCCCTGCTCAACCTCAAATTGATGGGGCCCTCTGGAAATACAACCCTATAGCCAACTGGCTCTGGTTCTTAGCCCAGAACTCTGGGGACAGAGAGCCAAGTGGGTGAGAGGTGACAGGAGGGGCTCTTTTGAATAATGCTGGGAGTAGCTCAGGTACCTCCTTCTGAGCCAAGGTATCCTTAGGGAAAGGCAAGTAGGGACAAAGTATGAAATGCATCCTTCTCTGAGAAGAAGGAGAGCAGCCTTACTCTTTTGCCTTGGGGTGATTGTATTCTATCCAACTGAAGTCTATTTTTAAAAATTAAAATGTATTGGGATCCCTGGGCGGCACAGCGGTTTAGCGCCTGCCTTTGGCCCAGGGCGCAATCCTGGAGACCCGGGATCGAATCCCACGTCAGGCTCCTGGTGCATGGAGCCTGCTTCTCCTTCTGCCTATGTCTCTGCCTCTCTCTCTGTCTCTCTCTCTGACTATCATAAATTAAAATCAATTAATTAATTAATTAAAATTAAAATGTATTTTAAATGATGCAACAATTTATATAAATATTGTATAAAATCCAAACAAATGTTATAATTTAAAAAATTATAAAATTCAAACAAGATAAAGTTAAGGTCCTTTGACCATCCCTCCAATTCAAAAGACCTTCCATCACTGCCCTAATTTGGAGTATATCCTTTCCTTTTTCTACACAACACGCATATATATATTTACATATAGGAAGCATTCTGTTTCATTGGGTTTATTTTACTTCTAGTTTTAGAATTATGCTTTATATTTTTTACTTACTTAATTACAGGGCCATAGTTCAAAATTCCAAAGGTTCAATAGGGAATACAGTAAAAAGCAGATGTCCTTCCTTCCCCTTTTTACAACCATTAAGTCTCTTCCCTAGAAGCAACCACCAATTCTAGTTTCCTGTTATTCCTTCCAGAGGTATTCTATGCAGTTAAAATCTAACATATACGTATACACACACATACGTATATATACTACATTGAATATATATTATACATTGAATATATTGAGTATATATTCAATACATATATATGTATACTTCACACAAATAGGGACACTGTTCTGCACCTTGTTTTTTTCATTTTACAATATATCTTGTAGACCTTTCCTTATCAGTGTGGAGAGCAGCCTCATTCTTTCTTATACATGCATAGTATTCCATTGTATGTATGCCTGATATTTCTCTTTTCCCCTATGGAAAGAAAGGTCATTCTCAATATTTTATTTTTACAAACAATGCTGCAAGTAATATTTTTATCCATTACTTTGCATATTTATTTGTAAGATGGATACCTTTTTTTTTGCGTGCGTGCATGCACACACATGAGAGAGAGAGGGAGAGAGAGAGAGAGAAAGAAAGAAAAGAGCATGTGCTCATGCACACACAGTGAAGAAGGAGTGGAGGGAGAGGGGAAAAGGGAGGGACTCCCAAGCTGACTCCCCGCCAAGCACAGAGCCTGACTTGGGGCTATATCTCATGACTCTGAGATCATGACCACAGACGAAATGAAGAGTCAGACACCCAACTAACTGAGCCACCCAGGCACCCCAAGATGAATATCTGCTACTGGGGATTAGTAAGGTGAGATTATTTTAAAAGTTTCAATAGTATTTTAAGTGTTGATTGATATTACCAAATAGCTTCCAGGATGTATTGATTTTTTTTTAAAGATTTTATTTATTTATTCATGAGAGACACACAGAGAGAGAGGCAGAGACACAGGCAGAGGGAGAAGCAGGCTCCATTCCATGCAGGGAGCCTGATGTGGGACAGGATCCCAGGTCTCCAAGACCACACCCTGGGCTGAAGGCAGCGCTAAACTGCTGAGCCACCTGGGCTGCCAGGATGTATCAATTTTTACTGCTTATAAATTGTTTGTTTGCTCATTTCTAAATAAATATGTCATATTATATACTCTGTCCTGAACACTCATTTTTCACTCAGCAATATGGAGTTCTACCTATGTCAATACACATAGACACATAGATCTACCTCATTAAAAAAATACTGTTTTACAGTTTCCTGTTGTATGGCTATAGGTAGCTTATTTAACTGTAGATAGCTTTTTTTTTTAAAAGATTTTATGTATTTATTCATGAGACACACAGAGAGACAGGCAGAGACATAGACAGAGGGAGAGGCAGGCTCCCCCCAGGGAGCCTGATGTGGGACTCAGCTGGGACGGGGATCACGCCCTGAACCAGAGGCAGATGCTCAACCACTGAGCCACCCAGGCATCCCTGTAAGCTTGATCATCAGTAAGCTTGATAGCTTACTGATGGACATTTTGGTGATTTTCAATTTTTTGCTGCCACAAACAATGCTACAATGACTATTCTTGTTCTTGTGTAAATAGAACAGATTCAGAGAAATGATTTATAAGACTGATAGGTATACATATTTCAAATATCAACAAATGCTATCAAATTGTCCTCCCCAAATGTGCCAGTTTAGATTTCCACCAATGGTGTATGAGAATTTTAGATTTACAAATGGAAGTGGCCTATGAGCTTCCTTCTGATCATAGCTTAAAGTTTCAGTTATCTCTGGGATCATCCAGGCCCTTAGCTCCCTTCCACAGAATGTGAGTGGACAAGCTGAGTGTTGGGAAGAATGAACACAGACTAGGGACAGTCTGTCTCTCATTAGCCAGGTGGTCACCTAGGTAATACAACCTCTCCAAAGAAAAGGCTTTGGGAGAGAGTGAGCTCCTCGTCACTGGAAGTGTCTGAGTGAAGGTTTGGTATCAACAAACACTCTGAGCATTTATTCTGTGCCAGATTTTGGGCTGGGTGACTTGACTCAGAGATGTGTCAGACCCATTTCCTGCCCTCCATGATAATCACTGAGAAAATAGACAAGTAAATGGTGATGATTCTGTCTACTAAGTATTGAGTTGGACTTCCTTTTCTGACAATATCTGGTACTTCCTGTTATAGAACACATGGAAATGCCAGAAACAAAAACAACAAACATCCTTTTAAATTCACAATTGAACCTGCAATAGTTCAGGTTTTAACAGTCTTTTAGGGAGATGAAAACTTGGGCTTACAAAAAGTTTGGGGTTGGAACTGAGACCCTAGAAGGGCTACCCCCACAGTGAAAGATTAGAGTAGAAGAAGACAAACTTCTGACTACTAGCAAAGGAGACAAAAAGAATATGTGTCCATCTTGACCTTGTCTTTGGTTGGAGGAAAGAAAATATCTCCCAAGAATTTAAAACCACATGCCTACCCTCGAGGAGTCTGGGGTTCATATTCATATCACCTGCATGTCTGGGAATCCCCAATGCTGAGAAATTAACATAAAAGGAGACCTAAAACCATCTCTCAGATGCCTAGCAGGAACAAATGCAAATCCTCTTTGAATCTCCCCCACACCCAAGTGCAAGGTACACAGAATTCCTGTATATAAAGTTCTTCCAAATAATTAGCTAATAATCCACAAGCAATCCACTATAAGTAAGATTCAGTAGACACAACAAATCAGACTGCCAAAAACTTCAGACATCAGAATTATCAGACAGTAATTATTAAGTGCAGCTTAGAGGCAGCTGTTAAGTGCTTTGAGAATATAGAGAAATAACGGACTCCTAGATGGAACCAAAGTCTTCAGAGAGATGGAAACTTGAAGAATGGGTCTTGAAAGATAAGTAGGACTTTGCCAAATGAGTACAGGTGCTATTTGGGGTAGCCAGTGGGATGTACAAAGTAGAATGTACCAAGGAAATGACTATTGATCCTTTAGTTTCTCAAGTGTAAATAGGGCAGAAAAGTGGGATGAGACAAGGGAGGTAGGTAGAGGAAGAGATCATACTGGCTGTCCTAAGGAAAGCCAGTGAAGGTGTTTTTTGTTTTGTTTTGTTTTGTTTTTTTAGTTTTTAAATGTATTTATTCATGAGAGACACACAGAGAGAGGCAGAGGAAGAAGCAGGATCCACACAGGGAGCTTGATGCAGGACTCAATCCCAGGACCCTGAGATCATGACCTGAGCCAAAGGCAGACACTCAACCACGGAGCCACCCAGGTGGTGTGCCAGTGAAGGGTTTTAAGTGAAGAGTTAGTGATATTCATTTGTTCATTCGTTCATTCATTCATTCAACAGTGGACATCAGACATAAAGAGTGGGTTGTAAAATGGAGAGTAAATGCAGCAAGAGATCAATTAGGAGAGTATATTAGACGTCTAGGTGAGAAATGCTGGTGGCTTAGACCAGGGTGGTGGCAGCGAAGATGGAGAAGAGTAGGTTGATTTGACCAATGTTTAGGTCAAGGCTTGAAGGTAGATTGTGTATAAGGGATAGAGAAGTAGGAGGTGTCAAGGCTGATTCCCAGGTTTTTGGCTGAGCAACTGAAAGATGGGTGGTGCCATTCACAGAGATAAGGAATTAAGGAGGAAGAATGAGTTGTTAAAGGAAGATCATGAGCTCAGTTTTAGATATTTGGAGTTTAAAGTGGCAATATCTAGTTTGATACAAACGTCTGAGTATCAATAAGTGAAACCTAGGCTAGAAATAAAGATCTGAGAGTCACCAAAATATAAATGGTGATTAAAGCCAGGGATGTATAAAGCCTGTTGTAATGAAGAGGAACTTTTGATTGCAAGGTAACTACGGATCCAACTCAAACTGGATTAAACTAGAAAGGAAATTGGGTTGAAATGTTTAGCAATAATTGCCTTCAGGCAAGGCTTCATCCAGTATCTCAAATAATGGAACTAAGATCCAGTCTTCTTAATTTTTCCAAAACACTTCCTAGGTGTTGGTTTAATTCTTGACAGGCTCTCTCTTTGTGATCAGGTGCTAGTGTAGGGAACCGGCTTTGTCTTGGCACCCTGGAGGCCTTGCATATTCATGTAGGCCATACAGGCAAAGGTTTGAAAAGCTTATCTTGACAGACTGCCTCATGACCCTCCCAGAACAGGAGAGGATGTGAGGCTTATAAGACTGAGGCCATCTTCTACTTGTTTCCCTCTCTCCCCTGGGAGGCTGTCATGAGACAGTTTTCTTACTGTTTCCCAGGTTCGAGAGGCTTATGGAACTTTTTGCTGCACCTTATTCAGAATGGACCTGCAGAATATACAACCTGTTAAGCGAAGTCTAGAGCTGGCTCCTCAACCACAGGGCATCCACAACTTTTGCTGCAATTGCTCAGCCCCTTTTGATTCAGTATCATCCTTTTTGGTATGTGGAACAAAGATCCTGGGGAGCTGGCTTATCCTTCTTGCTGTGTATGTAAATAATAAACTATTTAAATTGAAAAGTGGCTCATTGTATCTTTACAATGTAGAATAAGTTAGGCCTTGGCCTTGGCTTTGCCATATCTTGTCTTTTTTTTTTTTTTTTAAGATTTTATTTACTTGAGAGAGAGCACAGAGGCAGAGGGAAAGGGTGAAGCCGACTCACCATTGTGCAGGCAGCCTGATGTGGGGCTCAATCCCAGAATCCCGAGATCATAACTTGAACCAAAGACAGACGCTCAACCAACTGAGCCACCCAGGTGCCCCTTGTCTTGCACATATAAACTGCCAGCTGCTTCTGGGTCTCGGTGTTTCCACACTCAAACTTGGCAGAAAAGTAAAGACTTATTTCCCCAAATGGCTGAATTCAAACTTCCAGAATTGAAATTTGTTTTTTTAGCTCTTATTGACCTGATCTGGGTCATATGCTCATCCCTGAACCAATCACTGGGGCTAGGAATTTGGAATGTATTGGTTAGTTTGAGCCATTTAAAGCCATTTAAAGTCATTCCTGGAATGGGGTTGAAGTCAATCCCACTCAAACCACATGGCTGAGGATTCAGTGTCCTATTAGGAAAGAGGAGAAAGGAAAGGTGGGATGGAGGCCAGGAAATGGCAAGCAAAGACCATTATCCCTATTTTCTTTACCAGAGCAAGGAGGTCTGTGCATATTTGGGGGAAGGGCAGGGGGGTCTGAATGCATGGTTGTGGAGGGTATGGCTCCTGAGGCAGGAGAGGGATTCAGAGACAGGAGGCTGAACAAGAGGAAGCCAATCTTTAGCCTTTGGGTTGTAGTTCTAGTTTATACCTTGGTCTTGTTTTCCTAACAGGATGGCCTTTGCAAGGGTGTACATTTATGGGTAGGGGACGGAAGGAAATTGAGAGAGCTGGAGGCACAGTCCCGGAAATCTGTTTTCAGGGCATTATAAAGGCCAGATTTCTGGTTCCTTTTGGGCCCTTACAACACTGGGGTGCAAGGGTTGAGGAAGGAGCTGGTGGGGGTCTCCAGGAACAAGTGACAGCTAGTACAGGAGACAGATGGTGAGAACTCTGGTTTCTGGACCCAGTGCCACCCTGATTTGCTCTGTGATCCTGGGGCAGGAGCTGCTCTTCTCTGAGACTTCACTTCCCAATCTGTACAATGATCTAGATCAGGCCTTTACTATTTTTTCAATCGTAAGGATGCCTTCAATTATTTTTCCTACATGCCACTGCCTTCCACTTACCCTATTTAATGAGTTGTTATTGTTCATTTTTAAGTTTTTATGTAGTTTGTTTTATGGTGAAAATTTTATACAAATATAGATCGAGCCAATGCTGTATCTTTACTTTTTCCTTTTGTTTTTATAGCAACCTTTCTTTTTTCTTTCTTTCTTTCTTTCTTTTTTTTTTTTTACTCTGTTCTTACGTGTCTTATGCTGATTTTCTTGAGTTCTTTACTTCTCATCCAGGCCATATCTTGCACATTTATGTTTGGGTTCATTTCTCTTTGCATGATCCAAGAAATTATAAATTTTATCTGTTTTGCTATCACCAAGGTGGGTTCAAGTCTGAGGACAAAGATAATTGTCTGGTGTGTTTCTGTACATTTTGGTTAGTTTTTCTCAAATTTCTGGCTTAGGTTCTATTGCCTTCCCAGGGTAAAGGACCTCTGTGACCATTTGTTTCTGCAGGAAGACTAGGTGTGTCATAAATGTCCATGCTTGGTTGGTTACTTGTGTCATATATAATATGGCTGCTCGTCAGGCCACCAGGAAGAAAAAAAAAATCCTCGGGATCCCTGGGTGGCGCAGCGGTTTGGCGCCTGCCTTTGGCCCAGGGTGCGATCCTGGAGACCCGGGATCGAATCCCACATCAGGCTCCCGGTGCATGGAGCCTGCTTCTTCCTCTGCCTGTGTCTCTGCCTCTCTCTCTCTCTGTGACTATCATAAAAAAAAAAAAAAAAAAAAAAAAATTAAAAAAAAAATCCTCAATCATGTTTAAATATTTTATATACTAGTCAGTCTGTGATTTTTGCTGTGTGTTTCTGTCTCTCAAATTTGTGTTAATGAAAGTCTCACAGAACTGTCCTTCAGACTTTTGCAGGAGGCAAGAACAAGCTATGGAAGGATTTGGGAAAGAATTGATCGTGCTTCGTCCAAAATACGTCTTGAATCCAACTACTTCTCTCTCCCACTCTAGTCCAAGCCACCATCTTCTTTCCCCTGTTTGACTGCAGCATCTTCTCACTGGTCTTCCTGCTATCAGCCTCGCTTCCTCCAATCCATTCTCCACTCAGTGGTCAGAAGGATATTTTTGAAATCTTAATTATGGTCATGTTCCAACTCTTCTTGAAACCCCATGGTGGACTTCCTATTGCTTTTAGAATAAAAATCCAACCTAGCATCAATGGTTCACAAAGGCCATTTGTCCTTTGCCTACTTTCCCAGTCTTACCTTTTATTCATTTCACTCCACATTGGCCTCCCCCATTGCAAACTCAATCCCCTCCTCACCATATACACCATTTACTATTGCCAGTTCTTTATATCAGTGGTTCCTTCTCATTTTTTAGGTCTCAGCTTAAATACTACTTCCTCAAACAGGCTTTCCTTGACTACCCAATCTAGTCAATAGTAGGTCCTCTGTCGTTCACTGTCATTGCTCTTTGTTGCCCTCATAGGTCTAATCATAACCTCTAAATATTTTGCCTGACTACTTCTATTTTGTATGACTCCTTGCTAGACTATAAACCCCAATATGGGAGCAACTGTGTCTATCTTACCACCATTATTAGTGGACATTTGCCTTTTTCTTCCCATCCAGCATCCAATCACCTTTGCCTTCACTCATATGATTTCACCTAGCTACCTTCAGGGTGCTGTCCTAAGACATACTTAGTAAATTCATCATCTGACTTCTCACAGATCTTTTTCTCTTGCTGTCCTACACACAGCCAAGAGGCAGGCATGGGGCCTAATCTCAATCAATCACATGCTCTTTCCAAGAACATTAAATCTGGGCAGCTCTGGTGGCTCAGCAGTTTAGCGCCGCCTTCAGCCCAGGGCATGATCCTGGAGACCTGGGATCAAGTCCCACATCAGGCTCCCTGCATGGAGCCTGCTTCTTCCTCTGCCTGTGTCTCTGCCTCTCTCTCTGTGTCTCTCATGAATAAGTAAATAAAATCTTTAAAAAAATAAATAAAATTTAAAAAGAACATTAAATCTTAAATGACACAATGCAAGGCCATTAAAAACTTAATGTTCACTCATTCCATTGGTGGTACCTAGTTGACCTGACAGGTGGCTCCTGCTTCCCAGACCCTGTGTTGTTTACCTGGGTCCTAACCATTCCAAGTCTGGTTCCCCAGTCTTGTCTTTGGCTCTGTGACCTCCCTCAAAGCCTCCTAGTTAACTTCTTAAAGATGGCCAGAATCAGGGGCACCTGGGTGGCTCAGTGGTTGAGTGTAGGCCTTTGGCTCAACTCATGATCCCAGGGTTCTGTGATTGAGTCCTGCATCTGGCTCCTCGTGGGGAGCCTGTTTCTCCCTCTGCCTATGTCTCTCTCTTTCTTTCTCTCCATGTCTCTCATGAATAAATAAATAAAATCTTGAAAAAAAAAAAAAAAAAGATGGCCAGAATCAGTTTGCTGTTTGGAATAAAAGAAATATATAGACTGTATCTTCACAGACTAGCATAGGACCTGGCAAAGGCAGGTATTCAATAAATGCACCCAGTTTGTGTGACTTAAAGCTGGTTGCTTAATATCACAGAGCCTCAATTTCTTCCTCCTGGGTAACCCACATATCATCTGGGACCTCTGGCTTCTCAAGACAGAAATCATCTTGCTTGTTCCTTTATTATCTCCCTTCTTTCAAATCTCTACCCCTCCTTCTCAGCTACAACAACCAAACAACTCAACACAACTCAACCCAAATTCCTCTCCTGCTTAATCACAATGTCTAGACCTAACATTCAGATTCTAGTTATGCTGTTTTCTAGCTAAGTTTCTTTGGCTTCAGTTTCTTCATGTGCATGTGGTAATGGGGAAGTTATAGTAGCTGTAATAGTATCTGTAGATAATGAGATAAAACATGTAAAGCACTTAAAATGATGCTTAGCACATAGTAAGCATGCAAATACTTGCTAGCTATTATTACTATTTTAATCTTTTTGTTGCATAAACTACTAGATACTTATGCCTTCACGATAATGTTCTTTGTTCTTCAAAGTACAGTTTCTAACCACTAGCATCAGAATAGATGAAGAGTAGGGGTTCCTGGGCTCCTTCCCAGACCTAGCAAATCACAGTTTCAGGGGCAGAGCTAGGAAATTTACATTTGAAAAATATATCTCCCAAATGATTACTCATTTTTTAAAAGATATTGAGACATAACAGACATACAATAAAATTCACCCATTTAAAGTATATAGCTCAGTGGTTGTGGTATGTTTACAGAATTGTATAATCTGATTTTAGAACATTTTCATCATCCTGAAAAGAAATCCTGTACTCCTTAGCAGTCATTTCCTATTCCCACCCCCTCAACCACCCCAGCATTAGACAACCACTAAGTTGGCTTTTTGTCACTATAGATTTGCCTATTCTGGACATTTCACATAAATGGAATTATATAATATGTGGCCTTTTGTGTTTGGCTTATTTTATTTAGCATATTTTAAAGTTCATCTATGTTGTAGCATGTATCAATACTTTTTTTTTTTTACCCAATTATAGTCCATTAATAGACCACATTTTGTTTATCCATTCATAACAAACAA
Organism: Vulpes lagopus; assembly: GCF_018345385.1. Taxonomy (NCBI): domain Eukaryota; kingdom Metazoa; phylum Chordata; class Mammalia; order Carnivora; family Canidae; genus Vulpes; species Vulpes lagopus. The sequence goes on from NC_054841.1 coordinate 24,052,638, forward strand.
AATGGATATTTGTTTTGTTTCCACTTTTTAGGTATCATAAATAATAACTATGAACAAGCTATGGGCAGTCAAGTATAAGTTTTTGTGTGGATATATGTTTCTCTTGGATTCTCTTTTTTTCTCTTGTATTTCTCTTGGATTTTAGCTAGGAGTTGAATTGTTGGGTCATATGGCAACTCTATGTTTAACATTTTGAGTAACTACCAAACTGTTTTCCAAAGTGGCTATAGCATTTTACATGCCCACCATGAGGGTTCCAATTTCCCCACTTCCTTACCAATACTTGTTATTATTTAATTTTGATGAGACTCAATTTATTTATTTCATCTTTTGTTGTCTGTGCTTTTGGTGTTGTATCTAAAAAAACCCTTCTAAATCAAGGTCATGGAGATTACTCCCAGGTTTCTTGTAGGTGTCTTATAGTTTTAGCTCTAATATTTAGGTCTATGATCCATGGAAACTCATGTTTAAGAACCAACAAATTGGGTCTATCTATAATGGTTCTTCCCAAAGACAATTTTCACCCTACAAAGAATGTTTAAGTCATCTATTAGGATAATGTAAACAATAATGAAACAGCTAAATAATGCATATCAAGCACTTGGTATGCACTAACCATTTTACATTACATAATCTTGTTCAATCTTCATTATGGGTTTGTGTTATAATAACCTCCACTTTTCATGATATAATACACTTTACTCTATGATGATGTAATACATATATCTCCTTTAATGTGAAAGAGGATAGCAACACTTATATGGTTAGAAAGGAAGGTTATCAGACTAAATAAGCTCATGTGTGTTAAAAGAATGGCACAGTGCTTGGCAGAACAGGGCTCAAAGGATGAGGGTGCCTTTTCTATTGTTTCATGATTACCTCTTCCACTGAAAACCCACCCCTCCCATTGGTCAAGAAATCGATCAGCTCCAAGGCTGATTTTTGTATTCTCCTAGCATCTTGCTCCCCCTTTTCCTTCTTTCATTATGATTTGTGATTTTACTTTTATTTGTGTTATTTTTAAGACTATCACATCTCCAAGTTCCATAAAGGCACTGGGTGCAATTTTGTCACTGCAAGATTCCCCAATACTCAGTATAGGGCTGGGGGATATAGTGATCTTTTATTTTTATTTTTATTTTTTAGTGATCTTTTAAAAATGCACACTTGACTACATCACTTTTTGGTTTAAAAGCCTCCAGTGGCATATGGATTACACTATGAATAAAGTCCAAATTCTCAACCATGGCAAACAGGTCCCTGATTGGTCACTACCACTCTCTCCACTTGGAACACACTTGTTTTCTTTCCCAAACACATCTTGCTGTTTCCTGAATCAGAGTCTGTTTCCTTCACATGTCAGCTCTTATTAGTTTCTCATTTGGATCTCAGCTCAAATGTCATGTCTTCCCAGAGCCTTCCCTGACCACGCTGTCCAGTGTTACCAACACACTTCCACCAAGTTATTCCTGATCATACAACCTGTTTCATATTACTCACAGACCTGAACTTTCCTTATATATTAATTTAATATTATTATAGCTAACAGTTAAGCACTCACCATAAGTACTTTTCATACATTAATTAATGATGTGCCACTTAATGCTTTTCAACGAGCTCTCCAAAGTCCAAAATTGATTTGTAGTGCTTGTAGTGTAAACACTCTCATCCAGAGAGATTTCAAGCTACCAACGTGACATCACTGAACGCCAATTTGGGAGCTGATGGGCAGCAGCAACCATTATACAGTATTGCCATAGTAATATAGCAGTAGTAAATAACCTCAAGAGCACAGATAAAACAAAAATGTAGTAAAATAATTAGGAAATAAGGAGTTTTGAGTATTTATTACCTTGTTTTAATATAACTTATTTAACTGTAAGTTTATATAATTTAATTTTTGATAATGGCTTATAAAGGACCTGCAAAATTTCTTAGGCATTCCTCAATCGTTTCTAGCGAGCCCATACGGATGGGCAGGCTAACGACTAGCATATTTTCCAGATGAGGGACCTGAGACACAGCAAGGTTAACTTGTTCAAGGCTGCAGAGCAAATAAATCTATACTCCAAAATGTATCTTCAGAACCCAATAAAATGCTTGGCATAGCGGCGTTGTTCAACAGTTGTAGAATACATAAATGAATACATATTTAATTTTCTTTAAAAGCATAAAAGGAAACATCCTAACTTTGAAAACATACACACAAGAATGAAATGAACAACTCTTCAATACTTGCTCACTAACCTAGGGAGATACACCTTCCCGTGTCTACTTTCGGCAGCACAGAGGGCTTTTACCATACACCTGCTGTTTTAGGAGACGTCGCTCAATCCTTTGCTACGAGCTTGAGACGCCCGGCTCTACGTCGCCCCGCCCCGTCGCAAGGCATCCTGGGAGCGGTAGTCCCCAGTCTGGGCGCTCCGGCGGCAGCAGCGAGGCGCGCTTGACCGTGGAACTACAGAGGGTGGCGCGCAGGTCGCTCGCTTGGCTTTTCCGCCTCACGTTTCCCTCCCGCCTGCGCGCCCGCCCCAGCTATCATGGCGGCTCCCTTGGCTCTGGTGGTGGTTGTGGCCGTGACCGTGCGGGCGGCCTTGTTCCGCTCCAGTCTGGCCGAGTTCATTTCTGAACGGGTGGAGGTGGTGTCCCCACTGAGCTCGTGGAAGAGAGGTGAGGCCACTGGCTGGAGTAGGTGGCCAGGCCCCGCCTGTGCTCTCCTGGCCTCAGTGAATGGGAGGCGGGGGCAGTGGCCTCTAGCTCAAGATTCTGAAGGAACTGACCGGCTCTGGCGTCCTCAGAGGGCGAGAGGGCGGGGCTGCCAAAGGGAGGGGGCGTGGGACTGTGGGGCTAGGTTTGGGCCCTAGGGGCCGGCTCACCTGAGCTGTGGGGAGTTGAGGGGGTGTGTCCCACTCGTGTCCAGAGCAGAGGGGCGTGGTCTGAGGAAGAAGAGGTGTAAGAAAAGGGAGTGCTGGGTGGAGTGGGATTTGCAGAAGGGATTGGGATATGATGAAGGATCGCACGTGGTTCTCCCCGGGGTATGGTCCAGTGTGTGAGGGGAGTCCCCAAAGAGGGGAGCAATTTTGCCTAAGCGAGTAGAGTGTGTGAGTGTGCTTAGACGCCTGTTCTCAGTCTGGGGCTTGCCGTGCCGCATTTCCTACTGGTTGTTCTTAAGTTCTTCATCAGGCACGGTTTTCTACCAGCGCCTACAATGAGAGTTTGTGCTGAAGGATCCACAGGCTAGTGGGAGAGACAGGTAGTTATAATCCTTTTTGAAAAATGTTCAGTGTACATCCCGTTCCTTCCTTGGAGTTTCGAGAAAGTGTCCTCTCCTTTTCCAGTTTTTTTTTTTTTTTTAAGATTTTATTTATTTATTCATGAGAAACAGAGAGAGGCAGAGACACAGGCAGAGAGAGAAGCAGGCTCCGTGCAGGGAGCCCGATGTGGGACTCGATCCTGGGACTCCGGGATCACACCCCGAGTCAAAGGCAGACGCTCATTGGGCAGCCCGGGTGGCTCAGCGGTTTAGCACCGCCTTCAGCCCAGGGCGTGATCCTGGAGACCTGGGATCGAGACCCACGTCCAGCTCCCTGCATGGAGCCTGCTTCTCCCTCTGCCTGTGTCTATCTCCTCTCTCTCTTTCTGTCTCTAATAAATAAACAAAATCTTAAAAAAAAAAAAAAAAAAGGCAGATGTTCAACCGCTGAGCCACCCAGACGTCCCTCCTTTTCCAGTTTCCTAAGGATGTGGGCTCTATTGAAGGATGTAGAATTTGGAAAGGGGTAGAGAAAGGAGAGTTCCAGGTGGCAGAAGATAAAATGTAAGATAAAATGTTGAAGGATGCAAAATGTACAAAGTGGGGGCATAATGGAAAAGGGGTTAGGTTAGGGCTAGAATTTAAAGATCTTTTAAAAAACCTTTTTTTCTGAAGTACAATATACACAC